>NC_133451.1:52812500-53442500 GCF_048565385.1 Saimiri boliviensis
ACTATTTGTTGAACGTTAAATCTTTTTACTGTAATTGTATGTTACTTAAAATGAACTAGTGAATACAAGGAATTGGCCAACCACAAGTGGGATCACAGAATGCTGTAAGCAATCATTTTGGCTGACCCTTCATTTATGGAGGAGGGGCATCAGGTGTGGAGCTCTTTAGACACTTGCCAAGGTCTAAAGTGGCAGAGCCAGTAGACAGACCCAGCTCTTTTGAATCCCAGTCTTTTCATAATCATTTATCTAAAATCGTTCTGACTGCAGCCTCTCAGAAACACCGAATGATGTTTGTTTATTTAAAATTACTTTTATTCTTTAAGCTTCCAAGAAAGTTTGAGTATAAAGGCAACAATGTCTTTGAATTCCCCTTTATTATTGGTTTTAATGCCTTAACAGCACATCCTATTTATTCTTGGGAGCTAAAAAAATTCAGACGCCCAGGCCATTACCCACATTTCCTGAATCAGAATGTCCGGAACCTAGACACTGATATCTTAAGAAAAGCTTCCCAGATTATTATATCTCAGTGACGTTGGGAACCACTGCTCTGGATAGCATACCTTCTTTCTTTGACAGTATTTCTAAAGTCCACTTCCCAGTGAGCTGAATTTGATGTTCTTACTCTTTGTGAAAATCTCATACCATCATAACATTCCATGACTTTTCCACCAGGTTGGTACATTATTAGCATGTATGAATAGAAACTTTTTGACTTTTTTAGTGAAGTCAGCAAAGACTGACTTCCAATATTTATTCTCCTCTTTCATCAAAAACAGGTTTCTGCTGCCCCATGTGGCTGCCCCAGGAAAAACCATACCTCCAGCCTGTTTTGTGCCTAGCTTTGGCCATGTGACTTGGTCTGGCCAATGGGATGTGAAAGAAAGTAATCCGTGTAAATTTGGATTGTACCTTTAAAAGAAGAGAAGTTTGCCCTCCCTTCCTCTCATTCCTGCTTGACTCATACCAACTGTCATCCAGACTATTATGTGACAGATAAATGAACATCTATCTTAAAGTCCCTGTAGTTTTGTCCTTTGTTGCAGCTCAACTAGTGCAACAGCCTGATAAAGTCTAAATTATAACCCTAGATTTCCTGGATCTCATTTCCTTTGTTTATTACCCATGACATAACACATAATGAAGTCTTTCAGGCCTGGAATCAAGTCTCTGGCATCTTTTTCTAGTTCGGAAAGCCTGGCAATGCTAGCCACACCTATTTATTCAATAACTATTTGTTGACCAATGCCAGTCTGTCTACACACCAAAATAAAAAAAAGGGGATATATAATTTCATTCTAAGATAACAATATGAATCATAGAAGGACATTGTGACTGAGACGATCACTCAGTCATAAAAATCCATATTCTCTTCTTCAGAAGCACGCAGTTGAATTACATTCCCCCTGGCTTCTCTGCATCTAGGTGTGGCTCCATGACTGAGTTTTTGGTTCATTCTGTGAGATCAATATATCTTTAAATTTCTTTATCTGCATTGACATTGTTTAGCACTCTAACTTCTGTTTCTATTTTTCTTACCTACTCAGGTTAACTTCCCTTGGAGTCCACCAAAATTGGTGTTCTTAAAATCAATCTCATGCTTCCTCTAAATTGAGAAACCCTTTAGCCCGCTACCTCCTCTCACCCTATCACAATGTTCCTACCATGTCCGATACTCATCTTCAGGTTGCATTTAGAGAGAAACTGTTGATTCTGAAAACTAAGGTCCCACTAATGTGCACGCTTTCTACTTCCAATTAACTTTTCATTGTTCTTTTCTGCAGTATTGTTTTCATATACTTTTTATTTCCAGTCTGTCTTGGGCTGTCTGCCACATTTCTGGCCTTGGGAAAAGTATAAGTGAAAGAGCATAGGAATATCTTTTACAACTTTCTGCTTTCCCTGACAGCATAATGCCAGCTGCAATCTTCGTTTCTGTTTGTTCTTCAATTGTCCTTAGAGTAGAAGCATTTGTGTATTTCTAACTTGGGTATTCTCTTCCATTGTCAGATGCCAATTATAGCATATTTTGGTGGAACTAATACTAAAACTTGTAACAAATCAATGGGTGCTCATTAATAGAATGGTAAGTACAAAACATGAAGCATTGGTATCATTTCTATTGGCTTACTTCTTTGCAAAATAAAAGATTGACTGTGTAAGGAGGTACTCATGTTAGTGCCCAGCAAACAGTTTTGAATGTCAGATACTCATAAAAGCAGGCTTCAAAACTCATTTTGCCTATATACAGACTAATTTTGTCAGAATGTGGATTTACCTTACTTGCCGCTAACAGGAGAAATGTCAGCTCTTTAATGTGGTCCACTTCAATCTACCCACACTGGGTTTCCAGGCTACTCCCACTACATTGCCTGGATGCTTCTCTGTTCACCTTCGCTTAAGGATACTACTGGTATTATTTATGTTATCACAAACTTCTATCACAAGTAGACCCCAATGCAGGATGATTCAAACACAGTAGAAGTTCGTATATTTCTCACTCACTAAACAATCCAAGATAGATACTCCTGGTAGGCAGGAGAGCTCTACTCCATGAGGTCAAGTCAAGAAATCAAACTGATGAGGGCTCTGCCATCTTCAGCACACAGCTTCCAGAGTTGCCCTGGTCATCTCTGTTACAGCGAGTTAGAGGGTATAAAATGGACAGAAAGCCCATGTAAGGGGCTGGACCAGCCCCATTGGTCATCACTTCTACTCATATTCCATTAGCTACAGGCATCCCCCAACTTTTTACACAGGGGGCCGGTTCACTGTTCCCCAGACCATTGGAGGGCCACCACATACTGTGCTCCTCTCACTGACCACCAATGAAAGAGGTGCCCCTTCCTGAAGTGCGGCGGGGGGCCGGATAAATGGCCTCAGGGGGCCGCATGTGGCCTGCGGGCCGTAGTTTGGGGATGCCTGAGCTAGAATGTTTAGAAGTGTGGCCATACTGAATTGCACAGGTGTTTTAGGAAATATAATCTGGCCACGTGTAGGAGGAAGAG
Organism: Saimiri boliviensis; assembly: GCF_048565385.1. Taxonomy (NCBI): domain Eukaryota; kingdom Metazoa; phylum Chordata; class Mammalia; order Primates; family Cebidae; genus Saimiri; species Saimiri boliviensis. The sequence goes on from NC_133451.1 coordinate 52,815,512, forward strand.
AAAATGGATGTTTGTGAACAACTGGTAGTTTCTGCTGCACTCTCTTCTATGACTCTGTCCTTTTGCTCATACAGCTTCTATAGCCTACTTAGTTTTCAAGATCTAGCTCAAAAGCAATCTCTTTGTCTAAGCCTCCTAGTTGCAATGACTTTGATCCTTCCTCTCTTTTCTATTTGAACCTCTGTTATGGCCACTTTTAAATTCTATCTTGTGCTCTGTTAGTTTTTTATACATTGGGCTTGCTCACTTAACCGTAAGCTCCTTTAGCAAACCACCATATTGTGGTGGGGAAGCAGAGGCGTGAGGTCACAGGAATGGCTTTAAATCAACTGTGCTACTTTTTAGCTGTGAGACTGTGATGAAGTCACTTTCTCTGTCTTCTCATTTTCCTCACCTAAAGAACATAAGTAATACTGCATATTGTGGTAGGAAGGGCTAATTGATAGAACACTTGAAATTTCCCAATGAGATTTCATAATAAATTCTCCGTAGATGTTAATGTTGTAGCTCTTTGCCTCTTCCACAGTGATTTTTCCCTTTGCAGCCCTTTGCTCCTGCACAGTGATTTTTCCTTTCATTGGCACTTAAAAAAGTGTAGCTGAATTGAGCTCTAAGTCCTATGTCTTCACAGCACTACAGTAGCAGAGGTTCAAGTCAAGAGCATGAACTACTGGCATATCCAGCATGGGTAACAGAGGCCAGGACAGAAGGAAGCCACTTGGAATCGTGTCAATATGTTGGCTATGCAGGCGTTCACTCAGCTTTGGAGGACTCATCGCCTGCTTAACGAATTGTGTTAACTCCAGCCAAGCTTGCAGCTGCCTCAGACGACCTCTGAGAATTGCTGTACAGCAAGCAACGGCTGCTTCATTGCAGATAAGGCCAGAGGCAGCAAGCAGAGCTCAAGCCAGAGCTGCCCCGGGTGACCCACTTAAGCCTCTGCCAAGAGCTGCTGGGGCACTGGAGTGAGAAGAGAGGGGTTAGGGGAAATTAGCTACCAAGAGAATGGCCTAAAATGCATCACAGATGATTCTACCCTGTGTCGAGTACTCCGATGCATACCCCTGTTCAGGCGCTTTGGAAAGTACTATTTTAGCCTCAGCCATTTGCCTGGGTGAGGTGGAGAAAAGAAGACTAAAGGATGTAGACCTTTGCTGGCTATTGTTGTTCTTCATCTTTAATTTTTCCCTTGTGGGATATTATCAGTATTATACTGAAGTGGGTATCCATCCCAAGCTGAAGAGCCACGTGGAGCAGTGGTTAAGAGCAGGGCAGTGGAGCCAGGACACCTGGTTTGAATGGAATCCTCACAACTTTTCCCCCCAGGTTTTCTGTATAATTGACAAATAAAAATTGTATATATTCAAGGTGTACAAAGTGATGTTTCAATATATGTGTACTTTGTATACATATATAATCTATACACGTATATATGAATACATACACATACATTCAAGTATATGTCGTAAAATGATGTATACAATCAAGTTAATTAATATCTCCATCACCTCACATAGTTAGCTTTTTCGTGATGAGAATCCCTAAGATCTTCTGTCTTAGTAAATTTCAAGTGTACAATGCATTATTATTAACTATAGCCACCATGCTGTATATTAGATATCCAGAACTTATTCCTTCTGTCTAACTAAATGTTTGTACCCCTTTATAAAATCTTCCCATTTCCTCCACTGCCAGCCCCCTGGAAACCATTACACTCTCTGTTTCTATAAGTTTGATATGTATATGTTTGATATGAGATCATGCAGTATTTGTGTTTCTGTGTCTGGCTTATTTACTTAGCATAATGTTGTCCAGATTTATCCATGTTGTTGCGCATGACAAGATTTCCTTCTTCGTAAAGGCTGAATAATATTCTAGTGTGTGTGTATGTGTCTGTGTGTATATATATATATATATATATATATATATATACACACACATACATATATACACCACATTTATGTAGACACACCATATTTTTTTCATTCATTGATTCATCTATGGATATTTAGGTTGTTTCCGTGTCTTAGGTATTGTGAATAATGCTGCAGTGAACAGGGGAGTGCAGAGATTTCTTTGACATTCTGTTTCATTTCCTTTGAATATATACCCCAAACTGGGATTGCTGGGTCACATGGGAGTTCTAACTTTAATTTTTGAGGATCCTCCATACCATATTTCAGAATGGCTGTACCAATTTACATTCCCGCCAACAGTGTACAAAAGTGCCCTTTTCTCCACATCCTCACCAACATTTGTGTTCCTCTTTTGTTTTGATCATAGCTATTCTAACAGGTGGGAGGTGATGTCTCATAGTGGTTTGAATTTGCATTTCTCTGATGATGAGTGATGTTGAGCACCTTTTCATATACCTGTTAACTGTTTGTATGTCTTTGGAAAACTGTTTATTCAGGTTATTTGTCCATTTTAAAATCAGAATATTTGTTTCTGTTTTTGCTATTGAGTTGTATGAGTTCCTTATATAATTTAGATATTAACCCCTTATTGCACATATAGTTTGAAAATATTTTCTCCTATTTCATGTGTTGCATACTCACAACTTACATGTTGTATAACTTTCTGTCAGCAAATTGCTCTGTACCTCAGCTTCCTCATGTGCAGGGTGGTCCTAATTAATTATCTGATGGAACTGTTTTAGGATTGCATGGGTTAATACACAGAAAAGACTTAGATCAGGGCCAATGGTAATTGGGGTATAAGTGTTTGTTAGGTAATATTTACATGTATATGAATGCAAAAAACATTTCTCTCCTTTCATCGCCATTCTCCACAGCTAGATTACTCTCCCTGAAGATTAAGAGCCTCCAAACCCTTCAGCAGTTACCACAGGTGGTTTGACTGCCCCCTAAAAATTCATGTGGAAATTTAGTGACCAATTGACAGTATTGAGAAGTGGTGCCTTTAAGAGGTGATTAAGTCATAAGTACCCCACCCTTATAAATGGATGAAGGTCATTATCCTGGGAGTGGGCTAGTCACCTGAGGAGTGAGCCCCTGATAAAAAGCACGAGTTTGGCCTGATTTCCTCTCTTTCTGTCTCACATGCTCACTTCCGCATTCCACCTCTCTCCCATGGAATTGCCGTTGCCAGATGCTGGCACCACGCTCTTGGACTTTTCAGACCCTAGAAATGTGAGAAATAAATGGATTTTCTTTATTTTATAAATTAACCAGCCTGTGGTATTCTGTTATAGCAGCAGAGAAAGGACTAAGACAGGTTCAGACCCGTTTGGTGGGCTAGATGTGTTTATGGTTTTGTAAAGGAATCCCATGAGAGCTTTTTTCTGGTTGGGGAAGAAAGCTGAGAGATAACTTACCACATGGAAGCCAACGTCTGTCTTGACTAGGAAGATGACTTTCTGAGGTTTAGAGAGTTGTAGATTCCAGGTACAGGATGGTGACTGTACTCAAACCTATTCTGCCTAGCTTTGTGGCAGGGGGAGAAAATCACCTGTTTGTAAACCGAGGGATACATCAGGGCCCAAGGAGTCCTCCTGTGGTATCCCCTGATGGAGTGTACCGCAGAGGAAGGGAGGTCCTTCCAGTGTCACAAAGAACTGCTGAGTAGTCACGGGGCACTGAGGGCTAAGGGGTTGGTTTCTATGGTGACCAGCAGAGATGTGGGTCCAGCCTGGGGAAGATGGAGGATTCTGCTGAGCAGTTGAGACCCTCTTGGTCAGCTCAGTTGCTAGTGGTGGCCAGGATGCATTCACGTCACAGGTTGGCTTGTCTAGAAGCAGATGCCAAGATGGAGATTGACCTGCAGTATATTTATTAGGAATCAGCACCTTTGGAAAGGCCGGGGGAAGAAGCAGGATTAGGCAGACAGAAAAGTCAAATAAACTTCAATATAGGCCCAACAATGCCTTTACCAGCCTCTTTGGGAGCTCTGGATTGCATGCACCTGCCAGAGTTGGTCTGAGTGGGCTAATATGGTTGCACCTTTACCTCCATCTCTTTCAGTCATTGGATGTGGGCTGTGCCAGGAAGGGATGTCCTTGGGCAGAGCATCTCTCTGTAGCTAAGGCAGATTTGGAAGGAGCTAACCACTGAGATGAGTACTCTCTTGGCAGGAAGGGGGATCTGGGTGCCAAATTTCCATGTTAACCACAGCTCATATAGCCACAGGAGGGGAATCTCATGATGCTGGAGGAGGGGTGGAAACTCTTATATTAGCAAGTACAATTTTGAAGCTGATGAAATGTGTGCAAATAATATTAATGCCACCGTATTCATATCCATGCCCTGGTGAGTTATGGAGGCATTCAAGTTTTTATATGTTAACTGCACATTTTATAATAAAAATAATAGAAATAATGAAAGAAATGATCTAAAATTTCACTATCCTTTCTAGTCATTTGCTCTTTTCTGTTTTTTTCTCAGATAAGCCGGTAACTTTTAGAGTCTGATTTTATTTAGTTTTTATGCTAATTCAAGGAGTTAGATCTAAAAGTCTAGACACTGTCTGGGTAAAGTGGTCTGAGTGGTAATGAAAGGGGTGGAATGTGGACAGCATGGGTGAGGAGATATAGCATACATCACTGTGCAGCCTAAGCATTAGGTAAAGAATCAGATGGAGGAAATAAATTCTCTTATAGCTCTGACCACCAGCTCCACCCCCACTTTTAGAGAAATTAATCTTTATGATTAAATGAGGGTGTTTTTATTGAGAGCAATATTCTTAATATCTTACACCAGCCTGTTTCTTCTGAGTCATCAGTATAATTTCCCTGAGCTTGTTAGTTTCTACATGTTTGCCTCATAACAGGCAGCTGCATTTTGGGTTGATTATTTGCATTTTAAAAAATAGGCTGCTCACACTGCATTAAATTTTTATAGCTACTGTGTTCATTGATCAGATCACTCTGTTAGCGGTTACTATTCCAGCTGTATATTTTAATTACACTTGAACAATCAGGCTTTCTTAGTACTTGAGTAATTTGCTGAGTTTAATTTGTCCCTTTGTCTAATTCTGACTTAAATTATTTCATTAATGTTGGCAGTCCTGTACTACATACCCTTTCTGGTCTTTTTAAGTCAATTTCCTGGGGTTTTAATTACGTAGAACAGTCGATAAAAGTTGATGCCAACAAAAGAACTATCAGGGCAAATGATCGTGAAGAATATGTGCCCACAAGATATATTTTATTAACAGACATCCTTGACATTTATGCCAAAACATTAATTAATTCATACCATGCCCTATGAGAATGGTCAACAATTTTATCTTTCATTTACCTAATGACAAACTACGGCACAGAGAAACCAGGCAAACTATTGAAAGCTGCACAGCAACACAGAGGAAAATGATTTGATATTTCTAGATCAAAGAAACGTTAAAACAAATGAGTTTCTTGAAAGCAATCATAATGTATTATCTTCTAGTCAAAACACTGACTTCGGGAAACTACATATTTTGTTTCGTAGTCAAGAAATTATAGACGAAAGGGGCCTAAGCTTCTAGTTCAGATGTATTATGCCAGGCGTCCCCAAACTTTTTACACAGGGGGCCAGTTCACTGTCCCTCAGACCGTTGGAGGGCCGCCACATACTGTGCTCCTCTCACTGACCACCAATGAAAGAGGTGCCCCTTCCTGAAGTGCGGCGGGGGGCCAGATAAATGGCCTCAGGGGGCCGCATGCGGCCCACGGGCCGTAGTTTGGGGACGCCTGTATTATGCTATCTGACTGTGGGCTACATTGGACTCACAGAACTGATTTTGAGGTCCACACAATTTTAGATTTTAAATTTGAATTTGAAAGCTGTTAAAAAAGACCTGAACTCTCCAGCTGCCCACCCTTGCTTATCGTCTTGTTTTTGGCCTGCTTTACCCATATTTGCTACCTTCCTGATTCTACCAGGCACTTGAGTTTGCTACACCTAATTCTTGTTCACTGTCCTCACTTTTAGCTAGAAAACTAAGAACCAGAGGGCTAAAGCTGGAAGACACCCATAAAATTACTTGTAGTAATCAGTCTAGGACCTTAATTTCATGGATCCAGTCCAGTATGTTTTCCATAACACCGAGCAGCCTCTATACATTTCCTTCAGAGAACTCAAGCAAGACAGGTATTTCATTATCTCTTTTTGGATTATGGAAATAAGGCCTTTCAGCTATAATATAGATACACAGAGCACATCAGCAGTTTCCTAATGCTTAAAAAGCATGTTAATTTGGTGTGGCATAGAGAATGTTAGCTTCAAGTCAAAAGACACAGTTCCAGTCTCAGCTGTGTCACTAACTACAGGCTATTTGACTCCATGGGTTTTAGTTCCCTAAGGGTGTTAGAGGAGATAAGCTCTAAGTTCCGTTTCAGACCTAGGATTCTATGATTCTTTCCTGAACTCCAATAAAAGCATACACAGGAGGCAGAGAAAGATAAACCATCCAACTAAAATGCCACTGGGCCAGGCTGTCTGTTGTCTTCTGGGAGCACTTTTGAAACTAAGTTTTACCACCCTCACTCACCTTTTCACTAGGATAGCAAATTCAGAACTATAATCTTAGCCCATTTTCACACTTCTGTCAGAGACATTCTTGAGACTGGGTAATTTCTAAGGAAAAAGAGGTTTAATGGACTCACAGATCCATGTGGCTGGGGAGGCCTCACAATCATGGTGGAAGGTGAAAGGCATGTCTCATATGGTGGCAGACAAGAGAAGAGAGCTTGTGCAGGGAAACTCTTCCTTATAAAACCATTTGATCTTGTGAGACTTATTCACAAGAACAGAATGGGAAAGACCTGCCCCCATGATTCAATTACCTCCTACCAGGTCCCTCCCACCATATATGGGAATTCAAAATGAGATTTGGGTGAGGACACAGCCAAACCATATCATATATCATCTGGGGAAGTACTAGTTAGTAAATATGTGTATTAGTACTTAAGAGGTCTCTGGAAGAAACAAAATGGATAATTTGGAGGTCTTCAGATTCTCTGATCCCTTTGAGGAGGGTATTTCTAAGTCATGGCCTGTCAGTTTAACTACAACATGAGTTCATCTAGTAAAAGGATTTGTTTTTATTTGCCTTGGTTTTCTGGGTGCTTAGGACATCCTCTGGTATATAGCAGGTGTTCAATAAATACTGAATGAATTTCAACATTCAGAGGAGGACCATGGAGTCTTGGTGTTGGGAGGGGCCGCAAATATCAAAGCCAGCCTCCTTGCCAATGCAGAAATTCTCTGTACAGTATCCTAGGAGTATGCTCACCAGCTGCACCAGTTTACTTGGCCATTTATTCCATGAATATTCATCCAGTGTCCCCTGTGTACTAGGAATAATTCTGGGATGCGGTAATGAATCAAGGAGATATGGTTCCTTTACTAAGAAGCCTGCTGTTTCTTCCTGAACATTACCAGTGACTGGGATACACACATGTGTGACAGATCTGCATTCCACCAATGGCTAACTCTTGGCATTAGTGATCTTTCTCTGGCAAAGAAACCCTAATAAGGTGATATCAGTATTGGTTCTTGCAGAAACTTTTTCCATGTGCCCCCGCAGATTGCTCGAGGACCTTCAGTATTTCTGAGCCTATCTGCATTTATGAGAGGATGCTTTCTGTCTGTCACCCAACCTTACGTTGAGCTCAGTCTCAGCCACCATTTAACATCTCTTAAACTACCAGGATGTGGGAACTTACCTATGCTAATGACCACCTACCTTCAGAGCAACTAGAGTCATGCTTGGGCCTAGGAATGGGGGCAGCAGATTAGATACTCTGCCTGATTGGACAGTAAAATCAGCAGTGACCTGCCATGTTTGAAAAGATTGCCTTGTGGCCTGGCCTACCATAAAGTTTTCTTGCCCAGCTGACAGAGGCGCTTTAATCTTTTCTCCAAAACCTCAATATGTAAGTGGTTGAAAACTTATTTTTCAAAATATGAATTGAGAAAGTCTGAGTGAGCACGCAATATTGCTGAAGGACAGGCTGGGCCTCAACGCAAAGTTATTAAACATGTCATATTTCAGGAATGCTCTGTTCAAAATCTTCAGTTGCCACCTGCATCCCCTGCAAATGCTTATCAAGCCAAATAAACTTGTTAGCATAGTATCCTCCACTGTCAGTGGCTTTTTAATGGCTTACCTTTCTAATTTCATCTCCTATTAGGTCCCGCATACTTTGTTTAGTTAAACTGAGCCTCTCATTGTTTACTAAGCAACCTCTATATTTTCTTCCTCCTAGTTTTTACTGAGGTTTTTCTTTCATTTCAGAATTCCCTTCCCTCTCCCTAGAAGACTCTGCCCTCCAATCTGTCCACTCCAAAAGCCTGTTCATCGTTTAAGGTCCATGAATTGTTCCTTAATTCATGATGGTTCTTCCTCTCCCCTAACTTCCTCCCCAGCTGCAAACATTTTCTATTTCAAGCTTCTATAGAACTTGAAGTATGCTTCTCTTCCAGTATCTGCTTTTAAATGGAATATAATTATAATAGCCATTAAATGGTAATTACATCAGGTGAAGCTCCTTCCAAATAGTGTCCTTGTCTGATATCTTTTGAGTTTTCTACAGGTCAAAGCTGAATGTTTTGCATTCAACAATATTGAATAAATTGAATCAATTACTCTCAGAAGATGCCAAAGAGATGAAAATATCTAAACATAACCATTAAAAATGGAGTCTCTATATAAGCTGGTCTCAACACTGTGGAACATTAAAACAAAAGACACCTGTTTGGAATTCTAACAAAAACTTGAACAAGCAATTTTAATCTTCAGAAATGTAGTCTTTCCAAAATATGGCAAAAAAAGCAAATGAAATGCAAAGGCAAACAAAAAGGATTTACAGTCTCAGTGGATACCTAACGTGCTAAAACCGTCTTTTCCCCCTGCCTCTTTAAAAATGTCTCGAAGGTGTTCTCTATCTCCGCGTGAGCACCCCACAGTCCCCTACTCTCAGCTTTTGCAAGTTCCCTGGGCTCCCTAGTGCCTTCTCTCTGCTCTTGCCAATAGAAATTCAACTACTCTTTTTGTTTTTTTCCAGTTTTCCCCTCATCGATGCCACCATAAGTGTCACAAAAGCGTAAGAGTTGGTGGAGCTTGGTAAGCCAGAATTCCTCTGGGTGGATGTGAGTCAGAGATTTTTTGGGTAACCCCCTTCTCCCCTTATAGAAGCTGTTACGGTGCATTTAAACTCACTCCAGACTGCCTAAAATGGGTGTTTCACTGAGGATTTCTGAGACAGGGAATTGCCATTACTTCCTGACTCAAAAAGAGCATGTGAGTGCTTGCTCTGGGGTTAGTTCCTGACGGCCTCTTTTTGAGTTGGGCCTTTGGATCAAACAACCTCAAACCAAGGTCTGTGGGACAGTGGGCAGCTAAAGTGGAAGCCGGTTTTGCTGCCGGCTGGCAGACATAGACTCCCAAGCCACACATGAGAGTGTGAAGAGCCTGCACCTTCAAAACCATTTGTTACCCTTGGTGACAGGAGGCTGCCCCCTCCCAGGATACAAGTTGACAGTAAGCATTTTTCAGCTTGTGCTTTCAGAATGTAACTAGTGTAGTATTTTTTATTCCAGTGCGGCTTGACTTGCTTCATTTGCTTTTATGACAGTGCTTGGGTACGATTAAATGACAATTTAATGCGTATAATAACTCATTTAAAGTTTTAGCGAGGGCTTGAATGAAGGTGATGCGGTTTGAGCACATTTTTGAGCAGGCGCTACGTTTAAGCCTAAGCTAGGGGTAACCTAGAAAGATTTCTTATCTTAGAACAGCTCTAATGTCGACATCTTTTTATTTAATTCAGCAATTTTTTCATCACATTTAGTCCCATATAATTGTGTAAGAAGAAACCCTGCGGGTTCTGGGTTTCATCCCTACCTCCTGTTCTTTTATTTCTTCTCAGGATTCATAAGACATCTGAAAATTATCTTTGGTCACTAAAATTCCTCTTAGCCCCAGGCTCTGTGAACCAGGAACAGTTTGGAGGGCTTTGAGGTTTAGGACACAAAGGCTCCAGCCTCTTTTTCTTTTTTTGTCAGAAGGTAAAGAGAATGTACCTTGTCATTTATTTGCCTCATATATGTCTTCTGAGGATGGTCAGATGATGTTTGGTCACTTATTTTGCCGTCATCCAATGAGTAGCTGGTGGAGGAGAGGGAGGGTGGGAGACGAGTGAGTTTTCTGTCTTCTGCGGAGATCCCAGCCTGGACCCAGGGACTTGGCAGAAGGGAGTAGGCACTGCTACCCCTAAGCTGATGGCACACACCCCCCTGCCCCAACCTGCTGCCTTCTGGGGCTGCTACGCCTGTGGCTCAGGAAGGGTGGAAAGTGATGGAAATCCTCACCCAAGGGCTATTTTCAGCTTTCAACATCCTCCTCCAAGTGAAAGTTGGCTGGGTGGGTTGGAGAGTGGGTTTTTCCTAGGGCCAAAGCTTTTGGCCTTAAGCTCTTAACAGCCTGCTAATGAGCAGAAATTAATCTGAAAATTAAAGGTTTTTTTCCTTTACCTTTTCAAACTTTGAAATGGCAATTACAGAGCATACCAGCTTTATAACCATTTATACATAAGTAATAGTAGTTCTCCTTAGGCCCAGAGCTCAGCTTGCTATAGGAACTTAGGACGCCTGCTCCCCAGGAGGAAGAATTGCCTGAACTTCAACACAGACGGAAGCAAAACTGCTGAATTTTCAAAGCCACTGCTTTTCACTCTAGATGTCCGTAATCCCGATTCCAGGGACCTTGAGTTGTCTGTCCCTAGAAGACATTTTTAGATTTCTTGTCTCTTCTTAGCTGCTTTTGCACCAGAGGGTGTCTAAGCTGTGCCAAACTGGCATGGACAGAAATGACCCAGTTTCTAGAATAAAAACATCTAGAAACAATGTCTCTTTTCCTTTTAAATTATTAAATATTAAAGTAAGTCCTGGGTGCGATTTGGGGGAAAATAGCTTTCTTTTTCTTTCATAACTATTTCTTGCCTCTAGACCAATGAATAATCCCAGTGTAATGATTTTAGCTCGACCACCAGTCTCTGCTTTATTGCTAAGCAGAGTCTTGCAAAACGGAGAGAAATTCAGGTTTCAGCAGCCCATTTCCTTCTTCTATGAGAGGCATCTGAGCAGAAGTATCTTAGCACAGCTGACTGTGAAGCTGATTGAGAGAGCCAGAGTGGAGTATGAGTGAGCAAAGAAAACAAGGCTTGGAATCTCTTACTGGGGAAGTCTTTTGAATCCAACTGGAAATGCAGGTCTTAATTACAGAAGCTTTTATTTGTTTTACACACACACACACACACACACACACACACACACACACACAAAGAGGCAGTTGATTTCCACAAAGCACAACAATCTTGTTTGGAATGTCAAATTTTACCTTCATTTGGTTTGCATTTCAATGCTCATTTTCAAAATAGGTTCAAGAGATCTATTGTACAGCACGATAACTGTAGTTAATGACGATGTATTGTATTCTTAAAAAACACTGAGTGGAATATTGTGTTCTCAGCACAAAAATGAAAGCTATGTAAGGTATTGTTAAGTAACTAGATTTAACCGTTTCACAATGTGTACATACCTCAAACATGATGTACATGATAAAAATCATACCTACGATTTTATATGTCAAAAAATAAAAAAGAATGGATTAAAAACAGACTTGTTTTGAAACGTAAAAAATAAAAATTGTGAGAGAAGAGAAAAACAGAAAAAAGCAACCAAACGAAAAAGATACCAAAATAGGGGCAAAAAGAGTGGTTTGAACATTCTGAGAATAACAGGGTAGCCAGACAACAGTGGGGATGCCACGTAATAGGGCAATCAGAGGGAGAGCTGATATCACAACCTCTTATTTATCCACTGGTAATAATGCCCCCAGAATTACAGGGTGTTTTACTGGAAAGAACATTTGTTTCTATAGAACAGGACTAGATTTGAAAATGCGTTTTGGGTTAGCAAGCCCATTTTCCCCGATTGGGAGGGGGGAGGGACTTGAATACCACTTTTGCACTCACTGGCTGATTGTGTGTGTGTGTGTGTGTGTGTGTGTACCCACATTTGTGGTGAAAGGATGGGAGAGGCCCATGCAGGCAATGTGAGAAATAAGAAGGAAACATACATATTCTCCCAGTCCTTTGGAAAATGCTTTTATTTCTGATTTTTACCCTTGGTGCCCAATCCAAGCAGGAGTAAGGAAAGAGAAATGGGCACTAAGTGTGAGAATGATGAAAAAGATGGGGGACAAAGGAGTGCATTTACTCTTTTTCTGTATCACTAGTGTCTAATATTTGCCTCTGAAGGCTAAATTTCAATTCTTTTAAAAAATATTCAACTTAATTTTAAGTTTTATCTCAGAGAGCTTAGCTGAATGCCGCATATTTAATTTAATCAAGATTGTGCTCGGCACTGCTTTCAGATCTTGCTGAGAGCTCTATTGAGTCATGTATTAACTGGATGACTTAAATGGAATTCATAGGCCAGACACAAATCTAAAAGAGAGGAGTGGGCTAGGCTCAGGCAGAAAAGGCAGAGAGAGTTGGCTTAGTTCACTTTGGTGATAGAAGGCCCTGGACAAGGTAACAGTGGCCTCTAGACCCAGGAATGTTTGTTATGAGAAGGATGGAGACTGCTGTTTGCCATCAGCATAAAGTGGACAAATAGTTCATTGTTTTATTTTGTTGAATTTTAGCAGTCACTTAGAGGCTGTTCCTGATCAAGGAGAGCTTGTCACTTGGGGGATGTATCCCTTTGTACCAGTGGAAGCCTTCGAAGACAGGATGTCCCCCTCACTACTGAAGTAGCAATACCTTGCCTGCTTGCTGATGAATGACTCAAATGCGCAACCTAGCCATTCAGGCCTACAGAATAGAGAGGTGTGTCTCAGAAAACCCAGCCCAGCTCATCTCAGACATGAAAGTGATATTGGGGACTCCAGCTGCTGGCATATGAGAAGATCTCTGGTTCATACCAGGACAGTACTTAGGTGACTTCTGCAGGTCTTATTTTCCTGATAATTCTTTTCCAAGCTCGTTACTTTTCCTAACCAGTTGGAGGTGAGCAGATCTATGTATCACACTTTCCGCTTTCCACTTCTGATAACTGCCTTTATTTTTGATACTCTCCACTGTGTGAAGGAACAAATAGGAAAGGCTCCCTTCTCTGTGGTAGGTCTATAGCGTTATCAAAATCAACATTCTCCCATACAGCCACAGTAGCTTGCCTGGATTCCAAGGTGAGATGTGATAAACTGGACATGGTAGCACCTGAGTCACCCAATCAAACACTCTGGCCTGTGTAAGTATTTGATTATGGCAGTTACATTCTCAACATTGCTTTGGGCCTCTGCCCTCCAAAACAGAAGCTGAAGTACTGGATGTTTCTACATTAGTCTGCAGCAGCAGACACATTCCATAGTGGAGGGATGTCTAGGCTTCAAGCCATCATGTATATTATCCTTCAGTTTCAGCTAATCAACCTCTCTTTTAGCCAAGTAAGCTGAGTAGTTGTTTTCAGTTTTAGAATGAAATGAGGAATTCACAAACCATTCCCTAAGCTTGGCAGATGCTCCCTAGATTCCCTCAACAGGCCCTCAGACCAGGTCTAGGTGAGAAGACTCTGGAGATGGGTAGCAGAGTGCAGCTGTCATCTGTGCTGGAGCACAGAGCTATGCTACAGTTCAACAGGAAAGAGTAGGGGCTGAAATTCAGCCTGTGTCTCAAGATCAGTGTTAACTTTCAGGAAGCAGTGCTTTGTTTTACCCCCAATTTGTAAAAAGGCACTGTCTGTTTGCCAAGCCCCGCATGGAGTGACTTTTTCTTTTTCTTTTTCTTTTTTGCACACAGATCCCCATGGATGCCTAAAACCATGAATAGTATGAACTTCTTATACCTATATAACCTATTGTTTCCTGTATGTGTGTGTGTGTATATGTATGATATAAAGTTTAATTTATAAATTAGGCACAGTAAGAGAATAACAATAATAAAAAAATAGAACAAATACAACAGCATATTGTAATATATTGTAATAAAAGTTATGTGAATGTGATCTCTCTCACTCTCTTTCTCAATGTATCAGTATTTTTGGATTGTGATTGACTGTGGGTAACTCAAACTGAGGAAAGCGAAAACACAGATAAAAGGGGACTATTATATACTGCCATCCTTCTGCATCTAGCATGCCATGGGTCCCACTGCACATTGCAGAGCTGGCACAGGGGCTAAAGGAGATGTCTAGGGTGATCCATTAACTGACAATCCACCCAGCTTCCCCCCGTAGAGCCATCATACATACCTAGAGCAGTGCTCCATTTTTTGAGACCACAAAGAATATTCTAAAAGCCTGCCCCTCCCAGGGGTCAAGTTATTTTATTAGCAGCATAGTATTTGACACAGTTGATTGCGAAGGATCGTAATCATTTTTGGGAGGGCTCAGAGGAAGCAGGACAAGTGGAAGCAGATGGGGGGCTCTTACTTTCCCTTTTTCTTTTGTATGCAGCTCTCATGGTTGTCTAGTAGAGGGAGGGATGATGAGTTATGAAGAAAAGCAGAGTAAATTTCAGGGAATTGATATACTCCCACAAAGAGAAATGCAATGTAAAATGTTGCCCAAATGTAAATGCAAAGCGTGGAGTTTGTCTTTGGGCTGTCTTCAAGAAACACACTTAAATCCAATTGCTATGGCTGCACAAGACTCATCTGATCCGTAGGCCTTCAGTTCCGCAGGGGCTAAAACTGTTTTGTTTTCAAAGGGGAAAACATATCTGTTTGCCCTCCTTTGCTTTGTAAAATTGAATTGCAGAGAACTCATGAATAATAGAACACTAAGGACTGTGAAATTAACACTGGCACGAAACAGAATTTCTAAAAGGGGAGCGTCTGCTGAAGGAAGGCTCACGTCACCCTCCCCTAGTCAGGGGTCTGGAAACTGAGGTATCTTGGTATGGGAGGGTGCAATAGGTTATTTAGAGTTCCACTTTGGTTCCTGCTCTCACAAGGGTGACTATTTTAAAATTCTTTAGGTTGGATAGGTGTTTCTTGTTTAACGAGGATCTTCAAGTGTGGGAACTATGGTGATTTATGGCTCCAATGAGAATCATAGTTCACAAGATAACATTTGCCTGTGGGAGCCATCACCCTACTCTTTAATAATAAAGAGTAGGGTGCCAGGCCCTGTACTTTACACATATTTTCTCACATAATTTCATAACTACCTCGTGAGGGAGGTAACGATCTCCATTTTATAGAGGCAGACACTGAGGTTCAGAAAGCTTAGATCACATAGCTAGTAAGAAATGGGGCTGGATGCCAACTCAAGCCTGAATGACTATTGATTGCCTTTTTAACCAGTCACAACAGCCCTTCATCTTTATGTGTCCTCTCAGCCTTTTGTCTGCAAAGCTGTTCTGCAACCTACAGGGAAGGCCTAGTGACCTCTCTCTTTTTCTCCTTTCAGCTCCCCCACAAGGCAACACTCTGCCCTGTGGATGCTTTGTGCTCCAGATCCTCTCCAGGCTGTCTTGGGGTCCTATAGAATAAGCCCAGGCAGGAGAAAGAAGCATCGTAAGAAAGTGTACTTTTTGAGACAGATAACGTTATGGGCTGTATCAACCCTGGAGTCACCACAGCGTATGGGAACATGCTTAAAAACTATAAAACACTGCATAAATGCCCATGGAGTCTGAACTTTGGCATCAGACAGACCTGGGGGATTCATTCATTCATTGATTCATTCATGTGTGTATTGTTAATTGACCACCTGCTATGTGCCAAGCACTGTGTTAACGGCTGAGTTTGAATTCCAGATTCACTACTTACAACTATGGACTTTGGGGGATTTGCTCAACCTCTTTAATAAGAAGAATAATAGTTATGTCTTGGCTATTCTAAGCTTAGGAGCTGGCACATAGTAAGAGATCAATAAATGATAGTATTAATAAAAGGATAAAAAGTGATGTAGTTGGGCCAGTGCCCGCTTATATTGCTTTCCTTTGGGACCCTGCTTGCCAAGGTTTCAGCTAGCTCGTGTGCATCACCAGGGCCTGGGAAAGTTAACGTGTTAAACGAAGCTATGAGCCTTTGCAAAGGCTTTTTAGAGAGATAATGACTTAGCACAAAGCAATACCTAATTCTGGGCACTTGGCAGACTCAATGGGAATCATTTCTACAAGGGACTTGTGTATCAAACCATCAAAAATCTGGTTGGTTCTTTGCGTTTAGTAACTGCTTTCTCCTGACAGATAAGAAGCTTTCCTGTGTATCATCAAAGGAATAGGTAGTTGCTTAGGAAAGATGAATACGTTTGTTTTAAATAATGAAAGAATTTCCATTTGTCCTTCTAGGTGCTATTGCACCTCTATTTAATGCATAGTCCACTGATGTTAGCACTTGAGGTTTTTCAGATGCCCTCAATAACACTACTTGGCTAATCTAATGTGATTCGGCTAATGGGTTTTCTATCATTGTTTATGGACCATCTCACCCATCTATTCTCCTGCCAGAGAAGTGTGTATATGCAGCAGGTCCAAGACATCCTCTACACTAAAGTAGCTAAATTTGTTTGAAGATCAGTGTATAGAATTTTGGTTTCCATGGCGTGTTCTCTGAAACAGAGTAAAAGCCCTTTACCTTTTTCTAACAAGTTAAGAAAAGAGTAAAGAATGAGTCTTGAAATAGTCCTCTTTTTAGAGGATAGTTTTTTTTTTAACCCACAAAGCCTAATGATTACCCATCATAGCTGTTCTAGGATGATTTAAGTTATTAGTAGGAAATAAAGTAAGATCAGAATTAATGCAGGAAGATTAGACTTGATAAAATAATTCCATTTGAAACCTTTTATTTAAAAATGATGCAGACTCATGAGACATTGCAAAGGTAGTGCAGAGGCTCCCTGTGTCATGAACAGGTTTCCCCCAGTGATGCCATCTTACATACAGTGTTCTACTTCTTGAGACCCCCAAAGAATATTCTAAAAGCTTGTTCCTCTCAGGGGCCCAGCTGGAGGTGAGTGGCTTGCTTCTTAGTCGCCATTTCTTACCTGGGTTCCTGTGGAGGCCTGTTTAGCAACCTCTGCTTACAATTCAATTCTCAGGACAGCAGTCAGGGCACTTCCTCACTTTTCTCCCCAACAGCCTTTAGTGGCTTCCATCTCACACAGAGTTCCAGCCAGCCAGAGCTCTGCCCTGTTTGCAATGCTCAATCTTCTTCCTGGCATTCCTTAACTCCTTTTCCTGCTTTATTTTCCATCTTAGCTCTCACATACAACATATTTTCTTATTTAATCATTTATTTTGTCTCTAATTTGTCTCTGTCTTTTTCACTGCTGAGTCCTCAGGATCTCAGAACATACCTGGTGTATAGTTGCCACTCAGTACATCATGCCGGATTCGTTTGACTATGGGTGGATTCTTTATTCTTCAGTTTGTTAAATCTCACTAATGTCACTCTCAGTGTTAGGATAGGATAACAAAAATTATACCTTACTGATGTATAGAAACTTAGAGATTCTCAGAAACTTCCGTACCCAAGCTATGGAAAAGCAAATATTCAAAATATATCCAGAGAGCAGCAAAAGTCTATTTGGGATTCCAAAGAAGTCAAAATTTGGGAATTGCTGTAAAGTAAATTGAGAGCAGAAATCTACATACTAAAATAAATCTGCTTATAAATGAAAAGCACATTAAAGACCCAGATCAAAGGACTAAAGGAAACCCAGGAAGAGAAAGCAATTGGCTTGCAATCTTAGCTTCTTTCCCAAGTCACTTTCTGACCTACAGGCAATTTTTCTAACATCTAGGACTCATTTCTTTTTTTTTTCTAGAAGGAGATGACTTCCCCCTTTCTTTACTTTATCACATTTTATTGTTTCAGTCATTTGTGTTGAGATCTTTAAGCTGTAGCATGTTACTTGCAATGAGCCAAGGAAGGCACATTGACTCATTTGAAACTTTCATTATTGTTAAAACTAACGCAGTGAAGTTGAGACCTCTCCTGAGGCTCCCCTATAGCCATTGCTTGTTATCAGTAAATATTCATCAATCTGCTATCAAGGAAATTAAGTAGAATGCTTCAAAATTACTTTGTGGGCATAAGGAAGGCCCTGAAGAGTGAATGGGGAAGATGCATTTCATTTGCAGATTTGGAATGAAACAAGTGTTTTTTTGTCAGTGGATGATGTGCTCTACCCTGGAAAAGAATTCCAAGGAACCCAACAGATTCTCACAACACTTGTGCAGTGGGGACAGCAGTTCCTATCCATACCAGGGCTGCTGGCAGCTTCTTAGGAATTCTCATCAGTAAGGACTGTGGCACTGACTGTATTTTAGGTTATACTTTCTTAAGATTCCTTGTGCTGATTAAAGGATTTTCTTCAGGACTATATCCACTAACTGCCTCCAGTAGAGAAGGTGTCCCAGTGTAAAAAAAACTCATGGAGGCCCAGCCCCACCTGTAGAGTCGTTAAACTAGGGGACTTCTGATGGGACCATATTGTTAGGGCACATCTTACTGAAGAGTTGAATCATCCCCTCCCTTCCCCCTTTCATTATGCTCTGTGGGCAAAACCAGGTTCTGTGGTTAAGGGCAGAATGTTTCAATGATTTTGGTGAACTGAAGAAGGTGGTGGGTGGGTTTGATCAGTGGCTGTTTCCAGAGACAGACTTCTGCTCTTTATAATCACTTAAAGGAGAACTGTCATCTAGGAAATTAAAAGCATCAGCAATATTTGCAGTTGTGGAAAGTCAAGGTCAGGAGGAAAGAAAAAGTCTGAGAGGGCACTCTTGTCACTGATTTCACAGGAGCTAATTCTTAGGGTTATTAGCTGCCTCAATTTACAACGCTATATACTCTTGAACACAAAATGCTCATTATCAAAAATTAAAGAAGCGTGGAGCTGAGATCTGAATTGTATTTCAGATAATAGATTTTGGAACATGCTTCAGATTGTTAAGATTGACCTGACCTTACAACTAATAAAGGCTTCCAGTGGGCATGGAATCTCAGTTATAATGCCTTGTTTCCATGAGTATGAGAAAAGCAAGGAAAACCTTCTTTGGTTTTATTTCTATCGTGGTGCCTGGTAGCAGGCGAAATTATACAGGAGGCAAACTTGGCTTTGGAATCCACAGCCTGTACTCTCCTTGGGTGCTCTGTCCTCAAAGTTTTAATCATCTACTCTTAATCTTTCCTTAGTACAGAAACATACACATCCTCAGGTCTGAAGGATGGACAATAGCTGAATGGGTGTTATGGGTTGAATTGTGTCCCCCCAGATTCATATTTTGAAGCTCTCACCTCCAGTACCTTAGAATGTGACTGTATTTGGAGATAAAGTTTTCAAAGGAGCCATCAAGGTGAAATGGAGTCATGGTGGGGATCCTAATCCAATGTAACTGGTCTCCTGATAAGAAGAGATTAGGACACAGATGACACACACAGAGGGAAGACCATGTGGAAACACAGGGAGAAGATGGTCATCTGCCAAAGAGAGGGGACTTGGAAGAAACCAACCCTGCTGACACCTTGATGTTGGATTTCCCAGCCTCCAGAGTCTGTGAGAAAATACATTTCTGTTGTTGAAGCCACCCAGTCTAGGGTATTTGTGTTTTGGCAGCCCTAGCAAACTAATAAACAGGTTTATAGGAAGTCAGAGAAAAATGTTCTAACAGTAAACTTTTAGCTTCTGCTGTCTCTATGGGGGTGTAAGAGGGGGTGGTTATATGCAGAGCTGATGTGTGAGGTTGGCTCACTGCTCCCCCTCTCTAGCTGGTTTTCCCTTGCTCTTCTCTTGTTCCAAGCCAACCAACAATTCTGTAACCAAGAGTGACTGCCCATTATATACTGTCACCGTCACAGCCCATTTGTCTGACTTCCATAGTCCTTTACTGACCTTTTAATTCTCTTCTGTTCTGTCAAAACCATCTGGGTTTTCTATTTTTATTCCTAACAAACACATTTCTCATGATTCTCTGGGATTTATTCTTCAGCCAAACAAATTATTGTCATGTCCTGGACTTGGTTATAATGACTTCTGTGCCTCAGTCCTTGATATTTTACCTCTGAAATGTTTTTTGTCTCCTGTCCCACCAGGCCATATATCTTTGCTCAACAAAATTTGTCTAAAAGCTTACTTCTCAGCTGGAAACCTTCTGATGGCATCTCTGGAGAAAGAGACTCAGCAGCCATTTTTAATACAAGTATTTCTGGCCAAAAATGTCTTTATGTCTAAATTAAAGCCTTTACTTTATGGTTTAAACCCATTTGCTTTTTTTCCCCCTTCTTCTGTTTTCTTAGAATTATGAGAAAAAGACTGTCATCCTCTTTCATTTAAGAGTTCTTCATAAATTTAAAGCTTGTTATAAAATTACATTTTAACCTGTTCTTTAAGCTAAGTACACTCAGTTAAAAAAAATCTTTTCTTATGGGTTGTATTTTCTAAATTTTTAATTGTTATCTGTAATTTTCCTTTCCTAACAAATCTGGGCAGCAATACTGCATTCCATCAGTTCTAAGATGCACCCTTTGGCCACATTTTAACATATTAAATTTCAACATTTAATACGATTCTTCTTATAATTCATTACATCTTACTGTTATAAGTGGCAGTACTGTTTTTTTCCTTAGTGATAATTAAATCAAAGTGTAGCTTGATTGATTAAAAATAAAGTGGGAGGGAGGAACTATATTAAAAAAGACTAAAGAGACAGGACAATCAAATGTAATATGTGATTTTTGATGAGATCAGAAACTGAGAAAAAGCAAATAGCAATAAAAGAATTTTTTTCATAATTTGGAGGAATATGAATATGTACTATATATTAATATGCTCTGGCTGCCATAACAAAATACCACAGACTGTGGGCCAGTTTATTCTCACAGTTCTGGAGTCTGGAAAGTTCAAGATCGAGGTTTTAGCAGAGTTTGGTTTCTGGTGAGGCTTCTTTCCTGGCTTGCAGATGGCTGCCTTCTTGCTATGTATGTTCCTACATGTCCTTTTCTCCGAGCAAGAGGGAAAGAAAACAGTGGGAGAGAGAAAGAGAGCTGGGGCAGGATTTCTGGTGTCTTCTCTTAAAAGGACACAGATCCTATCAGATCGGGAGCCCACTCTTATGACCTCATTAATATCTACAAACGCCCATGGTAGGAGTGGTTCTAGTAATTCTCAAAGAGTGGGGAGCATTATGGCCTGAATAGATATTTCCAATGGTGTCTACTACATGACTTCAGGAAGCTAGCAGAAGAAAAAGAGAGAACTTGCTTTCTGGAAAGGTGGCAAAATATTTAAAGACATCTCCCTCACCTGCTGTGTATACTACGAAGGGGACGCCTTTCTCGGTCTGCTCTGTGGGATGATTTTCCTTACTTCATTGTCCCTTGTTCTCAATACCACCCCAACCACCAAAACCCAATACCCTGTTCTTAGAGAACACCCACTGAAGCAGGGCTAACCCAGAAGAATGGGCTATTAAAGGAAATGTTTTAGTTATCAGTAGGAAAGAGATTTGGGGAGTCAGGAGGAGACAGAGAAGACCTGTTAAGTTTAAAAGCTGCTGTTTTAACTATACTGAAGGCGCAGTCTGCCTTTTTCCAACAAACTTCATATATAACTATTTCCTGAAACCTGGAATCAGCATTCATTAAAATTCATATTAAATTGCTGTTTTATCTTCTCCTTCCTATTTCAACTAGCTCTTGGCCACTTTTTGCAACTGTTTCTCTTTTTCCTTGAAGGATTGTCTCCTGAGAGCCGTTTCTGAGAACAGCCCTGTGGAACACATCATAGACAGGGAAGCCTCATTCTATGTTGGAATATTTTCGTACCTCCCCCATTTCTCCTCTGGCTTCTCTTTCCATGAGACTGATTCACACATGGAGCTCACACTGACATCAAAGGGCTCTGAGGTGAAGTGAGAAATGACTCACAGACATTTCCCAAAGATATTTTGGATTTATGAAAAAGCATTGATAATGTTTTAAAAAAGAGTTGAATATTAGCTATGGAAATTGAGTGAATATTATGAGTGCCAGCCAACCAAAGTCAAAAAATTCTCCCTTGATAGTAGAAAAAAGCTCATATAAATTAATATTTGGTAAATGCATTCATCCTTCTGGGGAGAAATTTTTAGGTTCTGTTGTGCTTTCAAAAGCATAAAGATGGAATCTTTTATATCCAGTCCCTGCTTTACAAATGTCAAATAGCTATCACATTACCTTTTTAACATGAATGTAAAAACTATAAGCCATTTTAAGAAAGATATCTGGTACATATAATTTAAAGAAGATAGTTTCTGAATTTTTATAAACTTTCCAAATTTCTCGGGAACTCTTATTTCGCATTTCATGCAGGATCTAGCCAGTGACTAGCTGTGTCTAGTGTTGTTTCACAGTTTGGAGAGTATCTAAACTGTGACGTTTAGGACTAACACACCTGTGTTAGTCCCCAACTAAGACTCACTCAGACAACTTCAGAAAAAAGGAAACTTGTGCTAGAGATACAAGGGTACATGAGGACAGGAACTGGGAATAGAGACAATGAGGCTCTGGGGACTGACTCTTTGCCATCTCTTGGAAAAATTGATCTCAAAAACTTCTCATGTGCTGTTGTTTACCTGCTTTTTCCAAAGTATTTTCCCTCCCACCTGGCCAGTTGGGACTTAAAGAAATACTCTTGTCCCTTCATTCTGAACAAATGTCTCTGGACCTAGAATTTCTTTTTTTCCCAAGCAAATTGATTAATAATTGCCCTCTTAGAAAATTTATTTTGAAAGTTAGTCTTGTATTAATGTCAATAAGAGACTCTGTCTTGAAGAAAAGGGTTAGGCTCTGAATGTGTCGTTGGAGAAAAAGCCTCTAGGATAAAGTCTGTCCTTTAATTCCCACATACTTATGAAAGTCAACCTTATTATCTTTGGTTGGTTAGCTGGCAGACATGTCTGACATGTCAGTTCAGTATTAATTTTTTTCTGTTTCCAGAATGTTCTATTTCCTCCACTGGAACAGCACTTCTAGCAGAGCAGGGGAGAAATGGTGGGTGTCCTGAATTCTCCTCTCAATGTGGAAACCAACCAAAATAGATGACATTGAGAGTAGAAAACAGAAGAAAAGGCCAGGATTCCAGCTTATGGCAAGGATGCTATGAGAAGAGAAAGCTGGCTTGGCTAGTATGATAAGTGTAATAACCTTCCCTGGGCTAGCATAACTGACTCCATTTTAGCTCTAAACTCCACCCCGGCTTCCCCCTCCTTACCACAGCCCCTTTGGGTACATAACTGGGTCATGCTGCACTTAGAAGCATTGGAGCTACTGTTCTTAACCTTGTAACCATTGTAACTGCATTCTGCTTGGTATACCTCCCCCCTGCTGTTGTAAGAAAAAAGTTTCCCTTTGATCATTGTGTAGGAGGAGGCTGATTGCCCCGCTTCTTGGTAATTGTATGGAAACCACCTGTGCCCACAACCCCTTCCTCTAACCTGCTTTTCTGCTTCTGCAAAATTCCGCTTCATCGAGGTACTCCCCTCCCCTATCTAAATCAAAGTATAAAAGATAATCAGGGCCGGGCGCGGTGGCTCAAGCCTGTAATCCCAGCACTTTGGGAGGCCGAGGCGGGTGGATCACAAGGTCGAGAGATCGAGACCATCCTGGTCAACATGGTGAAACCCCGTCTCTACTAAAAATACAAAAAATTAGCTGGGCATGGTGGTGCATGCCTGTAATCCCAGCTACTCAGGAGGCTGGGGCAGGAGAATTGCTTGAACCCAGGAGGCGGAGGTTGCGGTGAGCCGAGATCGCGCCATTGCACTCCAGCCTGGGTAACAAGTGCGAAACTCCGTCTCAAAAAAAAAAAAAAAAAAAAAAAAAAAAAAAAAAAATAATAATAATCAGGCCCCTTCCTCAGTGTCTAGAGAATTTTGAGCATTAGCAATCTCTCAGTCGCCAGCAAACCAATAAAGGACTCTTAATTTGGAGCTCAGAGCGTGGTATGTTCCTTCTAGCTTGCTCGATTACAACAAAAGAAACATCACAGAATTCAAAGAAATAGGATTCTCTGGTTAGAAAGTGAGTGGACAGGTATTTTCCTTTGGTCAAAGAGAATGATCATTTCTGCCTCAAGCTTGGCATTGTTTTTGGTGGTCATATGTTCGGTCATACTGAATTGCCACTACCTATCCCAACTGCAGCATGAAGGAAAAAAAAACAAGGTGGTTTAAGATAAATTAGTCACTGATGTCTTTCGTTTCCATGAGCCTCTGGCTAGAAGTTCATTGGCAAAGTACATGCCTGACCTTGAACTCCTGAATTAGCAAGTAAGTATTTAGCATTCTCACTACCAGATATGTAGCTTCATTGGCATATTAAGAAACAATATTTCATTGGGAAAATACAGCACCTTTTACAGGGAAGAATACATAATATCTTCCCTAAGTTAAATGGAGAGCATGATCTTCATGCTCTGTGTCCATCTATTCACTAACTCTCCCTCTTATCAGGTATTATATATTCCTGTTGGCAGCTTGATTTAATTGGGCTCGTGGTAACTGATTCAATTGAGTACTTTAATTAGGTAATTATTTTGTTATAAGAGCCACTTTCCAGCTTGCTAGAGAGAGGGAATTTTCCATTTTTCTCAAGCTAAAAATGGAACCTGTATTCTTTTCTTTTACAACAAAGTGGAAAATGATCAGATAAAGAATTAGGCTGAGATTGAGCTATAGAATGAAGAAAAATAACATTGACTTATGTATTGATAAAAGACAAGTGTGTTTTTGAGAAATGAAAGTAGAATTAGAGTTTCTCAGACTGTGAGTACTGCCACCAGGTATGATTATGCTTTTGAATAGAGTAATTACTCATCCTCTACCTCGGTTTCCCTCCAGAAGTGTAGATTTCTTTCTTAGATCCTATGCAAGAAAATAACTGCTGTGAAAAAATAAGACAAAGAAATATTCATGTCATTTCATTCTGAATAAATCTCTGGATCTAGAGGTTTTTTTTTTTTTAACCTAAGCCAATTTAATTAATTATTTCCCTCTTAGAAAATTTATTATGAAAGTTAGTCATTTATTAACTTCAGTAGGAGACTTTGTCTTGAATAAAAGGCTTAGGCTCTAAAATTATGCCAGTGACTAAGCATCTAGAATAAAAGCTGTCCTCTAATTCCCACGTACTTGTGAGAGTCAACCTTATTATCTTTTGTTGGTTGGCAGGAATGATTGTAAATAATCTAAGGATACTTCAGATCAAACAAACAATTAGAGTTGACACTAGAAAAGCCAACAAGGCCCTAATTAATTGATTTGCTAGTAGCTATTCTCCATTTACAGACATTAGTCTAGATTGGTTTTATGCTGTGACGAGGGCCACAAGATACACATTTTCTTTCTCTAAACTCCTGATTGCATGCCAGCTTCCCTGTCTCACCATTAACTAGTCTTGGAAATTTTTGTTCCCTAAAGGGTTGAGGCTAATTCTAGATAGCTTTCATCTGAAACATAATATTCACCTATAAGCTCTTTGTAGAAGGGTCAGTCAACATAGTAATTATGTTTTTCTTTGGAATATTTCAGCTCTACGTTTTCAGCAAGGAAGATAAAACAAAAGAAAACATTTCTCAATTAAATCCTTTAAACGAATGATGTTGCAAGTAAAACCTTCCCTAATTAATGATAAGAATAATTCTGTTCCAGAAACCCAGAGGCCAGAGAGGACTGTATTCCAATTATAACTGTGCAACAAACCATCCTAAATCTAATGGCACAAAACAGTAGGCATTTTATTTTCTGTTACAACTTTGTGGGCTGACTGGGCTCAGCCAGGCTATTCTTTTCTTTTATGTCATGTCGTGTCATCTGGGCTGCAGACATCTAGGGACCCGACAGGGCTGAAAAGTGCAAATTGATGTGCTTACACTGCTGACAGTGGGTACTGGCCATCTACCTGGAGCTTAGCAGTTGACAGGAGTATCTTGGTTTTCTCCATGTGGCTTTCTTAAAGCACAGTGACTGGGCTGCAAGAGAAAATGTTCCAAGAGGAGAGAGGAGACGTGTAGCGGTGCCAAGGAGAGATGCAGATCTCTCAGCCTTGAAAGTTATGTGGCATTCCTTCTGCCACACTGTAGCAATCAGAGTGATTCACAGGGCCAGTCCAGATTCAGTGTGGTTGTACCAGGGTGTACGAGGATGTGTGGTCACTGGGACCATCTTTGGAGATTAACTAACACAGCATCTAATCAGAAGCAAGAAAGGGATGGGGAGAGGTTGGTCATCACGTACAAAGTTCCACTTAGGAGAATTAAGTTCTGGCATTCTATTGGATAGTAGAGTGTCTATAGTCAACAATAAAATACTGTAAACTTCAAAATAGCTAGAAGGTAAGATTTAGAATATTCTCATTACAAAGAAATGACAAGCATTTGAGGTGATAGATATGCTACATACCCTGATTTAACCATTACACAGTGTATATACGTATCAAAACATCACACTATAGCCCATAAATATGTATAATTAACGTGTATTGATTAAAAACAAAATAAAAAAGAAAAAGAAAAGGCAAAAAAGGAATCTCATCAAAGTGTTCTAGAGAAAGCTCTGTTTTGTTCTTTCTTTGTGACTATCTTCTTTGGTTGTTAGGGTGACTTTAGTTGTAATCAGAGTATGTATTCAGGGCTCTCTCTCTCTCTCAGATGGAGTTTCGCTCTTGTCACCAAGGCTGGAGTGCAATGGTGCAATCTGGGCTCACTGTAACCTCCGTCTCCTGGGTTCTAGCAATTTTCCTGCCTTAGCCTCTTGAGGAGCTGGGATTACAGGTGCCTGCCACCACACCCCCTTGATTTTTGTATTTTTTTTTAGTAGAGACAGGGTTTCACCATGTTGGCCAGGCTGATCTTGAACTCCTAACCTCAGGGGTGATCCTCCTGCTTTGGCCTCCCAGAGTGCTGGTATTACATGCGTGAGCCACCGTGCCTGGCTCTTTATCTCTTTTTAAAATTGACTTTTAGCCGGGCACGGTGGCTCAAGCCTGTAATCCCAGCACTTTGGGAGGCCGAGGCGGGTGGATCACGAGGTCGAGAGATCGAGACCATCCTGGTCAACATGGTGAAACCCCGTCTCTACTAAAAATACAAAAAAACTAGCTGGACGTGGTGGCGCGTGCCTGTAATCCCAGCTACTCAGGAGGCTGAGGCAGGAGAATTGCCTGAGCCCAGGAGGCGGAGGTTGCGGTGAGCTGAGATCGCGCCATTGCACTCCAGCCTGGGTAACAAGGGTGAAACTCCGTCTCAAAAAAAAAATAAAATAAAATAAAAAAAAAAAATAAAATTGACTTTTATTTTAGATTTAGGGGGTACATATGCAGGTTTGTTACTTAGGTATACTGCATGATGCTGGGGTTTGGAGTATGGTTGATTCTGTCATCCAGGTAATAAGCATGATATCCAATAGTTAGGTTTCTCAACTTTTGCTGCCCTCCCTCCCCTTTCTGGTAGTCTCCAGCGTCTATTGTTGCCATCTTTATGTCCATGCATATCCAGTGTTTAGCTCCCACTTATAATTGAGAACACACGGTATTTGGTTTTCTTTTCCTGAGTTAATTCACTTAGGCCATTATCTTAATGACCTCCAGCTGTAACCATGTTGCTGAAAGGATATGATTTTTTTTTATGGCTGTGTAGTATTCCATGGTATATATGTACCACACTAAGAAAAATCCAAGCCACATTGATGGGCACTTGGGTTAATTCCATGTCTTTGCTGTGTCTTTTCTGTGATTATAAATAGTGCTTTGATGAATATATGAGTGCATGTGTCTTTTTGATAGACCAACTTATTTTCTTTTGGATGTGTACCTAGTAATGGGATTATTGAGTTGAATGGTATTTCTGTTTTAAATTCTTAGAGAAATCTCCAGACTGCTTTCCACAGTGACTGAGCTAATTTACATTCCTGCTGACATAAGCATTCTCAGGCTATTTCTTTAACAGGAACAGATTTGAAGTAAAAGTTGTTACAAGATAAAGCAATGTTACCCCTCTCTGGAATTTTCTTATGTATTACACAGAGCCAACATGTGACAGTCTGCATTCGTTTTGTCTAGGAAAGTTTTTCCAGATATTTCTCCTTTCTCTTTGCTCCTATGATGGTTGAGGGCAGGCTCTGAATTCAAGTTTCTTGGCTTTGAATTTCAGCTCCTTCAATAACAAGTTATGTGAATCTTGGCAACAGATTGATACTCACAAGCCCCAGTTTCCTCATCTTTATAATGGGGATATTCATTCTACTGTATAGACTGTGTGAAGTGAGGTAATGCATATAAAGTGCTTCTCATAGTGCCTGGCACACAATAAGGTTCAGGGAATTGTAGCTACTATTATGTAATAATGAGTGTATGGGAGAACCTAATACCAAGGAGTTGAGCATTAAGGCATAGGATGCGGAGAGGTCACAGCCAGATAGGAGGAGATCTCCTAAGCCAAACATCTTTGAAGTAAGAGTATATATTGCTGTCTCAAATGGATCTCCTATTCTTTGCTTTCTTTTTCTTTTCTTTTTTTTTTTTTGAGACGGAGTCTCACTCTGTCACCCAGACTGCAGTGCAGTTGTGAGATACCAGCTCACCGCAACCTCCACCTCCCAGGTTCAAGCAGTTCTTCCACCACAGCCTCCTGAGTAGCTGGGATTACAGGCACTCACCGTCAGGCCCAGCTAGTTGTTTGCATTTTTTTTTTTTTTTTTTTTTTAGTGGGGAGAGGGTTTCACCATGTTGGCCAGGCTAGTCCTGAACTCCTGACCTCAGTTGATTTGTCTGTTTTGGCTTTCCAAAGTGCTGAGATTACAAGCATGAGCTGCTATGCCCGGCCTGAATTCTTTAAAATGATGTTGTGACTCTTGCAAAGAAAAGATTGGATATTAACTACCAGATTCTTATCAGAAACGAAGGTGATAATTTTCATGACTTGCATATTTCATTTTTTTCCCCCTATTTCCCACATTCATTTGCCGCTTACTGTATTGTGTCCCAGTGGTTGGAACAGGGAAGCTCACCTAGGATTTGCCTGTCATGGGAATTTCTCCTTTCTTCTGGTCTTATTGATTCTACATGTAGAGACCTCTGGCCTCTTGTCCCACCCGTTATTTTTTGTGAGTTACTTGAGTAACATGCACTGGTCTCTGATTCTTAAGTGAAGAAAAACAACCCAAACACTGGAATATGTTCTCTTATTTATTTTCTGCACTACTCTACATAAAATGAGGAAACCCTTCCTAGAAGTGGCATATCATCCTGAAGGTGAGCTTTCCCAAGGTCTAGTGTGAGGGTGAGGAAAAGGGTCATAAATTATTTGAGTTATAGATCGAAAGGCTGGTATGGTTTGGCCCTGTGTCCCCAACCAAACCTCATATCAAATTGTAGTCCCCACGTGTCACGGGAGGGTCCAGGTGGGCGGTGATTGAATCACGGGGCAGACTCCCCCTTGCTGTTCCCATGATAGTGAGTGAGTTCTTCCAATATCTGGTTGTTTGAAAGTGTGTTCTTTGAAAGTGTTCTTCTTCACTTTCTCTCTCCTGCTCCTCCAGGAGAGAGAAGGGGAAGATGTGCACGCTTCCCTTTCACCTTTCCGCTGTGATTGTAAGTTCCCTGAGGCCTCTCAGTCTCATTTTCTGTTAAGTTTATGGAACTGTGAGTCAAGAAAACCTCTTTTCTTTATAAATTACCCAGTCTCAGGTAGTTCTTGACAGCAGTGTGAAAATGGACTAATACAAAGGCCAATCTTTCAATGTGCCTGTAAGTGCTGATACCATAATTATCAATGTATCACCTTTATTTATCCATTGGTTCTAAGCCAGGATAAAGAAGAAAAGGGTATTATGTATCTTACATATTGGTGCTCTAAAATCCCTACGATGACATTTTTCAGCCTTCACTTGCTGGAGTTATCTGAATGATTGAGACCAATCTGATTCAAGTGAAGCTGTATACATTTTTTTTTTTAAAGAAATGAGCACTTCTTTAGTGTCTATATATGAGTAGTAAAAAACTTTTTTTGAAAAGCAAACATTACAGATTTCTTAAAAAGCATTATTTCTTGCATATTCACAGTATCTCAGTCAGTGAGACAGGTATGCTTCTCTTTACCTATTCAACAACTAGTTATTTAGCACCTTTTACATGCCAAACACTGTCTTAGATGTTGATGCTATCTCTGGGAAGCAGAAACAGATGGGGCTCCTACTCTTCTTATTGATGTTATATTCTTCTAGGGGAGATGGGCATGAATCTAAAAATAAGTAGCATGAACTATTGTATATATAAGAACAAGAAGAGGCCAGTATGATGAAGCAACAGTACATGATTCTTTGAGATTGCTTAATAGATTCCCTGGCCTAGACTGTGTGTGGGATTGCGAGCCTGAAAGTTATCTCTGAAAAAACGATGCTTGAGCTGAGGATAATCATAAATAAACAAGTGAGTTGAAGTTAACTGGGTATGTATATCTATGGAGAAACAACTAACAGGCCCTTTAACTTTTTGTTTTACCATCTGTAGTATTATCTTCAGCCTTTCTAAATATCCAGATATGTCAATTTATTCTACTGTACTTTCCAACTACCTTGACCAGATTTTCCAAACTTAAAATGAGAACACATGACCTGTCAGAATGTTTTTTCTTGAGCTGTCAATTTACATTTATTTACTCACTCACTCTTCTCATTAACTCACCCACCCATCCACTCATCTACCCGTCTACTCATCCATCCTCTACCCATCCACCCATTTATCCATCTATCCATCCATCCATCCAAACACACATTTATCAAGTGCCTGCATATGCCCAGGACCATGCTAGGGAATGAGGTACAGAAAGGTCTAAGAATGAAATCTTGGTTAATTGACATTGCTATGTCTTTGGGTTCCTACACTGCTGTGCATCTCTCTGCCCTTTCAAGAACTGTGTTTATTAACTTCCATGTCCATCTCCTTCATGAGACTCAGCTCCTCAGTTGGGTACTACTTCTCATTTATTTCTGGGTTCCCAGTGCCTAATACAGTGACTGATGCACAATTAGTGTTTAAGAAATACTTGCTAAATAAATAAATGTACTGTATTACTATTATTGAATGGCATAACATTAAATATTAGATTAATCATCACTGTTGTGTAAGCTAACATTTGAGTAACTTGTTTGATGCTACAGTGTAAACTAATAATGCCACATCTTAAAAGAATTAGATAGTTTCTGATGAGACAGTGACAGGCATGTCCAGGAGCCATCCATACTGGTTCCTCTGTTATTCTCTTATCTTATTCCTCAGCTGAACACTTTGTTTCTCAGTGCCTCAAGTCTTGAAATCTTTCAGGTACCAAAAGCAGTAACCACAGTACTCTGCTTCTTGGGAGGGTTAATGACATGAGATAGGTTGAGAGATTCTATTCCTTGTACACAAGTGCTGCATAAACCAAGATTTTTAATAATTACAGCAACCTATGACTTGGCCTATCTTAATCACACCACACTACATTGTGTCTCGAAGTTTTACAAGAGTTTTGATGAAATAGAGAAAAGCAAAAGGTATTTGAACTTTCTTTTTAGCTTCAGAAATAAGTTTTATAAATTTCACAGTTGAGCTCTCTTAAAGTGAAGGCTGTTTAAGAAAAGTGAATGAGGCACCTCACACAGCTCTCTCAACTCTCGAAATAGACCTGTGAGATTCAGATGTAAAAAGGGACCATAATTTCTTCTCTCACAGGTGCAGTGCAAATCAAATGATTTCCATTTGTTTTTCTTGTCACTTTAGCAACCACTATAGCTTTATTACCTCTTTGTGCTTCCTTCCTCTTTCTCCTCCGAATTCCTCCTAAGATTTTCCACAGTTCTCAGCTGAGAAGTAAACTTACAAATTACCTGACAGTGAAGTCAGGGGATAAGTAAATCACCATCCAGTCTGATCACAAAATCAAAATGTTTGTGATATGTCAAATCTTTAACAAGTCAATTGCTTCTTTTGAAAAATGTGTCTGTTCTCCTTCATGCTGAGATCAACTGAGTCATTCCATGAATTTTGCTCTGTGTAAGACTGAAGTTGAAATGTCTTCAGACTACAAATTATGTTAAACACCTAACAAAATGACTAAGCAGCACTCATGTCTTTTTTATTTTTAAGAATCTTATTTCATAGTTTAATTTTCTAAAATACAGAGTTGAGCTCTGTATCTTTGGTAACTCAAGTATATAATGTATAATCTGTCCTGAAGTTTCAGGGAGAACAAGTTTAGTCTACAGGCCCTGAGCCACTTATTCTCATATATGCTGTCCCATTAATGTCACAAACATTTTTCTTCTAAGTAGTCTTAAGAATGATGCTATTTATGTATGTATATACATACTGTATGTATGATGTCTATATAAAAAAACTTCCTCCCATCTAAGAACTGTTCATCAGATCCTAATGTATTAATGGCTATTGTTTCTATTTGATTTCAATTA
Organism: Saimiri boliviensis; assembly: GCF_048565385.1. Taxonomy (NCBI): domain Eukaryota; kingdom Metazoa; phylum Chordata; class Mammalia; order Primates; family Cebidae; genus Saimiri; species Saimiri boliviensis. The sequence goes on from NC_133451.1 coordinate 52,847,948, forward strand.
ATCTCATCCACAATTGACAAACTGGGAAGATTTGTAACACATCTGTCAAACCCAAGCTCTTTCAAAAGTCAGAATAAAGCTCGAATTCAAAAGATTTTGAAATGTTTGGATTTTAGGATTGAGCAAGCATTTCCAAATCTGCTGAGTCACTGCAAACTCTGGGAACATTGAGGCTTGAGGAACTCAAACAGGGCTCCCAATCTCCAGGTGAAAACTTCATACTTAGAGGGGTTTCTTAGCTTTTTATATACATGAACCCATTTCTGAGAATTATCAGTAACGAGAGCCTGAGAAAAAGACAGTTTCTTGCAGACAAAAAATAATTGAAGAAAACATTCCCAAGGCTTTCCAAATAATATAACTGGTAATCTGAGATTTAGTGTGAATATTCTTTGCCAAATGTGAAAATAAAGCAAGAAATGTACTCTCTTTCTTTCCTTCATCCTTTCTCATACACACACTTGAACACACACAGTACACACATGTAGAGCCCCTATAATGCTTTTCAAACTTAGGTATAAATTTTTATGGATGAAAATTTCTGAACACAATATTCTGGCCATGGCAAGTATGGCAAGATCTTCTATTCTTAAACTGGTTACCATCTCTCATTTTGCTTCCTATCTCAAACAATTATTCTCTAGCTTACTAATGAGCCCCAAACACAACATTCATATTTTTGAGTTGTCCAGCCATCTAATAATCATTTTATTCTTGCTCATACGTGTCATTAGACAAAGTTGCATAATCCTCTCAAAAATTGAGTCCATCTTGACATCTTTATTTTAGCTCTAAATACAAGGTGAAAGGTGGGAGCTTTTTGTGGCTGTAGCCTGGGAGATAAGTAGTCTTGTAACACCCTCCTTTTATAACCTCTATTATCATTTTTCTCCCTCAATGAATCAGATCATCTTGAATCTCATTAGCCAGCCCTCTCAATGGCTTGTCCTGCTTCAAATGGACCGCTAGCTGCAGATCATGCATGCTCAAATATCTCATCAATTCCACATAATTCCCCTAATTGAGAAACCTGTACTTTCATTGCGTCCTCAGAAAGCAATTTCCTAATGACTTATTAAAATAATGCCATTTGCCAGCCTTCTAAAAAGTACCACTTTTGCATGGTGTCATGCTGTAATTAGTAATACAGCATCAGTGATTAAACTGAATACCAATTTGAGGCACTTGCACAGCCTTAGCAGAGTTCTGTCACTAATGGGGTATTGTACTTTGTTCCCTGATACCTGAATGCTGCAGCAATATCTAGATCTTGGAATTACCTTAAATGTTGATTTCAGACGCTTGAAACCATGGCAACATTTGATTCAAATAAATTCCAGAGCTTTAAAGACCAAGATTTTGTTGTTAAATTTCTTTTATTATTTTTTTAGCCCCTGGTTCATGAAACTCCTGGGAAAATAGTTACAGCCAGACCCTGTATAAGTGTGGGTCTACCCACCTTTCTATAGGAAAGGGCAAAGCACAGGTATGATTCTCTTCCCACAAGAGAAGGGAAAACTTATGTGTGGACTCCTTAACTGGTGGTCTAAAGCAGTAGTCCCCAACATTTTTGGCACCAGGAGCTGGTCTTTTGGAAGACAGTTTTTTTCCATGGACAGGATGGCGGTAGAGGGGATGGTTTCAAGATGATTCAAGCACATTACATTTATTGTGCACTTTATTTCTGTTATCACATACCATGATGTAGAATCAGTGGGAGTCCTGAACTCGTTTTCCTGAAAAGAGATGGATGGTCCTATCTGGGGGTGATAGCAGACAGTAACAGATATCAGGCATTGATTCTCAAAAGGAGCACACAACCAAGATCTCTGGCATGTGCAGTTCACAGTAGGGTTTGTGATCCTGTGAGAATCAAATGCCACTGCCAATCTCACAGGAGGCAGAGCTCAGCTTAGTTCACTCACCCACCACTCATCTCCTGCTGTGTAGTCAAGTTCCTAACAGACCTGTACCAGTCTATGGCCTGGGGTTGGGAACCTCTAGGGTAAAGTTTACATGATAATTAAATGGTACTATAAGGTAGCAAGAAAACAGAACGGTATTTGCATCCACCCCATTGCTCAAGTTTTGGAAATTACCCCTCCCAAATCCACTTGGATACTTCCAAATTCTACTGACAAAATGATTTTTCTATGTCTCCCATCCTATTTCTTCTCGTTATGACTTCTATAATCTAGGGAAGAGTTCAGCAACCCAGCTCCTGCCTGTCATCTGGCACCTTTTCAATCCATCATCATGTCTGAGTGATGCCCGAGTGCTCTTGCTACTTGAGGACCTGTGATGGTTCTCTAGAATCATAACAAAGTCGATTTTTTTTGACACGAATTTATGGTTCTCTACTCAACAAACTGGCTTGGTCTACCCACCTAAGCTTATCACTCTTTGCTTCTCCCCACACCCAACAAATTCTAGACATACCTGATTACTGATGTTCCCTGAGCAAAGCCTGTCAACTCTTTTGTTGCTGACTTTGTTTTTCCTGTCCTCCCAGCTCTCCTAGAGAATGTCCTTCCCTTATCGGGTCTGTCTGATATCCCATCAACACATTTTTCAGGTCTCAGTTCAAATGTCCTCTCCTTTCTAAGTTTCTCTGACATCTCTGCCCCTTCTATCACCCAGAAAACTGCCAGCCATGTTAAATTTCACTTAAATTGATTGTACATTTCTTCTTTCTGCTGTATTTTGAATTCTTTGAAGGCTAGAAACTTGTCATATTTGCTTCTTTATTCCCGGAATTTAGCACAGGGCTTGCCACATGACAATCGCCCAGTAAAATGTTTATTGAGATGAATTGAATTGTTGCTAAAACTGATTCTGTGTCTACTCCTCACTGAAATAGCTCAAGACAAAATGGTTAAAAAGTACAAAGTGGTTTTTTTTGTCTTTTCCATTTTTCTCAGACCTGAGCCTTCTTCACCATCTTAAAACCTACTTATCAGACTAGTTTTAATGTTGCTTTTGAAGCTTGACCAGCATATGGAGAGTCCCACTATGTTCCACTCCTTCAGAACAACATCCAAAGTTTGCTCACAGTCCAAACAAATTCCATAGAAGAGGAGACCAAAGAAGAGGTTAGGGAAGCAGCTAAAGACACGTCTGGGTTGATATTGGGATGCTAGGATTGGACTGAATGCCCCTCAAAGGCCCCTGCCTTATTATCCTCCTTACCACCTCTCCTCTCCCTAATATCCTTGACAAACACAAAATTTCATTTCTTTACAGACTGTTGCACTCACCAACTGTCTCAGACTCTGCAGGCATTCATTTCCCTTCTCCATTTTAGAGAGGTCTTTCCCCAACCTCCTCCGCTGCCTGGATTTCTGATGCCTTGTGACAAATAGGTAAGTTACTATGATCACTTGAGAACAGTAGGTGGTCATGGTCCATTACCAGTTATCTGATCTCCAGTAGCATCTGAAAATAGGAGAGATTAAACTCCAGGGCTACATTTTTTCCCCTTGAGAAGCTGCCTATATATACTTATTAAAGAACCTCAATCATTTCATCCTGAAATCCCCAGTGCGATACTGACCCATCTGAAGGGTCAGAAAGTTGTCCAGCAGCACCAGAAACTATTTAAAACTCTTCCATGTTTGTGATTTTTTATGGCTGATTGACAAAAGGAGGCCAGAGAACAGCAGGTGAAGTGAATTCTGTTTCTGATTGGGGCAGGGGCAGGGGTAGTAGGGACGCTTCACATAGTTTGTTCTTATTCTCTTTCTTGTCTCTAGGCTTCTTTAACTCTTAAAACCATCTTTTTCTATTCCTAGAATATCTTTCCGGCTCATGGGTTCCATCACATTTATTTAAATATTTCTTTGTTATTTCTTGAATTCATTTATTCAATCAATTGTTTCAATCAGATTTAATTGAATACCTAGGATATTTGTCAGGATAAGTAATGCTAACAACATTCTCAGCAGTTTTGCACAACAAACGTTTGTTTTTTGCTCACTTAAAGCCTAAAGTTCAGTGTGCATGTTCTTGCTAAGGCAGCTCACTTCCTATGGGTGAGGCAGGGATTTGATCTCTTTCATCTTGTGTCATAGCCATATTCAAGGCTGTGGGAATTTGCATCCAGTCATATGGATAGAGAAGGAGCCTATACAAGTTTAGGGGTATGATGACCAGGTCTGTTAGTGCCATATATTACAATCATTCATGTTCCATCAGACAGAACCCTGTGATGTGATTCCATGTTCCAAAGTGTGAGTAGATGCAGGAGGAGGATATTAGGGAGAGGAGAGGTGGTAAGGAGGATGATAAGGCAGGGGACTTTGAGGGGCAAAAACAGTTGAATATCGGCCATTGCGGTGGCTCATGCCTGTAATCCCAAAATATTGGGAAGCCGAGGTGGGCAGATCACCAGAGGTCAGGAGTTCAAGACCAGCCTGGTCAACATGGTGAAAACCCATCTCTACAAAAATACAAAAATTACCCCAGGCATGATGGTGTGCACCTGTAGTCTCCGCTACTTAGGAGGCTGAGGCAGGAGAATCACTTGAACTGGGGAGGTGGAGGTTGCAGTGAGTCAAGATGGCACCATTGCACTCCAGCCTGGGCAACAGAGTGAGACTTTGTATAAACAAACAAACAAATAAATAAATGAGTAAATAAAGTTGACTATCGAGGACAAGGAGGACTGATGAGCACGATGCCAGGCATTTTGCTAAGTATTGGAAATTACACAAAAATAAATGAGAAACAATGCTTAGTGTCAGGAGCTCAGAGTCCAGGGGACCAGACACTCTGTGGAGACTAAAGCAACTCTATCTTGGAGGCTGATCCGCAATGCTGACTTTTCATTAACCCCAGTTCTGGGAATGACTCTGAAATTTCTACTTTCATGTACTTACCATAAATCCTGCCCTTAGGTCAAACAATCTTGATGTTATTGTAAACACATACTTACCATAAATCCTGCTCTTAGGAAAATTTCCTATGGTATATAAGCCCTGGGTCTGGAAGGTAGTAATGCGGGAATCCACCATCTCCTCTCAAGGCTGCCTGAAACATTGCTTCTGTTCATAAATCCCTATTAAATGTTTATTTTTGAGAAACTGGATTTGTCAGCTTCTTTCTTCCACTTCGCAGTTTTCTGTCTTTGGGGGTAGGTGTGTATAGAGCTACTCGCTGTAATATACACATAAACAGAAAATTAAATATACTGCAGTATTAACAACAGTATCAACAAGCATACATTAATTCAAGCTCTTAAATTATCACAGCTTCATGAGTTAGGTACTTTTATTATCTTTGCCTCATGCGCAGGAAACTGAAGCACGACAGTTTAAGGAACTTGCTTCGGGTCACACTGCAAACAAGTGACCAAGCCAAGATTGAAATCTAGGTAGTCTATCTCTAAATTTCAATGCTGAACCATTACATTATACTGCAGCGATGAAGAATGTACACAGTGTCAGGCGACTGCAGGGGAGACCGGCTGGGGGTGGGATGAATGAAGAGTATTCTGTAGTTGATGATCCCTGAACTGAGCTATAATGGCCAAGTTGGAATTATCCAGTTTTGGGGCAGGAGGAATTCTAGCAGAGGAAACCAGATGGATAAAGGTAGAACAGTGACAAGCATCTTAGTGTTTCCCAGGATGTGTAAGTAGTTTGAAGTCATGGGTCAAGGTCTAGGCTGAGAGTGGAGAGAGACTGGCTGTAGAGGTAGATGAAAGCAGGCTATGGAAAGCATGTTATGGAGCAGTAAGGGGCCAAGAATGTATCCTAAGCAAAGAGAGCCTTTGAAAAATTTTAATTTGGAGACTTAGCACATCAAATTTATATTTAAACTATATTCCACTGGTGGCTATGTCAAAGATGTATTGGAGCGGGCCAAAAGCCCTGGCTGAATGATCAGTTAAGAAGCTTTTATTTATTCATTTATATTATACTTTAAGTTCTGGGGTACATGTACAGATCATGCAGGATTGTTACATAGCTATATACATGCCATGGTGGTTCACTGCATCCAACCCCCAGTCATCTATATTAGGTATTTCTCCTAATGTGAAGCTTTTCAAGTAGTCCAGGAAGGCCAAAATTTAAAATTTCTTTTTTGTTCTTATGAAACAAATAAAATGATAGCAAACACTGAATATTATTTACTATGTGCAAAGCGTACCTATTGATTTATCCTCATGACAACCATGTGAAAAGGGTATCGTTATAATCCCCATCCTATAGATGAGGAAACTGAGGCACAGATTGTTTGTGTACATGGGTAGTAATTGATGGCACTAAGACTCAACCCTCTGCAGTCCAGTTCTGGAATGTAGACAATGAACTGAACCCCTAGTGTAGATAGTCTCCCTGTAGGAGGTACTGAAACACTTTCTAGAAGATACAAAAAGCTGGGTGACATATACGTGTAGGAAGAGGACGTGAGCAGCAGGGTCAACAAGAGGTGAGCTAGTTGTTGGGTACAGAGATGGCTTCCTGAGAAGCCAGAAAGAGGGGGTCTTGGAGGCAAGGTCAGGAGGTCATGTGTCCCTCATTTTACAGATTAAAAAATTAAGGTATGGAAAAAATTGTAGTGACTCATCTAAAATCCAAATAGCTAGAAAGTGAGTCACAAACAGAATATGAAGCAGGTAGTTATTTCTGGATTCATATTCTTAATGCTTTCTCAATGCTTTAAATTAGCATGCATTATTGACCCTATTTGTTCCAGACCCAGTCAGTTATTTAGAGTGAAAAGTATTTTTCTGGAGTAGGAGGCAATCTTGAATCGATACGAAATTTAGAATTCTTCAAACCCACTTTCGCAATGATCAGTAAACACCTTTTGTCAATAACAAAACAGAGCCAGGCACGGTGGCTCATGCCTGTAATACCAGCACTTTGGAAGGCCAAAGCAGGTGGATCACTTGAGGTCAGGAGTTCAATACCAGTCTGGCCATAATGGTGAAACTCCATCCCTACTAAAAATGCAAAATTAGCTGGGTTAAGTGGTGCATGCCTGTGGTCCCAGTTACTCGGGAGGCTGAGGCAGGAGAATTGCTTAAACCTAGGAGGTGGAGGTTGCAGCAAGCCGAGATTGTACCACTGCACTCTAGCCTGGGTGACAGAGTGAGACTCTGTCAAAAAAAAAAAATTACAAAACAGAGGTAGTTGTAAAATATGTATCACCTTGGTAAGGATGAGAGCCCTTAGCCAGCAAACCTTGTTCATGGTTTGCTAATGAGTTGATCCTCACAGGTATTATAAGGTTGTTTTAAATCTATGTACATCAAATCTGGTGGTGTTGGAAAGTGTCTTCATTCACTTAAAAGTTCTCTTGGGGCCTCCCTGCCTTCATTTTCTATTATCCTAAAGTATGCAGCCCCCACACCAGGGCTACCATAACAGGGCTGACTGCATAATTTGTGGGGCCCAGAGCAATATGCAAATATAGAGTCTCTTATTTAAAAATTAGTAAAGATTTCAGGATGGCAATGACAGAGCATTTGACCAAGCTGAGGGCTCTTCTGATCTTGAGGCCCTGTGTGACTGCATTAGGTCACACAGCCATGAAGATGGCCTAGTGCTGGTCCTGTCCAATACTTAGTTCAGTGGTTTTCTGAAGGCATTGTTTGCAGTTCTACTGATCCCTGAATTTACGGTGTTCGTGTCTTTAAATTGCTAAATCTGCTCATCGGTGGGCTCCTCATGTTTAAGGCTTTCTTAGTTTCCCTCATTGTATAGGAGCACACAAGAAAATGACCCTGAAAGAATCTTAGTCCTTTCCTTGCAAGGCACTTTGCCCATCTCAAGCAGTCCTTGTCTCATTTCCTCATGACATCTGGGTGCACAGGTAAGGCCACTGGCCAAAGGGAAACAGTGGCCTTTTTAGTTTTAAAAAGTGACAAAAGGGTAAGAGAAAAAGAAAATATTTTTGATACAGAAAACTATCATTACATAAGTATCAGGAATAGATAAAGAACTCCTATAAATCAATAAGAAAAAGACAACATAAAAATGGGCAAAAGACTTGATCAAGCATTTCAATTAAATTATGACTAGCCAATCATCTTACCAAACTATACTCTGTCCATGAATAATTAGGGAAATGCAAATGAGAACTTCAAAGATACTCTTTTGTGTTTGTCAGTTGGCAAGGCAAAATTTGTTCATACCAATTTTTGGTGAAAATATGGATCATTGGGAACTTGAAAATTGGTTCAACAACTTTGGGAAAATATTTGGTTTAGTCCAGTAAAGATGAACATGTGTACGTCGTACAAACCAACGTACATCCCTTAGCTAAGCACCTGTGTTCAAAAGGTGGTCCACCAACCAACAGCACTGGGAGATGGTTACCTGGACATTTGCTACAAATGCAGTGTCTCCGGTTCCAGCCCAGACCAGGATCAGGATCTGCAGGTGACTTACGTGCACATCACAGGTTGAGAGGATCTTCTCTAGGACATTGTTTCTTTTATATTCTTGATACAGACTTATGCTAAGAAAGTCTTAGAATAAAAAATACATTCTACCACATGACATAGCCCCCCGCAACCCACAAAGTGAAACAAAAGTTTCATGAAACAATATTTACCAGACAACCCATGTTACACACTGATCTTTTAAATTATAGTCTACACTGGTGATTGAGAGTCACTAAACTGACTCCACTGATGGGTGGAGTTTTGTCTGGAAAACACTCTCTTAGATAAACTCTTACACATGTTCTCTGGGAAACAGAGGAATGTTTGTAGTAGCAATGTACATACTACTGAATACTCACACCCTGGAATACTACTCAGCAACAAAAATGCATGAACCACTGCTATTCGCATCAACAAGGATCAATCTCATAGGCATGCTGCTGAGTGAAAAGAAGCACAAGTTGCAGAGTGCACATAGTATAATCCCTCTATGTAAAGTTTGAAGCCATGAACTGTTACATATTTCTTAGAGATATAGCCATGTGAAGCTAGAAAGACAAACAAGAAATTGATTAATACATAATTTACACTAGCAGTTGAGAGGTTAGGATTAAGGCAGAGCCTGCAGGAGGCATGAAGGTGATGTTCTAGTTCTTTAAGCTGGGTAATAGTTACATGGGTATTCATTTCATTGTTATTCTCCATACCTTGTGCATTATAAATATTCCTTTGTACATATTTAATATCAACAACAGCAATAGGGAAGATAAAGAAAAGGCTGTGAACATCAAAGGATTTGTGAATACAGCTTCCAAAAAAACACATCTTTAGAAAGAAGTTTTTTGTTTTTTTAAAAACAAAAGTAAACTTGTTAGAAAAGAATCCACCACCCTCTCTTCTATATGACTTGCCTGATAAGATGAAAGCACCAAAGTTGATTTAGAAACCATCCCTGCAGCATAAAAATCCCTTTAATCACTGTGTTGGTCAACATATTAAATTGTGGTACTTTATTCTTTCATTTCAACGTAAGAAAACATTGTTTTTCTGATGACAATTATGCTCTCACATTACAATGGGGGCAGATGTCTGCACTTAATCCAAGAAGTTATCTGTATTTCAATGTTGTGAATATCCTTCATGATAATTAATAACAGACTGTGTAAGCAGACCCTTTCACCTCCCTGACAAATTCAACGAAATTGGTGATATATAACCATCTACAAACCCATATGCCATATGCTCTTTGCAGCATTCCTTTTGGGGCTGGACACTAACTAGTCAGGATTTATTAGGCCCTCATCTTTTACTGAGTTTTCAATTTCTTTGTTATTTATTCTTTACCAGCCTTGAAGAATAGAGCTTGATTGCTACTCCCATTTTGTGGGGAAGGCAGTGAGAGGTGAGGTAATTTCCTGAAAGTGGAAGAATGAGATGGTGGCTGGCCCGAAATGAAAGCCCATTGTCCCAGGGGGGAATTTAGATTCCACCACCGTTGTGAGCGGATGCTGGTTATGTGTTTATCACACACTTTCATCAGAGGTTGCTGAAGCATTTAATGAATAGAAATCCTTTTCCTCCTGGTCTCTATGGCTCCAACAGGATGTATCACACCACTTAGCACCTATATTGCTCTTATATGCTTCTGTTTTCTTCTTTACATGTTCCATCTGTGTAAAGGATTTGAATGTCTGATAAAGTGGTGAGCTCCTAAACAGCAGAAAACACATGTGTCTATTTCTTTCAGCATCCTCTCTCTTAATCAGCACAATGTTAGGCATCTGGATCAGCCCTCAATAAATACTGTGCTCTGAGCTCTTATTATGACACCTTAGAAATTAGATGACCAAAGTGCAGGATTCCAATTTGCATGACAAAATGAAATTTTTCTCTTACCAGGAGAGATTTGTGTTTGGACTACTTTTGAAATATGACTAGACTTAACGAAGTTCAATGTTGACATCATTCCACATGTACACGTTCAGCAGGGTTGGTATATGGAATAATCACCACAGGGGATCACTTGTCTACGTAAAAAAATTATAGAAACCATGCTCTATGCTCTCTGTGAACATGTGCTTGGGGAATTGGAAATGTGTAGGGTACCAGAACATCTTGACAATTCGAATCTTAAGTTTCTTATTTAATTAACTGTGCATGGCCTATATGATTTTCAGATTTGTAAAAAAAAAAAATAATAATAATAAAGGAAAGAATAACAGAATGAGACTACTGACCAATGAATGAAAGACATAAATGATTGTGAAAAATGTTAATCTTGAGTTTGAGTTATGTTAAGTTCACTTTAAAAAGATTAGTGATCTTAGAGGATCTCTCGGTTTTTCCCTCCTTTGCTTTCTCCTTTCCTTTTCTTTGAATTGTTCCATTTTGTTTTGCTTTGGAGACTCCTAAGTATTGAATCCATCTACTCCAGCCTGACAAATTGCACAGCCATCCCTGGCAGGGCTGATATGCACCAGTTCCCACTGACAGACATAACAGCTGGCATGCATTCTGAGTTGTCAGTCGCTGTACCATACTGGTTGTTAAAGATTTTGACTACTGCCCATCCCTTGCTTTACGTGATACGAGCTGACTGCATAGTTGGATTCTCTTCTATCCAAACGTTCTTGTTGAACTTTTCTTTTCAGCTCTACTTTGGGTTTCCAAAGTTGAAGATAAACACGGTGTGGTGAACCTTTATTATTTTTACCTGCCCCGCAGCTACTGACTCTACTTCTGGTAAGAGACCCCAGATTTTGTTTGGGGCTCATCGCTGCTCATCTCAGTCTGTGAGGTCCCAGGAGAGCTGACTTCATCTCACATATGTGTTTCAGACCTGGCCACATTCATTCAGGAGTATTTAATTCCATCGTATTTATTAGAGGCCCTAAATTATTTTCCAGGATGACTGGCCTTGATGTAGAGTTTCATTTCCACTTGTCTTGGAGTTGTGAGGATGGAGGGGTCTGGGGTGCCTGAAGCCATCTTGCTAACATGTGCAGTCTGAGAATGGAGTCAGCCCAAAAACAATACCACCAGGAGATGGAGAGTGAGAGAAACCTGGCCTTTATGATGTTAGTCGAATGCCTTATCCACCTGTGTTCCAAGTTCTATTCCTGAAATTAAAAAAAGTTTTAAGATTTAAATTAAATTAAAAAAATTGTCATCCTTTGAGCGAATTATGGCAACAACCTCCCAAACTGGTCTCTCTAACTTCAGTCTTGTGCTCACTCGAATCTTTACTTTGCTGTCGGTCAGAAGAATTGTTCTGATTCACAAAACAGATTATAGCACTCCTGTGTTTAATCTGTGTGCCCCCTCCCATGATACACTAGTGTAGCTGGGATAAAATCCAATTATCTAACAAGGCCCACACCCTCGGGTGATCTAGTCTCCTTTTCTCAGCACTCCTTTGTTCTGGCCCAGCCAGGCTCTGTCAAGTCCACGTCAGCTGTGGCACCCTTGAGTTTTTGCACATGCTCTCTCTGCCTCGAAGACTATGCATCCCAGCTTCTTTGTCCTCTCTTGGCCAACTTTTCCACATCCTTTATTTCCCAACTCAGATATTATTTCCTTCAAAAGGCCTTTCCTGATTCTGTGGTCGGGGTTAGCTCTCTCTGCTGTAAGTACCCTCATAGTATGTCTACTTAGCACTCACCATCACACTAAACTGTTGTGATGTTCTAGTTTCTCTCGAGTCAGCCTTTGATGTGAACCACTCCTGGAACCAAGCCTCAAACTAAGAAGGCACAGGGATAGGTGGGTGGGTGGCTGGGTTGGGGATCCTAGACCTATTATGTGGAGGTGGGGATAAAACAAGGTGGGCTCCAGAGCTCAGGAGAGGGGTACCTAAGGGAAAGGAAGAGAATGTGAAACTCATCGAAGAAGGAAGGAACGAAAATGCTGTATGGCAGCTGTTTTTATGAGTTTCTCTGTGAGATGCATTTCTCCTGTGAGGTGCACGTGATTTTCGTCTTTCAGAAAAGGTTGAGATAAGAGAAAATTACCCAAATTTAGCAATTAGCAAACGGTAATTAGCAATTGATTAGGTTGTCAGAGTTAGGAAATAAAAATACAGAACACTAGGTTAAATTTGAATTCCCAAGAAATGACTATCTTAGCCCATTTGTGTTGCTATAACAAAATGCCACATCCTGGGTAATTTATAAGGAATAGAAATTTATTTGTCACAGTTCTGAAGGCTGAGGAGGCCAACATCAAAACGCTGGCTGAGGAGGGCTGCTCTCTCTGCTTCCAGGATGGTCCCTTGTCTCTGCATGCTCCAGAAGGCAGGAACACTGACCTCACAGGATAGAAGAGCAGAGGAGCAAGAGGGCCAAATTCTGTGTGAAATCTCTTCTATAAAGGTTTTAATCCCATTCACAAAAGAGCCCTCATGACCTAATCACTCCCTAAAAGGCCCCACCTCTCCACCACCACCACAATGGGAATTAATTTTCAACATGAGTTTTGGAAGAGGCATATATTTAAGCCATAGCAACAACAAAGACTTTTTAAGTATAAGTGTGTCCCAATTATTCATCATCTGAAATTCAAATTTAATTCAACGTCCAGAATTTTAGCAAGCAACTCTGAAAGGTGGGCACTCTCTATGATACTGAGGGCAGAGAACTTCATGGTCAGAATAACCCATCCTAGACAAATCAGTTGTTGAGAATATTGAATGTGAGAAAGCAGTGGGCAGGCCAAGGTTGTCAAGGTGGCAACAAAACTGTAATTCTCATGTCCTTTGTGGCAGTAAAAGTGTCCTGTAAAAAAACCATGAGGTGACATGTTTCCAGAAGAGTCATACCCTCTAACTTGCATGACAATTCTGAGAATTTTAGAAAACAACTACCTTAAATCCCCTAGAAGAAAGTGAGGTGTCAATTAATCATCAATTGATTTCTCAAGGAAATATTCTAAACTATGGAAATGTTTTTGAAAAGATGCTTATGATTTATAAGTGCATACACTGCTCTAAATGGAAATAACACTGGATTGATGATCATATCCACTCCATAAAATATTTTTCAGCTGTGAAGAATGATGATTTCAGACTTTTTTTGTAACATGAGGAAATGTGTATGCTACAAGATAGAATATGTAATTGTACATACAGGATGATCACAACTGTTTGAAAGGAAATAAGGGAAGGAAGAATGAAACCTTGTACTTAAGAAAAAGATGGGAAAGAAATACACCAAACGTTGAAAGTGGATTTGTTGGAGTGGTAGGTGATTTTTTTCCCCTTTCAACTTTTCTATATTTTTCAAAATTTCTATCAATGGCATGTATTACTTTAATAGTAAACTATCCATATACATTGTAGACACTCAATGCTTAGTGAATGAATAAATGGGAACCAGGAGCGTATCAGTATTGTTTACCATTGCACTCTTTACAGTCAGCCAAAGAGAATTGAATAAATGGAAGATTTTAGGTTTTGGTGGTTTTGGATAAGCCTCCTTGTCTCTCTGGGATTCAGTTTCATCACTCATAAGTTGAGAGCTTGGATTATCAGCTCTATGGTGGTCTCTAGAAATAGAAATCTTTTGTGATTATTTGATTATATAAGCGAGGTTTGGACTCAGGCAGCAAGCAGTAGAAGCCAGTTGCTGATCTGGTGATCTCATAATTCCAGGCCACTTCTTAGCTCTAAATGTCCCTACTTTAGGATCAAGCAAACTTTTTATAATGGACTATTTAATAAGACTTCAGAATTGCCCAGTTGTACAGGGATCACTTATGATTAAGTCCACTGCTTTCTGCACTTTAAACATTTTATTTTACATTGCTCCAAAGCTTTCTGAATTATTGCTTTGTTCTGTAACGGGAGCAGTTTCTGGCCTATTTTAGGATTGCTGGCAGCTGTTGTCATCTCTCTGGAGCTGGCCGGACAGTTTGGCACGCCAGTACTGTATCAGAGAAATGGCACGTTGAGAGGACCAGTTTCTTCTATTGTTACTATTGGTTATTTTGTATTTGGACAGTCAAAGAGATATTTCACGCACATGCAAATTACCAAAAGAAGAGGAATTCATAAACCCTTTATGTTCAGGATTCTGTTTACCCATTGGAAACACATTCATAGATAAAATGGAAACGTGCTCAGCTCAGCTGGTTACATTAGGAGGGCGTTTCTGTGTTCAACCACTTTTATGATGGGCACAGGCTTTCTTATTTTCAAGCCTTTTGCTGTTGCCATCTCCAGATATTTGTTTTCCCAGTTCTTTGCTTATTTTTCAGAGCAGTTTAGCAGCTATTTACCACCTTAGGTCAACAGCCTGTAAAATATGTTCTTAGTTTCAAATTACACATCACATTGTTTTCACATTTTCTCAAAACTGCTTGATTTCCTTAATGAAAATTATTTTAGTTATCATGTGAATAGTTTATTCTGTAAGGAAAACAAGAAAGCCTCCAAATGCGGGTAAGCTAATTCTGTCTACAGGAGTCAGCTGAAATGCCATTGGTTCAAGATTAAGTCAATTGTGGAAGTCTCAGGAAGGTTGACTATTTAAAGCAAAATGTTGCATGTGTTCCTTCTTATTTACCAGGATTTATACCCTATCTCCTCCGAGAGAGGTTCAAATAGAGATTAGGGTGCAGAGAAAAAGTAATAATTACACAAAAAAGCAATGAAATGATGAAAAATAGTTTTCTAACCTTACATTTAAAACACAAATGTTTATAGGACACAGACAAAAATGCACAAGACACGAGCAATGGATGAATCTTACAAGAGCAGCACCCTGTCTTTTGAGAGAACATTGCCATCAGCATCAGTTTGCCCCTCCAATTAGTGCCTAACTTTGTAACGTGTTTAGCTTTTTTCCTTCACAAAAGCGTATTGATTTTGGCAAAAATGCTATTATTTCAGAAAAAAGAAGAATATCAGATATTGAGCCGACATAAACATTCATACAACTAGTTACTTGTCTATTCCAGTCCTCGCTCTCCAGCTATTCGGTTTTGGCTGCAATTGTGAGAAACTGAATATAAAGGAAGAGGAGGCATCAATACCTATTGCAGAAGCAGTTTCTTCCAATCTCATCACTAGCAAATTGAGGGGAAAAAATAAAAATGAAAGACTCCATTTCTACCTTCTCAAATAGGGATGTGGATTTTGAATTTAAATTCATTCTTTGGAGGAGGAGTAGTTGGTTTGAGAAGAGATGAAGAGTAAAGTGGAAGTACATTCTTCAGTTCAATGAGAGGACTACAAAGCTCATAGGCTTTTATGGAAAAAACCCCACAAAACCAAAACTAACAGAATAAAGACCAGATAAGAGATAGTATGTTCTTTATTTAATAGGCCAGGAATCGGAGCAGCAATTGATGCATATAATTCATAATTGTTTCTTTGCTCTTTAACTTTGGGACATCTGGTCACAGCCTGTCTTTCTCTACTGTTACCCTCCTCCCTCATATACTTGTGTGTGTACTAAGCACATTGTTCTACTTGATTGTACAAACATGCCACCTAGTTTGATATCCTAAGCTTTGTATATATGATTCTCCATCTCACTGTTTCTACTTGCCCATCTCCAAGCCATACTTGAAGGCTTGGTTGAAATGTGTCTCTTCTGTGAAGTTTTTCATATACCTTTCATCATAAATAATCTCATGTAATTTGTGACCCCACCATGATTTAAACAGATATAAATTAAAAGTATTCATCAAATTGTAGCTATATATTTGGGTCTATCCTTTACATTAGACTGTGAACTTTCTGAGAACATGCTAGTATGTTAATTAACTTTATTTCATAAAGCACTGGGTACAAAGTAGGCAACTAACTTTCTTATCTTCCATTTTCTTTTCTTCTGCAAATGGCAAGATGGGATTTTTCTCGCCCATCTTCTTGGTTGTAAGAAGATCTTTGTTAGTTGCAATAAAGAAACAATGACTTTTCACAACATGCATTCAAGTCAAGTCGTCAGAGTCCTTCAGTATTAGCAAGATAAAGATTTATCTTGTTTAATTCTGAAAGATAAATAAACTAAGCTCTCTGATACAGTGAACTGTGGGATTCTTCCTCTACCTGACAAAAAACAGAGCCGTGAATGACATTCATGGTCTCAAGAACATTGCAAAATATCTCCAAGTTGGAAATGAGATAAAGATGGATCTTGGGGAGTTGAAGAATATGAAAAAGATCCAGGAAAAGCAGAAATTCCTGGAATTTCTTCTGATGAGACCCCCACCTGGAGAGAAAGTGATTCAGAGGAAAGAACAAACAGATCTTTTATACCATCTTCAGGACTTGTGCATTGATGGTCATCTACAGGGCGGGTTGTTTTCTTTGGAAATGAGCTATGCCTTAGATGGGAGGCTTCCTCTCTTGGTGCCCTTTCCCCTTATTTCTACCATCCCATCACACCAAGATCCCAGCTTTGTCTTTTTCATTCCTCTCCCTTCCCCTAGGGTCCCAACTACATCTTCAAGGCTCAACTCTGACTTGGTGGAGGAAGACTTTAATACATAAGCATAGGTCCAGTTGGTGTGGACTGATAACCTCGCTCACCTGCTCCACATCCCTGACACTAGAGAAAGAGCAAAGGTGACAATTTCTATCAGTCCAGGGAAAAAAGGCCTTGGAGTCAAAAAACAATTTGTTATAGAAAATACAGTACTGTTCCTTGCACACTTGTGTGGGTGGACTATGATTCATACTTGCTAGCTTTGTACATTTTTATTTCTTTTTCTTTATATACATGTTAAGAATATAGAACAGCATAAAACTCAACCAAGAGTTCTAACACTATCTTATCCAATTTTTGAGGCACAAAAAGTAAACAATTGGGGTCAGGAGTGGTGGCTCATGCCTGCAATCCTAGCACTTTGGGAGGCCAAGGTGGGGGGAATCACCTGAGGTTGGGAGTTCAAGACCAGCCTGACCAACATGGAGAAACCCCGTCCCTACGAAAAGTACTAAATTAGCTGGGTGTGGTGGTGCATGCCTGTAATCCCAGCTACTTGTGGTGAGTTGAGATGGCACCATTGCACTGCAGCAAGAGCACAAGAGCAAAACTTGGTCTAAAATAATAAGTAAATAAATGAATGTTTCTTTCCTCTACTCATACCCTCAATTCATAACACCTTGCCATCCAATACACAATTCTTTATAATCTACTTAAATATAGAAATGATGTAATATGTTTACTTCTGTCATTGAACAATTTAAAAATATTGTTTGAGTACCCTGAGTATAGAGTACTAAGGTGGGCTGCAGGAAGTGTGGGTGTGTTTGGGGTGTCTTAAGGTAAGCTTAATTCTTACCCTTGAGGAACTGACTAAATTGATTAACTACATGTCAGAAATACAGACATGAAAAAGATGAAAATATTTTTAAAAAGAAATACATAACTACACACAAACAGTTTAGCCTAAACAGAATTCTTTCTTAAGAACAGGTTAAGTTTTGGGGAAAAGAAATTATCTTTTTCCAAGGAATGAGATCATGTCTTTTGCAGGGAAATGGATGGAGCTGGAAGCCATTATCCTCAGCAAAGTAACACAGGAGCAGAAAACCAAACACATGTTTTCGCTCACAAGTGGGAGCTGAACAGTGAGAACACATGGACACAGAGAGGGGAACAACACACACTGGGGCCTGTCAGGGGCTGCGGGGGGAGAGAGAGCATCAGAATAAATAGCTAATGCATGCAGGGCTTAATATCTAGGTTGATATCCTTCGCATGTATACCGGAACTTAAAATAAAATTAAAAAAAGAAATCATCTTTTTCTCAGGCCCTCCAGTGACATTTAGTACTTTAGTTATTATACCTTTGAAGTGACTGGATTGAGTCATGCACTCAGAAATCGAATCATCTTAGATAGTATATGGCTTTATAAAGAAAATGAAAAATACCATTTTTTCTAGGCCAGCTAGAGCAATCACCTCTTATCTTTTTGCCCCAGTCTGCCTTCTAAGAAGCACTGCAGGAGGCCAAGCATGAAGAATGACTGGGAAAAACGAGCCCCTCCATGGTAGTGTGGGAAGTGAGTAAATACAGCAGTCTTTCATCTTATAAAACTAAATAACATTTCCTTACTCCCTCATGTTGGTTTAGGCTTGCTTGAGCATGAAAGGGGAATTTTCTTTCTCCTTTCAGAGTAACATTTATGAACCTCTAAATAGAAGTCCGTCTCTGCTTCTTTGCTCAGACAAGGGACCTCGCTCTCCTATCCTCGGGGTGTACTACACAGGCCATGGACCACCAAGCAGGAGACACAATCCTATTTCTGGCACTGCCCCCTGGCTTGCTGGGTGATCTGATATAAATCACTTACAACTCTCCATTACCCTGACCGCAGGACAGCCACTGGAACATTCTCCCTATCTCCAATGTCAAAGCCAGTCTCTTGCTTCAGGCTGGAGAACAGGACAGAGTTATGTCACTTGTCAGGGGAGTCAGGCACTCGGGGACTCGTTTTCTCTCATATGATTGAATTGCCTTGGAGAAATCTACCACAGGCTCAGAAGCAGATGGTGTGATTTTTACTTTAACCAATTAAAAGCAAAATGAAACAAAACCAAATCCTCAAACCTACGACATTTTCCCAAAACACAGATAAAGTTTTGTAAAAGATTATTTTACAAAAATATGTTTAAGATTTAGACCTTCGGTTCTCCTGGCAATACACACATTTTTGGTGTGAAATAAGAAAATTTTGGAGATACTTGGAATGATGAAACTTCATGATTAGAATACATTTTGGAATCGAGAATCAACCAAAGAATTTCAACAAGGATATACATTCTCATACCCCAACTGAAGTATGTTAATCCAGGGGGCCTAGGCATCTGCATATTAAGAAAACTCCTCCGAAAATTCTGATGATCAGTTACATTTGGAAACCATGCATCAAGTACACTAAAGTAGACCTGATATCCACTTTCAACATATTTGAATACTTGCAGAGTTGGAGAAATCACTAGTTAGAGAAAGAGTAAATTCTATTTTGGAGTTGCTTGGGAAATTATCTCCTTTGATGAGGAATGAAAACACTACTGTACTTCAATTGCTACTGGTAACCGGTGTTAATATGTATTAGATGCTGTCTGTGTCCCAGATAGTCTGTTTTGGGGATCAGCTGTCCTGATATGCCTGGTATTCTCCCAGTTTTAACACTAAAAGTCCTGCTTCCAGAGTTGCTGGGCATCGAGGTATTTTTTCATACACTGTCCCTATCAGTTCTCAAAATCAAACTAGGAGATAGATCCTGCTACTAACCTCATTTAACATTTCAGAAACTTGAGATTCAAATAGATTAATGAGCTTGCCCAAGTTTACTTAGCATGCAAGTTGAGAATTGGGATTAGATTCTAGAAAATTCAACTCAAGAACCCTTTTTCTTCATCATTATTAATTTCCCCAATCCTTTCAGGAGTCATTCTTACATCTTCAGTTAATGGCAGAGTCACCACTGTTGGTGCAAAAGAGTTCTTTTAAAGGATCCTATTTGGGGCTCTCTGTTGGGACCTGTTTAATACTGGCTTTTCTGGGTGACAACATCTAGTCATGCTATCGTGCTCTGGGAATTGATAGGGGGTCTTCCTTTGAATTTTTATTCAGCCCGTACTTGGTTGTAAAATAAGTATTACACGTAATGGCCTCAAAGGAGAAGAAAAGCCACAGCAGAATAACTTGAGGGACTGATGTTGAGGAGGCAGGAGGCTGTTTTGCCTGGCTGTAGGCTATAGCCTATTGGTTTAGGAAGCATTTCTGGTGCAGCTGTGTATATACTTCAAGATTAGTTGTTTTATTTATCTTTCTACTGCTAATATTTGTATTCTTTACTGTCTGTTAGTAGAACTCTCAGTCTGTCTTCTCTCTATTGCCTGACCCTCATTGTTCCAAGAAATACTCAAACAAACTTGAACACTGACTGAATATTTTATGATTGAGGAATTATGGCTACTTTTTGAGATATGATAATGATCTTATGGTTATGTTAAGAAATACAGGATTGTCTTAGAAATTCACATCAAAATACTTATGGATGAAATAATTTTCTGTGTGGGTTTTCTTTAAAATAATCCGGTTGGGGAAAGGAGAAATGGAGAGATATGTAGATGAAACAAGATTTGCTACATATTGATAATTTCTGAAACAGGATGATAGCTACATGGAGATGTTTTGTTGTTCTTGCTACTTTCGGTTTGTTTAAAATTTTCATGATAAAAAGTAAAAGACAAGTTCCCAAAGGAGGATCAGAGAGGAGTCCTGCTATACCTCTTGGTGATCACATTAGATAATGTCACTCCAAGTGTGCTTTGCTTTGATGTTTCACTTGAGATGCCTTCTTTACTTAATGTGACCTTGCTCATACTGAAGGCTCTTTACAAGGCACTACATTAAACATGATTTGATTTTTTTTTTAAAGTCTCTGTCCCATGGACATTTCCTCTGTGTGCAGAAAGTGCCAAGCCCTAGGGAAGCATAAGCTCACAGGCTTGGCCACAGCTTCTGGATTAGGACAGTGTTAGGCTGGGAATGGGCTTAACTTGAACCAGATGGGGATGGAGTGGGATCTAAAAGAAGGGGACTTTGCTTCCAGTGTGATTTGATTCTGCTTTTTCGCAGCCTCAGGACTCCCACATCAGATTTCCCATCCCTACCTACAGCTCAGCTCATCTCTGTTTAGTAATTTTCTCTTTTCTCCATTTCTTAAAAAATTCCTTTGCTTCTGGACACCTTATTAAAGCAACTCTCTTCTGGCTGTTAGCGTTAAGAATCTGTCAGCATTTTCTATTACACACCTCTCTCGGCTGACACTCTATTCTTAATTGGCACTGTTGTAGTGGAAAAAAAGACAAAAGGCTTTAGTTAATGCTAGGGACCAGGCTAAAGTTTCAGTCTCAACACTGTGTGTCCTGGATTAGTAGGTTTAAGTTAGTCCTCTAATTTACTTGAATATCTTTCATTCCCAGGAAACTTCTCTGTTGTTTGCAGTGAGTGCTTTGTCACACTCGTACATTCGATAGTCTTGTCAGAGTTCTTGTCATTGCCTCTTTGGGACAGCATATACTACTGCAATCGTTTTAACAACTGCTTTCTGTGTTAACCAGACAAAGGGAAGTCCCTTTGCCGGGGTGATTAGATTCTTCACCTAAATTCTGCCCAATCTCAATAGTTTTCCAAGTAGGCCAACTCTTGGAAATATTGGCGGAAATACCAATCCTTCCAATTGGTATATTCCACAGAATAGTATCACTGTGGTAGCAACTGGCAGGATTTTTAGAAATTAACTTGTCTCTACCTTCGTTTCGTGGATTTAAAAATATGCTAGAATATTTGAATTGCTATTCTAAGTCAGAAATCTATTTAGTACAATATAGTCTCCTAACCTCCATTTAGAAACGGATTCAGCTATTAGTATTTTTAAAATTCACTTTTAAAATAAGGATTTTCATCATGAATTAATGTGGGAGCTGAAAAAACATATACTTCTTAAATATTTATTTTACCTTAAAATGTGTCAAATATCTCTTCATTTGCAGGTATTTTGTGAAAGCTGTCCTAATTGGATACCCATAAATATTATCTTTAATTTTCACTTTCTTTTAAAGGAACATTAGTGGACTAAAATGTGTAGATATTTGTTAAGCAGTCTGACTGTAGAATTCTAAATTTTTAAGACTCTCATACCATTTTGTTGTTCATAGCTAACTTAGCAATATTTTTAGCAACTCACCTTTATTGAGTCTTTCCAAAGAATTCAAGCTGTTTCTATAGAAACAATAAGTCCTTCTCTTTACATACTCATATTTTATCAGTTACCTTAATATTTAAATTATGGAGTTAAAATTACAAGTACCCAGGCAATGACAGGTTTAGAAACTGGTATTATGGTTCTTGGTAAGCAGAGTAGCCGAGGGACACAGAAGTATAGGGTTATACCAGGGAATTACCTACTATTCACTAACAGGCTTTAGTTAGTAGGTTTGCAAAGGTAATGGAGAGTTTTCGTTTATCTGGCTAGATAGTTGCATGGTGGCCATTTAAAATGTAATTTTTAAAAGAAGCACTTTTCCTACTGATGCGCTTTGGGGCTTGTGGCCTAATGCAGGAGACCTGGCTCCAGCTTCTCTGTCTCCTGGAACCCTTGCCACCTCCCTATTCCTGGCCCCAGGGCCTGTGCCCAGGAGCACAGCTCTGTAAGAACACTGTGGGATTAGCTCACACTTCCCGCTCTGTGAAATCTCTTTCTGCTTTTAAGCACCTGGATATTTCTATTTCGATATTTCAAACTCAGTTATGCACTACTTTTTTGGACCATATTTTATCCAGAACGTCTATCTTTTTTTGGAAAAGAGAACCCGTTCCCATCAGCTTAGTTCATTTGTCAGTAGTCCTTTGGAAGACCTTCCTAGTCCAAGTAATATTGATTCAGAAGAAAGAGCTATGATTCTTCTAGTGAAATGTCGCAGTGGGGTCTTTGTTTGTTGTCCAGTAGGCTTCCTACTGGGGGAGTCTCCTTTGCTTATGCCCACCAAATATTAGAGGTGTCTCTTCTGACGTCCTCCCTAACCCCCTACATTACTCCCACGTTACCTTGGAAGTACTCCAAGTTATCAGTGCTTTTTGTCTCCCTGGAAGCCAAGTTTTAATTCCACTTCCTATTATCCTATCACTCTGTCTCTTGGACATTCTTCCTTTGATATAGATCTGTCAGGCCCCTTTGTTAAATGTAAACTTATTACAGTCCCTTTACTCACCCCGGCGCTAATGTCTTGACTTCAAATAAATGTCCTGAAGCTCTGTCGGCTGGCCTTTACGGAGCAGCACATTTTTAAGTTACTTTCCATCTACTGTCCTCTTTTACTTTGTTTAAGATGTAAAATGAGGGCAAAGAATCAGGGGCTTAACTGATGGTCTGCAATTTCCTGCTGTCTCTATACCTTTTTTATGACATTAATTCATTGCCACTTCTCTGACCTGTGGAATCCCTTCTGACTAGGAGTTAAAATAAAGTTTAAAAAAAAATACCAATTTGATTCAATTGTCTTGTCAGAGTTCTTGTCACTGCCTCTTTGGGACAGCATATACTACGGCAATCATTTTAACAACTGCTTTCTGTGTTAAAACACATATCTTAATTATTCATCTCCTCTACCTGAAGGTTACAGTTTTGATTTAGTTTCCTTTGGTTAGAAAATAAGTGACATCCACTTAAAGTACTTAAAGCCATCTAAATTTCTTGCCTCTACTGACTTCTCTATTTTGTTAATTTTCTTCAAACAGACTATTATGGTACAAGCACTAAGAAAAACATCCAGTTTGAGTTTTTTGTTCTCAGCATTATCATTTGATATTCCACTGTCAGAATTTCTCAAATGCGTAGGTAGTTTGTTTGAGTTGTAAATAATAGATGCTGAATCTAGTTCACTTAAACACAGCAACAATTTGTTGGCGGATACCAGGTGCTCTGAAAATCAAGGGGAGGCCTTTAGGAAATTGGTGCTGTGTTAATCAGTTATTGTTACAATAATGTTACATAAAAAGCCACCTCAAAATTTAGAGGCTTGAGGCAAGGTTGACTGTGGGTTGGTGAATCCTAGATGGGCGTGGCTGGGATGGTGGGTTGAGTATTTGCCTTCCAAGATATCCACATATTACTGTGACATGGGAATATAACCTTAAGTGGCAAACAGATAGTAGTTAAGGACCTAGTGATGGGGAGATTATCCTAGATTATCCAAGTGGGTTCTAAATGTATCACAAGCGTCTTTATGAGAGGGAGGCAGAAAGAGATTTTGCGTGGAAGGCAGAAGGTGATGTGTGACATATGAGAGAGATATTTTAGGGTGCCATGCTGCTGGCTATGAAGGTGGAGAAAGGGGCCATAAGCCAAAGAAGGAAGCTCTACCAGCTGAAAACGGCAAGGAAACAGATTCTCCCCTAGAGTCTCTGGAGGGAGCATGGCCCTACCGACATCTTTCACCCACTCCAGCTCTTTTACCATCTGGGTGCAATGACTTGCACAGCAAGTAATCTAGAATGGGAAATCATTATGGTCTTCTCAAGGTATTAATAGTTATTTCTTTTCAGAGCAGAAGGAGGGTGGACAGAAGAATCATCAATTCAAGGTAAGTCTTTCCTTTAATTTCTCAATCTTGGCCCAGTCCACGCTTTTTTTCAGATCTGAGTATCCTGGACAAGTCTAAGATGAAGCTCTACTTTTCTATGTTTGGAGAACATGAAAGATACCAAAACTTATCCTTAAGTATACTGTCTCTGTAATTCAGTGAAATTAGACTTGAAAATATTTCCTCAAGTTTGTATAGTTATGTAGAGATATCTTTAATGGGACTTTTCCAAAGTGAATTTTACAGATCAAAGCGAAGAGGCAACCCAAGATTAAAGACACCTAAATAGAACGTTAATGAAACCTTGATACAAATGACGGGCATATGTAGCTAGAGCTATGTGAGAGTGGCATGGACACTGGATTTTATTTACCACTCAGCATCATTTTCCAGTCTTCTAATATTAGTAATCTTATTTTTCTTGAGAGAAATCACCCCTCCTCTACCCTCATTCTGTGTGATTTGGGTGGGGCTGACTCTACTTTTTGCATATTGAGAATTGCTGTATGACCAAATTGATCCAATAAGATAAAATCCCATGGATTTTGATAGGACAACTGTAGGTTCTGTGTGTGGATGGACCAACAGAGATAAGCAAAATCAAGAGAGAAGGAGAGTAACAACTAAGTACTAACAATCTAAGTTGAGTACCTGGGTTCAGTCATGCCTGAAGCTCTGCTGCCTCTGGACTTCTCAGTACATTTGAGTCAATGAATTCCCCTCCTTTTACTCAAATTTGGGTTGGACTTTTGTTACAAATTAAGGAGATCCTACTCATACAAAGAGCAGTCAGAAAATAAGAAAAATGAAGGCAGCATGAAATAGCAAGTGGAAAGAGCACAGGCCTGGGTTGTTAGCCACAGTTCCATAACCAAACCCTTCTGGGACTTTTTCTTTGTCTGTGAAATGAAGCTAATGTTTTTTCAGTGTTATTGTTTAACTAAGGATCAAAAAGATTACAGAGCCATGCAGCTAGTTTCTAGCACAGTCCTATTAGGAGCAGCTGATTTATGCTCTCATTTTAGGTTTCTGTTCATAAGATTTTTTCTACAAGACGAGGTTCTGTTTATTGTATTTGATTGATACTCTCCATGATCTTTGGAAATTCACATGGATAAAATGGTAATGAGAATAGGTCATGAACGACAATTTCTTTTATGGCAGAGAAACCCTCAGTATTAGATACAAGAAGAGGCACTGGAAAACTGACCCATGCTTTAGGCCAAGGATTGATGCATTAGAGATTTTATAGTTTTCGAGAAATGTTCAAGGAGGATTTAAGTCAGTTATTTATTAGATCCCCATTACCTGGTCGTGTGCCTGCTATACAGTGAGTATTCAACACATATTGAGTAAACAGTTGAGTATTTGGGGTTATTTCTGCTTAGATTACAGAATCCTTCGTTTAAATCAATAACGTTTCCCAAAAAAAGGAGATGCAGAAGTCTATGTCCTTTTTTATTACTAAAGAATGTTTAAAAGTGGTATTTTCTTATTCATGGCAACAAATTTTTTAAAAGGGACTTTATGTGTGATAGTCATTGCATTTTTTTCTGTAAAAATTCTACATTTGGCCCCTCATTCATTTTCTCAAATTTGTTTGACTTATTTTTCATATTTCTTTAAAAGATTAACTTCCTCCTTTCTAAAAAAGTCAATATTATTCATGGTTGAAGTTGTACTTTCTTAAATGTTAGTACATTCTATCCCCTTCCATCTTATTTGCCACGGTAGTTCCTTTACTGCACAGAGAATCTGAAATAGATTTAGATATAATTAGGTCACAGATTATTAAATAACCAGCCTCTCTACTTAGTCCTGTAAAATTTCCAGATGCAAAATACATTTTCTTTTTTCTTTTTGTCCATCACTTCAGAGCATTTCTCACCTCTGAAATTAACCGAGTGGAAATTTGTTCGTGATCTGAATTTATTCAAAGGTAGGTATTTCTTATTTGTTGTCGAAGGCATTTTTAAGCCCTCAAACCAGATTTACAAGTGGTTTTCCTCTTTTCAGCTATTTTTTAAAAAATATTCTCTTCTACTCCCATACACACTGGCCTTGAATCTCTTCAACCATTCCATTTTTAGTTTCCTGCCTCCCTCCCTCCTTTCATCCCTCCCTCCCTCCCTCCTTTCTTTCCTTTATAAATTCTAATAAATGCTTCAGAACTGATTTACTATTAGATGCCTTCCTTCTAGAAATTCTTCGCCACTCACTTGGGTCCATTGCACAGGGTTCCATTTCTATCTTTTGTTTTTTTTTACATTCTCTTTGTTATCCTCATTTATGTAGCTTTAGACCTTTGAGGTTTTCTTTTTTGTCTTTTCTGCAAGAAATACCAGTAAAATAGAAATGCAGTCTACTTTTCAGGAACCAGAACTGTGAGGTTACTCTCTTGTGTTCATAACTGGCTCTGAGATGTATGTTCCTGGAAGGTTATTGTTTCTGTGTGTTGAGCAGAAACAGAGGAAGAGAAAGAGTCTAGTTCTGTGGCGTAGAGCAAGGGTTCTGTTTACAAGCTGTCTGGGTTGAATTCTGGCTTCGCTATTTATCAGTGTGTGACCTTAGGTAAGTTACTTAGCTTATTTTTATTCAACTTCCTCACTTTAAAATGAGGAGGTATGAACAGTGCCTACTGAGGATTAAAATTTTAGGAGGTTTAAAGTCAATAATATATGAAAAACTCTTGAAAATCTTCTATACATGCTACCTGTTATTAAGTGGAAATCACATTCAAAATACTTAACCTAGAAACAAACATTAAAATAATCCAATCATCCAGGCAATGAATAAAGAACTGTACAATTTTTTTTTGGACATGGTCTGGCTCTGTCGCCTAGGCTGGAGTGCAGTGGCCCTATCTTGGTTCATTGCAGCATTGACCCCAGGCTCAAGCCATCCTCCTACCTTAACCTCTCCATACCTAGCTAATTTTTCCTTTTTTTTTTTTTTGGTAGAGATGGGGTTTTACCATGTTGCCCAGGCTGTCTTGAACTCATGAGTTCAAGATATCCGTCTGCCTTGGCCTCCCAAAGTGCTGGGATTACAGGCTTGAGCCACTATGCCTGGCCTGCAGACTCTAATTTCAAAAGGATTAAGGTATATAGCATTAGAAGCAAAAGCAAAAGTAAAAGTCTAGAAAAAAATTCTTTCTCTGTTAAGGAAAAGCTTATGGACTTTTATGAAAAGATTTTGGGTATGTTTACATATTTGGGAGAAGGGATATTTTACACATTTATTGCTGCATAACCATCACCCCCAACTTAGAGGCATAAAACAACAACCATTTTATTTGCTTATGAATTCTGTGGGCCAGGAATATGGACAGAGCACAGAATGGATGATCTTGTTTCTGTTACATAATAGCTGAAATTTCTACAATGTGCAAGTCTTACTTGGGAAGATTCAAATGACTAGGGACTAGAATCATTTGGAGGCTTCCTTACTTGCATGTCTGGTAATGGATAAATGGATTGAAGGCTTGGTTCAGCTGGGACTATTGATTGGTGTGTGTCTACCTGTATCTTCTCCAATTGGCTTGGACTCCCTTAAAACATGGCAGCCTCAGGGTACCTCAGGGTAGCCAGACTTCTTACTTGGCAGCTCAAGTTACCAAGAGTATGTATGTGCTCCAGAGAACAAGGAGGATCCTCTTATGACCTATCTTCTGAAGTCATGTAGTATCACTTGCACCCAACTCTACTCATTGAAGTAGTTGTGAGCCTGACCTAACTCAAGAGGTGGAAATACAGTCAATGAGAGAAGTATCAAAGATTTGTGGCTGTGTTTTTAATCACCACAGAGGCTACAGGAAAGTTAGTTGCACAACATTCTAGTTGCATCTGCTGGTTGCAAGGAGTAACGTGGTCTTATTCACATGAAAACATAGGATTAAAAAATAGAATATGTAGCAGAAGGAAAGTCTTAATAGGGAGCATCTATAGAAAAAATAGTATTATGGTCCCGACTCTTTCTGATTTATGGTAACTTGATGCTTTTCTTGTTAAAATATTTGATTCCTTTTTTTTTGCTTTCTCCCACTACAAGATTATACAAGTAATGTTTGTTTTGTAGAAATGCAAAAAGTACATACAAATATGAGGAAGCAGACTATGCCTTCATCAACCCTCCCATGAATGGTTCTACTACCAACAGGGAGATACTATTAGTATTCTGACATATTTCTCTCTCTCCATTTTTTTTTGTGATAGTTTTTACAGTTTGCATAATACTGTATATGTGACATTATATTGCCCAGTTTTTCAATTTAAGATTCTGTTATAAGCATTTTTCCTTATATAATTAAAAGTTACTTGTAACTTTTTCTGTTTGTCACTCTGTTCATTATTAGTAGGTTTTAAATGAAACATTTAAATTTCAGTTAGAACAACACATGCTTATAATAAAACTTGAAAATATACAGGTGCATAACATTTTAAAAAGAAACCTACTTCCTCAAGCAAATCTAAGTTATTGTCTATAACTAGATATATGATTAACAGTTTTTAAAAATAGGATTTTTAGTTTATTTTTTACAACTTTTTCCTCCATAACATTAGTAAATTTTGAATGTTTGCTTTAATATTTCTAGACTTATCTTTATTTAGATAATTTCTTATCCATGTTTTCTGACATTTCATATTATAAATATGCTGCAACAAGAGTCTTTGAAGGTGAAAACATCTTCTGCACACTTGTAAACCTTTTGTGTAGGAGAGACCTAGAAGTGAAAATATTGGTTTGAAGGATGATCATTTAACATTTTGATAGATAATGCTGCATTTGTAATCATCTGGTTTAATGATTGCATAATAGTTTCATATAGAAATGTAATTTCATTTGCTTAATCATTTCCCAGAATTGGAAAGTTAGATTGTCTGCAGTTTTTCCCAATGATAAATAATGCTACATGAATATCCTCATGTGAAATCTTTGTCAGCATTGGTTTAGAATTGATTTTTTACAAAGGAAATTAGTTGTAATACCATGTAAATATTTTGAAGACTCCTCATTTATATTGCTAAATTGCTTTTTCAGAAGTGTTGTATCAGTTTATACACCTGGTACCTGCAAACCTTTAAGCTTGAGATCAGGCTAAAATGTGGCTGTAAAATGTTATGGCTGGCTCTTAATTTCCCATACTTAAGGTTAATAATAACTGGTAAAAAAGGTCAGCATTTGGACAGAGAATGAATATTTCTCAAGTGAATCGTATATTACTCAAAATGCCATGCAGTTTCTATTAAAAATGTCCTTTGTTGTCCCTTGGCTATCACTTCCTATTGCTGCGTAGTTAGGAAGTCTTGATATGTACTAGTGGCAGTCAGATAACTTACCCTAATATGAGTCTATCCTATACTAATATGAGTGTATCCTATATGAATATGAAGTAGAAAGCTGCACATTCTCTACTTCATATTCATATAGGATATGGCTTATTTGTCTCACTGGATTTTTAAAAAAACGGTAGAAATAATCTCTAAACATTGTTCCTGTGATTGCAACTGTATTTCCAAAACTGTTAAAGTTTCTATTTGGTTATGTTTTTCTTGTCCTTAAAGTTAAAAAACAATACCCTGAAGCAAGTGGCTTTTGAATCTTTTGGGAAAAATGCTTTAAGTTCAGCATACAAATGAATACAGGACTGGATTTCCTAATCACTCTAAATCTTGGTTTCTCTTTCCTTTTATCTTAACAATTGTTCACTTCTCATTTAGTCCATGTTACTGGGTATGACTAATTTTATTCAGTTTGGCTGTATATTTATGTTTAATTTCAAAATTAGGTCCTTAGCTTCTCAAACACAGTAATTATTCCCTGTATATTTTTGTATCCCCTGATAGTGTTAAAAAGCTCTTTGAACATAGTGTGGTCCTCATTCACTTATACAGAGTCTTAGTGCTCATAAAATATTCACATAGTTTCTATATTTTTCAGCCACCATTGCAGTCATATTGGGGCCATGTGACTGTTTCTGACCAATAGACAGGGAAGGTTTGACTGAGCTGAGACAGTTAAGAGTGTGTGTGCTCCTGTTCACAATAGCAAAGACTTGTAACCAACCCAAAAACCCATCAATGATAGACTGGATAAAGAAAATGTGGCACATACACACCATGGAATACTATGCAGCCATAAAAAGGGTCAATTCATTTCCTTTGCAGGGACATGGATGAAGTTGGAAACCATCATTCTCAGCAAACTAACACAGGAACAAACACTCAAACACCACCTGTTCTTACTCTTAGGTGGAAGATAAACAATGAGAACACATGGACACAGGGAGGGGAACATCACATGCTGGGGCCTGTCAGGGGTTGGGATACTAGGGGAGGGATAGCAATAGGAGAAATACCTAATGTAGATTCTGGGTTGATGGGTGCAGCAAACCACCATGGCATGTGTGTATCTATGTAACAAACCTGCAATTTCTGCACATATCCTAGAACTTAAAGTGTAAACAAACAGCAACAACAATAACAACAAAATGAAGAGTAAGTGTGCTGCTACTACTCTCCCTTACCCTGATGTGGCAATGTTGGAAGCCAAATATTTAGATAATATATCACAACATGCAGTCTAGATCCCTGCATCACTGAATGGAGGAGCACTGGAAATTCCCATGATCCACCTCAGACTTCGTGTAAGTAAAAAATAAACTTTTGTCGCTTGAAACCACTGTGATTTTCAGGTCTATTTTTTTTTTTTTCCACAGCAAAACCTATTCTATCTGAGACACTGCCCTTAAGCAGCTCACAGTCTGTGTGAAGTAAGCATGTTTGATTAATTTTGAGTAGGTGGCTGGAAGATAGAATGACCTGTGGACCTTGAGGGTCTCCATGGAACAAGAGTGCAATCTGATTAGTGTCTCTGGGTTTTGGACTCCAACTATGTAGGATTTTGGGGAAAAACAGCCTCATAGGGCCACAATTTCCTCATTTGTAAAACACAAGAATTGGCCATTTTTTCTGCTCTAATTCCAGCTCTGTTTATAAGCAGCTGTGAGAGTAGAGGAAACAGAGACCATAAGGACAGACATATCTTTACAAAAAGAAGTACTTTTCTGTGATTTACCGGTGAGGCTCTCACAACACTACAGTTGAAGTAGCAGATGGAGGCAGAAAGGGCCATTATCTTCTAAGTCACACATAGATCTTTCAGTCTGTCTTTAGGGAAGCCACAAAAAATTCGTTGCAACACGTTTATTACTATCAATAAGAATACCTTTTCTTTAGAAAGAGCATATTTATAACACTGTCAAAATCCTATTTAACCTTCCACACTGGATATTGCACCTTAGGGCAATTAAGAAAATATCTTTTCATCCTCTTACACAAATAAAGTTAGTCACTACCTCCCACATGCTATCTCTACATTCTAGACACACTTCCATTATTTTATTTATTACATAGTATTTTATTATTGTTTTTAAAGTAGGTGTTTCTGCTCTACTGGATTGCACACTTCACAAAGAAGGGGCTTTTTAAAATTATATCCCTAGGGTCTAACCCAGAGCCAGTACCCCAGAGCCACTTAATAAATGTTTCTTAAATAATCGATTGACAAACAAGTGGATCTTTCATTGTAACCTAATGCTTCAAGATAAACTGGACTTGGAAATGGATGAGACAGTGCTGGTACTCAAATCAATTTGCTGGTATCATAATCTCCCTCCCTCTCCACATTTTCTCTTTTCAGAGATGGGCCATTTCTAGGTTACTTGCTATGCAGTTACATTACAGAAATCATCTTTTAGCTCTAGCCTCTTAGCTTGTTTTGCAAGAGAATTAGAATGTTTAATGCATTTGTGTTGCTAAAGAGCTTGAGATCTGCTTAGGAAAGTCAGTTTAGAATGCCTAAGTGCCGGTATCATGATATTTATTGAGAATTGATGAATAGAATTCTTAAAATAGTCTTGTTCATTGTGGTATCACTGAAGGCATGCTATACTAAATCCCATTTGTCTTGGATATAGAATTTCTGGAAGATGAATGGAAAGAGGAAATTGTTGGATTTTGGAGTGGATTGTATAAGAATGAACAATTTCTGTAAAGTTCCCTTTTCTTAAAGTGACAAGTGTTAGAAAAATGCCTTTAGCCATACCTACCTGGGCTGGGTAATTACAAGTTCTAAAAAACAGGTAAATGCCACATGTTGACAGATGAAGAATATGAGAAGCACCTCAACTTTGAAGTCTGTCCTGGGATGAGGCAGAGGATCTGCAGAGTCACTCCCGTCTAGAAACTCTGATGTTAGATATGTCATTTTTGGTTGTATCCATTCTCTGCAGGAGGGGAGGCTTTATTCTTTTGTTGTGTGAAGTTTGACAGTCTTGGTGCTTATGTCAGGCATTAGTAAAACAACCAAACCAAACATGTCAATGCTGAGAAAGGGTTTCACGATAGAGCAGTTGCTGACTAACGTGGGACAGTTATCTTCATTTGGGAGAACTTGCACAGTGACTCTGTGCTGTGGTTTGAATGTCCCTTCCAAGACTCATGTTGGAACTTGATTCCTAATGTGGCAGTATTGAGTGGTGGAACTCTTAAGAGATGATTGAATCATGAGGGCTCTCGATCTCAGCCTTCTCAGCCTTCAGAACTTAAGAAATACATTCATTTTCTTTATAAATTACCTGATTTTACGTATTCTTTCATAAATAACAGAAAATGGACTACAAGCCTCTGGAAGACAGTGAGAGGAAAAAATAACTCAACTTTACCTGATGATGTTACAAATTCTCTGAAGTGTATATCATACATTCAGTCTAAAACACTGCCTTTTCTCCTGCCATAGAATGGAGTGCTAGACTTAGGCTCTTCTCATCCCACTTCATTGCATTGCTTCTTGGTTACTCAGCTTTCTCTACAAAGTTTCTTTTGATAGTCATTTAAATCTTTTATTTTATTTCTATAAAAATATATATAGATTCTTGTCTATCGCCCCCAAAAGCCCTTCCCTCTCTCAATTTTAAGTAATGAACATTCCAAAATAGAGAAACTAACCCAGTTTTTGCACTGGGGGAGTAATCACCACTATCATTATCAACGAAAACTTATAGACTACTCCTTCTGTGTCATATTTATAGTAACATTTATTGCAAGCTTACTTAGAGGTGCTGACACTGGAAGAATTCAGGGAACTTTCAGAGTTACCATGTAGCAGAGGCAAGAACACAATCTAAGATATATAAATTCAGCCTAGACCTATATCTAAATGACAGCTCAATACCAATCCGTATTTAGCACTTCTCTCAGAAAGGTAGGTTTTTTTGTAAACATTTATTTTAGTTTCAAAGGTACATAAGCAGGTTGGTTCTATAGAGACATTGCATGTTGTGGGGGTTTAGTGTACATATTATTTCATCACCTGGTAATAAACAGTATTTAATCGGTAGTTTTTCGATACCTGCCCTCCTTCCACCCTCCCCCTCAAGAAGTCCCCAGTGTCTATAGCTCCCTTCTTTGTGTCCCTGTGTACTCAGTGTTTACTCTCACTTTTAAGTGAGAACATGCAGTGTTTGGTTTCCTGTACCTGTGTTAGTTCACTTAGGATAATGGCCTCCAGCTCCAATCATTTTGCTGCAAAGGACATTATCTTGTCTCTTTTAATGGGTGTGTAGTATTCCATGATGTATATGAATCACATTTTCTTTATTCAGTCTACTATTGACAGGCACTTAGGTTGATTCCATGTCTTTGCTATTGTGAATAGTGCCACAGTGAACATATGCGTGCATGTGTCTTTATTGCAGAACAATTCACATTCCTTTGGGTACACAGCCAATAATGGAATTGTTAAATCAAATGATAGTTCTGTTTTAAGTTGAGCAAACTGCCAAGTTGCTTCCCATGGTGGCTGGATTAATTTACATTCCTTCCAGTAGTGTATAAGTATACTTTTTTCTCTGCAGCTTCACCAGAATCTGTTACTTTTTTGGCTTTTTAATAATAACCATTTTCACTGTTATGAGATGGTATCTCATTGTGGTTTTGACTTGCATTTTTCTAATGATTAGTGATGTGGAGCATGTTTCCATATGCTTTTTGGCCATTTATATGTCATCTTTTGAAAAGTGTCTGTTCATGTCCTTTTGCTGACTTTTTAACGGACTTGTTTTTTGCTTGTTAATTTGTTTAAGTTCTTTGTAGATCCTGCATTATTGGACCTCTGTCAGATGCATAGTTTGCCAATATTTTCTTCCATTCTCTGGGGTCTGTTTACTCTGTTGATGGTTTCTTTTGCTGTGAAGAGGCTGTTTTGTTTAATTAGGTCCCATTTGTCAATTTTTGTTTTTGTTGCAATTGCTTTTGGCATCTTTGTCAAATTTTTGTCCAGGGCCTTCATGCTGTGGCATAGATGAAATGCGTGGTATTTTCTATGTTTCCTTCCAGGGTTTTTATAGTTTTGGGTTTTACATTTAAGTCTTTAATCTATCTTGAGTTTACTTTTGTCCATGATGTAAGGAATGGGAGCCAGTTTTAATCTTGTGCATATGGCTAGCCAGTTATCCCAGCGCAATTTACTGAATAGGGAGTCCTTTCCCCATTGCTTGTTTTTGTTGACATTGTCAAAGATCAGATGGTTGTAAGTGTGCAGCTTTATTTCTGGGCTCTCTCTTCCGTTTCATTGGTCTATGTGTCTGTTTTTGTACCAGGTCTATGCTGTTTGGATTACTGTAGGCTTGTTGTATAGTTTGAGTCTGGGTAATGTGATGCCTCTCACCCTTTCTTTTGTATTGCTTTGGCTATTTGGGCTCTTTTTTGGTATCATATGAATTTAAAAAATATATTTTTTTTTAGTTAAGTGAAGAATATTATTGGTACTTTGATAGGAACAGCATCAAATCTGTAAATTGCTTTGGGCAGTATGGCCATTTTAACAATAGTGATTCTTCCTATCCATGAGCATGGAATGTTTTTCCGTTTGTTTGTGTAATCCCTGATTTCTTTAAGCAGTGTTTTGTAATTTTCATGGTAGAGATTTTTCATTTTCATGGTTAACTGTATTCCTAGGTATTTTATCCTTTTTTGTGGCTACTGTGAATGGGATTGCATTCTTGATTTGGCACTCAGCATGGATGTTATTGGTGTATGAAAATGCTACTGATTTCTGTACACTGATTTTGTATCCACTTTGCTAAAGTTGTTCATTAGATATAGAAGTTTTGGGGCAGAGATTGTTGGGTTTTCTAGGTATAAAATTATACCATCTGCAAACAGAGATAGTTTTATTTCCTCACTTTCTATTTGGATGGTCTTTATTTCTTTCTCCTGCCTCATTGGTCTGGGTAAGACTTCCAGTCCTATGTTGAACAGGAATGGTGAGAGTGTGCATCCTTGTCTTTTTTTTTTTTTCAAGAATAGATGAATTTATTGCCATTCACGTATTTCATAGAAAAAAAAGTAGCAAACGGGTCAAGGTTGTAAAAAAAAAAATCAGGTTTATACAGGTTGCTCTATTTACATCTGGGAGCAAGGCTGCCCCGGCATCAGGCACAGCAACTACACTTGTCCAACGTCCCTTTGCAGATGCAGCCCTGGGGACACTTGGCACAGCCCACAGGGCAGCAGTAGCACTAGCTCTTCTTGCAGGAGGTGCATTTGCACTCTTTGCATTTGCAGGAGCCGGCACAGCAGCAGGAGCCACCAGGCGAGCAGGAGCAGGTGGGGTCCATTTTAAGGCAAGGAGAAGCAGGAGTTCCCAATTGAAAAGCAAACATGCTGCGGCACAGATGAAGTGCATGGTCGCATCCTTGTCTTGTTCTAATTCTCAAGGGGAGTACTTCCAGTTTTTCCCAATTCAGTATGATGTAGGCTGTGGGCTTGTCATAGGTGGCTCTTATTATTTTGAGGTATATATTTCTTCAATACCTATTAATAGTTCGTTGAAGGTTTTTAACATAATTGAGGCCGGGCGCGGTGGCTCAAGCCTGTAATCCCAGCACTTTGGGAGGCCGAGGCGGGTGGATCACGAGGTCAAGAGATCGAGACCATCCTGGTCAACATGGTGAAACCCCCGTCTCTACTAAAAATAGTAGAAATTAGCTGGGCATGGTGGCGTGTGCTTGTAGTCCCAGCTACTCAGGAGGCTGAGGCAGGAGAATTGCCTGAACCCAGGAGGCAGATGTTGCGGTGAGCCGAGATCGCACCATTGCACTCCAGCCTGGGCAACAAAAGCGAAACTCTGTCTCAAAAAAGAAGAAGAAAAAAAAAAACATAATTGAAATCATTTTTTGCATCTATTGAGATGATAACATAGTTTTCATTTTTAGTTCTTTTTATGTGATGAATCTCATTTATTAATTTGCATATGTTGAACCAACCTTGCATCCCAGGGATAAAGCCTACTTGATTGTGGTGGATTAGCCTTTTGATGTGCTGCTGGATTCAGTTTGCTAGTATTTTATATCCATGTTCATGAAGGATATTGGTCTGAAGTTTTATGTTTTTGTTCAATCTTTGCTAGGTTTTGGTTTCAGGGTGATGCTGGCCTTATAGAATGAGCTAGAGAGGAATCCATTCACCTCAATTTTTTGGAATAGTTTCAATAGGAATAGTACCAGCTCTTCTTTGTACCTCTGGTAGCGTTTGGCTGTGGATCTATTTGGATCTGGGCTTTTTCTTGTTGGTAGGCTTTTTATTGCTGATTTAATTTTGAAAGTCATTACTATGTTTCCAGTAATGTATCCATTTCTTCTGGATTTTCTAGTTTGTGTGCATAGCAGTGTTCATCATAGTCTCTGAAGGTATTTTGTATTTATTTAAAGGGGTAAATGTTAATAATGTCTCCTTTGTCATTTCTGATTGTATTTATTTGATTCTTCTCTCTTTTATTGTTTATTAATCTAGTTAGCAGTCTTTCTTATTTATTCTTTTCAAGAATCAACTTCTGGTTATGTTTATCTTTTATACGATTTTTTCTGTCTCAGTTTCCTTGAGATCAACTCTGATTTTGGTTATTTCTTGTCTTCTGCTAGCTTTGAGGTTGATTTGCTCTTGTTTTTCTAGCTCTTCAAGTTGTGGTACTAGGTTATAAATCTGAGAACTTTCTAAATTTTTATGTGAGTGTTTAGTGTTATAAATTTTCTTCCTAACACTGCCTTAGCTGTGTCTCAGAGATTTTGGTATATTGAATCTTTGTTTTTATTAATTTCAAAGAATTTCTTGATTTTTTCCTTAGTTTCATTGGTTACCCAGAAGTCATTAAAAGCAGATTGTTTAATTTTCACATAATTGTATAGTTTTGAGCAAACTTCTTGGTATTAATTCATATTTTTATTGTGTCGTGGTCTAAGAATGTGGCTGGTAGGGTTTCATTTTGTTTTGTAATTTTATGAGAATTGTTTTATGGCCAATTGCAAGGTT
This sequence comes from Saimiri boliviensis, assembly GCF_048565385.1. NCBI lineage: Eukaryota > Metazoa > Chordata > Mammalia > Primates > Cebidae > Saimiri > Saimiri boliviensis. The sequence continues at coordinate 52,885,819 of NC_133451.1, forward strand.
AATTTTAGAGTATGTGCCCTCTGCAGAGGAGAAGAATATATGTTTTTGGATGTAGAGCTCTGTAGATATATATTGGATCCATTTGGTCAAGTATTGAGTTTAGGTCACCAACTTGCCACTCTGTGCCTATTAATTGGGGCATTTAACCTGTTTACATTCAAGGTAAATTTGCTATGTGCAGATTTGATCCTGTCATCATGTTGTTAGCGGGTTGTTGTGCAGACTTGATTGTGTAGTTGCTTTATAGTGTCAGTGGTCTATCTACTTAAGTGCGTTTTTGTGGTGGCCTGTAATGGCCTTTTGTTTCCATATTTAATACTCCCTTAAAGACCTCTTATAAGGTAACAAATTCCCTCAGTTCTGGGGTGATCTCAGGCTTTATGTTCCCTCCTCAACTTGGGGGCAGCCAGGACAGGGACCTTGGCAATAGCGAAGGCAGAGGGCCTTTCACTTGTCTCTTGGGGCTCCACTCCAGAGAAATGCGGGACTGCTGCCAATCAGAGCATCCTGCCAAGGGTGGGGCAGCTGCATTTTGGGTCTAAGTCAGGGGCCCTGCCTGGTGATGAGCCGAAGGGTGAGGGGAAGATAGATGACTTCCTTCTCCTTAGGGAGACTGTGGTGTGCTGGAAGTGTTAGTGAAGCACTCAGGGCCTTCATTCCTTCTCAGTCCGAGGGCAGCAAGGGCAGTACCACTCCAGCAGCAGTGGCAGAGGGACTTTCAGTTGCCTCTGGGAGCTCCACCCCAGAGAAATGAAGATCTGTGGCCAATGGGAATGTTCAGCCAGGGAGTGGGGCAGCTGCCTGGTGGCTCTGCTTGGTGAAGGGCAGGGGGTCAGATGCAGACAGGGAAGAGAGACTGGGCTCTTTCTTATATGGTGACTGTGGTGTGCTGGAGGCACAAGGAAAGCACTCAGGTTCTTTGTTCTTTTCCTAAGGGCAGCAAGGGCAGAACTGCTGCAGTGGCAACGGCAGGGGGCCATTAGTTGCCTCTTGAAGCTCCACTCCAGGGAACCAGAGCCACTAGCGGTGGGAATGCTCAGTTGCTGGGCTGAGGCAGCTGCTCTGCGGTTTGATGAAACGTAGTGGGTGGGGGCTCACAGGGAAGAGAGACTGGGCTCCACTCTGTGTGATGGCTGCTGTGAGGCCCTTTGTCCCTTCCCCAGCCTGAGGGCAGTAAGGCTCGTACCACTGCAGCTGCAATGGGAGAGGGTCTGTTGGGTGTCTCTGGAGTTTCCTCCCCAGAGAAACGCAGAGCCAGCACCAACTGAAGTGTTTAGGCCAGGACAGGGTGGTTGTGCTGGGGGCCCAGGTCTAGAGGCCTTGCCCAGTGAGGAGTAAGGGGGCCGGGACCCGTGTGGAAAACTGGCCACTTTTTCGTGAGGCAGCTGTGCTGTGCTGTGGTCCACATTAGTTAGAAAGACAGGCTTCAGTGCTCCTCTGGTCAAAGGAAGAAAAAATGTTCCACCCAAAGGGAGAGTAGGAAGTATGACTGAGTGTGGCTGCAGGTAGTTTACATGATTGTATGTAGAGTGTGTATGGAAGATGGTGAGTAGAAAAAAAATTTTAGTTGGATGTCATTGACCTTATGTTCTTTGAAGCAGAAGTTGGAGTTTTCTGCTGTGAGTGGATGAAGGTGGTGGCTTGAAGAATGTGATTATTACTCAGAGTAGTCTGTATATTATCAGATGATATGTCTTCAAATCATAACAAATGTCAGTTGCAGGAAATTACAGAACTTAGTTTTATTCTCCATCACTGTTATGATGATAAATCCTCCATCACCATTAGACACGATAAAGCCTCCGTGTCCGTGACTTCATCCAACAGCATGTATGCTTACGGAATAGCAGAGAACTGGCTGATATTGAGATGTTATTTTTAAAGCAGTATTTAATGTTGTGTTAGACTGTGTGAAACCTAATATTACCTGCAGCTGGAGAAACTGGATGAAGACCTCCCCAGGCCTCAGTGACTTCTCATTAACTCCGAGAAGCCAGATGGAAGACAGGAGAGGCTGGCACTCTCTCCCTGCAGCCCTGCGAGTGCCACACATCATGCTGCTTTCTCTGTCTCCTCAGGTGTCCCAGAAGAATCGGGCAGGGTACCCGTTCTATACACTTCATAGAACTTCAGGGATGACTGAATCAGAAATGAAACAATTTTGTTTTACTTTTTAATTTGGTGGCATTTTCTTTTTTGGAAAGATCCACATTGAAAAGATTCTTTTTACATGGCTTGTCCGTTCACAATTTTAGCAGTTTGTCTGCATTTTTATTCTGATTTCAACTATTACCCTTCAGAAGCTTTTCATGTCACGTTAAAAAAAATTTATTCTCCTCTCCACAGCCATAAAAAAAGCCGAAGTAGATATTGCTATTCAGTAAGGAGTCGCTATCATTAGCTCAGCACATCAAAAATCCTCTGAATATAAAAGGATTTCTTCTGAAATGATATAAAAATTAGAGTATTTAAGCAAAGAATACCGTTGTCATAAGCATTTCATTCCAAAAGAATTCAAACCTTTCATTTTTCACTTCTTTTCCTTTTTTTTAAAAGCATAATTTCCATTTGATTTTTTCCAGAGGATAGTTTTCTTCAGTCTTTAAGGACCCAGCTCCTTCTGCAGGCTTCAGTGGACATTGTGGGGCAGCAGCGGCCACTCTAAATCTAGATGAGAAGGTGTTCAGGCCTGCTGGCTCCAGGAGATCCATTCCTGACTACCTCGCTGTAGCCACGCAGTAATGGAGCTTCCTGACAGTTTGGGAAGCACATGGGCAGCGAAGATCTTTGCTTTGGAAATGTTCCTGACCGTAGTGGCCTCTACTACATTTTGAATAGAGAACTTAATGACCTTGTCCTTGGGGACACATTGAACACAGTTCATACAGTGAAAAGGCCTCATGTGGCTGCAGCCCTTTTTTTGGCTCCAGCATTGTTCCGTCTCTTCTTTATCACCTTGGAAGTGAGGACCCGAGAGAGCATCACTTCTCTTCTTTCTAAAGTGCTAAGCAGAGAAAGTTTAGTGTCAATACTTATAAAAGCATATTTTCCTTACTAAAGCAGCAGCATGGCCTTCTGGGTAATAAGGCAAATTAAAATTTAGGAGGACTGGGTTCTTTCAAACTCAACCTGACCTTGGCTATGCTGTTTACCCTCGCCTGAGCCTCAAGTTCCCCGTCTATAAAGTTGGACTCATAATGTCATAATGATCTTGCATTTACACACTCCTTTGAGGATGATAAAGGGAAGGTACTATATAAACCACGAACGTTTTATTCGTTATAGTTTTCAACTGAGAGTATTACTAACTGGGTTCAGAGCAGATCAATGAGGGATAGGAAGCAGGATTTTTAAAGAAAGGTTAAACTAAAAGTTATGCGGTAAGCAAATATTTTTATATTAACTTATATAATCCCATGAGCTTCCAATATATGTCTGGAAATGCTTTTATAGGAAAGACTAAATGGCTCAAACTCATACGAAGAAATTTCACTTCAGAATCCTGTTACTCAGCTGCAGAGGGAATTTTGCATTTGTCAAAAATGTAGTCAAATTATATTTAATTCCCCTACATACTCTAGTAAGATGTTAGATAGCCATGCTGGATGAACACACGTATATTTGAAACATTCATTAGACATGAATTATTGCACTGCATGTCTGATTAGTAGAAGTCCCCAAGGAAGCATAAAACAGTGTATTTTTAGAACAGATGTTAATTATCTTCATTTGGCATAATAACAGCCCTCTCTGATGTCCATGGATGTTGATTCCCAGAACTAGACCAAAGGATGTTTCCAACAGTAGCAATGTCAACAAAACCATCAAGAGTCCCATAATCTTTCAAGGCAACTGTTGCTTCATATCTAAAATACATTACTGTTTACATTAATAAAATTTACGTAACCTAAGTGTGATCAAGGTGTTGTTTGGAGGAGAATAGATGAACTGAAATAGAAAAGATTTAATAAGACCTTCTGGGTCATATGGTTATGAATTGTGAACAGTTGCTCCAACTTGCTCTCTACTCAACAGTTATGGGCAAGGAATAGCACTAGATGCCGGGAGGGTAGGAACTAAGCAAGCCTTCTATACATACAAAGAATTCTCCGAATCAAAGAAGAAGCTAAGTAAAAGAAGAAGAACAAGAAAAGAATACTGATTTGGGGATTAAATACTTTTGGGGTAGTAGGACGACTCAGGCCTTTGAAAGAGTAAAGTGTGTGCAGAGAGGTACTGGCTAAAAGGGTAAAGCAAATCATGGAAGGGAGGAAAGGAAAGAAAGCGAACAGAAAAAGTGTTAAAGGTCATTGTTTATGAAAGACTGACAGGACCATATTGAAAACTGTTGAAATGATTTACATTACTTGGTGATGGAAAAATGACTTTAAATATGCTTATTACGCACTCGTATTTTTGACAAAAAACCTCTGGAATTTCCTTCCCAGCATTTTAAAGGAAAGGATGTAGAGATGTATTCTGTCATCAGAGGCTCCAAACATGAGCGATGACTTGGCTTGAGGCATTAGAGAGTGGTGGAGACTGTGGTTAGTCTCAGTTGCTAATGACATTAGAGAAAGGAGCCTGAACTTTATGACTCCTTCAGTGCAAAGTCCTGAGATATAAGTAAATTTCTTTACACTGTTTTTCAGGACAAAATTAAATTTGGCCTTCTTGACTAATAGGTCACTCTAGATAAGTTTATCTCACGTGGACAAAGATATTTCAAAGACTAAAAAAGTACAACTCATTCGCACAGAGGCACTTTATATATGAGCATTTGGTGCCCTATTGCTGATTCCAGGCAGCATAAACTTTGTACAGCTGACATTTTCTGACTCAACTCCTGCTATAATTGAAATTACTTTATTAAACAAGCTTGAATCATTTCAATTACTTCGTGGCCTGGAGTGCTGTTGGCGTACATGATGACTACATGCTGATTAAATTAGAGCTTGTACACCCCAGAAAGATGTGCATACCAGCAAATGGCTTTCTCTTTCTTCAGTATAAAAAAAGCTCTCTCTAATTCATATTCACTGGATAGATCCCTTTGGGTTGTATATTAATATTCATAAGATAAACCACATAGCTAAAGCAGAAGATTAAAGTCAAGTCTCTTAATAAAGAAGCAAGAGTAATGACTACAGTAAAATCTCCAAAAATGCCATTATCCCCCTGAAGAGTGAACACTACTACTGTACATGTGTTGGAGCTGAGCAAGAGAACAATAAAAAGTGAATTATTGCAGTGATTTGGATTTTAAAATCCGCTAGAGAGGAATGAGCAAACACAAACACTTAGACTACTAGAAAAGGATATCAGGATCGGATGGTTGTACTAAACAACAACTTCAGAGTAGAGTTCACAGTTCTTCCTTTTCTGATAAGAGAATAGATTTGAGCTACAGGAGATGGCACTAAAATTATTTCCCTTAAATAAACTATATAGTTTTCTTTTGAATTCAGTACCGAATTCTGGATGATTGGGGGTAAATTAAATCTCTAATCAAAGCTGCCCAGTTAATTCCTTCTAGTTTATCTCCTATGCTTTTGCTTTTCCTTGACCATTCTTACTAATCTTTTCTTGATGATGTGAGAAAATTACACTTGCATATACATAGGTGTTGAAGACGCTTGCTTTGGAAGTGTCTAAGTATCACTGCTCCATCTCGCTCTCTCCTTTCCTTTTCCCACAGAAACATACTGAGTGCCCATTTTGTGCGGGATGCTTTCTAGGAGCTGGGGATCCAGTAACTGGCAAAACTCCTGCCCTCATAAAGTTTATATTCTAGTGGAAAACCACAATAAACATCTAAACTAATTACAAATAATTTCTGGGAGTGAGAAGTGTTCTGAGGAAAGTAAAGCTGATAAGGTTATGGAGGTGAATTTTTTTTTTGGTGGGGGGTTGTGTTATTTTAGATAAGGATATCAGGAAGGGTATCTTTCTAAGGGCATGATGTTAGAGAAGAGAATAGTTGCATATTAATACTATAATAGTAATAATTTATTTTGGTATTATGCCTTATAGTTATAGTGTACTTTCAAACAAAATATATCATTTGATCCTCATATCAATCTTGTGAGATCAGAATCATGATCCCAATTTTCTAAATGAAGCTAAAAAAGCTTAAGTGACTTGCCCAAAATTACATAGCTACTTTATGGCAGGACTTAGGTCTGTGGCTTATATTAGAAAGATAATTTTACTATGACAATGAAAAATCAAGGATTTAAATAAATTTAAAACCCTGCTAACTACAAAACTATGATTTTTTCATAGCTTCTTTCAGTCCATATACGTGCACGAGTGTATGTGTGTTCATTCAAAAAGAATTGTGCTCTTTCAAAAATGTGCTACTCAGTAACAAGGTTGTACAATGAGATTTGTTCAGAACCAATTTATAAAGGAACCGTGACAGTCGTTTCTATAATTCACGAATATTCAAGAAGATATACCCCTCATGTCACAAGGCATACATGAATCCCACAGTCCAGTTCATTCCAAGCACATTTTAGTATGCCATCTTTTTAGTTAGAGGGTAGAATGGGAACCTTATTGCAGGCCTTTCTACCTTCATGGCTGTGAGGAAGAGGACTACAAAGCAAGGCTCTTGATACAATTTACTTGCAAACTACATGTTTCTATAATCTGGCTGGCTGAGCAATATAATTTCTACTTTTGTGTATTTCAAATAAACCTTACATGCCATCATTTGATAAATGGTTTGATTGTCAAATGTGGATTTTTTTTTTTTTACTCCAAACTATAAGCACAGTTTCCCCTTCTTATCTTAAAATAATCTCTTCACCTTAAAAAGCTCATCTTGCTTCTGCCAGAGCTGGAAGCAGTTGTATTTTCATTTTTGTTTTCTCCGAGGATGTCCTAGGCAGAGGAAACAGCAGACGTGAAGGCCTGGAGGCTGACATTTAGGAATTGAAGAGTAGAGTGACAAGGATGATGACTGAGCCACAGGTAGAAAGGCACAGATGCCACAGGGAGTGTGAGCTCTGTCTTTCGAGGGATGGTGAATCGCGGAGAGGCTGTAAGTGGGATGTGGGCACATTTAATTAGTTCCTTACATTAGTTTGCAGGTACCATTGTCTTTTAAACTTCTTGTCCTATAAATTTCATGAGAAACTGGCTGTGTTTACTACATGGGAGACTTCAATCCTGAAGTCTATTAATAGACACAGCTGAGGTGATTTCCTCCTTTCCTTTGGAGTGTAGTTTCTCTTGTTCTGAAGAGTGTGGTAGGCCCTAAAAATATATATTCATGTCTTCAAAGGTATTTTGCAAATATCTAGGCACTTAGTGCATTCACATTCATGTGTTTGAGAGTGTGTTCATTCCATCATCTTGTTGTACTGGCCCGAGCATAGAAAGTCAACACCAAGACAAAAGTTTGCCAAATTGCAGGGTCTTTATTGCTGGTGGCCACGGAGGACTGTCATCTCTCCAACCCGTGGCCCCGAAAGGAGGGGCCTTTTATACCCATAAAACTCACCTTTGGAGTGAGGGTGAGGGGCGGGTGTAGGGGTGAGGGGCTTCATACATTCCAAGGACTACTGGATTCTGTAAATCACCTTCTGGGCAGAGATGAGGGTGAGGGGCTCCAGATATCCTGAGGGCCAGGGGACTTTTTGACATTCTGATTGTTACTTAAGTGGTTCACAAAAGTCAAGATTAGCATTTGTTTACACATTGTCTGGGTAGGGTAGAAATTAGAGTCCTTAATTACTTATTCACATTTGGGTTATAGAGAGCAGTTTGACAGAAAGCCGAGGTATGGTTGAGGTATGCAGGTTTATGGGGCTTTTACCGTGTCACAACCTTAGAAGGCTCCATTTTCCCCTCTCTAGTTTTCCCATTTCCTTCTCAGAAAGCGGCAATTAAGTTCTCAGTCCTGTACCAAACTTAGAACGTAACTTGGGTATCTTCAGTGTTATAATTTGGAGTCATGCTGTTTTAAGCCATAGTCTTGAAGAAGATTGAAAAATTGGATTTCAGGATTGATTGCTGACTCAATAATACTGGAGATTAATATTTTGCTCTGTTTGAGGAAAAGAATTGAACTGAGTGTTAGAGGACTTGATTTCTTGAAATGTTATAATGGTTTTACTATATAATAATAGCTGTACAGTTGGCCTTTGAGCAACATGAGTTTGAACCATGCAGGTCCACTTACACACGGATTATTTTCCGTCTCTGATGCCCCTAAGACAGCAAGACCAATTCCTTCTCTTCCGCTTTAGCCAACTCAAGGTGATGACAATGAGAATAAAGACCTTTGTAATGATCCACTTCAGCTTAACGAATAGCAAATGTATTTTTCCTTTCTTATGATTTTCTCCATGAGGTTTTTGGCTTTTCCTTTGAACAAGATAGAAAGTCATTAGAGAAATCTAAGCAGAGTAGTGACATAATATGCCTTATGTTTTACTCTGATAGCAATGTTGGGAATAAGAGTGAAAGTGTGGAGACACATTAGGAGGCTATAGAATAAATGTGACAATTTTGCAACAATGATACAATAATCCAGATAGTTTTAACTAGGTGGTAACGGTGGAAATGATAGGAAGTTGCTGGATCTTGGATAAATCTCCAAAACCAAGCTGAGATAATTTGCTGATAAATTAGTAAGGGTAGTATATAAGAAAGGGGGAGGAGTCGAAGGTGACAGCAAAGCTTTTGGCCTGAGCAACTGGAAGAATGGGGTTGATATTTACTGAGAAGGTGAAGACAATGGGAGGAGTAAGTTTGGTGGTATAAGTGGGTTAGAAATCAATAATTCTGTTTTGAGTATGTTAAGCTTGAGAAAGTTATGAGCTAGCCAAACGGAGATGCCAAGTAAGAAGCTCAAAAGTGACTGAAAGTCAAGGGAGAAGGGAAGGTGTGGAGATAAACATTTAGGAGAAAACAGCATATGCATGCTATTTGGAGACGTAGACCTAGATGAGATTACCCAGGAGGTGAATGCAGATAGAAGTTCAGAGACTGAATGCTGCCACATGCCAGGGTCTGAGTGTTTGGAAGGCAAGAAGGAACAAGAAAAGGAGACTGATGAGGAGCAACCAGTGAAGTAAAAGGAAACTGGAGAGGGTGAGGGGAGGAGACGTGTGGAATAAAGCGAGGACTGGGAAGTGAGCATGGGATTCTGCAGCATGGAAAAAGTCGATAGTTTTGAGAAGACGGCTTCAGTGGAGTATTAGGGTTTAAATCCTAACTGAGGAGGCAGATTCAAAAGAGAATGAGAGGAGACAGAGTGGTTAGAACTTTTTGAATTTTGCTGTTAAGAGAAATACAGAATGGGGTGATAGTTCTAGGGAACATATGAGGTCAAGAGAGAATTTTTAAAGATGGGAGATGGTACAGTATGTCATATGGTGATGCGAATGATATGATGGAGAGTGAAAAATTGATGGTACAGGAGAGAGAGAGGGAGGGAGGGAAGGGGGAAGGAGGGGAAAAGAGAAAGAAAGAGTGAGAAACACAACTACAGAATGTTGCTGAGAAGGTTAGAGAGGATGGTCTGAGAGCAGCAAACAGACAGACAATGCAGGGGCTAATCAGATCGCAGAGATTAGGGTGTCTGTCGAAAAGTCATGTGAACACAGAGACACCTATGGTGACTGAATGAAGAGATTCCAATAGCTGGGGCAGCTTTCTGTCTTTGGTGCAGAGGCTTCTGTATCCTCCCTGTGGAGACCAGAAGTCTAATCCTAGGATGCAGCAAACTGAGAGGTCCAGGGATCAAGGCAACATGGAGTATTTGATTATAGTCAGGAATACATGGCCAAGAAGCTAGGTTCTTTCTGGATCCTTGCTGTCATGCTGATAATGCATCAAGGCCCACCTAGTCACATGGTGTCTTTATTCATTCTTAAGTTCACTAGCTATTTGTATTTTTCCTGAAAGCAGAGACAATCCCTTGTACCTCTTGATATCCTCCTCTAGCACCTACAGTGCTTTGTACACAATGGCTGACAGATAAATGTTTGCAAAATTGAATTGAAGATACACCTCAGTACTAAGGATTTAGATTAGGCCGGTGTAACAAACTGATAAGTAGAATATGGAAACTTTCAGTCTTTGATAGCCCATATGATTGAATTCTTTATATTAGCTGAATTTGACTGCATTGACTGGTTTAGTTATCTAGAGACAGGAATGAGGCTTCAGGAAAAACTGCATTGAATGACCTAGTCTGTATCCCCCAACCATCTACCTTCTCAACTTCTTTATATTTTGGGGGAAACAATATGCTTTTGCTTCCAAGTAATAGAACATTTCTGTTTTGTTTTCCAAATCCGGCCAATTGCTACAGCTTCTACCAATAGCATTTGAAATCAGGGAGGGGTCAGGAGGAGGAGAGAAATACAAAGCAAAGAGTTTGAAGAAAGGGCAGAGCCCCAGATATGAGCTCCCTCTGCTTATTATGAGCTATGAGATTTAAGGCAAGAACCTTAGGTTTCTGAACTTCAAAGACTTCTTTTATAAATTATAATACTCATCCTGTCGACTTTGCAGATCACTATGAAGATCAGAAAAAGATAAAGCCGATGCTTTTTTCCTGGGGTAGGTGGACAGGCTTCAGGTATGTTTAGTATACCCCTGAAATTGAATGAAAAATTTTGCATTTATGCATTTTTGCATTTTCTTCCTAGATTCTCCAAGGTTTGTTATCAAGTACTCAAAAGGTTTTGTTACAGCATTGCTGTAAAGATATACTAAAGATAGTAGAGTTGAAATTATTTGCTCTGGCCAAGTGTGTTATACTTAAATCACAATAATGTTTTCTGTGCTCAAATGGGATTTAAAAACAGCATTGCATATAGTAGTGGTTCTTCAACTTTAGTGAGCATCAGAATCACCTGGAGGACATGTCAAGAAACAGATTGCTGGGCTCGAACCGCAAGATTTTTGATTCAGAAGTTAGTTCTGGGGTGGGGACTGTGAATCTGTATTTCTAACAGATTTCCAAGGTGATGCTGATGCTGTTGGTCTAGGGTCTACACTTTGACAGTCACTGGCATACTCACATATGCTCTATAAGTATTTAGTAGGTGGGCTACTGGAGAGGCTTTGATTTTCAGGAAATGGGTAATGTTCTCAAATATATAATGGTAATCATATCTACCTTGGACCTCTCTATTAAAAAGAAAGATAAGTTTATTTGCATTTTGGGTAACTTTTAGGGCGGTCATAACAAAATACAACAGACTTGATGGCTTTTACAGGGGAAATTTATTTTCCCATGGTTCTGGAGTCTAGAAATCTAATATTAAGGTGCTGGAAATTTGGTTTCTGATGAGGCCTTTCTTTATGGCTTATAGATGGGTGCCTTCTTGTTGTGTCCTCACATGATCTTTTTTCCATGTGTTGAGAGAGAAAAAGATCTTTGGTCTCTCTTCTGCTTATAAGGACACCAGTCCTGTGGGAATGGGGCCTAACATTTTGACTTAATTTAACCTTCATTATCTCCTTAAAGACCCTACCTCCAAATGCAGCCACATTGGAGGTTAGGGCTTATCTTAGTCTATTATGTGCCACTATAAGAGAGTCTCACAGACTAGGTAATTTATAATGAACAAAGATTTATTTCTTATAGTTCTGGTGGCTGGGAAGTTCAGAGTCAAGGGGCCTGCATCTGGTGAGGACCTTCTTGCTGCACCGTAACATGACAGAAGATGTTACATGGCAAGAGAGTCCATAAGAGAACAAGAGGGGCCAAACTCACTTTTATAACAAATCCACTTCCACTGTAATGGCATCAATTTATTCAGGAAGGCAGAGCCCTCGTGACTTGATCACCTCTTGAAGGTTCTACCTCTCAAGACTGTTGCATTGGGAATTTAAGTTTCCAGCTTACGAACTTTGGGGGATACAGGGCTTCAACGTGCAAATTTTTGGGGAACAAATTTTAGTCCAAAACAGGCAGCATTTATGAGTTCTTTGCTAAAAACTGACTGTCTTCTTTCTTCAACAGTATGCTCTTAGCATCCCTTTTGGGGGCCAAAAAGGTGTAATATTCTATCTGGCAGTATGCCTGCTATTTCCTTGCTAATCTCAAAGAGTGGTAATATTTTGCTGTCTAGAACCCAGCAACTGACAATGGTTGCCATTTGGGCTGAATCAATGTTTTAATTGAGAAAGTCGCAGGGTTCTCTAGAAAGCCTTTCCAAGAATTTAAAAGTATGCTTTCTTTTGAAAATGAAGGAAAGAGGCTTTTGTAAATAAGTACTTTTTGAAGATGTTTACATCAATGGTGAACAGGGAGTAAGAAATGGAAATATAAGAACCATTTATAGTAGTTTGAATTCTGTTTTTAAATTTTTTTGCTGTACAGCATGGTTCAAAGCCACCTGCATTGTTCTTTCCATAGGAAAATGATGCACTCACATTTTACATAGCTATCTTGGACAGCTGCTAATAACACATAGAAATATAAGTGCTAACTAGTACCACTCAGAATGAGAAACACTTGGGTAAAACTTGTCACCACAGAGCAGAAGAAGGACTTGTCTTAAACACTGCAGACATTGTACTCTGTGATAGAGTTAAGGATAATTTCATTTGTCCCTCACAAATGCCATTTTTTGGAATCTCACTTCCTTTCTATTTTAATTTTCTCTGTCCTGCCCTCATCTTCATTTTCTGTTTGCCCTTAATCCTTTAATACTTTTTTCTTATCTTTACTTGACTGTTCAGAATACTTAATGTTTGGAGAAACTCTTTTTCAGTTAGGTCTGGTACCTGTCAAGGAACAGTAAATAAGCATAGTATTATAGATTAGATTTTAAAAAGGCTATTTAAGTCACATCACTGTGAGCCATATTAATATTTGAGATGCCAGGGGGGCTTTCACAGCCCTGGAACTCAGAGGAGACTGAAATGTTTTAATCTTTGAAATATGGAAGAGGAAAAAGGAGAGAACGTTTTCACTTTTACGTGAGCAAAACTTGTCTGACCAAGGGCATGCAGAGTCTTAAAAAAACACAAAGCTAAAGGAGCTGGCAGACAGTTGTTGTTTGGGGGCAATCTTGTCTGTTTGCTTGTACACATTTCTTCATGCCTCTACACCTATCCCCTTTAAAACCAATTGAGACTTCCTCAAAAGCACTTGCAAACTATTTTTGAATAAGTCAGGCCCAGAGTATTAGAAATAGTGAATAGCTGTAAATCCCGGAGAAATAGTGTATGGGTAAAACTGCAGATATGATATTTATGCAGTAGTTTTGGTTTCAAACATCCCCGTTTCTCAAGGCATTTGAATATTTTTGGTTTACAAAATATCTCCACTTGTTTTTTTTAATGTTAGAAGTGTCTACATTTTTATAACTCCTAGTAAGCTGTCTTATGTTCATTACTGTCTCCATAAAAGCTAGTGATTTTGTGGCAGTGGTACACTTTATGAGCTGTCATGGGATATACTACATATTATGTTAAGATGAGGAGGGAGAAGATGACAAACAAATCATAAAGTTGTCTGTTTTCCTAGACAACTTTACATCTGTTTTCCTCATTTTCTGAAGTTTTAAATGATATATATGTTTAGTAAAGTAAAATGTTTGTGTTGTTTTTTTCACGCTTGGTGCAATAAAGAGCTGTGTTCTGATCAAACATACACTTAATCTCTCTATATGTATTTTAACCAAAGACAGTGATGAGGAGACTTGAATGCTCATTTCTGGTCATGCTATGAATGACCTCTGTCACTCTGAGTCGTTTCTGAGATTCTTTCCCTGTTAGAAAGAGAAAGAAACAAGTCCAGAGATAATATGGCAATATGGTTTGGCTGTTTCCCCACCCAAATATCATCTTGAATTGTGGCTCCCATAATTTCTATATATTGTAGGAGGGACCCAGTGGGAGATAATTGAATCACGTCAGTTTCTCCCATACTGTTCTCATGGTAGTGAATAAGTCTTACGGGAACTGATGGTTTTATAAGGAGTTTCCCCTGTTGCTTGGCCCTTATTTTCTCTTGCCTGCTGCCATGTAAGATATGCCTTTTGCCTTCCACCATGACTATGAGGCCTTCCCAGCCATGTGGCACTGTGAGTCCATGAAGCCTCTTTTTCTTTGTAAATCACCCAGTCTCAGGTATGTCTTTATTGGCAACATGAGGACTGATGAATACATATGGACTCCAAGATATAACACAATGGGGCAAAGTGATTTTTACCTTACAAATTGCCTATGTGGTACTTACGTTACTGCTATGGTGTAGTCCTCATTGTAAATTAGTAAATTTATATTTTAGTTTATAAAGCCATCTATGAAAGTTTTCATCTTTTGATGAAATTGGTTAATGCAACACAATTCCACTGGGACCTTACCACTCTTGAGAAAATTGGGCGCAAAGCTAAAAGAACATTGTTTGCAAAGGCAAATCTAAAAACAGATTCAAATGTGCAAGTATTCTATGTGCTTGCATATAAATAATCACCTTAATCAAAACTAAAAGGCAAATGATAAATTGGAATAAAGTACTTACAATGAATATGATGGCTAAATGGTTAATGGTTTCCCTGTATAAAGAGATCTTCAAAATCTTTAAGGAAAACTATCAAATCACAATAGAAAAAAGAAAAAAGGACATGAATAGGCAGTTTAATAAAGAATAAAATTAATGGCGAATACTAAAAAAAGTAACTGAAGATATACCTGCTAAAATCAAACACCATTCATCTTTATCAAATTGACAAAGATTAAAATTATGATATTTAATACTCAATTATTCATTTAATACAAATGACTGCCCTTGTACTTTCAGGATGGCCCTGAGATAATAAAAGATGAAAAATTTCCTTGGACTGTATACATTTTAGAATGTGGATAATGTAACATGTTATCATTCTCTTGCTGGACAATGAAGCAATGGGGAATGAGGCCAGACTTTGGATGCAGGCACCCAGGTTTCTGGAACTCCTACCTTCAGTTTGACTTTGAAAAGGTTGCTGGTTTCCTAAGCTTTCTGCTCTTCTGCTTTCTCTTTTATACAATGAGGGTAAGGCCCACTTTACAGAGTTATTGTGAAGATGCAATGAAATTAAAAACGTTTCTAGAAAAATGTATCTGCTTAATAAATGCAGCTTTTATACCACTTTAGACTATTTCCTACAGTTTCAAATACAGCATTTCAAAATTTGTACTGTGAAAGGCTTGACCATTTAGGGTATGTGTGTCAGATACAAATATTGGGCAAGAGCTGGCTCATCATTAAACCCCAGGCTGCTTTGTGCTATGGGATATTTAACAATATGACTCTAGGTGTCACTGACTTTTCTATATGTGAACTCTCCTTCCAGATAATAGGCAGCCTGGAACTTTGTTTCTTTCCACCAAAAATCCATATTTGATTTTGCAGCATGAGACATCAAAGTTATGCAGAACAGAGTGAGACAGACTAAGCACGAGACAGAAAGAGGCATCATGCAAAAAGAGAAAATATATTTTCTGGGTAGTAGGCCTGTTGCTCTATGCAGAGAACATACAGTAGAACCAAGTCTACTGCAAGAACATCTGCAGAAGCAAGTCAGAGAATGAGTGTGTCTAGAGTTAGAGTTGAACTTCAGCTGATGAAGCTGCTGTACTTAAAATGTAGACATTGAATAACTGAAGACAGAGAGACTGAGAGAGAGTCTCTGATACCAGTAAGCAGCCCACACATGTGGTTGTGAAACAGCCTGGAATACAGAACAACAGGCTCAGGCAGGATCAAGCGAGAAGAGGTTCGTCTTAAGAGGTTTCTTAAATTGTGTAGTGATGAGCAATGGAAATTAACAGAAAAATGCTGCAAAATGTTTATTATAATTTATTTGATATAGGTATAGCTCCCATATCTACTAGTTCAATATTATCTCATGAGAAAAATAATGAGATTTTAGATCCTCCCTCATCCAAAATGCATCCTCTCCCTTATTTTGGGAAGTCTTTCCAGATTCAAAGTCGGTTGACTGAGGTCACTAACATCTGCTTCTTCTATCCATCAACCTCTTCCTCTCCAAAGCTGCCTTCTACCTGTCCATACCTGTTGCTGCAGACCGTTTGGTGAAGCACTTCTGCTGTCCTCTGATGTCATGACAATACTGGTGTTCACATGGAGGGTGACATCTCTGCCCTCCCAAGCCTTCTGCTTTTGGAGCACCAGATCTGAGTTTGAGTCCTAGTAGAGGCTGGGCAAAGAGCTTCCTTCTCGTCTCAGTCATATTCTCTCAGATTCCTGACGTAGCTTTACTTGTGCCCATCTTCTTCCTCTTTGTGGAAACTAAAACCCACCCAAGGGACCCCAGTGGGCAATAACATAGCTCTGGTCAATGGCTCTTCTGTGCCTTCCTTTATAGTTCCTCACTCCATCAAACTGTCTTCCTTCTTCTCTCAGGTACAACCATTCCAATCCCCTCTCCTCATCCCAAAGCGGCCCTGCAGGGGACCAGAGATACTTCATGTGAGTGGAGAGTGTGTTCTGCAGACTCCATGCTTCCATACCTCAATCTAACCTGCTTACATGAATTCTCAGGGACGATCTCATTTACTCCACGTGGTAAGAAGCAGTCATTCTCAATCCATCCCTTTCTTGCTATTATAATGTTTTCAAGGAAAGAACCTGCACTGTAATGGAACAGAAGGAGTAAAGCCTAACCGGAACATTCTGCTTTCTGGAGCTGACTGACCAGTTTGGTGGCTCCCCATGCCTTCTCGAAGGGGCTGAGAAATCTTGCATTGGGCTGAGTGTGCTGCACACTCTCTATGCTTTCAAATAGCTTATGCTTCTTGATGCTCCATTTTATCTGTGTTCAATTTTCCTCGGATAACACCAAGCAATTTCTCATTTCTTTTCTCTTTTGATGTATGATCTTTCAAATATTCATAGATGTTTTCCTTGCCTTTTTTGTTGTGAACCTGGGATATTTATCTTCAATCCTTCAATCACATTAGTTTTCCTTTTCTGAGTTCTCACCAAATGTGTGACAGCTGGAGGTTTCTGAAGCCTTGCTCTCAGAGTGAAATAAAAAGGTGAAAACATTTGGATAAATGGGCTTGGGGCTGTTCAGTCTTTCTGGCTGTCTTTCTCTGGGTCAGAGCCTCAGATTAGGTTTTCCTGCTGTTCCTACACCACAAAGAGAAAAACTACAGCATCTAGGGGAAGTTTTTCAGTGGATGGAATGACAATGTTAAATTTAGGAGGCTCTTTGTCCTTTTCTGGAGTAGAGTGGGGTTCAGGTGTGGGATAATAGCAATGAGGGCATGCAGATGCACAGAGCTAGCTTGGTAGTCTTGGGTAAGTTACTTGTGGTCTCTAACCTTACTCTTATCTAAAAAATGTTGATAATTTTTGAGGCTAAAATGAGATGTTTAAACATGGCTCTGACTGTGTTGAGTGCACAGTAGACACAAAATGAAGAGGTTTGCTACTATTACTCACTTTGGAGCCTGAGAAACTCAACTTTAAATCCCACTAACGGCTAAGTGCCCTTCTGCCAGGGGTCAGCAAATTTTCTGTAAAGGGTCAGTTGTAAATATTTTGGCTTTGTAGGCCACATAGTCTCTGTTGCAATCATTTGACTCTCCCATTGTAGTGCGAAAGCAGCTATAGACATAAACAAATCGGCATAATTGTGCTCCAATAAAACTTTACGTCTTTGTCTGTTTGGGCTGCTATAACAAAACACCATAAATGGAGTAGTGTAAATACAACAGCAATTTATTACTCATAGTTCTGGACAGTAAAAAGTCCAAGAACAAGGCTCTGGCAGATTCAGTGTCTGCTCAGGGTCTGCTCTCTGTTTCGTAGATGGAGCCTCTAGCTGTGTCCTGACGTGGTGGAAGGGACCAGCTAGCTTTCTGGGGCCTCTTTGTATAAGGACACTAACTCATTCATAAGAGCTATGCCTGCATGAACTAATCACCTCCTAAGGGTCTCACTTTCTGACACCATTACATTGGGGATTAGGTTTCCACCTATGGATTCTGGGGGGACACAGCATTCAAAATATAGTACTTTATTTATAGTCTTGGAATTTCATCTCATGTTTACATGTCAAAAGATAACATTTTTGACCTCTTTGAATCATTTAAAAATGTAAAAACCATGCTTAGCTCTTAGGTCAAGCAAAAACAGTTGATGAGCTGGATTTCACCTGTGGGCCTTAGTTCCATGAACTTCCCATAGGTTAATACTTCCTCTCTCTAACTCTCAGTTCTTTTTCCGATGAATTGGATTGGTACATATTTCAATGAGGTAAAGTGCTTAGTGTATCTAAGTTTTCAATAAATTGCTGCCATTTGTTATGATTCTTATTAACATTAAAAAGTAGAGATTCATATGCTACAATGGTCTACATTTTTAGTTGAATATGTTTTCTGTTTAGCATCTTTTTTTGAGCTTGCTTTATCGGGAAGAGTGGTTGAAAGAAAACCATTTAAAAATGTCATTTATAAGCTTCCCATACGTTGTATAGACACATAAACAAACACACTTAGTCTTTGTCCTGGGCTCCTGGGAGGAAGTTTTTAAAACCTTGGAACTTGTGGCTACAGTGTGAATTTGGGGCAGTCTTGTACAGGACTGTTCTAACCTGTGAAGTCTAACATAACGTTTGGTAGTTAGTGTCAAAGGTGTATTGCATCATCTAAATCCAAGACATTGACATGTTAGTCCAATCATTCAGTGAGAGTTATGAAATAATGCAGGATTTTAAGTGACTCTTTGAAGCTGGTGTTTTGCAAATGTATAGCAACAAGGATGATGCCAGGCTAATTTTAAAGATGTATTCAGCTCTGAAGACAATGTAAACTATTCCAATTATGAAGACGTACATTATATGTAGAGAGTCTGTGACCTAAGAAGAGAAAAGTGTATGCGTGCATGTACGTTTATTCTACATGTCTAGGATTGCCAGAGTTAACAAACAAAAATACAAAGTACCCAGTTAAATTGGAATTTTAAGTAAACAACAAATAATCCTTTGGTATAAGTATATTCTAAATATTCCATAGGATCTGCCAAACTCTTGATGAAGGGAGAATGTTGCTGCTTTTCATCCCTTATTTCAGCCTTGCCTTACAAAGGAGGAGAGATCCATCCAGAGCCCCCTAAGTCTATTCTCATTATTAGCTTCACTCCAAGGTCGGAGGCAACACAAATGGGAACTATGCTCTGTTTGTGGGTTGTGTTTCTGCCTTTTGATGCCATGGGATGATGCAATGCACTCCCTCTTCCTTCATGTTCTGAACCCAGGCACTGCCACCCGGTTCCACTTTTCCTTATACTGCACCCATGTTGGCGGCAAGGTGATAAGTGGAGCCTGGCTTTTTGGGCAGAAGGACAGAGAGACTTTAGAGGCGGGAAAAAGAAGCCCCCCACCTAGGTGATATGGTTTGGGCTGTATTCCACATACTCCCCACTTCAACTTTTTCCGTAGTGGGGTATGTGTGCCACCAAGCCCTTTATAAAAGAGCACTTAGTTTTGTGTCTGGCTGAACCCCTTGTATGCATAATTTCCTTGACCAGACTCCAGGGGCAATAGGGTCAGGATGGGACATAAGCAAGAATTCTGACTCAGTCCCTTGATACACATCTCTACAAGCCTAATTTCTAATTTTCAAAATAACATTGCAAAGTAGGAGTTCTGTTATCTTATTATCCTCTTTTACAGTTGAGGAAAGTGAAGTACAGAGATACGAATGGAGGAGTTATCACAGTTAAAATTCATGGCTCTTCCTGAATGTTGGAGATGACTCAAAACTTTTCATCATATGAACTGTTGCTTTACTGCTTAGTGTATATTGTCCTTTCAACCCAGAGTAATTATTATAATAAAATAACACATTTATTATTTACTATTTGTTGAGCATTCTTTTAATTATTATGTTTGTGTTTATGCAAAATTAACTTAATAGTCATTGACAGATACTATTCTTCTTCTTTTTTAGGTTAAGTGACTTAAAGGCTCTGAGAAGGTCTTAAATCACATAGCCAAGAAGCAGTGGAGCCAGGATTTGAACCCAAGCATGCTGGCTGTGGATTTTATGCTCTTAGTCATGAAGCTATACTGCTTCTTTAAAAAATTGTGACAGCACCCAGCAGATTGGGGACAATTGCTATGTGCCATGCCTGTCTTAATCCTATTCTAGATACTATTATTAACATATTTTTATAGATGAAACCAAAGCACAGAGAGGTTCAGTACTTGTTCAAGGGCAGTTAGTAAGTAGCAGAAGCAGACTTTGAATCCAGAACCCACTGCTAAGAAAAAGAATCATCAGAGTTCTCTGACTTGCCTGAAGAAGAATGTTCTACCAGAGGGTAGACTCCACTCTGTGGCTCCAGGCTGGACATTGCTACCCTTTGTGGAAAGAAAGGGAGGAAGACAGGCAAAGGGACTGCAAAAAATTGCTCCCATAAACCCCTGAGAGACATCATAAATAACTAATAAATGGGGAGAAAGTCCCTGAGTTCTCTGTGGCCAGCATGTGGGCATTACAATAGTAAATGCTCCATCCTCAAGAGAAAATGTGTCAAAATCCCTTTTCCAGCTTATGGCTCTCAAAGAACTGTGGAGTGGCCTGGTGTTTTTCTTGTTTCTACCAGGCAGAGAAGAGGCAGATCCGGCTGAGTTTTTGCTAAAGCTAGCCATTTCGAAGGTTATTCAGACACATGACAGTGTATTTTGTCCTCAAGTCATTATATTGAATTACATTCTGCCACATCTTTTTCACTTTCACAGCTTCTGCTTGCAGATCCTAAGGGATCAAATCTTACTTTTACAAAACTGCAACTTTTCTCGGCAAGCTCTTACTGTAAAGGGCAGAAACAAACATTTTTTTTTAAGCGTCTTTAATTGTTTCATTTTGGGAGAGAAAGAATAAACTATAAATAATTTTTACATGAGTGTATGCATGGGTAATTATTTCCCGAAAAAGAGTAATAGACAACAGAGGATGCCCAGCGGGGTACACAGCAGCGTGCTGGCTATATTGATTGGGGAATTGGAAGCTTGTTATCAGATGAGGAATTATAAAGGGGAACCTCACAGCTCATTCATGCTCCTGGTGAGCACGCTGCATCTGTGTTCTGGGTTCTGCACTGGCTTCCCATTTGGTTGGGGATGCAATTCAAACAGTCAAGGTGGAGATTGTGATCTATGGGGCTTGTGGTGATTGGATACTCACTTCTTAACAGTGCCCCTCTCTTTCCTGGCAGGGGCCGGAGACAGCTGAAACCAGCTGAAGTCCTCCTGGGAAGAATTCTATGCTGGGACTCTTCAGGCAGAGAGGTCCCAGGAGAGGGCCATCCATAGTGGAATAGCTGTTCTGCTTTCCTGTAGCAGCTTGAATCTGTGGAAGTTCTCTGGTTGCCGGCAGAGCTGTTGGCAGTGATGCTGACTTAATGCCGGCAGATCTAGAGTGGAGGAAGAAGGTGAAGGCCACATTGCCAGGGGGTTGGCTCAGCTTCCTCTCTTCTCTTTTTCCTACCCCAACTCCTCTTCTCCTGTTTCCTTTCTCTGTTAACTTGCTAATTTGTCCCACGGCCACCCAGGCTGTTGCTCCAGCTGAGAACCCTGGAATCATTTTCCAGTTTTCTTTATTTCTCATGTCCGTTAGCCATCCCAGTCTGACATTTGATCTTGGCAACATTTTTTTCAGAAGCGACCATCTCTTCTGTGAATGAGATCTGCCCTAGATGCATTTGGCTTGCATTAAGATAGCTTTCTATACGATTTACTCTGCCTTCAGCGTGGCCCTCTCCAATGTAATAAAAACACAGATTCCAGAATAATCTTTATAAAGTGATGGTTCCCAAACTTTGCTTCGTATCTGAATCACCCGAGGAGTCCTTCAAACATTTGATGTTCAGATCATAGCTAACACCAATTAAATCAGAATCTCTTGGGGTTGGACCCTGGCACCAATATTTTTTAATAACTCTCCAGATGAATCCAATGTGCAACCATGTTTGAAATCATTGTTTCAAATCATATTTCTGATTCCATTTTTCATGCTCAAAAGCCCCATGATGGCTCCCCATTGCCTGTGGAATTAAAAGCCCATACTCCTTAACTTGGATTTTCTAGGCCTTTATCATGTGGCCCTGATCAATATTCTTAGTCCTAGCTCTGCATCATTCTAGTTCTAGATCTAACTTTTTGTCTTGGTTTCTCATCATTCCTTATATAAGCTATGCCCTTTCTTGCTTCAGTGATTCTGTTCTTATTTTTTCTTCTTCAAGATTGCTACTCTGCCATCCATTGATTCAGGTGGTATTTTTACTGTCTGTTAGCTATTTTCAGGCAATAGGCTGGGCATCTGGTGGTAAGGCTCTCATTCTATAGCACCAACTCAGTGTCCAACAATTCAATTTGATTCTGAGACTAACTTCCAGAATTAGCATGGACTGCAGAGGTTAACGGTTCAGGCCCTCAAGACTATTCCTACTTTAGATGGTAGTTGCAAGTCCCAGAAACCATCTGTACTTCTGACCAACCAGCTATAAATTAGAGCTCCCACAACTTCCCCTACTTTTGATAATTCTGTAGAATGACACAGAGAGCTCAGGAAAATGCTTTACTTAAGTTTACTGGTATAGAATAAAGGATACAACTTAGGAACAGTGAAATAAGTAGATGAGACACACAGGGCAAGGTGTAGGGGGTAGTTGGTGACACAGAGTTTCTATGCTCTCTCAGGACACAGCATCTCCTCATTTCAGCGAACCAGAGGTTTGCTCCAAATCCTGTGGTTTAGGGGTGTTCATGGAGATTTTGTTAAATAGACATGATTGGTTAAATCACTGGCCAATGGTGATTGAGTTCAATCTTCAGGTTTCCTCTCTTCCCTGGAAGTTAGAGAGTGGGCCTGGAAGTCCCAACTCTCTAATCATGAGTTGGTATTTCTAGGAACCGGCTCCCATTCTGAAGCTGTCTAGGGGCCCCTACAGTGAATCATATCAGTAGTATACATAAGACACTCATCATTCAGGAGATTCCAAGGGCTTCAGGAGCTCTGTGCCAAGAATTGGGAATAAAGACAAAATTTATGTTTTATTATACTACAGTGAGCAAAAGGAGATTCCATTCTTGGTCTCTGGATCTTATTGATCTACTGTCATGGATGCCACCGACTGGGGCTGGTGTCACAGGCAGTCCAAGAATTTATCAAGACAGTCGTAGATAAAGATAGGCAAATGTATTAGAGAAGGTACAAAGATAAGTTGCAAGGGTGTAATGGGCAGCACAGAAAAGGGGTTGTCTGCAAAGAGGCAGGGGCTGGTGGGAAGTTTTATAGGGTTATAATGGAGGGCCTACATGCAGACTGAGGTATTTGGGAACAGGATGTTGTGCCAGCAGGTTGTCTGTCATTAGCCGTTTCTCAGAGCAATTATTCTCCCCGACCTGGAGCTCTGTCTTATTAGGGCTCCACATCTACCACAGATGTAAGATTGACACTGTGACAGGTACTATAAAGAAGAGACCTATGATGCCAGGAGGGCTCATGGTAAGGGGATCTGACCTGGTTAGAGAGATCAGGGGTCTCTCCCAAGGAAAAGATGCTTGAGATCCTTGGGGGCTCTAATAACTGCAGAAGTTAAATAGACTATCTTGAGAGAAACAGGAAAGAAAAGTTGTGATTGTAATCAGAAACACTTCTAGGAAAAATTATCCAGACAGAGGGAGCCTCATGAGTGATGGAGGCAGGAGAGAAGGGGCATGGTAAGGACAAGGACTGAAAGAGGGCTAGTGGCTTGACCAGATGGAGTAGGGGAGAGTGCAGTGGGTAAGATGAGCCTGGAGGCCAGATGGGGCTCATCCTCAGAGTCAAGAACCTTGGTCCCAGGAACAATGGAAACCTATCGAAGAGTTTTTATCACGGGAATGTGGTATATACCACTGACTTGGACTTTTGTTTTTCGAAGATACCTCTGGAGGCTGGTTGGAGGATAGACTAGAAAGGGTTTAGTAATTGTGGATGAATCAGGTGGTAGTTCGTAGTTAATCATCCAGGCCAGAGAGCTGTGACTTAAAGCCCTGCTCTAGTGTCACACCCTCTGTGAGGTGAGCTCAGCCAAAGGGAGAGAGGCGCAAGAATGGAAGTTGGGCTGGATGATCCATAAGTTTTATTCCTATATTACAAAACCCCCAGATGGTGAGGTCTTCCTGGTTCTGTAGCAAAGCGGGTGATTCATTCTAATGGCATCACAGCTTTTGTTAATTCTTCTGTCCGACTGGACCACAGTTTCGTGGCTGTAAAGCAGAAATTTGTCCTGCTCATCAAAATGAGAAATAGTCTATGGGACTTCTGGAGCCAGGCAGTTTGGATGAGACTTCCGACTCCATCACTCTCTACCTTTGTGACCTTGGGTAAATTGCCCAGCCTCTCTGTGCCTCAGTTTTATCACCCACATCAAAGGGTCATTGTGAGCATAGATGGAACTCTTGAAATGCACTTAAAACAGTGCCTGACACATGGCAAGTGTCATATATGTGTTTTCTATTATTATTATTGCTTTTATATATAATAGGATCACTCATCTCCTTTTGCCAGAGTCTTATTGCTTTAAGAATGGGTTTGAAAGAAAGCACTAATACCTTTAAGTTTCATCAGATCCCCTCTTCTCCCCCATGATCATAGGGTGTTCATGTAGGGAGACTTACTACTACCTGGAACTTGCCCAGAGTATTAGGAGATTGTGCTGGTTAATTCATGTGTTAACTTGACTGGGCCATGGAGTGCCCAGATACTTGGTCAAACATTATTGCTGATGTGTCTGTCAGGGCATGCTTGTCAGACTAACATTTAAATAGGTAGACTGAGTAAATCAGTCTCCCTAATGTGGGTGGGCCTCATTCAATCAATTAAAGGTCTGAATAGAACAGGAAGGGCTCCCTTCCCCTGAGTAATAGGGAACTCCTCCTGCCTAGCTGCTTGAACTAGAACATTGGCCTTTTCCTGCCTTTGTATTCAAATGGAAAAATTGGTTCTTTCTGGGTCATGAGTCTGCTGGCTTTCATACTATAACTACAGATTGGCTCTCCTGAGTCTCCAGCTTGTTGGCTGCAGATCTTGGAACTTCTCAGCCTCAATCATCATATGAGCCAATTTTTATTTAAAAAAGACTCTGTCTCTCTTGCTCTGTATATTTCTTTTAGTCTCTCTGTGTTTCTCTCTGCTTCTCTCTATATATGTATATGTATGATATATATATATATATATATATATATATATATATATAAATATATAGATATAGATAGAAGGAAACTATCTCTATATAGGATATAAGTATATGTCTTTTCAGCCTCAATCATCACGTGAGCCAATTTCTTATTTTAAAAGAATCTCTCTCTCTTGCTCTGTATATTTCTTTTCATCTCTCCATTTTTCTCTCTGCTTCTCTCTCTCTATATATATGTATATGTATTATACATATAATATATGGATATAGACAGATGGAAAATATCTCTACATAGGAGATATATATATATATCTCATATATATGTGTATATATGTATGTATATGTGTGTGTGTGTGTATATATATATATATATATATATATATATATGTATGTCTTCTCTATTCTATATAAAACCCTGACTAATGGCAGAGATGATTAGGAAAGAGTTTCCAAATAAGATTTTATTATCCCAGTTGAGATCCTTGAAGAAAGCAGTCATGATCCAAACTAATTGGTAAAGACATGGAGTTAGCACTGCTCTGGCATTTACTCAATGTCAATGTCATGACCACAGTAAGAAAGGTCTCTAGGAGTGGGATGCTGTGCTTAATTATAGGCACCTCATTCATCACACCTGCAGGCTGTTTTCTAGCTGGACCCCTCTCAGGAGCCATTTTGCCGCTTGGTTTAGATGAAGTGAACGATGTAAGAGTTAGAGGTGTTCCCCTGTCTCCTCCCTTTCTAATTTTCTGCCTCCTTTCCCTGCCCCACATCTATCTTCACATGGCAGAATCAGAACGAGTATCTTACTTCTTTTTTAAGTTATTACAACATTTAAGGAAGCAAATGAATCTTCTTTTTTAACATAAATTACTATACCTTGTGCTTACTGGTGCAGGATGCTTCACCTTCCCTGTTGCACTGCCTTCTAGCAGAATGCTGTGGCTCTCCTTTGTCCAAAGTCAAACTGTAAATCCAGTTACTTTATAATAATATCGAATGAAATGAAAATCTCTGAAGTTTCTCCTCTCTGACTCAACATTTGGTTGAGAAAAATGAAGTTGCCATTGTTTGAGCTGATGAAGATTAAATGGACTGCCTCCGAATTTAATTGAGTCTCTGTTTGAATAATATCCATGGTGGGTCCTACTGCAATGTTTGGTGATTAATGGTGAGAATGAACAACAGTAACATCTGGACCCAAAGCTGTTCTTGGCTTATAAGGTGTTCATTCCTTTGAGAAAAAGGATTCTCTGCATCATTGTCCAAATAATCATTAGCAGATAGATCAGCTGAGACATTTTAATTAAAATTTCAAAACGTAAGGGGAAGAAAAGTTTCTTCACACTCTTATTTTATGTATCCAAGTTAAAATAAAAACTGCGTCATTAAAAAGAGAAATAGGTTTCTATTTCTTCAGAGGAAGAGAAGGAAAGGTGAATTAAGTAGTAGCATTTGTTTGCTCATGGATAAATGTGTATAAAGGAGAACTTGAACAGATGATTTTTCCAGCCAGTTGTTTTAATTATCATTATCAAAAACATTTAAGAGAACTTTGAGGAACTGTTCAGATTTAAAAGATAGTTTTGCCTGGTTTTCATCATATAAATTTTTATAAACTAAATATATTAAAATAGTAGTCATGGAAAGTATTATGAGTAATTAAGATGATATAAAAAATAAAAGCACAAGAATCTTTTGGAAGACGTTATTTCTAAATGCTGACTAGCTATACTGGAATTGTTACAAAATATTTGGGTAAATAAAAGGCTTCTGCATCTGTGTTTGTTATAACAGGATTTCTACGGGGTGACTGTGTGGAGGGGAGACAGCTAATCAAATATATCAAGTATGTTAACAAATTACTTGGAAAAGGGTATCTTAACTGAAGTTATTTTTGGTCTAATCCTCAGCTAATAAACAATAAATAGATTGAACAGATCCAGCTGCTTAGAAGAGACTTAGCCCCAAGGAGTTGGTAGATCTATTTTTATAAAACAATAAACACAAGTAGCCAAAGAATAAAGATACCTTTATTTGATAGCAACATCCAAGTTTAGAAGTTTCTTTTCACAACATAAAAAGGCACCATTGGTCAAAATAAAAATAGTCACTGGAGAAAAATAAACCAAATAGATGCGAAAAATAATTGTTTTCACCCAGGTCATTATTTTTATTATTATCATTTTGGTTCCCTAACTTACTCTGTGTCAGAATGGGTATCGTTACCATAATCACAAGTAATTTAACTGAATTGAGCTTAGGCCTTTCACTAACATTGAAAAAATTTGCATTATAAGGAGTCAGTGTGTCTGCCTTAATGTGTGAAATCTCATCTACATGATAAATATTTGTCTTTTTCACTTCCTTCCTATTACATTGGAAAACCCACATGCTTTCTGCTCAAGGTGAAAATACTTGATTTGTGCAGAATGACAAGCTCAACAATTATCTTATGTAGAAATAATGGTTTAATAAGAGCAGAATATGTTTTTGTAGAGTATAAAAATATATGTAATTACTTTGTAGGGTTGATGTCTGTTGTCAATATATTTATTCAGCAAATAGTTTTGAGCTTCTACTATCTATAGGTGCTATGCTTAATGCAAAATATAAAATATAGATTGTAAACTTGTTTTCAGAAAGTTTACAATCTAGTATGGGAGTTTTAAAAAAATAGAGTTCAAAGGGGAATATGGTAGGCATCACTGTGGGTTGGCAGAGAGCATCTACCTATCAGAGTCACACAGTGACTCAGCATGATGGAGCTTCATCATCCTGAATGCTGCTGCTTACTGAATGCTGAGGGACAAGGGTACCCAAGCATATCTCAACACACTGACAAATGAATGTTAAGCATAGAAATCCCTATCACTTTCACTGTCACTCAAGGTCCAGAGCAAGTAATAGGGCCTTACTCAAGTGGAAAGTGCAAATTCACCATTTGCAATGCTACCTGGAACTGGAAATGAGTGGCAAGCAGCATTCATGATGATTCCAATAATTAATCCTCTTGTGTTGGAATACCTGGGTGTTCTTATTTTGTGAAATGAGATTAAATGAGAAGAATATTTAGCAGAGATAATTTGGTTTTAGATTAATGATTGCAACATTTATCTAAATATGCATGCTGATGGTGTGTGTAGTAGTATTTCATATCGAATAATAAAGAGTCCTTCTCTGTAGGCCTGTTATATGAAAATATTTTTATGTCTGTTCTCAACCCACAGAGAGGGAGAAAATCTTTACCAACTGACAAAGGACTAATATCCAGAATCTACAATGAACTCAAACAAATCAGCAAGAATAAAACAACCCCATCAAAAAGTGGGCTAAGGACATGAATAGACAATTCTCAAAAGAAGATACACAATGGCCAATAAACATAAGAAAAAAAGCTCAACATCACTAACGATAAGGGAAATGCCAATCAAACCACAAAGCGACACCACCTTACTCCTGCAAGAATGGCCATAATAAAAAAAATCAAAAAATGGTAGATGTTGGCGTGGATGCAGTGATCAGGGAACACTTCTACACTGCTGGTGGGAATGTAAACTAGTACAACTACTATGGAAAACAGCGTGGAGATGCCTTAAAGAACTAAAAGTAGAAATACCGTTTGATCCAGCAAACCCACTACTGCGGATTTACCCAGAGAGAAAAAAGGAAGTCATTATATGAAAAATATACTTGCACATGCATATTTATAGCAGCACAATTGCAACTGGAAAATCATGGGACCAACCAAAATGCCCATCAATGAGTTGATAAACTGTGGGGTGTGTGTGTGTGTGTGTGTGTGTCTGTGTGTCTGTGTGTCTGTGTGTATATGAAGGACAGCATTTGCAGCTACCTGGATGAGATTGGAGACTATTATTCTAAGTGAAGTAACTCCGGAATGGAAAGTCAAACATTCTGTGTTCTCACTGACGTGTGGGAGCTAAGCAATGAGGACGCAAGGGCATAAGAATGATACAATGCACTTTGAGGTCTTGGGGGAAGGGTGGGAGGGGGGCAAAGGATAAAAAACTACAAATATTTTGCAGTGTATACTGCTTGGGTGATGAGTGCACCAAAACCTCACAAACCACCACTAAAGCACTGACTCATGTAACCAAACACCACCTGTACTCAATAGCCTACGGAAAAAAAAAAGAAAATATACTTATGTTTGTTCTCTTGCTTCCCCTCTGTGACTTCAAGGGGCAGCAGTAACATTTAATCTGAAGCAAAGCACTTTAGCAGAGTGACTTGCTTGTTTGATTGTTCTAGAAGGTGTCTGTCTGTTGGTGGGTATGTATCCAAAGGAAATAAAATTGCTATGTTGAAGAGACATTGGTACCATTGCAGCATTATTCACAATAGCCACGTTATGGAATCGACCTAAGTATCTATTAATGAATAAATAGATAAAGACAATGTGATGCATACTATTTAGTCTTTAAAAAGGTTGGAATGACAATGAGATACTGTCTCACCCCAGTCAGAATAGCTATTATTAAAAAGTCAAAAAAAAAAAAAAAAACCAAAACAAAAAACAAAATACCAGATGTTGGCAAAGTGGTGGAGAAAATGGATCACATATATTGTTGGTGGGATTGTAAATTTGTTCAGCTACTGTAGAAAGTAGTTTGGAAATTTCTTAAAGAACTGAAAACAGAACTACCATTTGAACTAGCATTCCCATTACTCAATACATATCCAAAAGAAAATAAATCATTCTGCTAGAAGGATACATGCACTCATCAGTACATTGCAGCACTATTCACAATAGCAAAAACATGGAACCAACATAGATGTCCATCACTGGTGGACTGGATAAAGAAAATGTAGTACATATATATCATGCAGTACTATGCAGCCATAATAAAATAATGAAATCATGTCCTTTGTAGCAACATGGATGCCTCTGGAGGACATTATACTAAGTGTATTAATGCAAGAGCAGAAAACCAAATACTGCATGTTCTCAGATGGACATAAAGATGGTAACAATAGACACTGGGGACTACTAGAGGATGGAAAGAGCGGGGAGGGCAAGGGTTGAAAAACTAACCAACTATTGGGTATTGTACTCAGCACCTCTGTGATGGAATCAATCATACTCCGAACCTCAGCATTACATAATACACCCAGGTAACAAACCTGCATATGTAGCCCCTGAATTGAAACTAAAAGTTAACACTATTCAGCCTTAAAAATGAAAGCAATCCTATAATTTGTAACAACATAGATGAATCTGGAAGACATTATGCCAAGTGAAATAAGTCAGTTACAGCAGGAGAAGTACTGCATGATCTCATATCTGAGTGGACTCAAAAATGTTGAACTCATAGGAGCAGAGAGTAGAAGGGTGATTGCTGGGGTTGGTGATGGTGGAAATGGGGTTAAAGAGAATTGTTCAAAGGGTACAAAGGCTCAGTTAGACAAGATAAATAAGTTCTGGTGATCTCTTGAACATTCTGGTGATTATAGTTCACAATAATGTTTGTGTACTTGAAAATTGCTGAGAGATCTCAAATGTTCTCGCCGCAAAAAAATAAGTGTGTGAAGTGATGGTTAGATCAATTTTCTTGATTTAATTATTTTGCACTGTCTGGGTATATCAAAACTCATTGTACACTATTAATATGTATACCTTTTATTTGTCAATTATACCCTAATAAAGCTGGGGAGGGAAAATGTTAAGCTCTCATTTTCTGTAGAAACAGAAGGTTAAGATCACAGGGAGATTTTGAGTTTTCTGTGTTTTTTGGCTTTTTATAATATCTGGTAGTGTTGGCCCCTTTTATTCTTCTTCCTTATCAGTTGTTTTTCTTGCTTCTTCTTGTCTGTTCCAGTATGTGAATGTTAGAATCATTTTTGTGTCTTGTGTCTGCTGATTGTATGTATATGGTCACATGTATAGAAATAGAAGATAGAAGTAAGCAATAGAAGTAAGCAATAACAAGAAAAAAAAAAGAAGTAAGCGATAACAAGCAAAAAAAAAAGTAACACAAATAAGTTAATTGGGAAACAAAGGTTAACTATGTCTAAATCAGTTCTAAAAATTGCAAGTAGTAGAATAGGTTGATATTATTACTACTCTTAGTCTAGATATTTCTGTATTTATGGAACTCATTTCAGAAAGGGATGATCCTGTTGGGACCTACAAGTAAAATATGTTGGCCAACTTTGTGAAAGTCAGATCTGTAACTGGCTTCTGAGACAAATTAGAATATAGTCCACTTTGAAAGATAGCCTGTGGGAGGACAAGCAAGACCTTACAGGATGTTAATGATTCCTAAATTCTCCAAAATCTCACCATGACAGAGAGAATAGGCTTTATTAGCATTATTTGAAATGTTTGTGGTAAAGAGCTTTGTTCTGTAATTGTGGAGGGGTTTTGAGTAGTCAATGAAGACTGAGTTGAATGAAGAATGCAAATTCCCAGGGAAATACCATGTCCCAAAGACCAGATGAATGTTCCAAAACATGGAAAGAGACTGAGGTGAGATTGATTACAGAAAGATAGTTAAAGGAGACAGCATTCATTAAGGACTCTAGGCCAGATTTTTTTTTTTTATTTATGGTATCTCATTCCATCCTCTCAATAAAACTTTGAGGAAGGGTTATTGTCACCAGTTTATACATGAGTAAATTCAGACTGAGCAAGCCTTGACAATAAGCTTTCAACTGGGATTTGCATTCTGGATCACCTGGTTAAGGGAGGGAAATAGGTGGGATAATGTAGAAATAGAACCAAGAAGATATTAGCCAGTGCTGATATTTTAATCTGCTTGTCCATTCTTCCTCATGGGCTTTCAAAGCTTTTTATTTATTTATTTATTTATTTGTGTGTGTATACACACACACACACACACACACACACACACACACACACATATATATATATATATATATATATATATATATATATATATATATATAATTGCATTTTAGGCTCTGGGGTGCATGTAAAGAACATGCAGGATTGTTGCATAGGTACATACATGGCAATGTGGTTTTCTGCCTTCATCCCCATCACCTATATCTAGCATTTCTCCCCGTATTACCCTTCCCAACTCCCTATCCCTCACCGTCCCTCCCTTAGTCCCCCCACACAGACTTCAGTGTGTGATGCTTCCCTCCCTGTGTCCATGTGTTCTCATTGTTCAACACTCACCTATGAGTGAGACCATGTGGTGTTTGATTTTCTGTTCTTGTGTCAGTTTGCTGAGAATGATGGTTTCCAGGTTCATCCATGTCCCTACAAAAGACACGAACTCATCGCTTTTTGTGGCTGCATAGTATTCCATGGTGTATATGTATCACATTTTCCCTGTCCAGTCTATCATTGATGGGCATTTGGGTTGGTTCCAGGTCTTTGCTATTGTAGCCAGTGCTGCAATGAACATACCTGTGCATGTGTCCTTATAATAGAACGATTTATAATCCTTTGGATATATGCCCAGTAATGGGACGGCTGGGTCAAATGGAATTTCTATTTCTGGGAATTGTCACACTGTCTTCCACAATGGTTGAACTGATTTACACTCCCACCAACAATGTAAAAGTGTTCCTATTTCTCCACATCCTCTTCAGCATCTGTTGTCTCCAGATTTTTTAATGATTGCCATTCTAACTGGCGTGAGATGGTATCTCTGTAGTTTTGATTTGCGTTTCTCTAATGACCAGTGATGATGAGCATTTTTTCATATGTTTTTTGGCCTCATGTCTTCTTTTGTAAAGTGTCTGTTCATATCCTTCACCCACTGAGTGGGCTTGTTTGTTTTTTTCTGGTAAATCTATTTTAGTTCTTTGTAGTTTCTGGATATCAGCCCTTTGTCAGATGGGTAGACTGCAAAATTTTTTCCCATTCTATTGGTTGCCGTTTCATTGTAATGTTGGTTTCTTTTGCTGTGCAGAAGCTGTGGAGTTTGACTGAGAGTTTTTAGCATAAAGGGTTGTTGAATTTTGTCAAAGGCCTTCTCTGAATCTATTGAGATAATCATGTGGTTTTTGTCTTTGGTTCTGTTTATGTGGTGAATTACATTTATAGACTTGCGTATGTTGAACCAGCCTTGCATCCCCGGGATGAAGCCTACTTGATTGTGATGGATAAGCTTTTTGATGTGCTGTTGCAATTGGTTTGCCAGTATTTTATTGAAGATTTTTGCATCTATGTTCATCATGGATATTGGCCTGAAGTTTTCTTTTCTTGTTGAGTCTCTGCTGGGTTTTGGTATCAGGATGATGTTGGTCTCTTAAAATGATTTGGGGATGATTCCCTCTTTATGGATTGTTTGGAATAGTTTCAGAAGGAGTGATACCAGGTCCTCTTTGTATGTCTGGTAGAATTCAGCTGTGAATCCATCTGGACCTGGGCTTCTTTTGGTTGGTAAGCTATTAATTGCTGCCTCAACTTCATCCCTTGTTATTGGTCTATTCGGAGTTTCTACTTCTTCCTGGTTTAGGCTTGGGAGGGTGCAAGTGTCCATGAATTTATCCATTTCTTCCAGGTTAACTCGTTTATGCACATAAAGTTGTTTGTAGTAATCTCTGATGGTGGTTTGTATTTCTGTGGCATCTATGGTGTTAGCCCTTTATCATTTTTTATTGCTTCTATTTGATTCTTCTCTCTCTCTTTTTTTATTAATCTGGCTAGTGGTGTTTTTTTTTTGATTTTTTAAAAAAACAGTTCCTGGATTTATTAATTTTTTGAAGGGTTTTTCTTGTGTCTCTCTTTCAGTTCTGCTCTGATATTAGTTATTTCTTCTATTTTTTAATGATCCTAAGGGCAAATTCAGATTTGCTTAGCCTTCTGTAAAATGCTTTTTAGGTGCTCTATAACTTTATAAAGTCATTTATCTTATCTCAAATTTTAAATCAAATTTTATATTTTGAATACTTATGATTTGTTGTGTTCATATATTTTTGAACCATGTGAAGTTTGAGGAAAAGATTTTCTTTCTCCCCAAGTGTTCTCAGCATAGTTACCTCAATCACTGGATGCTTATTTACTTTTCTGTGATAGGTGGTCCCTTTCAAACCATCTTGATAATACAGAGATGTCCAGGGCCTGGTTTGGATTGTTCAAGATTAAGATTTCTTTGGAGTATCAGAAATGAAAATTGCTAGCAGTTTCTGGTCAAGGACAGAGTAAATAAATCACACTAAAATCAAGCTACAATGTCTTAGAGTGTAATGGAAGCAACACACAAGAATAATTAAAGCTTCTTTTCCTTAGGAAGTGCCAGCAATGAATCCTATATCTGTGTAGAAAATATCCACACAGAATAAGCAAATTTCAATGTAAAACAAATGATAGCACACATTTGCATAACATTCTTCAGTTTATAAAACATTTTCTCATAGTGTCTCTCCCTGAGCTTGATAGCAATTTCTTGTGGTAGTGTTAGCATGATAACTCTCTTACTTCATGAAAAAATGGAGACTGACTAACATGGTGAAACCCTGTTTCTACTAAAAATACAAAAAATTAACCAGATGGTGCACTCCTGTAATCCCAGCTACTTGGGAGGTCGAGGCAGAAGAATCACTTGAACCCAGAAGGTGGAGGTTGCAGTGAGCCGAGATTGCACCACTACACTCCAGCTCAGGCAACAGACAGAGACTCTGTCTCCATTAAAAAAAAAAAAAAAAAAAAAAAAAAAGTAAGTTATTTGTCCAAGGTTACATAATTGGATTTAGAGTTCAGGTCCTCTGAATTCAAATTCAGATGCTCTGCAGAAAATCAAACACCGTATGTTCTCACTCATAAGCGGGTGTTGAACAATGAGAACACATGGACACAGGGAGGGGAGCACTACACACTGGGGTCTGTTGGGGGGAAATGGGGGAGGGACGGGGGTGTGGGGAGGTGGGAAGAGATAGCATGGGGAGA
This sequence comes from Saimiri boliviensis, assembly GCF_048565385.1. NCBI lineage: Eukaryota > Metazoa > Chordata > Mammalia > Primates > Cebidae > Saimiri > Saimiri boliviensis. The sequence continues at coordinate 52,920,888 of NC_133451.1, forward strand.
AATGACAGATACAGGTGAGGGGAAGGAATGCAGCAAACCACACTGCCATGTGTGTACCTATGCAACAATCTTACATGTTCTTCACATGTACCCCAAAACCTAAAATGCAATAAAAAAAAAAAAACAAATTCAGATGCTCTGAACACTAAAGGACTCTACCCACAAATTTGTAATCACCTGTAAAATTTCAGGGTCAGCTCACTCATCCCAAAATAGCACCTCACCCCGCTACCCTTGATAATGATAGCTCTGGTAGCTCTTATTCTACTATTAAGTTTTGGATGATGTTTATAAAGCACATGCTTCTGTCCCTGTAAGACTTTGGAGAAGGAGATAGTAATAGCCCAGAAAGTTTTTCCTGTCCCCCTAGTTCACTGCTAATTTTCATTTCAGTTCCATAGTGGCTCTCAGCATTTCCAAAATTGTGCAGATTACACTTCCTAGCTGTCGGACCTTGTACAAGTTATTTAAACCCTCTGGGTTCCTCCTGTCTGTAAATGGGAATAATAATAATTCTGTAGCACTGGGCTGTTGTGAGCATGAATGAGTTGCTATATATTTAAACCATTTAGAATAGTGTCTGACTTACAGTAGCACTCAGCGAATGTTGGATATTGTTATTATTGCATGTGAAGTGTTTGGCACCTAGTACGTGCTAAAAAAATGTGGGTTAAAAAATTAAAGAACAAGAAAGAGAGGAAGACAAACTATACTGAATTCACAGTTTTCAAAGGGGCAGGCCTTGGTGACTAGGAAGAGTGGCAGAACTAACTCCCTCACACAAACTTATAGACACAGTTACTTTAGTATAGCTGAACACTATATAGCACTATATAACCTCTTCTGATCCCAAACTCTGCTAAAATTTATCACCATCCATCAAGAAAATGCTGACAAGCCACTGAGCTGTGATTCATGTTGCCCATCAGAGCTGGCAGCAGTAATGACCTCTGTTGCTGCCTCTTTGTATGGGATTGGAACCAGTAAACCCAGACATTCACCTGAACATTTTTCAGTACTTTGGACCCCTGCTATAATGAATGGACTCATAGGCACTTTTCTCAGCAAAACTGACAGCAGTTGCTTTTAGGAAGAATGTTCAAAAGTACATCCACAAGAATGTTAAGCCAGGCGTGTAAGTAAATGTGCATTAAGTCATCACATTCCGACTAATCTCCAAAGAGAATGTGCCTGTCTTTGAGCAGCTAAGAAAAAGAAAAGAAAGGATTAAATTATTTGCATGCAGACCAACTTAATGCTAGATTTGCCTTTCTGACAAAATGTTTATGTTACTTCCTACCAGGTCTGCAAGCAAGTTATTGTGCTCTGGACTAAGAAGATTAAGTGCCCAGCTACCTGGGTCCTCCGAACAGAGGTTTAAACTGGTCTTTGAAGAGGGAAAGGCTCCTACAGTTAGGATATAGACAACCATAAGAAACAGCAGTTCTATGCCTTATGTTGGCACTTTGGGTTCTGTAGTGAGAATTAAATGACTAAGGATGACTTACTTCTCTCTAAAAGAACAGACTGCAGAAAACCAGGGACTAATTACTGTTGTGGTAATCTACTCCAGAGAGGTGAAAACAGTCAGAAGTAGGTAATCATAAAGAGAAAAAAGTCATGCCTATGTCTAACTCCTTGAAGACACCAAGTTCTCCATTCCCTGTTTAGGGTATGACACAACTCTTTCTCATAAAAAATGCAACCTGGGTTAGTTTGACTTTTCCTAGAGCATAATGGGAGATTACAAAGTACTTTAAAACTAAGTGATGATGGCAACCCTGCATAGACATTTCTTCTTTAATGAAAGTGTTGACGATTGTGGGTTTGATTCAGGAATGAATGTAAATTATACTCAGTGCTCCTCAGCCCCACTTACCTTGATGTGTTTTTCCACTACTCCCAACTTCTTGTAGGGTATAGAAATGTGTGATACTACTAGCACTCTAATAATAAAGAAAATACTTTAAGGGTAGCTAAACTTATGAAGTGCTTGCTTTGTGATAGCACCTTCCTTTATGTATATTTCATTTATTTCTTGCAACATGCCTAAGAGGTAGATGTTTTTATTAACCGCATTCTAAAGATGTAGAGAATTTAAATAACTTGCTCAATCTAATTAGGCTGGTGAGTGTGGAGTTCAGGTCCAACTCAGCTCTTAACTACGACTACCATCGCTGCTACTACAACAACTGCTATGATGACGATGACTACTACCTCCTGCTATTGCTATTACTGTAACTACAACAGCTACTACTGCTGTAATTGCTACATCAGCAACAGCTACTATTACTATTATTGTTACAGTAGGTAGCTAGTTAGGCATGAGCAGGGCAGGAGAGGGATCCCCTCCACTCATAAACACACTAGGAATATCACGTGACCATCAGGTGATGGTCAGGCAGCAACTGTCTCTCTAAAATAATTGTTGTTCACAACCAGCACCAGGGAAGGGCAGTCTCCCAATAGACAACACTCCTGAAACTGGTAATCAGCAGCTTCCCAGTAAGATTCCCCTCCCAAGTGCTGGCAGGCCAACAGTGTGCATGCGGACAGCCCACCCCGAGGGAAGGATCAGGGGGACATATGCCGACGTACAGAACCCCAAGTCAAAAGGTCAAACTGCACACTTGATCTCTCAAGTCTCTTGCTTGGCTCTCTTCCAAGTATACTTCCTTTTGTTCCGACTCTAAAGCTTTTTAACAAACTTTCACGACTGTTCTGAAACTTGCCTCAGTCTTTCCTTCTGTCTTATCGCCCTAAGTCAGATTCTTTCTTCTGAGAAGGCAAGACATAAGATTGCTGCAGACCTGTATGGATTCCCGGCTGGTAACATAATGACTGTGACAGCTGCCATGAGCACTGCTATTGATCTGACTGTAACAGTAACTATTACTACTACCACACTACTCCTACCAGAAATGAACACATATCCATCAGATCACTCAAAGCTCAGTGAGAAAAATAATTTGGAATCAGATCTGAGGCTCCGTTTGTTAATGATACCCTAATAACTTCTCATGCTTTTCAGTTGAGGTAGCCCTAATGATAGGTGAAAGTGAATACAGAGTTCTAGAAGACTAGAATTTTCTAAAAGTTTGGCATGTTTTTCTTTTAAAAAAGACAAAGAACATTTCAAATATTGTTTTTTTTCTGTTGTAATAAATCTCTGTTGGCTTTAAAAGAATGAACATTTTTTCCTAATAGAGTTGAGTAAAACGGACAGCGTGGAAGCTCTGCCAAGCAATCCAGTGACTCTGTTTTCCCAGTAACTTAGGCGTGTGAGTTTGCGCATACTCACACACCTAAGGTTGGAAAACATTGCTACAAGTGATTGATTGACTGCCATAAATAGTTGGAAGTTAATGCCAGCCCAACCCTGAGCTCTCAGGTCGAATGCTCTCTGTTTGAAAAGTCCTCTCTATTTCTCTTTGTCTCCACAACTAGGTCAACCTCTGTGCTTCAATTTTTCTTAACCATTACTAATCCTCAGTAGCTCTTAAGACTGTTGTAATTCTACAAAGAGTTAAGTATATGAGGGCAAATATGTCTAGTTATTTTCTCACAGTTAAATTCCTGGGTGTGATACAGTGCCTGGCACATAGTAGGAGCTTAACATTATTACGGAATGAATGAATGAAGAAGGGCATGCATAAGTTTGCTGAAGCGTCAGCTTTCCCCTGCCGCAGCCGGGCGCTGGTGTGAGCAGCATTTCTCAGCTTGGCAGGCTCCCTCCATCCAGGCACAGCCAGTACAAGTGACATCTTATTTATCGGCCACTTTTGGGGCATGAAGTGGTTTTTATACATAATGTTCCAGTGTCAAGGGAAACAAGTATTTAAGCTTTGAAACACGAAAAGAACAGCCATTTGGACAAGCGTGCAGCTGGGCACCCCGCACTGGCTAACATTACCTTTTTGGTGAAGTGGCACAGTCCCAGCTTTCATCAGAGTGTGTCTGTACCTTGCTCAGAAAGGGATGAGGTGTGGTGAGATGTGGTTAGACAGGGGGCAATGGTTCTTTTCCATCTTCTTTAGGAGCTAACTACTACATCCTTACAACACTTACCTTCTGCATGGGGGAAGTGTATGCTTCACCCGTGTGCTTTTTGGGAATTACGGGCTTACCCTCATTGGCCAGTTTTTTTTATAGAAATTGCAGGGGAAGGAGAATCTGTCACAGATCTCTCTCTGTTTCTTTGGCCTGGTACTATTTTCGTCAACCCATGCTGGGCTGTTTAAATAATACTGTGAAATTCTCACTTATCTAGCACAACGGGGGATAGAGGTGTTCCACCGAAGTGGATTTTCCGGATAACTGAAACTTATTCTGCTAAGTTGTAAAATTAAAAAAAAAATTACATTATATTATATAAGGTCTTCTAAAATATATGATATTCATCCCTGCCTGCCTTTTACATAAGAATGTAGAAAATATATTTTAGCTTTATCTTGGTGGCTCAGGGTCAGAACTTTGAATGTAGAATAAGAGGATTTTAGAGTGGGACAGGGCGTTGATGGAGGTTATCTGGTTCAACTCCCTCTCAATAGGAAGAGAAGGAGGCCCAGAGAGCTCGTGTAACTTTGTGAAGACTGCACAGCTACAGGCACAGATGCAGACAAAAATTCAGCCTTCAGCTTCTAGCTGAGGTCTTCCCTTTGTTCTTCACACATGTAGTATTTTTCATCCCTTCAATAAATAGCTCTAAACTGCCGTGCTTTTAACTTGTTATTTCTGATTTTTATGTTTTTTTCCTATATCCTCCATTCACGTTTCATTTGCTCTATTTACCTCTCGTGGTACCTCGTCTTCTCATTTGGTGTGCCTCTTTAAAGAAGAGGGTGGTGGTGGTAATGGGAGCAGGAACTTTTAAACTTTTTTGTATCTCCCATAATTTCGCACAATGTCTTCTTGTGTGTATTAAACACTTAATAAAATAGTTGTTGATTGGCTGATTTTGCCATCTGTGGGCTGGAAAGTAAAGTAGCCAAGGCTATTAGAAACGTCTTTTAAGTAACGGTGCTCTGTATCATAACCAGGTTCTAAGAGACAGCCTATGAGGCCGTATTATAACTAAGGTTTGTTGGGTTTTTGATATTCACTTGGTTACTCAAAGACCTTGCTTGCTTACTTCTAAATTTTCAGGCAGTTCTGAATAATGAAAGCCATTGGATAAAAGCAGCATAACTATAGTAGCATTAATAATAAAAGAATGACAGCAAAAATAACAACAGTGATAATATTCTGCATAAACAATGATTTAAAGCCATAACAGGAAGTCAGATTTTAGACCAAGGTTCTGCTGCCTGTATGGGGTTAGAACATGTTTATACTGTCACTAGCTTTTCCCGGGCCCTGGTACTGTGGCTTGAATGTGTCCTCCAAAGTTCGTGTGCTAGAAATTTGATCCCCAATTCGATGATGTTGGGAGGTGAGGCCTAATGGAAAGTGTTTGGATCACGGGGGCACCACATTCATGAATGAATTAATGCTGCTATCTTGGGAATGAGTACCTTATAAAAGGATGAAATCAGCATCCTTCTCTCTCTCTCCTCTCTCTCTCCTTTCTCGCCCTCTCTTGCCATTCCACTTTTTTCAATGAGATGATGCAACAAGAAGGCCCTTGAAAGTTGCTTGATCTTGGACTTCCCAGCCTCTGGAAATGTGAGAAATAAATTTCTGTTATTATGAATTACTCAGCCTGTGGTATTTCATTAGAGCAGCACAGAATGGATTGAGACCCCTGATGTCTCTCACAGTCCTCAGTCGTACCACAGTGACTAGCATAGTGCCTTCACACAGAAGGGGCATCCAATACTTAGAGGAGGCAATGTCTGACCAAAATCCTGAAAAAGAATTGGAGGTAGCCAGGCAAAAGGAGAGGTTGCCTTAGAAAAGCACTTTAGGCAGAGAGAACTCAGTTATGAAATCTATTAGGGGAGAAAATTCCTTTGGGAATGTTGGGAGTATATAGTCCAAGGTGGATTTCAGACCAAGTTCTGCTGCCTGTATGGGGTTAGGTCGTGCTTATACTTGTCACTCTAGCTTGGGCCAGGCCCTGGTACAGTGGGTTGAATGTGTCCCCCAAAGTTTGTGTGACAGAAATTTGATCCCCAATTTGATGGTGTTGTGGAGAAATAAGCAAAGACAGTTCATGAAAGGGCTTAGAAATTTATTAAAGAGCAGAAATTATATCTGGAAACACAATAAGGCATCACTGGAGCATTTTAAGTTGGGAAATTGCATAGTCAGGTTTGTTTTAGAAAGATCCCATAAGCTTCGTAATGGAAAATTTATTAATTCCATGAACACACATTGAGGAGCTGCTTTGTTTGAGGCATTCTTCCAGATGAAGCTCTGAATAAGTCAAAGCCGCTGATCTCAAGGGGCTCCCATTCCATTGTGTGTTTGTGTGTCTGGTGGTGGCAGAGGTGGTGAGGAAAAGTAGTTTTACTTTAATTTCAGAGAGTATCAATGAATCAGAAAATAGCATAAAACAGGGCTTTAGAAAGTGACAGGGGTGACTGGGCACTGCAGCTCACACTTGTAATCCCAGCACTTTGAGAAGCTGAGGAAGGCAGATCATGAGGTCAGGAGTTTTCAACCAGCCTGGCCAACATGGTGAAATCCTCTCTATTAAAAATACAAAAAATTGCCAGGTGTGGTGGCAGGCACCTGTAGTCCCAGCACCTTGGGAGGCTGAGGCAGGAGAATAGCTTGAATCTGGGTGGCGGAGGTTGCAGTGAGCCAAGATGGCACCACTGCACTCCAGCCTGGGTTACAGATTAAGGAGAGTATTTGGACTGGATGATTGGGAAATGCCTTCCTGAGATGTAACACATTGGAGACTGAGAGTAGGAGACCAGACTGTGAATTTGCAAATGAGAGTTGTATGTTACTAGGCCAGAGTTGAGGAAATTCATACAAATTATGGGGAGGGGCTATTCCTTACTCCCACTTCTCTTGGTACTGCTACTAGGTGCCTGAGACAATATGAAGAATGGAAGAAGAAGAAGAATGGCAGGCATTTCCTTGTTCATTTAAAACATACTTAGTACTGATGATGTGTCAGACATTTTTTCTAGACACTGAGCACTGAGCAGGGAACAAAATAAACTCTTTGCCCTTATGGCACTCATCATTTCTCATAAATAAATAAATAAATATGCAGTATTTTAGGTGATAGCAAGTGGTAAGATGAGGAGTAAAGCACAGTAAAGTGACAGAGTGTGACAATGTAGGGGATGACTTACAGGAAGTTTGGATGATTATAGAAAATTTGGGGAAATTGGACACAGCGACATTCCAGCAGAGTTTCCTATTATATGACCAATGTCTAGAAGAGCGCCTGGCACATCACAGGTACTGAATTATGAGAGGCAGTGAGTCTTCTAGATGTCTGGGAGAAAAGTGTCCTAGGCCAAGGAAATAACAGGGGCAGATGTCTTGAAGTGCAGATTATGCATGGCATGTGTTTGGGGTATCGCCAGGATGAAGTTGCAGCTGGAGCAGAGCAGGCTGGGGAGGCATGGTAAGAGAGGATACTAGAGAGGTTCTGAGGACCCTGCAGACCTTGAGAGAGCTGCGGTTTTTACTTAGAATGAGAATGTGGATCTCTTGGACTATCTTGAGTAGAGAAATGACATGGATGACTAACATTTAAAAAAATGATTCTGGTAGCTCTGTGAAGAGAGAAATGCAGGGGGTCAAGGGTGAATGCGGGGAGTTAGAAGGCTATTGCAAAATCTGGATGAGAGGAGATGTTGACTTAGATAGATTAAGTTAATGGCTGTGGAAGTGTTAGGAAGCGGTTGGATTCAGCTGTGTTTGAAAGGTAGTGTGAAGAAGATTTGCTGCTGAACTGAATGTGGAACTAAAGAGCAAGAGGGTCAAAGATAATTTCAAAACTTTTGGCATGAGTAACTAGACAGATGGAATTGATTTTTTTGAGAGAGGGTTGACTGTAGAAGAAATAGGTTAGAGGGAAAAAATTAGGCAGTTTCTGGATACGTCAAGTTTGAAATGCCTGTTAGATATCCAAGTGGTAGAGTCTGCTTGGCTCTGCTTGCTGGTTGGAGATACAAAGCTGGAACTTGAGAAGAGGTTACAGCTGGATGGATCAACTCTAACGTTGCCAGTTTATATTTGGATCCTTGTCCTAGAGGTAAAAGGAAGAGAGTATTTCAAGGAGAAAGAAATAATAAGAGCTGAAGTATACTGCAACTGTTAGAAGTTATAGGGAACCAAGAAATGACCACTGCTATGGTGGAGATTAAGGACAGTAGCAGTGGAATGGTGGGGACAAACGTCTAGATCAAGAGAGAATTGGCAGAAAGGAATATGACATTGCAAGTATAAATAACTGTTGTTTCTTTTAACTCGAGATTTTCCCTAAAAGCAAATAATGGTTGTTGGAGGAGAATGTGAGGGCTGGGAGGGCTTCTCTATGAGAGAAGTGATCTCATAATATGTTTTTATGTTTGTAGGCATGATCCAGAAAAGAGGGGGAAATTCCATGATGTAGGAGAGATGTGAGCAGTAGTGGAGGGATTCCATGCACAATCGAAGGGTTGGCCTCTGATGGGAGTGTGAACAGTTCACTCTTTTTAACAGGAGGGAAGAAAGAATATATGAGGAGAGGTGCTAGCAGGTTTTTGGCTGTGGGAAGATGTGAAATTTCTTCTGACTGCCTTCATTCACTTCCTGAATAAGGATATAGGTCATAGCTGAGAGGAAGGATAGCAGAAGAGGTGTTGGAAATTGAGGAGAGGAAACAAAATATAGATTATTTCTCTGGAGAGTGAGAGACTGAGAATGAATTAGGGAAATATAATATGCATGCCAGGAAGCAGCAGGATCCCGCTTGGAGTTTGGAGTCATAAATTTGAAGTGAAACCCATCAGCATAATTATGTTGATCTATCCACTTGCTTGGGTGTCTGTGATTCAGGTGTCGGTTCAGAGTGGGGGTTGCAACTAATTAGGGTTGGAGGAAAGGGAGGGTAGGCCATGTGTGAGTAATAATCATGGGCTCTGGAATCTGGATGGGGTTGAAGAGAGACAGCAATCCATGGATTATTGGAGTTGGGGTACTAGGGGGTGAGTCAGAAAGATAGCAGATGGGGCTCAGAGGACGGGATGCTTGAACCTGAGCCAGCAAAGCAGAGTAGTCATTTGTAATGACAGCATGTATATATAGCAAAAAGGGATGCTGGAGAGTGTAGGTTGGAAGATCACATCATTGTAGCTGAGAAGGTGATAACATTGAAAGGCCACAATATTGGAAGGAGTTTTGAGTAGACATTGAAATTACCAAGTGTAGTGGTGGAGAAAATGACAGTGAGTCAGAGGCTGCATCTTTCAGGGGTGATAGGAAGTAACCAGTTGGTCTTCAGGGAAGGTGAATGGATGGTGTAAGGTTGATAGCACGACTTTACAGAGCAAAGGGAGAAATACTTCAACCTCAGATAGCACCTTGTGTGTGTTGTCATGATACTATCCTATTCTACATTTTGTTTTAGCTTGTGACCTTATTTTTCTCTTTGACAAGCCCCCATCTTCTCACAAAACTGTGAGTTCATTAAGGGTAGAGACTGTGTTCTCCTGATTTTTCGCTCCCACAGTGCCTAACAGTGTCTCATCGATAGCAGGCAATTATTATTTGTTGAATCAGATCGCACCAAGTGTGGAAATTTAAACATCAAGTAGCTAACAACCTTAGATGCATTGTTGAAATGAAAATTACACCTAGATGTATTGCATGTACTAAAAACAGCACTGTCAGCTAATCATGTAGTTCCAATTGTTTCCAGAGTTCTAAAGGCATTAAAAATATAATTTGATCATAAATATTGCAAAGAAAAGCCTGGGGCCATTCTATTTGCATGTAAAGGGGCTGTTTCCTTGTTTCTCTACTGCAGGAATAAAAATGTCTGGAAAGGGGCACCATTTACCAGCTTTGACTATTTCCTGAACCCCCGCAAACATTTGTTCATCCAAAATTGCAGTTTGAAAGCCAAAGAATAGTTAATTTTTATTAGCAAAAGGAGCTGTACCTTTGCCTTAACCAGACCTAAGGCAAACTGGGCAATGCAAAAAGGTTTATTCTTTTAAATCTCTCTGTGCAAAGACATTGTATATGATGAATAATAAACATCACAAGAAAAGAGAAATTTTGATTGAAACTGTAAACTCAACTTAGATTTGCTTCCATAACTTACTTCTGCAGCATCTAAATGTAAATTGTAAGGGTGAAGAACTGTTTTACGTGATGTCCAAAATTGCCTTTTGAAAACCACGATGCAATGTCAGCACTGCAGTTCTACCACTGACAGAGGTAATGGAGAGAGGGTATTTTCTACACCCTACCCACACTTTCTGTGGGTAATTCACATTCTCCTTGTGTCTTTCAATTTCCACTGACAAAATGCGTAAGTAATCAACTTAGATCAAAGACGCTTGATTTGTACTCTTTCTTCCTCATCTCTGTCACCTCTTGCTCTCCCTCTTATTTTTCTCCCTCTCTCTTCTCTTCCTAGACACTCATAAACCAGAATCACTTAAAGATAATAGCTTCTTCAAAAATGCAACTCCACAGGATTTAATTAAACCGTAAGTCCCAGACTGGCCTGGGGAGGCTGAAGTAGTTAATGTGAGATGAATCTTTGTTCAGAGAGAACATGGGATTTGTCTTAGTCCATTTTGTGCTGCTGTAACAGAGTACCTGAGACTGAGTAATTTATAACGAACAGAAATTTATTTGGCTCATGGTCTGGAGGCTGAATGTAAGATTGAAGGGCCATATTTGTGAGGGTGCCTTCTTGCTGCGTCATCCTGTGGTGGAATGCTGAAGGTCAAGAGAGTGTGCAATTGAGAGAGAACAAGAGGAAGCCAAATTCGCTTTTATAGCAAACTCACTCTCATGATGACATTAATCTATTCATAAGAGCAGAGCCCTCATGATCTAATTGATCCTAAAAGGTCCCACCTTTTGACACTATTGTATTGGGGATTATTTCTAACCCATGAACTTTGGCAGATACCTTCACACCACAGCAGGATTCCAGTGGCTTCAAGGTGTCAGGGACCAAGGATATGAAGAGACAGATTTGGCTTGTCACTGATCATATGAATTCAGGGAATTAAATGGCGGGCTAGAGAATTTGCAGCCCTCAGTGCTGTGTGACCTTGGCTGTGGCAGTATCCTTTCTTTCTGCTTCATTATCTGTAAAGTGGACTTTGAGTAGCAAGCTTAAGCTTTTATGTTGCTTGAAAAATAACTTTTTAAAGCTTAAGTGCCAATATTTTACCTTCAGTTTACAAAGCCTAAATGACAATACTGGGGATATTTCAGTTGTTGCAGATATTTAGGTAAACATGTCAGGAATTGTTTTATTAATAGGTAACTCATATTCAATCATATCTCCTAGGGTTTTGGAGTAAGGTAAATTAAATGACATAAGGCAGAAGTTGCTATACCCCTTCCTTAACTGTACCTAGGGCTAATTGTTCATGCAAAAACTCTCTTCTTAAAAATTTCCTGGCTGGGAGAGTTATTATAATAGCTAATATTGACGTAATGCTTACTATGTGCTAGAGAGAGAAATGGGGAGGGAGGGAACAAGGGAGAGAGGGAGATAGAGAGAGAAAGAAAGAAAGATTTATTATCAGTAGTAAGACTTACTACAAGATTTACACAATTATGGAGGCGAAGAAGTCTCAAGAAGTCCTAAGATCTGAAGCCAATGGTATATTTCTTGTCTGAGTCTGAAGGTCTGAGAACTAGGAGAGCTTATGATATAGCTCTAGTCCAAAGGCTAGAAAAAACTGATGTTCTAGCTAGAAGGCAGTTAGGCAAGAGGAGTTCCCTTTTAGTCTACAGAGGGTCAACATTTCTCTTCTATTTAGGCCTTCAACTGATTAGATGAGGCCACTTCACCTAGGGAGGGCAATCTACTGATTCCGTGTTAATCTCACCCAAACACACTTTCACAGACACATGCAGAATATAATTTGACCAAATATCTGGGCAGTCTGTGGTCCAGTCAAGTTAAGACATGAAATTAACCACTATAGCATGGAAATGCTCAGCCAGGATTTGGGGCTAGGCAACGTAGCTCCAGAGTATGTGCTTTCAGACAGAGTATAGTTGTTCCTCTGTATCCATGGGAAATTGTTTTCAGGACACTTTGGGGATACCAAAATCAGCAGGGGCTCTAGTCCCTTATGTAAAATGGCACAGTATAGCTGTCCTTCTGTATCTGTGGGTTCTGCATTTGAGAATTCAACCAACCCACAAACAAAAAATACATACAGTTGGTCCTCTAAGTCTGCAGGTTTTGATCCTTGGTTGTTTAAGCCCCAGGACACAACCCCATGGAAACAGAGGGCCAACTGTCTGAACTTACAAATTTTCTAAAGCCTTAGCAACAGTTCCTGTAAACTATTCAACATGAAAGTCAAGCAATGCTCCCCCTTGTGCTTTGAAGAATTTTCTTTTTTTCTTTTTCTTTTCTTTTCTTTTTTTTTTTTTTTTGAGATGGAGTCTTGCTCTGCTGCCCAGGCTGGAATGCAGTGGTGTGATCTTGGCTCACTGCAACCTCTGCCTCTTGGGTTAAAGCGATTCTTTTGCCTCAGCTTCCTGAGTAACTGGGACTACAGGTACATGCCACCACTCCTGGCTAATTTTTGTATTTTTAGTAGAGACCAGACCAGGTTTCATCATATTGGCCAGGCTGGTCTGGAATTCCTGACCTTGTGATCTGCCCACCTTGGCCTCCCAAAGTGCTGAGATTACAGGCGTGAGCCACCATGCCCGGCCAGATTTTATAATCACCAAAAGTACAAATACCTAACATCTTCCTAGAAACAACCTCACTCCGCCAAGGAAACTTTATAAAGAGAAAGAGTTTGCTACTAGTTTGCTTGACCTTATTCCCAGGAGACTTTATGTTGTCCCTTGAAATTTTACAGTAACCAACCCTAGATCCTTAGTTGCCTCATACTAAACCTCAAATATTACAAATCTGATAATTTATAAACCATATAAAGAACACAGTCATGCTTTACTTTTTTCTTCCTAGATCTTGATACATGGAGAGCTGTAACTAGGCCACAGGTTTGATGGCTGAGATTTCCTGCCTGGTTCAGCTCTTCCAGGAATACAACACTGAATGAAAGTGACATTGAATGACTGCTCTCTTACTTTACAGTGAGGGATACAGTCAACACATAAGTAGGCAAATATAAAAGATACAATGGGATGTTGGTTAGCTTTGTGACAAAAATGGAGCTGAGAACGGGGAAGAATAGAGATGGAAGATGTGAGTGAGGTGACTACACAGGGGAGTCAGGAAGGTGTTCTCTGGAGCAGGCGACATTTTAGCAGGGATCTGAATGGACTAAGGGAGTGAGTATGAGGTGACCTGAGGAAAGAACTCTCTAGAGGAGAGCTGCATGAATCAAGGCCCTGAGTGTGGAACCTGCTTATTGTGATTAAGGAGAAGCATGGTTAGAGCAGTGTGACCCAGGGGAAGAGAAGAAGGTGATGGCATCAGAGAGACAGCCACAGCCACATGGTGCAGGGAGAGTATTTAGGTTCATGGAAAAGGCTTTGGATTTTGTAATGGGAAGACATTGGAAGGTTTTGAGCAGGAGAATAGCATGATCTGACTCACATTTTAAGAAATTTCTTTGGCTGCTATATGGAGAATAGTCTCTTGGGAGAAAGTGTAGAAGTGTGGCAGCTAATGAATGCAACAATCCAGGTGAGAAGGGATGGTGGCAAGAGCAGGGCGGGTAGCAGGGGAGGTGGTTGGAATTCTTTAAAGCTGAGTTACATTTTGAAGGCAGTGGTAAGGGGCTTTGTTGATGGATTCACTGTGTGATGTGAGCCAATTCTGTTTTAATGTCAGACCTCTGTAAAGGTGATCTTATAACTCAGTAGATTTATGTGTGGGAGAGTGAGTTGGACTAAACTGTATCTAAGGTCTGTTTCTCCAATACAGTGATTTTAATCACATTTACTACAAGCTCCCTGAGATATAACAACACTCAACTATTTTATCAGCTGCAGTTAAATTTTATTCTTCCTGTATCTGAAACTCAGCATATCTTCTTTGATCCAGAGGGATTTTTAATAGCAACATTATTAGTTCATGAAAACAGAAGCCGGTGGAAGAAAATAGATGCCTTTTCCTATTTATTTTTTGTCACCTTCATACAATGGCAGGACAACGTATAAAAATATTACAGAAAAACTTTAAGGATGTGTATCTCTTAAGTACATATGGGGTAAAGAAGACCATGCAGAAGAGAAACAACTCATAACACAACACAATGTTAAGTAGCCCTCAGAGAAGGACCAGAGAAAGAATTACTTTATTTAGCTACCTCAGTGAAAAATTGCCTGGCTTTATATCAGAAAAAATCCCTATAATCCACTTTGAAAAGTGCTTTCTCCATATTTTATGCATGACATTTTCAGGCCGCCAAATTCCTGATTGAGCTGGTGATTAGAGGACAATGCCGTCGCTCCTTTTCTTTTTCTTCTTTTCTTGGAAGCAGCCTTGCCTCAGCTCTGCTTCCTCTGAATGGCTCATGAAAGTCAGAGACAGAGAGAGCAATGAGAGAGACATGCATCAAAGCACTGATTTCGTTCAAGAGGCCTAACTAGCAGGAACTTGCAGCAGCGAATGCAGGAAGAGTTGGCAGAGGGGAGAAAGGGAATGAGAAGGGTCAGCAAAGAGCCATTTCACCTGCAGTGTTGAAGGTCAGAAAGGTGTCAGGTGTTAATTACCCCCAACTCCAAATAAAATAAAGCTTTGTTTGATTTGCAGGTAGCTCTAAAGAGAGAGGGCTCATTTTCAACCTGCATGCTTATATCATGCTACTTAAATGGCCTATTGAGGCACGAGGGCTGCTGTGAGGCTGCAGGGGGAAGGAGGACAAAGTGTTGGGATGCATGTGGGATAGCGTTAAAAGGGGTAATTTATTATGACTGCTTTCCGTGCTCACCATAATAGACTACTTCTGAGCAATCAGGTTGTACTCCTGCAGGATTTGGGGTGGCACAGGTAGGCATTATGTAATTCATCTGTGTGAAAGTGAGCAACGGAGGGAGATAAAGTGGGTATTAATCAGGACCACATGAGCTTTGGGATGGCTGCATCTAAATCAATCCACAACATCGTCTGGGAAATCAACTCCCTGTTTTCAGTTGGCTTACACTTTTCTTTTCTTTTTTTTTTTTTTTTCCTGGTGGAGGTATATTAGAAGGTTTTTATTCCACTCACTTCTTCCCAGGTTGGTTCGTCCTAATGAGCCCCAGAAAATTCATAAGTCAGGAGGAATTTGCTCTGACTGGAATTTCATTCCACAATCTCTGAATAATGATGACCTGCACGCATTACCGGGACATTATCGGATAGCCTGGGGCTCTTCTGAGTTCATTTCAGGCACTAGCGAGGATTTCTCAATAGCTCCTGAGACACAGTATGTATGTGGCTACGCCAGTATAGAGGTCAATACAGATGACAAAGTACACCTCTCACACAGGAGCTAAAATGTAGAACCAGGAAGGAAGTGCCAAGGCTCTTGTTCTGGTCTTAACAGACAGTATGGAGGCAAATCAATTCATGATCATTTTCCTTGATTTTTGGCTACAGAATGCAAGAGATATTATTATGGGTCTTGAAAAATATTTTGAAGAGGAAATGTATTAGCGTGTAACATTTTGAGATTGAAGAGTAAGAAGAGAAATGCTGTCCTTCAATCTTTAGCCTTGGATGACAGCTGTGGCCCTTATATACCTGCAAACCTTTCTTATTTCCATGGAACATTATGTGATAGCCTAGGACTCTTCTGAGCTCTAATTAAAAGTTATCTTCCATCACTTTAGGTCTTTCCTACTTGGCAGTACTTGGTTGCAAGGCTGCAGCCAGATTACCCAAATGTGCTTGCATTGTTTTTGAAAGGTCACTGAAATAAAACGTAACACTAAATAATCATGCAACCTAAAGATGACCAAAAACTATCCGTGGGTTCCCAGGAGTCCATTAAAAGAGGCACTGAGCTGTAGGATTCCTCTAAAATAAATCCTGGGGTAAGTATACTACTCCTTGGGAGTCATTACATAGGATCTCTGGTAGGCAAATGTGTTCCCTTAGGTCTCCTGAGCACTATGAGTGGATGCTCCAGTGCACTTAATGCATGCCCTCCTGGTGTCCCCATCGTTTTCCATCCTCTCTTGTTCCAGGAGATCCAGAACAACTAATCAGCCATCTTAGATGGCCTATTACATATAAACCATATCAGGGTTGATAAAAGTGCTGGTAATTTCTAAGATAAATTTACCTTCCAGGATTCAAAGCTTTGGAAACATAGTCTCAAATTAATAAAAACACAAAGATTCAGGTGAGACAAAGCACTTATTTATCTGAATATGAAAACTTCCAATCAAGGGAATAGTAATAGAAACTAGATTCTGATATTTGGCTGCTATGTCCCATATCCCTCTGTATTAGCCTGTTCTCATGATACTGTGAAGAAATACCTGAGACTGGGTAGTTTATAGAGAAAAGAGGTTTAATTGAATTGCAGTTCCCCATGACTGAGGAGACTTCAGGAAACTTACAATCATGGAGAAGGCACCTCTTCAGAGAGCGGCTGGAGAGAGAATGAGTGCCAACAGGAGAACTGCCAGAAGCTTATGAAACCATCAGATCTCATGAGAACTCATTCACTATTATGAGAATCGCACGGGGAAACCTCCCTCATAATTCAATTGCCCCCCATCGAGTCCTGCCCTTGACATATGGGGATTATTACAATTAAGGTGAACTTTGGGTGGGGATGCAGAGTCAAATCGTATCACCCTCCCAGGATCTCAAAGCACCTCTTCTTATGTGGTTCTTTTTGTTTATCTCTTCTGGCAGGTGTGTTTTCCACAGACATCAGAAAAGACAGTTAAGGTGTATCAGTCAGTATCCATTTTGTAAATGTGTTTATTCTGAAAATGTACATTGTTTTCCCAATGCAACATCTCTGGCTTTGTATAAATCAAAGTTGACTTGTATGCTATTGACTCCGTGGGCTGCTGGAGATTTCAGTGGACCTGTAAGCCCTGTTGGGTTCATCTTTCCATGCTTAAAAAAGGAGAGAGAAAGAAGGAAACCTGTTTGAGCTCCACTTTACCTGGGGAGAGGAGAATGAAAGAGAAGTAGAAGTAGAGGGCTAAGTTTGCCTTTCAAGAAATGTAAGCAATAGAAAATATTAGACTTGGCTTTAAGCCTTGTAGAATCACTGGTTTCTACTCTGGACAGGCTAGGGAAAGAGAAACAAATGGTTTTCTCAGAGTGGCTTTCACAGGTCTTCTTACCTTGGCACTCTTTCCCTGGGGATTCAAATGCTTTGTCACATATGGAAGTGCCAGTGCCATTCTGGGTGTGTATTGAGGCAGAGTTAGTCACCCTCCTTGTCCAGTGGCCCTGGTCTCAACTAGTCAGGCCGGATTCAGACCCAGGGGAGGTTATACAGAGCACACTTGAGGGCAAACATGGGAGGCTGCAGGAAGGAGAGCGCTGTCAATGTCCAACGGCATCAACCTAAAAACCCACTGGACTAAAATAAAGCATGAAAGCTGGAGCTGATTTTCTTCCTTTGGGAATTATTGCTGTCCACCCAATTCTGAGCTGTCACTGTGTCTGCTGAGTGCATTTCCATTCCCTACTGTGTGGGGTGCTGGCTCATTCTGGTTGCAAGTCCATTTTAAAGACAGGCCTTTGCATGACTCTTTGTTTCTCAACTAATAATATTAAAAACATCAATAAGAAAAATAATAATAATGCTTTTAGACGCACCACACAGCAGGATATTAACAAGAGGAAGGCTTCATTAGTTGAGTTTTAATTTTCATATCATCCATGAATAACTGAACTTAGAATGAAGCTATTTTTTCATTGTACTCAGAACTCTGATGTGGAGATGTAACATCCTCCCCAGGGGGAATCTACTCCACATTAAACTGCACTGAAAAAAATTCTACTGGTTCTTTTGATCTAAATCTTTTGCAAAGAATTTTGAGCTCATTCTTTTCTTTCTTATTCTGGATTGTGGAGATAGAACACAGTTGTCAGGTTCTGTGACATGTGACCAGCTCCCATTTTAACCACCTGGAAAATAGTTACTTTATGGGAAGAGTACCTATTGGGACAACAGTTACTAACTAATGTTTACTAACCACTGGGATAAACAGGAAATGTTAAGATTGTCCTCCATTTGCCATAGGGGTACTGCCACACTCTGTATTCTGTCTGCTAGTACGCTATATATTCAAGGAAAATGTGAGCTGATTTTAATATTAATTGAATAAAAATTATGAGTAGGAAGGTAAGTTCTTTGCAAATACTAAAATGAATTTCTAAAGGTGTATACACAAACTGCATATTTTCAGGGGTTGAGATTAACTGGATGGTGATTGATTGTCCATGTGCTGAAAAACAGGATGACACAAATCAATTAATCGACATATATTTTAAACTGTGATGTTTCCAATTTCTTTCCCTAATGACCTAAAATGAGTCAGTAACCCAGCTAGAAGTGCACGTCTTAACAAGAGTTAATAAAGTCTGTTGGGCCTAGTGACACTTTGCATACAGAATTATTGACCCCATTTACTCCCAATGTGTTACTTTGATATAAGTAATTATCTTAGGAAAATGATTCAAACTGAAAAGCTATTAAGAAATCTCTTCACTTGCTGAATTAGTGAGGCAGCGAAACAAGACAAGATGTGTTTTTATTAGGTAAAAAATGATCAAGACAAGAAGACTTCCCTGGATTTCGTAGGATCACAATTGTAATTGGTGTTTAACTTTGTGAGTTTGTGAATGCTTACTTGGTCTTATAAGCTTGTCATTTTATGCTTAAATTGTTGCAATGGCTCCCATGGCCTGGGATAGACTGAACCTCTCCTTGGTCATTTGACTCTCAAGCACCGACTTTTTATCATATTCCTTCTTGCACGTGATATCTTGGCCTCAAGGAACATGCGACACTTGCTAAATTTACCATTTTTGTTTTCTTGGAGTCCTTTTTTCATTTTAATGCTTTTCCTTTAGCCCTAGAATTCCCCCTTTTCTTCATTGTATCGCCTTAAATCTTACTGTATGACCCACCTCAAGTGCACACAAAAAATAAGACTCATTTTTGTGTTTGAATTGAATTGCTTTCTCTTCTTCAGTCTTTAGCACAGTGGTTCTCTATCTTGGATGCACATGAGTATCACTAGGAAGTTTAAAAAAATACTGACACTTGGGTCTCACCTCCACACCTCCAATTCTGTGCACAGAATGTTCATTTTAGTCTGAACAATGACCAGCAATAACTTTCCAAACTTTTTCCAGACACATGTGACTAATAGTTCCTTTCAAGCACCTCATGAAGGAACTTGCTGATATACCAAAATGAGTTTGGATGTAAATGAATGGGGGCAGCTGACTCCCTTGGATCCAGTGGTGGTGGGAGAAATCTTCAGTGCAGCTGCCCTCCCTGCCACTGTGGTACCAGCAAGGTGGACTATTATGTTGTGAACCGTGAAGTGCATGAAACATTCAGGACACCAGGCAGTAGGATAAGTGGGAAATACGGGAATTTATAGGTAGTCATAAATGACAGGTGTGGGAAATCAAGCCTGAGCAGCCCTGCTGCAGAGCCTATCAAAATTTGTCTGAAAGCTCTTGCTACAGTGATTTTGTCATTCACCACCGGTAAGTTAGTGTCTGTGATTACGTTATTTATATTATAATAAGCTCACTCATGTTTATTTGTTCATATATAAACAGTGAACCCTGTGATTCTACCACATTGCTTTAGTTGATTTACTCTCCCACTGTTGCTGGTGATTAGTTCACATTTCCTTCCTCTTCAAATTTTCATGACTCCCTCCATACTTCTCACTCATGGCTGATGCTCTTGCTTTCTACTTTCCTGAGAAAGTTCAAGGCAGCAGGAAAGGACGACTTCAATCTTTCACCGACCAACTTGCCAGTCCACTGAATCTGCACTGTGGACTTTGTTTTCTGCCCCGAACCCCTGTACCATCTAAGGCAAAACCCCTCAGTCACACTGATCCCGCCCCTCTTTCACCTTTGTGAAGACTCTGCTTCTGCCATGGCCCCTCTCTACAGCTTCGTATTATGATCCTCTATGTCACCCCAACATTCCACAGACAGGCTGTGTCATCTGTCATCCTAAGAAAAAATATTCCCCCTTGACCCTTTATTTTCTCCATAAACATGTTGTGGCGGCCTTCCTACTAAGGGACACATCCTACTAAACGGAGCATTCTTCACCCAGGGCTCCAGCTGCTGTGCTTTGGAATCTATTCTCCCTTTGTACTGAGGCAATGTTTTCCATAGACTACTCCCTGCCAATGACTGAGTGAGGTGGTGATAGTAAGACAGAGCCCTTCTCGGCAGACACAGGACTCCTTTGTCGGCCAACTCTGGCTCGAGGACTAACGGCTTTGTCAAACTTTCCATGAACTGCGGGGCAGTCTAGCCTGCTTCCACTCATTCCTGTCTTCCTTTCTCCTCCCCTAAGCCCGTTCAGCGTCAGACTTGCATTAGTTTCCGACAGCTCCCCCACCTCTTTTTACATAGGCATCTCCCCGTATTAAATCTTTACATGTTTAATCCAGGCTTGGAGTCTGCTTTGTGAAAGACCTAGACAAAGATACTTCTCCAATTTCTTTGCTTTCTTTCATAGTGCAATTCCTCTTGGGAGTTGTCTGCCCATTCTCTCCTACCAGGTCTCTCTTGAACCCTCTGTCGTCAAGCTCAGACCCTCACCACTCCAGAAGAGCTGCTCTTGTTGAGTCATCAACTTCTGTGCTGCCAAACCCAACAGTTGGTTCTCATTCTTCGTTTATCTCATGTACCAGCAACTGCTGACATCCCCCCATTTGAAGCACCTTTTCCAGTTTGTTATCGGGATGCCGCCCTTTCCTCCTTTTCCTTCTATCTCATTCTAAAACGTCTTTAATGGCTACTTCTAGTTACTATCCCTAAGTGCCAGAGTGCCCTTCAATAAAACCTCAGATCTCTCCTCTCTCTACTCTCCCTTGGTGATCCTGTTGAGTCTCACGATTTAAATATCATTTATAATTAATTCCAAAATGAATATCTCTAGTCTTAACATTCTCCCTGAAATTCTGGCTTGTGTACCACCTTCCTTCAGTTGTCTAATATGCACCTTCAATTTAACATGCATATCTTTTTTTTTTTTTTTTTTTTTGAGACGGAGTTTCGCTCCTGTTACCCAGGCTGGAGTGCAATGGCACGATCTCGGCTCACCACAACCGCTGCCTCCTGGGTTCAGGCAATTCTCCTGCCTCAGCCTCCTGAGTAGCTGGGATTACAGGCACGTGCCACCATGCCCAGCTAATTTTTTGTATTTTTAGTAGAGACGGGGTTTCACCATGTTGACCAGGATGGTCTCGATCTCTCGACCTTGCGATCCACCCGCCTCGGCCTCCCAAAGTGCTGGGATTACAGGCTTGAGCCACTGCGCCCGGCCTAACATGCATATCTTAATTTGGCCCTCCAGAAAGTAGAGTTTGAAGCTAGCATAAGAAGCTACTCCTTTATTTTAAATGTGCAAGTCCAGGCTGTAGAGGCAAAGGTGGAAAGGGAAGTGAAACAAGGAAGATGCTGTGCTGTCCAGAAGATGCATTTCTGTTTTCTCGTGGTAGTGAATCAACCTATGAAGAAGAAACACAGCAGGTGGCCCTCAGGCTTATTTACTTGCCACATAGGTTTCCTATAAGATTGTAAGGAACAGCTGCCCTTCAGAGTAGTCTTAAAGAAAGAGAAAGCGTAGAAACTTTATTTGCCTGTTTCCCTCCCATATTGCATTTCTTACTGGTCAGGTGAGACCTGTACACGGTGGCGTACATTATCTCATATTTGATCCTTGGAGAGCTAACTTCCCCAGAACTTCTGTTTGTCCTACAGCCTCAGTCATGCCATTTGGGAAAACAGATTTTATTATCCTTGGTGTTAAAATTTTACCTAAGTTCTAAAGTGGAGGGACTACCTGGCATAGGTGGGTTCCAAACTAGAAAATAATAAATAGGCAGTGATGGTGACCTGAGATGGTATGCAAGGGGTGTGATCCCATACATCATCCAAAACGGAACTTGGATTTCTTTCCCCACCCCCAGTTAGTCTCCTCGCTCCCACTTTTCCCTCTGAGACTATTCTTCAAATAGCAGCTAGAATGATCTTTAAAAAATCAGATTGTATGGTCACTTGCTCTAATTCTCCAATAGTTTCCTGTCAATAGCTTCGGGTAGAACAAAATCCAGAGCCCTTCAAGTGGCCTACTAGACTCCCCAGCTTCATTTTCTGTAGCTCATCCACATCCAGTCACCTTTTCACCTGTGCCATGCCCCCAACACACCAAGCTTGCCTCCACCTTAAGGGCATGTGCATGCTCTTCTCACTGCCTGGAACCCTCATCCCAGACTTTCCCATGGCTCATTCCCACACTTCACTTACTTCTTTGTCTCTTTCAGATCAGCTTTTTAGTGAGCTTTTTCCTCGCTACCCTATTGGCAGTCAGAGCCATTTTCATGTTCTTTCTTTCTGCCCTGTGTTATTTTCTTTGAAACATGTATATACTCAATATTATGCTATGTGTCTACTTCTTCAAAATCTCTCACTAGAGTGTTAGCTCCATGGGAGCTGGAATTTTATCTGTTTCATTGCTGTTTCCTCAGTAATCAGAATAATGCCCAGCATATAGTTAACATTCTGTATTTATTTCAGGGATTAATTGTTGAATACAAAGTTTAGGTGCCAGAGGATTAGAGAAATGGGGAGGGGAAGTGGTATTTACCATTTATCAAGATATGTCACCACTTAACTTTCTTTTTCTTTCTTTTGTATTGCGAAGATCTACTCACGATAAACAGAAGAAAAGTTCCACCATACAAAAATGAACTGTACAGTTCTAGCCACATGCTTATAGGGGGGCAATTTCCTCCCGTTCTTCATTAAGCAGCTTTGTGCAGCTCTAGCCTCCTAGGTACAAAAGGAAGCCATGACATTTACTTTGAATAATGTGCAGGAGGGGCTGGGTACTGAGCCTACCTGGCAGTCCCATTCTTGGATCTTGGTGGGCTGCTTCTGGTCTGGTTTTTTGTGTTGTGTCAGTGACTCAAACCAGAACTCCTTGGGCACCCACAGGTCCTACAGCATATGGCACGTCCAGCCCAAGATTTCTTAGGCAGTCCCGCTATGTGAGACTGGAGCGTGAGGAACACAGCTTTCTGCTTGGTAATGAAAAGAAAACATTCTAATAAGGACTCACATTTGCAACATCTGTTTCATTTGGGTAATTTTAGATGGCTAAAACCCACATCTCAGAATGATGAGGGCGCCTATCATCTTACAAATGATTGCTTCGACATCTCTAAGCACCCACCGCAGTAATTAATAGACTGTAAGGGCTGAGAAGAAATAGGGCTCTTATTAAGCTCAGGAAACAGCATCCCTTAGGGCAAACTGACATAGAAGAAAACAGCATAATGGTTTTTCTCTCCTAGAAAAGACTTAAAAAAAAAGTCTCTCTCTTTTTAGAAACGTGTAGTAGTGAGTTAAGGATTTTAATATTTTTGTTAACCTTTTCTTATCCAGCTAGCATTGCTTAATAAATCCTACCAACTCTTAAGAGAAAGACAATCTTATTCAAATAACTGTACAAGGATAAAAATTGAATTTTAAAGGTACCAACCAAACTCCATTGTTACCGAAATGTTTTTTCAAAGATAACAGCAGAAATGATAGCACTTTTATTCATAGTATTTCTGGGTGGAAACATGAGGGAGATTAGCAGCTGTTAATTGTATTGCACAGATAATGAAATTGAAGCCCTGTTTAAAAAATGTGCTATTTTTCTATCTCTCACAGCACTTCCTATAGTAATTCCAGCAAAGGCATGACTATAAATGTAGGCAACAATGGCAAAATAGGAAATATTCTTTCATTTTATAAGATGTGAATATCCTTTAATCCAACATGTTTTATTCTTTTTAAAATATCAAAATAAAACCCCTCCAGCTGAAAGCAAGAAGACAAAGCATTAACTTTAAAATTTGTGTAAAATTAAGTACAATCTAAGTGGATTTTTGTCAAGCCTAATTCTTATTTGTGTAGCTCTGTGTGGTAAACAACAAGGTGGTGTACATTATCTCATATTTGATCCGCAAAATAATCTTTTCTGAATTGGGTCCCAAAAGCCATCTCAGACTTAGAAATGGCTTCAAAACACTTTATTGCCATCTGGAGGTTGATACCACTCAGAATATTGAGATAAAACATTCTTTGGGAAGAAGCTGTTTGCTCATGATGACGTTTCTGCCAGGTATCTGTCTAGGGTATTCCGTTTGCTGAAATACATTGAATATATGTTAACATATTGAAGTGTGATACTGCACTGTTAGGTTAATCAGGATAGAATAAATTATGCTGTAGTGACAAACAACCACCATAACTAAGTGGCTTCGCAGAAGAAAGGTTTGTTATTTTATTTTATTTATTTATTTTTCGAGTTAGTGCTTTTTAAAATTATTATCTTTAAGTTACGGGATACATGTGCTTAATGTGCAGTTTTGTTACATAAGTATACATGTGACCTGGTGGTTTGGTGCACCCATCAACTCTTCATCTACATTAGGTATTTCTCCTAATGCTATCCTTTCCTTACCTCCCCACCCACTGACAGGCCCTGGTGTGCGATGCTTCCCCCGACCTCCCCCGTGCCCATGTGTTCTCATTGTTAATGCCCACTTAATGAGCGAGAACATGGGGTATTTGGTTTTCTGTTTCTGTGCTACTTTGGGGAGAATGATGGTTTTTAGCTTCATCCATGTACCCGCAAAGGACATAAATGCATCCTTTTTTATGGGTGCCTCGTATTCCATGGCATATATGTGCCACATTTTCTTTACCCAGTCTATCATTGATGAGCATTTGGGTTGGTTCCAAGTCTTTGCTATTATGAATAGTGCTGCAATAAACGTACATGTGTATATGTCTTTATAGTAGAATGATTTATAATCCTTTGGGTATATACCCAGTTAAGGAGATTGCTAGGTCAAATAGTATTTCTGGTTCTAGATTCTTGAGGAATCGCCACACTGTCTTCTACAATGGTTTAACTAATTTACACCCACACCAACAGTGTAAAAGTGTTTCTATTTATCCACATCCACACCCTATCTGTTGTTTCCTAAATTTTTAATGATTGCCATTCTAAGTGGCATGAGATGGTATCTCTTTCTTTTTTTTTTTTTCTTTTCTTTTTTTTTTTTTTGAGACGGAGTTTCGCTCTTGTTACCCAGGCTGGAGTGCAATGGCGCGATCTCGGCTCACCGCAACCTCCGCCTCCTGGGCTCAGGCAATTCTCCTGTCTCGGCCTCCTGAGTAGCTGGGATTACAGGCACGCGCCACCATGCCCAGCTAATTTTTTGTATTTTTAGTAGAGACGGGGTTTCACTATGTTGACCAGGATGGTCTCGATCTCTTGACCTCGTGATCCACCCACCTCGGCCTCCCAAAGTGCTGGGATTACAGGCTTGAGCCACCGCGCCCGGCCGAGATGGTATCTCATTGTGGTTTTGATTTGTATTTCTCTAATGACCAGTGATGTTGAGCTTTTTTTCATATGTTTGTTGGCTGCATAAATGCCTTCTTTTGAGAAGTGTCCATTCATATCCTTCACTCACTTTTTTGATGGAGTCGTTTGTTTTTTTCTTGTAAATTTGTTTAAGTTTGTGTAGATTTTGAATATTAGCCCTTTGTCAGATGGATAGACCGCAAAAATGTTCTCCTATTCTGTAGGTTGCCTGTTCAGTCTGATGATAGTTTCTTTTGCTGTGCAGGAGCTCATTAGTTTAATTAGATCTCATTTGTCAATTTTGGCTTTTGTTGCCATTGCTTTTGGTGTTTTAGTGATGAAGTCTTTGCCCATGTGTATGTCCTGAATTGTATTGCCTAGATTTTTTTTTTTTTTTTTTTTTGAGACGGAGTTTCGCTCTTGTTACCCAGGCTGGAGTGCAATGACGCGATCTCGGCTCACCGCAACCTCCGCCTCCTGGGTTCAGGCAATTCTCCTGCCTCAGCCTCCTGAGTAGCTGGGATTACAGGTGCCTAGATTTTTAAGAAATGTTTTTATGGTTTTAGATCTTGCATATAAGTCTTCAATCCATCTTGAGTTAATTTTTGTATAAAGTATAAGGAAAAGGTCCAGTTTCATTTTTTTTTTCCATATGGCTAGCCAATTTTCCCAATATCATATATTAAATAGGGAGTCCTTTCCCCATTGCTTGTTTTTGTCAGGTTTGTCAAAGATCAGATGGTTGTAGATGTGTGATGTTATTTCTGAGGCCTCTGTTCTGTTCCATTGGTCTATATATCTGTTTTGGTACCAGTACCATGCTGTTTTGGTTACTGTAAACTTGCAGTATAGTTTGAAGTCAAATTTTATGGACTTTTTCTTAGGGTTGTCTTGGCTATGTGGGCTCTTTTTTTGGTTCTATATGAAATTTAAAATAGTTTTTTCTAATTCTGTGAAGAAAGTCAATGGTAACTTAATGAGGATAACACTGAATCTATAAATTACTTTGGGCAGTATGGCCCATTTCATGGTATTAATTCTTCCTATCCATGAGCATGGAATGTTTTTCTACTTGTTTGATTTGTTTGTGTCTTTTCTTATTTCCTTGAGCAGTGGTTTGTAGTTCTCCTGGAAGTGGTCCTCCTCATCCCTTGTAAGTTGTATTCCTAGGTATTTTACACTCTTTGTAGCAATTGTGAATGGGAGTTCACTCATGATTTGGCTCTCCGTTTGTCACTTATTGGTGTATAGGAATGCTTGTGATTTTTGCACATTGATTTTTGCATCCTGAGACTGCTGAAGTTGCTTATCAGCTTAAAGATATTTTGGGCTGAGCCAATGGAGTTTTCTAAATGTACAATATGTCATCTGCAAACAGAGACAATTTGACTTCCTCTCTTCCTATTTCAATACCATTTATTTATTTCTCTTGCCTGATTGCCCTGGCCAGAACTTCCAATACTATGTTGAGTAGGAGTGGTGAAAGAGAGCATCTTTTTCCTGTGTTGGTTTTCAAAGGGAATGTTTCCCACTTTGGTCCATTCAGTATGATATTGTCTGTGGGTTTGTCATAAATAGCTCTTATTATTTTGAGATAGTTTCCATTAATACTTAGTTTATTGGGAGTTTTTAGCATGAAAGGGTGTTGAATTTCATCAAAGGCCTTTTCTGCATCTATTGCGATAATCATGCGGTTTTTTTGTTATTGGTTTTGCTTTATGTGCTAGGTTACGTTTATTGAGTTGTGTATGTTGAACCAGCCTTGCATCCCAGGGATGAAGCTGACTTGATCATGGTGGACAAGCTTTTTGATGTGCTGCTGGATTTGGTTTGCCAGTGTTTTATTGAGGATTTTTGCATCAATGTTCATCACAGATATTGGCCTGAAATTTCTTTTTTTTGTTGTGTCTCTGCCCCGTTTGGGTATCAGAATAATGCTGGCCTAATAAAATGAGTTAGGGAGGATTCCCTCTTTTTCTATTGTTTGGAATAGTTTCAGAAGGAATGGTACCAGCTTCTCTTTGTACCACTGGTAGAATTTGTCTGTGAATCCATCTGGTCCTGGGCTTTTTTTGATTGGTAGGCTACTAATTACTGCCTCAGTTTCAGAACTTGTTATTGGTCTATTCAGGGATTCAACTTCTTCCTGGTTTAGTCTTGGGAGGATGTATGTGTTCAGGAATTTAACCATTTCTTCTAGATTTTCTAGTTTATTTGCATGGAGGTGTTGATAGTATTCTCTGATGGTAGTTTGTATTTCTGTGGGATCAGTGGCAATATCCCCTTTATCATTTTTTAATTGTGTCTATTTGATTCTTCTCTCTTTTATTCTTTATTAGTTTGGCTAGTGTTCTATCTATTTTGTTAATCTTTTCAAAAAACCATCTCCTGTATTTATTGAGTTTTTGAGGATTTTTGTGTTTCTATATCCTTCAGTTCTGCTCTGATCTTAGTTATTGTTGTGTCTTCTGCTAGCTTTTGAATGTTTGCTCTTGCTTCTCTAGTTCTTTTAATTTTGATGTTAGGGTGTTGATTCTAGATCTTTCCTGTTTTCTCTTTTGGGCATTTAGTGCTATAAATTTCTTTAGCTGTGTCCTAGAGATTCTGATACATTGTGTCTTTGTTCTCATTGGTTTCAAAGAACTTCTTTATTTCTGCCTTAATTTCATTATTTACCCAGTAGTCATTCAGGAGCAGGTTGCTCTGTTGCCATGTAGTTGTGTAGTTTTGAGTGAGTTCCTTAATCATGAGTTTTAACTTGATTGCACTGTTGTTTGAGAGACTGTTTGTTATGATTTCTGTTTTTTTGTATTTGCTGAGGAATGTTTGATTTCCAATTATGTGGTCAATTTTAGAATAAGGGCAACATGGTGCTGAGAATAATGCATATTCTGTTGATCTGGGGTGGAGAGTTTTGTAGATGTATATTAGGTCTACTTGGTTCAGAGCTGAGTCCAAGTTCTGAATAACCTTGTTAATTTTGTTAAAGTATTCCACTATTACTGTGTGAGAGTCTAAGTCTCTTTGCAGATCAGTAAGAACTTGCATCTCTGGGTGTTCCTGTATTGGGGTATATATATTTAGGATAGTTAGCTCTTCTTGTTGCATTGATCCCTTTATCATTATATCATGCCCTTCTTTGTCTGCTTTGATCTTTGTTGGTTTACAGTTTGTTTTATCAGAGATTAGGATTACAACTCTTTTTTTTTTTCTTTTCATTTGCTTGGTAAATCTTCCTCCATCCCTTTATTTTGAGCCTATGTGTGTCTTTACATGTGAGAAGGGTGTCTTGAATAAAGCACACTAATGGGTCTTGACTTTTATACAGTTTTCCAGTCTGTGTTATTTAATTGGGGCATTTAGCTCATTTACATTTAAGGATAATATTGTCATGTGTGAATTTGATCCTGTCACTATGATATCAGCTGATTATTTCACCTGTTAGTTGATACAGTTTTTCATAGTGTTGATGGTCTTTACAATTTGCTATGTTTTTTGCAGTGGCTTGAAACAGTTTTTCCTTTCCATGTTTAGTGCTTCCTTCAGGAACTTTTGTAAGGAAGGCCTGGTGGTAACGAAATTTCTCAGCATTTGCTTGTCTGTAAAGGATTTATTTCTTCTTTGCTTATGAAACTTAGTTTGACTGGGTATAAAATTCTGTGTTAAAAATTCTTTTCTTTAAGAATGTTGACTACTGGCTCTCACTCTCTTCTGGCTTGTAGAGTTTCTGCAGAGAGAACCACTGTTAGTCTGATGGGCTTCCCTTTGTGGGTAAACCAATCTTTCTCTCTGGCTGTCTTTAACATTTTTTCCTTCATTTCAACCTTGGTGAATCTGATGATTATGTGTCTTGGGGTTGCTCTTCTCGAGGAATATCTTTGTGGTGCTCTCTGTATTTCCTGATTTTGAGTATTGGCCTGCCTTGCCAGGTTGGGGAAGTTCTCCTGGATAATATCCTAAAGAGTGTTTTCCAACTTGGTTCCATTCTCCCCATCATTATCAGGTACACAAATCAATTGTAGGTTTGGTCTTTTCACATAGTCTCATATTTCTTGAAGGCTTTGTTCATTCCTTTTCATTCTTTTTTCTCTACTCTTGTCTTCATGCTTTATTTATTAAGTTGATCTTCAATCTCTGATATCCTTTCTTCTGCTTGACTGATTTCACTACTGATAGTTGTGTATGCTTCACAATGTTCTTGTGCTGTGTTTTTCATCTCCATCAGGTCATTTATGTTCGTCTCTAAACTGGTTATTCTAGTCAGCAATTTTTCTAACCTTTTTTCAAGGTTTTTAGCTTCCTTGCGCTGGGTTAGAACATGCTCCTTTAGCTTGGAGGAGTTTGTTATTAACCACACTCTGAAGTCTACTTCTGTCAGTTTGTCAAAATTGTTCTCTCTCCGGTTTTGTTTCCTTGCTGGAGAGGAGTTGTGATCCTTTGGAGGAGAAGAGACATTCTGGTTTTTGGAATTTTTAGCTTTTTTTGCATTGGTTTTTCCTCATCTTCATAGATATACCTACTTTTTGACTTTGATGCTGGTGACCTTTGGATGGGGTTTCTGTGTGGATGTCCTTTATATTGATGTTGATGCTATTCTTTTCTGTTTATTGGTTTTCTTTCTAACAGTCAGGCCCCTCTGCTTCAGGTCTGCTGGAGCTTACTGGAAGTCCACTCTAGACCCTGTTTGCCTGGACATCACCAGCGGAGGCTACAGAACAGCAAAGATTGCTTCTTGTTCCTTCCTCTGGAAGGTTCATCTTGGAGGGGCACTCACCAGATGCCTGCTGGAGCTATGCTGTATGAGGTGTCTGTCGACTCCTGCTGGTAGGTGCCTCCCAGTCAGGAGGCACAGGGGTCAGGGACCCACTTCAGGAGGCAGTCTGTCCTTTAGCAGAGTGCAGGCTCTGTGCTGGGAGATTCACTGTCTCTTCAGAGACATCAGGCAGGAACGTTTAAGTCTGCTGAAACTGTGCCCATGGGTGCCTCTTCCCCCAGGTGCTCTGTCCCAGGGAGATGGGAGTTTTATTTATAAGCTGCTGACTGGGGCTGCTGACTGGGGCTTCTGCCTTTCTTTCAGAGGTGCCTTGCCCAGAGAGGGGGAATCTAGAAAGGCAGTCTGGCTACAGTGGCTTTGCTGAGCTGCAGTGGGCTCTGCCTAGTTCAAATTTCCCATTGACTTTGTTTACACTGTAATGGGAAAACCACCTACTCAAGCCTCAATAATGGTAGACACCCCTCCCCTCAGCAAGCAGGAGCATCGCAGGTCAACTTCAGACTGCTGTGCTGGCAGCAACAATTTCAAAGCCAGTGGCTTTTAGCTTGTTGGGCTCTGTGTGGGTGGGATCTGCTAAGACAGACCACTTGGCTCCCTGGCTTCAGCCCCCTTTCCAGGGGAGTGAACAGTTTTGTCTTGCTGGCATTCTAGGTGCCACTGGGGTATTAAAAAAACCCTCCTGTGCTAGCTCGGTGTCTGCCCAGTTTTGTTCTTGAAACCCAGGGCCCTGGTAGTGTAGGCACCTGAGGGAATCCCCTGATCTGCAGGTTGTGAAGAGCATGGGAAAAGCGTAGTATCTGGGCTGGAATGAACTGTTCCTCACAGCTTCCCTTGGCTGGAGGAGAGAGTTCCCCAACCCCTTGCACTTCCTGGGTGAGGCAATGCCCCATTCTGCTTTGGCTCACCCTCTGTGGGCCGCAACCACTGTCTTACCAGTTCCAATGAGATGAGCTGTTCACCTCAGTTGGAAATGCAGAAATCACCCAGCTTCTGCGTTGATCTCACTGGGAATTGCTGACCAGAGCTGT
This sequence comes from Saimiri boliviensis, assembly GCF_048565385.1. NCBI lineage: Eukaryota > Metazoa > Chordata > Mammalia > Primates > Cebidae > Saimiri > Saimiri boliviensis. The sequence continues at coordinate 52,952,369 of NC_133451.1, forward strand.
TCCTGTTTGGCTATTTTGCCCTCATTTCTTGATTACAAAGTTGACTAAGTCCGAGTGATTTTTGGGGGATAATGAATGCTCTGTAACTGCTCCACTGGGAACCTGCAGCACTTTGGTCATTGCAGTAGGGATGGACTGTGTTCGGGGGTTCATTCCAGCAAATAAATGCTTTGCTCTGGGAGTGACATATATCACTCACTTCTACTCACCTAGGCATGAAAGTGTAATCTTCATATGTCCCAGGAAGGAGAGGAAAACCAGATTTGGGTGACATAGGGATTTCTACTACATGAATTTTTTCTTTTATCAATCAACAAAGACATATTAAATTTTGGCTTTAACTCAGAGTAAACTTAGCCAAGCCAGTCAAGGTCCATAGCCTTCATCCACTAAAAGTATTACAAGTGTTACTCTGTAATGGCAGAGGCAATGCCTTTTTAGAGCAATTATGTTTGGCCTCAAATTTTCTCTGATATAGGGCTATAGTGATCTCACCAGGATGCCAAAACCATTGAATATGTTCAATGAATTCAGTGGGAGAAGAAAATTGGGCTGGCAGTTTTGACAGTGTGTAGAATAAATAATGAGCTGATTGTCTGCAATATTCATTTTCCAGTGCATCAGTGAATACTGTGAGAAATGCTTTCTGGTTACATCGTTTTCTTTCAGCAACTATAGAATGCAGTTTCAGGGATTAGGAAGAAGACTGGATGTCATAGAGCATACCCTTGAGGGCTATAACTTTGTGCTTGAGACCAAATTGCCATCTCTTGCAAAGTAACTTTGTCCTCCTCCAGGTTGATATTACAAGGGCTAGTAAACTTGTTTTTTTTTTGTTTTTTTTGTTTTTTAAATCACTGGTTACTAAGAAAGAGTGTGTTTGATCTACCTGAAAGTGAACTCCCTCTATTGTCTTAGTCCAAAACACAGGAATGGGGTTTTAAATTGGGTGCTCATCATTGTGAGACAGGCACGACTCACCAGAGTAGCTTGTATAATTCCAATTCCAGGTCTCTATCCTCAGCAATTTTGGATCAGTGTTGTGGAGCTTAGGAAATCATGATTTTAACAGGAATTTCAGACAATTCTGATGTTTGCTAGCCCACAGACCATGTTTTGAGAAACATTGAACTAAATAAAAGAACATGGATTAGTTGGGAAATGGTCAGAAACTTGTGAATTCTGGGAAGACCTCCAAAATATCCATATTGTCAGGTAATTTATTCAGTATCCTATACAAAGGGCTTGGAAAACAGTCTGCATAGTAAACGTACAACAGGTTTTCCAAATGTGACTGCTAGAGACTGCTGTAAATTTTCTAAATAATCTGTACAATGGTTTTAGGCATTCCTTTTAGTTAATATTTAGGGTTTTCCACCCACTCCAGTTACTAGTGCCCTTTAGGATTGTAGAAAAGAGTGCCTGGCCCTCGATGAGGACAATGCAAAACAAGTTGAATGAATCCCCAAATGGCATATTTTACTTGAAAAACATGCATTATGCTCTTTTCCAAGTAAACTGCACAGAAAAATGTAAATGAAGCATAAAGCTCTTATGAATTAGACCCTAAGCATTTTTCTTTTTAGCATATAAACTGCCACTAAGGATGTGATAGGAATGCATTTTCTACTATTTTTCAAACTGTAATTACATTTCCCTACTAAAACTCAAATACTTGATATGGTCCTGTTGCAACTGTACCAGGCAGGTAATAATTGGAAAATTTAACATAGAGCTTTATCTCTTAAATGCTAAAAGGTAGGGCTACTCACAGCATACAGAAGAGCTGGTATTAGATTCCAAAGCTGTGAACCTGGTGATTCACTATAATACTAATTTTGCATCTGGAAATATGTTCCAAAGCGGTAGCACCCTTTTAAATACATAAGAATCAAAACCAAGTAATTCTTCCTTCAACCTCTACCTAAAACAGCCTATAATCTCCATCTAGCATTCAATAGTTCCATTTTCTGTTCACGTCTACTGTATTTCAGGTTGGAATGTGATGCATCTAAGTCTTTGAGCAGTAAATTAACTTATTTAAGTAGCAGTGGAATAAAATGAAGCAAAAAAGAAGGAAAGTCTTCGAGAAGCACTGTTCAGTTGTATATTCAAAGACCACCAGAAAAAGGCACACAATAATACTTGTATAGAGAATTAAAAGATTTAAGCAATGTTCTTATCTATCAACACAGTAGACTTTGTTAGTCAACATATTAAAAAGTTACTGTCTTCTTTTTATTCAGCAGCTGTAAGACTTACACTACATTAAACTTGCATGCTACTACATATAGAACAATGAAAAGCTCTTTCAGACTTCTATGTGTTTCGATAATACTTTTCTGGGGACAGTTAAATAGTTTCCACATAGGTACATCCTATGCAATTTCTATGGGAAAACTGTAGGTTCACAACTTTAGGACAAAGCCCATCACTGTCTGTAATATGATTGTACATAGTAAGATGCTTCAAAGAGCAAAAGCTCTGACGTAATTCCTTAGATCTCTTATACAATCTTCAGTCTGACTTTACATTCTCAGCTGGGGAAACTTGGATGTTTTCGAGTGAGTATGAAACTAAATTCCATGGGCCTTTGACTTACTTGAATTTTTTATAGGTTTCTTTCAGACCTGATGCATCTCGTTTTTGTGTCTATCAAAAGAAATTATAATTTATTTCTACATGTTCCATTTCACTGCTTATCACTATGCACATTTGATTACAAGAGATTTTCAGCAGCACAACTTTGCAAGTGTGAATTAAAGTTACAACTCTTGGAAGGATTTATCAGCTTTGGATGCATAAAAAATAGTATAACTAAAAATAGCATAACTTTAGTCCTCAAACTAGAGATCACATTCAGCATCCTCCAGTAATTCGAACTGGGAATTGTCTCATTCAGTAGAGATATGTAGCTTCTGATAACTGGAGAAGCAACGGAGCATAAGGATCAATAGCTCAGGTTTTCGAATCAGACAAGTTTCAAATCTCTGCTCTACTATTTACCAGAGGGCTTGACCTTAGGATTATGCTCTTTGAGCTCAGTTTTCCTCATGTGTAAAATGGGTAAGAGAATAGTTATAATACTTAGGATGGGCTAACTGCTATATCAGACTCCTAAGTATGGAATGGTTCAAATATAAAAGAAATGAGATTTTTTATCCATAGTACTTGGTAGTGACCAAAATGTTTCTTCTCCAGTTAGTCATTCAGAAACTCAGGCTGAAAGAGGCTTTACTATCTTTAATATGTACCTTTCAGGGTTGCTTCATATCAGTAGTTCTCAAATATTTTCTCATTTCTCCCCTAAGGAGAAAAATTAAATTAATTAAACCCAATTAATTTAAATTAATTAAATCCAATTAATTTAAATTAATTAATTTAAGTTAACTTCTCCCTAATGAGATAAATTAAATGCTAAGAAATAAGATGTTATCAGGTAGATATGAGCTTCGGAAGGCCACAAACCATTGCAATATCAAAGATTTTTTTTTTGCTTTCCTACACAACATTGTTCACTTATTGGAAGCCATATTACTCACACAGAGAATGTATGTGTTGGAAGTTGTCTCTGTTTTAGCATCTAGAAAGGGAAAAGAGTGAAAGGAGTACACCTGGGAGATTTTTATGGGCCAGGCCTGGAAGTAGCATATATCACTTCTGCTTGTACTCAATTAGCTAGAATTCAGTCACATGGTCACCCCTAAACGTAAGGGACATTGAGAAATGTAATCTAGCCATGTTTCAGGAAAAAGAGAAGATGAATTCTCTGGTGAACAGCCAGTGGTTTTTTTTTTTTTTTTACTATTTTACCTGCTTTACGTGATGTGTGGTGAGAATTTAGTTAATACTTAACAGGAATTAAATATTTAGCATCATGTCTAGCAGTTGTTAGTACTGAATAAAGTTTTTTGAATTTGCATAGGAACAAAGGCAACATTAAGAAATGTTCTCTCTCCATCATTTAATCTATTGGTCAATGAAAAGAAACAGAGTTGAAAGGCGCCTTAGAAACCATGCAGGCTGATCTTCCATTGACAGATCTCTGTTTGAACATTTTTAGTAAAACAGAGGCAGTGCATCTCCTGGTCATAGCTTGAGTTACTTGAAAGTTTTCATTCCAGCCAAAAACCCTATCCTCTGTCCTCCAACTGTCCCATGCTGTCCATTATTTGCATTGCCCTCTGGAATTGTTTACTCATTAATTCACTCAACAGATGTGTATTGAGTGCTTACTGTATGACTGGTAGCATGCAGGCTTTGAGAATTCAAAACCAAATATATGCTCCTTCTTCTACCCTTCAAAAGGCAGGAAATTTGGTCTTAGTCATTGCTATTAAATGTATCTTCAGCCCCTAGTACAGTGTGGGCATTTAGCAGGTACTCAATAAATAGTTGAAAAGTGGGTGTGATGGTGAAAACAGATGAGAAAGACAATGTCACTATAACAAAATGAATTATATTAGAGATTCAAAGACCTTCTTCTGGGAGCGCAGTCAGAAGCTTATGAGTAGGGAAGCATATGAGAATTTACCATGTTAAAGAATAGGGTAGGCAGTTTTCTAGAAGAGGAAACAGCATATTTGAGGCTACTTAAACATGTAGAGGTGACGGTTTGCCAAAATGTGGTAGACCAGTTGAATAGTGCCTGTCAAAAATTTATGTCTACTGAGAACCTAAGAATGTGAGCTTATTTGGAGACAGGGTATTTGCAGATATAATGGCTGGGAACCCAGAAGTTAAAGGAGGCAGGGAAAGATTCTTTCTTGAAGCCTTTGGCGGGAACATAGCCCTGATGACACCTTGATTTTGGACTTCTGGCCTCCATAACTGTGGGAGAAAAATAATGTGCTGTTATAAACACTTAGTTTGTGATAAATTATCATGAAAGTCCTTGGAAACAAATACAGAAAGTTTTTATCAGAGTATAGTCAATGGAGTATTGAGGAGTGGGAAGTCACACTGTCCCAGGGAACTCATGATGGCTCTGCTATTGTAAATAAAGTAGGAATGCTTTAAACTGGTTTAGCAGATGAACTGATACTCTTAGTGCCCTCTGTACAGGATACTGATGGATACCTGTGCTTGACTTAACATTTCGTGCTGGTAGATTACTCTGTAGTTTGCCCAAATCCTACCTTCAGGAGCTGAGCTCTGTGCTTATCCAGAATTCTTTGTGTTTGTTCCCAAGTCTGTTTTTGTCAATTGTACTTGTAATTTTGCAATATTATAATAATATATATTTAATGAGTAAACTATGAATGTGGATGAAGAGTTATTTTTTTTGCAAAATAACAAAATACTTGGCAAAGATTGAAGCATGGTTTAAAAATTGTAAAAAATAAGGAAATTTATGTAGTCAGATTGCTTTTAAAGTGTCCTAATGTTTTGCATATTAAAAAAAATTGAAACCACCAATTGTAAATGAGGCATTTCCAAAGTGGTTTATACAAAATAAACTTTGAGAAAATTTAGGTAATGGCTGCTCAGTTATATATCAGAGATGAACACATGAATGTATACTTACATATTTGACATTTAAATAAAATGTTTGATATGTATTTTAATAGTTTTTTACTTGAACCAACTTTTACCCTTAATTTTTTCAATTATATTGAATAAGAAAGTTTTTTTTTTATTACACATTGCTAAAAAAGATTGGGTAGAAAGGTTAACAAGTGCTCTCTTCAGGGCTAAGAAGAGCTTTCTTTCAATCATGAGTGTAGAGCAAAATTTCTTCTAACCTGACAAGTGGCTTTATGGCTTTAGAAGCTGGAATTTGGGTTCCTGGTGAAGGGGGACATATGCTTCCTGCATAACTGAAGGGAGACTCATGTTTCCTAAATAAACAATATCTTAAATAGTGTCTTATTTCCCAGGCCTGGGAATCTATTTTTCTCAAGGTCATAGAGGCTGTTATAGAGAGAAGCAGAGATGGAAGCAGGTTCCTCTTTTACTCCATCATGCTCTGTACGATGTGTTTTACCAACACAAAGGGAATTTTATGTCAGCCACTTTTCTCTTTCTCTGTACTCCTCCTCTTCCTCCTCCTGTTACATTTTCTCCTTTGGAATGTATCTTTCAGGTTCTAATTCTTAGTTTGCATATGCTCTGTCAGAATGTCATCTATCCGCAAGTTGAAATTGTCTTGTATGTGTATTTTTAGCATATTAGAGTTTCAAATTATACGTTGCTTGGATAAACATTAGTATTTGTTTAAGTTCTTTGAATAATAGTCAATTGATTATTGAGGATATAGCCTTGACATAGGAAATAGGCCAAGTGATAGGGAAATTTAACTTGAATTTGAAATTTTTTCATGGATAATTCATCAATGAATAATTACAGAATTATTCATCTGTCAGCAAACATTTTTAAAATGACTATCATATGCCAGGCACTGTGTTAAGTGCTGTGTAAGATAAACATGAATAAGAAAGACTTCGTCAGTCTTTTAAAATTCTGAGGATTTTATATTAGCATCTCTTTCTTCTGAGATCAAAACCAAGATTGCCAGGGACAGTAGTTGTTAAGCCTTAAAACCCTGTTGGAATATTTAGTACCATATAAATGCTATCAGTGGGAGAGAGAGTGCTAAAATTTAGGTCTGAAGATATAAGAACATGCTTCCCATGTTTGAAATCACCAGTTAACTATTCAGGAGCATATAAAATGCCTGGGCATAATATTTCCTTTGAGTTAGTGTGGTGTGCTGTAAAGAATGTGATATAGAGAAAAAGAAGTGACTGTTTCTAGTTTTAGCTCATCCAGTAACTGGCTCTGTGACCTTGGACAATTCACTCTGATTCTTGGGTCCCAATATTTCCCTTAGTAATGGTTGGGTGAGGTTCTGTCTACAGTCTCTTCTAGCTGTAAAAATCTCATTTACTGTAGAATTTCAAGGCTGTTTGAAAGACCCGGAGCATCCTTTATAGACTTTCTGAACTACTTCATTACCCTCATCACACTGTGTGATATTTGAAAGCATAGTTTTTGTCATAGAGACATTATATGCTTTAATCTGCCTTCTTTCACCTTATTTGTCGCCACCCAAAATCTCATCTTGAGTTGTAATCTCCGTAATCCCCATGTGTCAAGGGCAGGACCAGATGAAGGTAATCAAATTATGAGGGCAGTTTCCCCCATGCTTTGCTCACGATAGTGAGTCTCATGAGATCTGATTGTTTTGTAAGCATCTAGAATTTACCCTGCTTGCACTTACTCTGTCCTGCTGCCCTGTGAAGAAGGTGCCTGCTTCTTCCCTTTCCTTTACAAATTATACAATCTCAGGCATTTCTTCATAGCAGAGTGAGAACGGACTAATGCAATGACCAAGGGAGGAAGACAAAGCAGCATGGAGCATTTGAAGATGTGTCATTAAACACAGCACTCATGATTCAAAGAATGGGACATGTGTTTTGTCTTCCGGAAGCTCCATTTGGTGAAGGAGACAGACACATAAGAAACAAATGATGAGTCTGATGTGATGAGGCAGGAAGGACTGGGTAATAGACGACTCCAGTAGAGATAAAATGGGAGTAAAGGAGAGAAAGTATGTTTTGTTATTCCTTAGAGAGCAGAATGCTAATAGATGGATCAAAGTTACAGGAGGCAGATTTGTACTCACCGTAAGAAAGGATTCTCATTGTAATTTAAGTGATCCACCATTAGAGGGCACACCTCTGGGAAAGAAGTGGGAGACTATTTTTGCTTTCCACTAATCAAAAAGATGCTAGATGCATTTGTTAGAATCTGCACCAGGTGCGAGGTTAGATTTGGTGATCTCTAGCTTATGTTTAGCAACTCAAACTTTGTAAGACACCTTTCGGTTGACCAAATAGCCTTCTTTCTTTGGATTCATCCTCTAGGAGGCCACAGTGTAGATTTCGTGTTATTTATAACCATCACTACCACCATCGCAACAACAGAAAAATGAGAATATCCTATTGAAAAGGAGAGCCATTATTTCCATGAGCATTGCTATCCCCATTAAATCGTTCCTATTGTGTGTAGACAGAAATGCATGATCCCAAACCAGAATAATACATACAGAAAAAGTCCAGGAAAATGTAATTCCTGAGCAAACAGTCGATTCCATGACTTCTGAAAAGGGGGATGCTGGAATGCAGCTTTCATAGAAGGTGGCTGTGATAGGATTTATTCCAAAGTGCTAAGCTAAGATTTCCTTTGAGGCTGTTGCCTTTAAGCTGCACGACTCACCAGCAAAATTCACAAAACAAAAATGTGATCACCGAGGATTATGCTGCCGTTGCTGGTAACATGCTGGCAATGATTGTAACAGGACTTGCCAAGCACACATTGACCCTCTGAGTCACATTGGTTCCCATGGAGATTAACACCATCAGCAGTGGGGACAGCAGCCCAGAAGTGCAATTGGTGTTAGACAGAGAAGAGAAAAATGGCAGTATGATCTTCTAGAAATGCAGCAATTGGAATGAAAAAGGAGCATGGGCTGCCGTAGCTCAGGAGAGAAAATGACTTGTAACGGCACAGCAACCTACTTCTCTAGCTCTTCCTGCAAATGGCTGGGGAAAAGTGTACTTCCCGGCAGAGAGGCTACAATCTACTCTTATTTATCTGGCTATTTCCAGCAAGTTCTCTTCTCTCCTTAGATAGCTTATCTCTTCAAAGGAGTGTGTCCAAGGTGAACGCACCATGGGCCAAGAGGTCCTGACTCTGGGACTGCACATCTGATTAACATACTGGGGCTTAAGGGTGGGAAGGGCACAGTTTACTTAGATAGATCTTGGTAGCTTTAAATGTTCTTTCTGGATACAATTTTTTTGTACATTTATTTAAAAAAATTTTCATGACTTCAATTTCACAATGTATGCAATTATTTCATGTATTTTAATAGAGAAATTGGGTTTCTGCTAATTGCAGTCTATTTTTCTTTTGGAAGTTGTCACGGGGGTGTGTGCTGGACTGATGCCCCACCACCTCTTGTCCTTTGCAACCAGGTCTATTAATTAGCACACTTTTATGCAGGCTGCAGCAGCCTTGTGTATAAGTTTATTCTTCTGGTGCCTGACTTTCCAGCCCTCTCTCATACAGAGAGGGGAAAAAGTCTGAAGACATACATATTTTCCAAACGCAATATGACATGCCTAGCTGAATCATGCCCAACTCAGATGAATTAGGGTATGTAAAGTGAGCTGTACTTTTTCTTGTCTCTTTTGTATCTGCAGTTGTGGAAAACGCCTGTTAGTTGCTGAACGATCAAACTGATGTAAGAAGAATAACTGGCTCCTGGCAAAAATCAGATTAAATTGCCTCAAAGGTAACCAAGCTAAAATGACAACATGTCACCCTAGAAAAGAAAGAAGATAATGGCTTTCAAGGGAATGACAAAGCACCTTTGGAGAAAATTATAGTTAATAAGATATCTGAAGATGGAAGAGAAGCCACCATCCTTCCAAATGTTAGCTGTTGATGACCGTTTCATTTAGTGGGAGATGCCACTTGGTATGAAGAAAAATGCACTGGGTTGTGCATAGCCACGTTCTCAGCTGTACCATAGACTGTTGGTGAGGTGTTGAGTACATGTCCCAAGCTCACTGAACCTCAGTTTGCTCATCCATAAAATGAGGGCTTTTACCCACACAGTCTCAGAGCACTGAACACTGTACCTGAAAGGGAGGACATTCAGTGAGTGGTACTGAAGATGATGGTGGTGATGTTGAGGGTGACCACAGTGATCATGATGATGATGTGACAGTGACATAATGAGCATCATCACACTAGTAAGGGTTTTCGAGAGAAGCAGAACCAATAGAATGTCCTAAGATATGCAGCTGGCGAGTTGGAGACCCAAGAAGAGCCAATATTTCAGTTTGGATCTGAAGACAGGAAAAGACTGATAGCCCATCTCAAAGCAGTCAGGCTGGAGTTCCCTCTTGTTCTTACTCAAGGAAAGGTGAGTCTTTGTGTTCTATGCAGTATTTTGACCTATTGGATGAGGCGCACCATATTTAGGAATGCAATCTGCTTTACTCAGTCTCTCAATTCAGATATTAATTTCATCCAGAAACACCCTTAGAGACACACTTAGAATAATGTTTGACCAAGTATCTGAGAATTTCGTGGCCCAGTAAGTCAACACAAAAAATTAACTACTGCAATTATGATCTTCAAGGTATCTTGACCTTTAGTTCCAAATTCGGTGATTCTAAAAAGGGTTCTCTTTTGTAAAGCGTTTTCAAGCTTTTTGTAAAGGTTCTGCCTTATAGGAAGCTCAGAGTTTTGTGTTCTTTTGCTTGGGGAAGCTATTTGAAATCAGAAACTTACACTTTTGGAACATGCTTTACAAAATCTTGTCTTCTGACTTTTTTCTTAATGACACCCAATCTCACTCTGCTACATTGTGTATATCAGAGAAACAGCCTAGCCTAGTGCCTAAGAGCTCAAGATCATCGCTATACTCTTGCTCTGCCACCCACCAGCTCGTGCAACTTTGGGCAAGTTACTGACCCTCTGTGTTTCAGTTTCCTCGCCTGTAAGATGGGATGGAAACAGCGCCTATCTTATAGGGTTGTTGTGAGGATGACTTACGTTAATGCATGTAAAGTACATAGACTAGCACCTACCTGGCACAGGGTACACACCCTTTAACTATCAGATATTATATATTCTATTGAAAAATTAGACATTTACAGTGGTACCACATTTCAGCCCTTTTCATTTATAAATTAATCTCTTGCGAAACTTACCAGAGAATATCTTTGGTATTTTGTGGTTGTCAGCTCAGCTTCAGGGTTTGTTCTCGAGTCTTCCTTGAAAAGCCTGTGTGTGTGTGTGTGTGTGTGTGTGTGTGTGGTGTGTGTAAAAGCCTCTGCTGCTGAACGCTGATGCAGTACATCTGCCCGCCAGATGGCGCAGTGCTCCTACGTTCCAAGGCTCAGCTACCCTGAGGGAGGCAGGGAATTTTGATCGGTGTCTGTGTATCTCATCTCTCCCTGCAGAGAGCACAGAGCACAAGACTTCACGTTGTGTCAAGTACATGTCGCTAGTTCTTGCTTGTGATTTTGTAGGAACTCGATTAGGCTATAACATTATTTTTTGCAAGAAATTTATATTATAGAAAAATGACTCATAAATAAAATGGTCATATATATGTTACGCACACATAAACATGTGCACAGGTCTAACATAGTTTTTTCTCTCTGCTGCATCTCTTGCAAAAGCCCAGCTCATAGAGAGCAGGAGCCTTCTCAGACTGTGTCAAATTGCCTCGGAGGTGGAGAGACTTACATGGACTAACAGAAATCAAATGGCAGAGCTCAGCTTTCTGGTAAGAGCAGGTCCTGGCTCCTTCCGTACATGAAGACCTGTCCAACACTGCTTGCTGTCTCCTCCTGTGCTATCTGAAATCTGTGCCTCAAGCCGATCAACAGCCTTCTAAATCTCTTTATTCTAAATTTGGCGCAATCTTCTTTAATCTGTGTCTTTTGGAGTCTTCTGCTGCATTACCCCATGATCCAAGTTGGAGTTGGGAGCTGTTTCACTGATTTACCAGTTCTCATCGTAAAGAACCTTTTAGCCCCCAAAGAGTCTGAACAACAGACCTCCTCCACACAGAAATGGTGAATTGATTACATTGAAAACTATTTTGAAGTCAAGCAAGGCCAGCTTATGTCGCTCTGCTGCGGCAGAGAATGACTTTCACTTGCTCACATTCACACTTACAACCTTCCGTTTTCCACACACCATCTCTGTGATCTGTTATGTCATTTCACTCTTCTCCCTCAAACTCTTCATTGATTGCACATTCTTTATTCCTAACATCTTTCATACACTTATTTCAGAGTACTAATGGCATCGGTAATACTATCACTTGCTTCTTTATTTTTGTATCTTCTCACCTAGAGCATAGGCCCTAAATGTGGGAACTTTGTTGCTCTTGTTCCCTATTGTATTCCTCTGAGCTGGTGCAGAGTTAAATACAGGAGACACGCAACAAGTAATTATGAAACTGCACTATTCTTTCAGCTGCCAGACACTTTTCATGACCTAGAGCCCTCAAAGTTCATATCCAAAGAAAATTACGAAGCGACGATAATGAAAAAAACAACAGTGACCATCTATTGAGCACCTACTATACACCAGGCATTTCATGCACAGTAACTCTATTTCTTGGATTTTCAAGCGTGCTATTATCATTTCAGTTTTATAGATAAGAAAGGTAAGGTGAAGTAATTGACCAGAAGGTACTTGGAGCTGGGATAAAACCCACATCTATTTGGTCTCAGAGTTGATACTTCTTATATTATTCCAGGCTCTGTCTTTATCACGCTCTCCTTAATAGTTTCCCCTGACTCTAAAGATATTAATGTTTGCAACATGAAGTATAGTGACATTAGATAAATGTAGCAGGTACTGGCATATTTTCTATCCTGACCCTCGACACAGATGTAACAGAAAAAAAGCTTTTATAAAAAATTAATAAAGCAAGTATGTCGCTCTCAAAAAATCTTTCACATTATACAATAGCTTGTAGGCTGGTCTGGTGGCAAGCCCTAGGGTCCGGAAGGAAGGGCAATTATTTGTATAGTGTAAAGCTTCAGATATATCCCTGACCTCACCCTCATTTCATCTGGGTTCTGGAAAAAGGAAAGATTGAATGTAAAACAAATCCAAATTTATCTATCTATGTATCTATCTATCTATCCATCTATCCATCTATTGAGACGGAGTTTCTCCCTTATTGCCAAGGTTGGAGTGCAATTTTTGTATGACCTCGGCTCACTGCAACCTTTGCCTCATGGGTTCAAGTGATTCTCTTGCCTCAGCCTCCCGAGTAGCTGGGACTACAGGTGCGTGCCACCACTCCCAGCTAGTTTTTGTGTTTTTAGTAGAGATGGGGTTTCACCATGTTGGCCAGGCTGGTCTCAAACTCCTGACTTCGTGGTCCACCTGCCTCGGCCTCCCAAAGTGCTGGGATTACAGGCGTGAACCACTGCACCTGGCCTGCTGTTTTCTTAAGAAATGAGAGACACCAAGGCACAAGCACTCCTGTTTTGATGACCTCTTGAAAAGATACAGTTGCCCAAGTGGAGAGAGAGAGAGACTTTCTTCCTGCAATCTCTGCTAGTACTTCAATAATGCAAAAATGCAAGAAGAGCAGCAACACGAGCTGAAGAACAACTGGAGGTCAGAAAGAAATGCAACGAAGTCTCCCAACAGTGAGGATGCCCAGCCTACGTGGCAGCACGTAATGAAAGTCTAGTGCCCAGCTACGGTGGCAGTACTGGGCAGATACAGAAGCCACCAGCAGACCTGGAAGCTGTCTCTTCAGGGTCCATGCCTAGCAGAAGGGGCAGTGATATCTGGCAGATGCAAAAGGCATTTGACCAATGGGCTTTGTGCATGTGCAAGCCCTTAGCATATGTTTCAGTGAGCTGATTTTCCACTGGGGTTCACGTACCTTTCTTTTATCTTTCCTGTGATTTCTTTAATTTATTTACTCTTTTGATATATAACTGCATTCATTCTTCCTGGTTGATTCAAATCCTTGGAAGTGGAGTGAGTGAGATTGGAGTTATATCCCTTCCAAGAGACATGGAGATAGTCTTGCAGACCCAGAGGCAAAGATGGAGAGATTTTTTCGGGGCTGGGTTCTGTATTAACTGATGATGGAGATGATTACTGAGGATGTGACACAATTTGCACTTACAGGCTGCTTAAGCTTGTCTTAGGGCACAAATAATACTTTTACCTTATCAGGTAGTTGAGAGGGATGACTAAGACCGCATGTATGAAGTATTTGCTCAGTGCCTGGCATACTGTAGATGATTAAAAGAGTTAATCTCCTTCCACCTTTCTTATTGTATTCTCTCGGAAATGTAGACTTTCTTAATGCGTTGTACCATTGCAGCATGCCTATCTAAAAGGTACTTTTAAGGAAGAACATAATTATTTGAGTAGCCCGCTAAGAACATTAAAATCAAAATCCACCTGGATATTTTCTACATTGTAATAAACCAGAATAATACTAATGCAGAATGTTTGTACCAGGGACTGTTCTGAGCTCTTTACATGCATGAAGTACTTAATCCTATTAGGTGTTCACTTTCACTATCTTCATTTTATAGATGAGGAATACAGGTGTCAAAAGGTTAGGTAACTTTTCCAAGGTCACACCGTTGGCAAGCAGCAGAGCTAGAATTCATATCCAGGCAGGGACACATGCATAATCCATGTGTTTGCTGCAGGGGTATGTTTAGGTAATAAAGCAAATACTGACTGAACGCTTTCAACAAGGAAGGCACTGTGTGGGGTGCTGCAAGCTGCATTGCTGAGCCGCAGAGGGGCACCACTCACCATAGTCTAGTTAAATGCAGTGCACAGCCTGCACAGCTGTACACAGCAACCCTAGAATGCAGCAAGACGTGATCCTTTGCTTGAAATAGGTCAGTCTGTAAAACTGCCATTACGGAGAGCAAAACATGTAGGAGCAGAGAGGACTGAAAGATTAATTTTGAGTCTTTTTTCTATTTTAAAAGCACAGAGTTTTGAGATAAATTTGTAGGTAAATAGTTTCAAACTCATAGATTTCCCTATATGGGGGTCAGCAGACGACATGTCTCTAAGAGTTTCGTGTCTGGAAACATTGCTTTCTTGGGGAACAGGTATTATTTTATTTTATGGAGAATGTGTCTCTTACAATAGATTAAATAATACTTTTTTGGATGCATAGAAACTCAGAACCACGTGAAGGTTCCTATTTTTATAACTGTGTGCAATCTCTTGGCATATGTTTCAGCGAGCTGATTTTCCACTTTGTCTCTGTACCTTTCTTTTATCTTTGCTGTGATTTCTTTGACCGATTTACATTTTTATACATAACTGCATTCATTCTTGCTGGTTCATTCAAATCCTTGGAAGTGGAGCAGAGTGCGTGAGTTTGGAGTTGCATCCCCTCTGAGAGGGATCCGGTGGGCTCTTGTGTGCTGTCCCCATGCACCATACGGAATGACCAGGCACAACAAATCGTACATCAGTCAGTGTTTGACGTAAATATTTCCTGGCCATTTTGGAAGGAAGAATATTTTTTTTCTGCTCTTTGTAGGGGAATTTTATTGTTCTTGTGGTTGATTGATTGATTGTATGATGACAACCCAGCTGTAAAGACCATCATTTTGACACATTTAATATTACTTTTGGTCCTCTGAGGGCTGGCTTGATTTTGAAAACACGGAGCCAAAAGGGAAAGTCTACTTTTTGATAGGGCAGGCATGGAAGTTTTTTACAAGAAAGCAGGTGGTACTATTGGAGTAAAGATCAAGACCACGGCATACATTTCCCCCAGGTCTAGTCTGTTCTCTTTATGTGCCATGAGATACCACATTTAACATCTGCCAGGGTTGGGACTTGGTATCTATTTCCATTGGAGAGGAAAGAAAAATACAGGAAGATGTTCCAGGAGATTTCCATCTTGTTTAGTCTTTATTACAACCTTAAAAGAGAATCCTTTCTAATATTTTAATCAATAATATAGAGATAATAAAGCTTCATTGAGATTAAGGAAGGGGCTCAAGGTGACAGAAAAGTTGGGAATAGGAATTGGATCGGTACGACCTCAAACAGGATCACCAAACTCCTATTAACATGCGATATGGTACTTGCCTAATAGTAAAATAAAATCGTTTGCTACAATATCTTTGCTTATTGAAGCTATGAACAGAGAGGGAAATCACAGTACTTTTAGACAGAAAAAGTACCTCTGTAGTCCTGTCTGCTGGGGCACTTCATGTATAGAAAGACAGCAAATCTCCTTGAATCCGGAACTGCTTGTCAGCCTTCAAAGGGTCTTTGAGGTGGTTTATATATTGATTGACTGAAGTTGCATGTATGATGTGTTTTCATCAAAAGGCAAGGTACCAACAGGTCACAGCTGTCATTAGTGCTGCTAGAGAACAGCCTATTCGGACAAGGCAAATACTCCATTGCTTGTTGCGTAGGAAAATGCCTTTGCTCGGTGCTGCCTTCTTCTGACTGGGTTAGGAACCAATCAATTCAGAAGATAGATAGAATGTGACTTTGTTTTTCTGATTTAGTGTTAATATTTCAGTCATTTAGGGCACTGTACATTTAAAAAAATCCACAGCCTGCAAAGAGTATAGAGTTTCATTTTCTAAAGATGTATCACTGACACTTCTATCCCTCTGAGAAAGCAGAGGGCTTAACTGCTGTCATTGACCTTGGCCTTTCAGAATCCTCTGTGGTCATTGTGGAGAAAAGAGAGCCAGCATCATCTGTTCTAGATTAGAGTAGTCTCGGCAAGCCTTAGAGGGCACCTTGATGCTTTGGCGATCTCAGTTCGCCACATGGGGTGAGAAAAGCCTCTGTATGTCATGGGGACAGGGGTTAGATAAACAAGGCAAACAGTGTGTTTACAGATATGCAAATAAGCATGCAAATTAGACTCCTGTCGGCTTCATTTAGAATGTAATTTAAAATTAATTAAAAATTAAGAGGTAAATTAGAAACTAACATTCAACACCATATGGGAAAATATACATATTTATCAGAATGGCATATATGTATACTGCATGGGTGAGAGTGAATTGTGATGTGTGCAAAACTCCTCCATTTTGATATTGCATAAAAGCAATGTGGGGAAGCCCAATATGTTGCAAGAATTATTTTTTAGCACTCTATGCATTAAATTTCACTCTAATTTAGGGATTAAATGATATATGCACTGCCTTCTCTGCAAACTTATACTAACAGACATAAAGTTTCACAACTGGAAAGTGAAATGATAAGTCAGGTACAGTTTACCTCCATATGCTAGCAAATATTTGTGAAATTCATTTTTCTCAAACGGGGTCATTGAGCACATTCACCCTGGCAGGCCTTTTGCATATTGTTAATATGCGATCTATACTTGGAAAGTAATGATTTCCTTCTTTCAGCCACTGAGGAGTTCTGGGTGATTAATGAGTTAATGGCTGCATCCACACAAGGCCAAAACAACTCATTGAAAAGTGAAAAATTCAATCACTCCACTGACTGTTTTGTCTACAAAGCAACCAAACTACCTCTGTGATTGATTTTCTTTTCACTGAATTGATTGCTATTTTTTGGCAACATTGTTGAATTAACCAATTGTTTGATCCAACCCGAGTCAGCCAGTGAGCTCAGATCAACTCCTTCTGTGAATGCAGCAAAACATTTCCACACTAACCTTTCTCCCATCCTTGAAGATACATATAATTAAGGAATATATGTACAACAGATATATACTACCTGTGTAAGAAAATTAGATTTTTCCATACTTTGGCTATCTTGTATAAAATATTTAATTGTATTGAGATGGACATAGTTCTTTTAAAATAATGACAAGTAATGCAAAGAATCTTTTCTCACTTTATTTCAAAAGCTTCAGAGAGAGGCTCTGAAATCAAGCAGAATAAAATGACCACAGAGTAGGCATATTATAGACACAAAGAGAGGAAAACCAGCAGCAATAATGAGACAAAAATATAACAAAACCCCTGCAAAGACTGAAAAAGGTTTCAGAAAACAACGCAATGAATGAGCAAATTAGGAATTCTGAAGCACATTCTGAGAGCTAGAAGGGTTAGTGTCAAATCTGGGAAATAGGCATGGGAAGTAAAAGAAAGGAGATTTAAGAAAAAAGGTCTGTTTTTGACTGATACAGAGTCATACACATTGCCCTAATATAATTGAACACTCTGGACAAAGATAGCTTCTTGTGTTCATTTATCTCTGTTAAATTTGATTGCTTAATTTTTTAAAAAAATGCTGGCATGCTCTGGCTAACGTGATGAAAAATATTCTTTAAAATGTTGATGTGGAAGCTGGGCACAGTGGCTCATGCCTATAATCTCAGCACTTTGGGAGGCCAAGGCGGGTGCATCATTTGAGGTCAGGAGTTTGAGACCAGCCTGGGCAACATGGCAAAACCCCATCTCTACTAAAAATACAAAAATTAGCTGGGCATGGTGGTGCACACCTGTAATCCCAGATACTCAGTAGGCTGAGGCAGGAGAATCGCTTGAGCCTGGGAGGTGGAGGTTGCAGTGAGCTGAGATTGTGCCACTGCACTCCAGTTTAAATGACAGAGTGAGACCCTGTCTCAAAAGAAAAAAAAAAGTTGGAGTGGAGAGCAGGTTAAAGCACACCTGTTAAAGAGTCAATTAACATTTGGAAAGGAAAGAAAGTTATATTATTGGAAGCTTTGCTTTTTATTCATCCTAATTTGAAAGTACAGCAGGTGTATGAAGAGGAAAGGAAAGTTCTCATTATTGTTTGCCTCAATTGACTACAAAGAGCCATGTTTAAAAAAGATAGAAATTTATTGAAACAAATGGTATCAGAGTACAAAGGAGTTCTGCCATCACTTACTCCAAACCTTCTTAATTTACAGATGAGCCTTCTGAGGTTCAGAAGGGTGAGATGACACACTCAAGCTCACGTGGCTCATCTGTGTCAGAGACAGAAGTTTGCAGATTTCTTGACCTTCAGGCCAAGGAGCAGTCCCTGTTCACGTATCAGAGATGAACAAGCCAGGTGAAAATTTTAAAAGATGAAAGAAAAAAGTATGAATTCATTTCAAGAACTGCATTTGAATAGAGATCGCAGTGGACAAAAGTTTTCATACTGAAACCTAAGAAAATTGAGGCCAGGTGAGAGTCCCCTTTCTGAGTTGCAAAATTTAATGTCGCAAACAGTTGCAAAGCTGTCTAAATGGGCCTTCCAGGTTCCAGGAGAGCAGATGGTCCTGAAGAAGGTCTTCCTGGCTGATCTGAGAAGTGACACAGAGGAATAAAGAGGGGAAGGACATGAGCTTCTGTGTTTGGAAACTTCATTGACGTTGAAGACAGTCTCAAAGTCGTGTAAGCAAATTTTCATTTTTTGGATAAAAAGGAATGATAGGAGAGGATGTTTTAAAAGGCTAGTGCTACAAGTGCTATAATGCTAAGGGTAAAAGGTGAAGGCAGAGAAGAATTGAACTCAGGTGAAGCCAGGTGATGTGGGAAACCTCCGACTGGGGATGGTTATGGTAGAATTTGTGATAGAAGAGGAAAGGTCAGATGTCCTTTTGACTAAATACCTTTTCACAAAGTGTCGGTATAACTCTGATGCTTCTCTTAGGAAAATTGACAGCTTGTCACTAAGCATTGCAATTTCGCTGTGGCATGATGCATTCATATTCAGGAGACGTGACAGAGGTGTTTGCCTACCATCAGCCTGAACCAATGGCAAATAAAACCAGACAGGCATAGTTTTATTTAAAAGGAAGAGCTACTTTTAATCAGAGAGTTGAAAGAATAATATTTTTCATCAGAGAATTTTCACAGGATCACAACATGGCTTATATTGATAGGAAAAAAAATCATTTAGTAAAGGCAAAGTAGGCTGGGGGAAGGGCTAAAGATGAGGCCTGGTTTAGCCTAACACTTTGGCCCTGCACAGTGGCTCACGCCTGTAATTCCAGCACTTTGAAAGGCCAAGGCAGGTGGATCAGGAGGTCAGGGGTTCAAAACCAGCTTGGCCAACATGGTGAAACCGTCTCTACTAAAAATACAAAAATTAGCAAGGCGTGATGGCACACACCTATAATCCCAGTTACTCAGGAGGATGAGGTGGGAGAATCACTTGAACCTAGGAAGTAGAGGTTGCAGTGACTGGAGATTGTGCCATTGCACTCCAGCCTGAGCGACAGAGTGACTCCGTCTCAAGAAAGAGTGGGATGAGGTAGGACAGAAGAGAGAAAGAAGTGAGGTGGTCAGCGTGTATTTTCCCTTCTCGTTTTTTTTTTTTTTTTTTTTTTTTTTTTTTTTTTTTTGCCTGGGAGCAGGAAGACTTATAAGATACCCAGATACCCGGTGAGGACAATGGGTTTTTGTTTTGAGATTCTGGGAGGGGCCAACACTAAACATCATGGGATAGGCCCACATAATTAAGAAGAGAGAGCAACTGATTGGAGAAGAAGAGACTCTAATTGGCACTCTGAGATTCTCTGGTTTCCTCTTAATGGGGATGACTAGTCAAAAACCAACAGGTCTGATGTGGCAGCTGCAGGACACCTAAGTCCCCCTCCCCTTCACCCACCCCACACTCACTGCCATCATAGTGAGAGAAGTCGGGTAAGACGAAGGCTGTTGGAAAGAGCAATTTTATTCAACAGAGACTGGGTATTCCCTAAAGCGGCTGTTTAAATTATTGGATCAAGCTAAATTTAAACCAGGTTAGACATTTAGTTAATTTATTTTTCTCTAACCAGCAGGTGGAAGTTCAGAGAAAGACAAGATTGTAGACAAAATAAAGGCACTACATTTTCTCTGATAAAAAAGTCTCTTAACATTTTCATATCCTGTTGATTTTCCAGGAAACACAGAAATACTCTGTAAGAAATAGTCTCAAAATTGGCATGATGGATTAAAGATGGGAAAACATGCCCTGGAATACCTAATGGGAACATTAGTCTATGTCTACACACAGATCAGCGTGACTGAATATAGCTTTCTTAAAAAAGCAGTTGAATTCAGGAAGGCAATTATTTTATTGCTCAGTAAGACTTAATATTTGGATTGATTATATTTCCTTTGCTTTTTATCTTGGAGTCTATGTTCATAGCCTCAACATGAGAGTGAAAATCTTCACACACAAACAATACATAATCCAATAAAAAGCCAGATAGAAGACATTATTTTATTTGGAAATATTCAAGGGAGTGTTTAAGCAAGGGATGTCTTGTGATTGAGATAAGTACAATCTAATTCGACAAATGTTGACAGTGCCCCATTAAGTATGGAAACTTGATAGGCACTGAAAGACAGAGGGCGTGAGGGGTGGAGGGAAACACCCCGAGGAAACAAAAGTCATGGAGAATAATTCAGATTGAAGAAGTCAGGAAGGCTTCACAGAGGAGGTGACCTTTGAGCTGGGCCTTGACAAAAGACTATGATTTACATAGGGGGAGATTTTTCACAGGAAGGGCATTTGAGTTGAAAAAATATGGACAAAGAAAACAAATGAATCAGTGCTCACTGGGTCTATAGTCAGCCCAGCAGTCTGATGTAAATGAGGTGCCTGGGCTATATAGCTATAAGGTGGGGTAGGGAGGGGTGGTCAGGAAATAATGTTAGAAAGAATTGTTGAGGTTGAGGAATAGAGGGACTCAAATGGCTTGTGATTTAAAAACAACCCTTTGGCTGGGCTTGGTGGCTCATACCTGTAATCCCAGCACTTTGGGAGGCCAAGGCAGGTGGATCACAAGGTCAGGAGTTTGAAACCAGCCTGACCAACATGGTGAAACCCTGTCTCTAATAAAAAACAAAAATTAGCTGGGCCTGATGGTGCACACCTGTAATTCCAGCTACTCAGGGGGCTGAGGCAGGAGAATCGCTTGAACCCAGAAGGTGGAGGTTGAAGTCAGTGGAGATGGTGCCATTGCACTCCAGCTTGGGTGAAAGAACAAGACTCTGTCTGAAAAACAAAACAAAACCAAACCTCTTTGTCCTGGGGGATTTAGAAAGAAGGCCAGCACAACCCCCTCTTCTGACAACTGCCCAGACTTGGGAGATGCTGGTATCTCTCTGACTGGGGCCAAATGTAAAGATTCAGAGCCCGTGATTCTTGTTCTGGGACCTGCAGTGTCGAACAAGTAGCCTCAGGTGTGTGACCGTTTTGATGGGCTCCATTGCCTTAGACTGACTGGATTGCCTATGCGTTATCAATTTTGCCAGGGAGATGCATGTGAGTTGACACTGGGACCCTGGATGGCAGCCATTGGCTGGAGGATCAAAGGAAACAGAGGAAGACTCAGTAAAAAGAAATGCAGTCACCAGCAAGCCCTCCAATGCTGACATTGGATAGAGAATAGAGGTGGCAAAGCCTCAAAGCAACCACAAACCCTGCTTTTTGTATGAGGTTCACACAAAGCCACAAACTCTTGCGGGTATATTGCAAAATCTCTCTGAGGACGGGTGTATTTAATTTGTTATTTGAGTGTAGCACCTGTGTTGCTTCATTCTTACACAAATTCCTGAGGTAATTAGTTTCACAGAATATTGCCAGGTTGGCACATCTCCCCCGCTCCAATCACTTTTGGGAATATTGGAACTAGAAGACAGGTATTCTTATCGCAGAGTTATATTAATAAATTTAATTAACATAAAACAACATTAATTCAGTGGCTGGCACCTGAGGCTGGAGAGCTCTCCCTTCTTTCACACCACCAAATTGCTGATCTTGTGAGTGTCTGCCAGCTAGCGGTTTCTTTTAAGCCAGAGTTACTGAGGTATAATTCACATCTAATAAAATTCCCCTGTTTAGGAGTACAGTTCTGAGAGTGTTGACAATTATATAAAGTTGTGTGATCAACACAGTACGGACAGAGACTATTTCCATTATCCAAAAAGGCCTTCATGTCCCTTCACAATCAACCCCCTCCACTCCTGTCAGCTCCTGGAAACCACTGATTTCTGTCAGCATAATTTTGCCTTTTTCATAATGTCATATGAATGAAAGCATGCAGTATGTAGCCTTCGATTGTGGTTTCTTCCACTAGGCGTAATCTGCATTTTGGATTAATTCATGTTGTGGAATGGATCATTTTGTTTCTTTTTATTGCTAAGTGGTTTCCCATTGTACAACATAATGTGCTTGAGTTTGTTTATCCACTTAGCATTTGATAAACCTTTGGGTTGTTTCCAGTATCTGGTGATTAGGATTAAAGTTGCTCTAAAAATTCACCTACAGGCTTTTATGTGTACGCATGTGGCAAATTCTCTCGATGATCTAGAAGTGGGTCATATGGAAAAGGGTATGCTTAGTTTATAAGAACTTTCCAATTCTTTTTGAAGGTGGTTGCACCATTTTGCACTTTACTAATAATGTATGGGAGTTCTATTTTTTCCTCATTCTCACCAGCACTTCATATTTTCAACTTTTAAAAAATGTTATACATGCTTACAGGTGTGTCACTGTGGATTTAATTTGTATTTCCCTAATGAGAGAGATGTTGGGCATATTTTCATATATGCTTATTTGCCATTCACATTTTTTCTTTGGTGAGGCATCTGTGGCATTGGTGAAAGAATAAGCATACGGATCAATGGAACAGAAGAGAGTCCAGAAATAGCCCACATTCATACGGGCAATTGATTTCCTACAAGGTGCCATAGTAATTCAATAAAGAAAGGATGGTTTTTTTCAACAAGCGGTGTGGAGACCATTGGACATTGACATAAAAAAGTGAACTCAGACCTATACCTAACATCATATACAAAAAATGAACTCAAAATGGTTTATATACCAAAAGGTAAAACCTAATACTGTACAAATTTGAGAAGAAAACCCAAGAGAACATCTTTGTAATCATGGGTTAAACAAAGCATTCGCAGATATTTTATAAATAGCATGGACCATAAACAAGAAAAATTGGCAAATTAGACTTCCACAAACTTAGGAATTCTGACCCTTTGAAAGACAGTATTAAGAAAATGAAAAGACAAACCACAGGCTGGGAAAACATATTTGTGAAATACGTATCTTACCAGGACTTCCATATAGAATACCAAAAGTCAATAAGAAAAAAACAACCCAGTGAAAAATGGCCAATAGATTTGAACAGACTCTTCACTAACTAGCTTTTGAGGTTGAAAGTGTGACTGTTTTTTTCAGGGTTCCTGAGTGTTGGTGCTGACGATCTTCAGCCGGATGTGTTCATTCTGACCTACGCTCTGCAACTTTGGGATCTGCAGACTCTGTGAGTTGTTGCTGTCCACCTCTGCGTGCTGGCCTGCCCTCCTACGTGTCCCCAGCATAGCACCTCTGTGCCTCCAGACACCAACTTTCCCGTACCACGTGACAGCTCATCTTGACAGAAACCACCCTCTTTCTCTTTCCTTCCTCCTTCTACGTTTTTTTTTTTTTTTTTTTTTTTCCTAACAGAAAGAGCATCAGCTTTGGATCTAACAGTTTTGTTGTACTACATAAGAAAATATTTTATTATACCATGAAATTTTTAGTACATTCAGGAAAATGTAGGGCCCAGCTTCAGTTTGGCAGGGCTGAGTGTCATGTACTCTGTGACAGAGTGAAACTCTTCTAGCATGCTTCGTTATTTGGTTAGATCTAGAACTGATGGGGCTAGAACACCAACTCTAACATCCAATGTTGCTGATTACTATACTTTTAGACTTTATTTTCCTGCGTGTCTTCAAGAGAAGAGTAAAGAGAAGAAGAATTGGCAAAGATCAGCAGTTGTGAGGGGCTTCACACTGAGTGGTGCAGTGTCCAGCTCGCGGTTCACAGTGCGCTCCATCTTGGTGAACGCACCTCCAGAGTTGGATGGGACCATTCCTGTGGTCCTCCTGCAGCCGGTCTGTGGAGGGAAGCAAGAGACATCTAAGGCAGAGCTGGGCCCTGGGAGCAAGCTGCTCTCGAACATTTTCTGCTGCCATCCACCTTTCCAAGGCCAGGAGTATGTTGATTTTACACAGCTGGCATATCTGATTCATAAAAATCACTTGACCCGCTATTTTAAGTGCCCAGAATCCAGGTTGGTGCCTCAGTTATTATTATTATTTTTTTGAGACAAGGTTTCACTCTTGTTGCCCAGGCTGGATTGCAGTGGGCAATCCCGGCTCACTGCAACCTCTGCCTCCCAGGTTCAAGCGATTCTCCTGCCTTAGCCTCCCGAATAGCTGGGATTACAGATGCCTGCCACCATACCCAGTGAATTTGTGAATTTTTAGTAGGGATGATGTTTCGCCATGTTAGCCAGGCTGGTCTTGAACTCCTGACCTCAGATGATCCACCTGCCTCGGCCTCCTAAAGTGCTGGGAATACAGGTGTGAGCCACTGTGCCTGGCTGCCACCTTGATGTTTTCATAAAGCAGAATTAGTCTGGAGCTGTGATTCTCCTTCCTGACAGCTCTTCAGAGCAAAAGCCAAGAAAGGATCCTTACGGTTGACCGAATCATATTATGGGTTTCCAGATTAAAATAAGAAAACTTGGCTTTTTAAAAATATGTACTTCACACACATTAAAGGGGTGTGTGAGGGAGAGAAGGGCGTTGTGTGGTGCCCAGGTAGGAAAACAGACTTCACAAGGACAACTCCTAAATTAGCCTTCAGTAGCTCATAAGCTTATCCACAGACAGTGGCTTATTGTGGTTATGGATTTTCCTCCTCACCAATTAGAAATGTCCCAAAGATTCAGCTGGCTTGTCACTGAGTGCAGCATATTATAGGAGCTCTTTGTTCTACATTTAATTGCTGATTGCTTTTAGTACTGAATTTCAGATGCAGTTGGTGTGTGTGTCTGTGTGTGTGTAAAAAGCTTTCATCTGAGAGCTTTATTTCTAGGGAATTTTGTGATTAATCCTTGAACTGTAAGATTCTAAACCCTTTTAGTAGAGGATCTTATTTAAAAAATCAAAACTTGTCTTCTGCTGACAATCATGTTTTTGTTATCTATTCAGTAAGAAAATGCAGAAAGATACCACGACTTCAGTATGTTGAATTAAGGAAGAATCATACCAGGAATTGGAAGTGTGAGGTAGAACTGTAGACCCTTTTGACCTAACTCCAAGGACCCTCAATTGGGTTGAGCTGACAGGTTGTAGAAAACGGATGGGCTGGCGTGACATTCTTATTTTATGTTATTCTTTCCTTTGCTCCATGTATTTCTTTTGGAGCACTTACACTGCTGGCTGAGAGTACAAAACGAAGGTCATGGATCATAATGTTTTGGGGGGAAGGAATCTCAGGAATCCCTTAGCCCAGGAACATCATTTTATGGATGAAGAAACTGAGTCCAACAGCAGGCGAGCACTTTGCTCAATTTCAGGCAGCAAATCTTATGATGGAGCCAGGGGTATACTTATGCCTCTCAATGACCACTTTCATATTTTTTTCTTCTTTGGGTGTGTGGAGAATGGCTGCTTGTCTCTCTCCTCCAAAACTGCATTGGATTCAACTAACAGTTTGTATCAGTCGAATGCACCTATTCACAGATTCCTGTAGTGTTAGAAATCTTGTTTCTCAAGTTCAGTTTATTTAAAGTCATATTTTCAAAGGCTTTGTTTATGTGAGAAGGCAGCTGAAACAAGATCCTCCTCTGGTTTGTTGCTTCTTTCCTGATGTACTGGTGCCTGGGAGAATATTGCTCAAGGACCAGACCTTAGGTAGCATCCACCTGAAAGCAGATGTGGCTTCTCATTCCTGATCTTTCACCCAAGGGCTGTCTTCTGCGTGCGGCTTGCCGCCTTCCGAAGCAGTGGCTGTCATCCCCAGAGCACCCTGATGAGGGCAGCCTTTACTTTCTTGTGTTTTACTGTTGCTGGAAAAAGCTGTGGTCTTTACCTGGAATGGAATGGGCTTGTTTGTCACCTAAGTGCAAATGTCATTTTAGCACTTCGCTGGTCACAACACCCTTTCTGGCCTTTATAGAAAATGACATATCCCTGTGTTCTTTGTCTCCAACACATGCTTCAGAAAGGCACGGGCAGTTATTATGCTTTAAAAGGTTGGAGAGAAAATGCAGAGACCTGTAGGCCAAATACCAGGGAGCGCAGAGAACACGAATCAGGCTACGGTGTCACCTGGGTCTCCTGGAAAGTAGAGAAAAGAAAGGACTGGCTTTGTGTTCTGTTGCTATTAACAAGCTTTCTGCTGTCATTTCTCTTCCTGGGGTCAGAAGGATATTAAAACAAGATGGGCACTCCCCCAGCCACTGGCTTCCTTGCTCCCATCTCTCTCACTTCCCTTTCCCCCGGCCCCCACCCTCTCTCCCCCTGCCCTCCTTTCAGCCTGGGTTGTGTGGCCCAGCACTGAGGTCTGTCTATCAGTCACTCGAGCTGTTCTTGGCATGGGTGCAGCAGCAGAGAGGTGCTGCTGAAAGCACGCCCAAATTACTAGCAATAGCAGGTGCCAGGGAAGCATCGATCCGGCAGCGTGTGACAACTTAGGAACGGGAGGTTAGAGCAATTTTATGGTCTATTACAGCGTTGCTTTCTCACACGGCAAAACCTATGACAAGTGGCTCCATCCTACTTGGGTCTCTGAAACACTGAAACTTGCTTTTAATTACAATAATTACTGCTCCCAGCCAGGCCTGGCCCACAGTGGCCAGAAATACAGAAACATTCTTCATGAGTTGTTTTTTTCCTCTTGGCCTTTCCCCTTATTCTCATCCTACAGGACTTCCATCCAACATCACACTTGGATAATACAGTTACTAAATAAACACGGACACAGCACATCCCAAGCCAAGCACGCCCTATGTGCTGTACTCATATTACCTTATTTAATTCTCACCTCTCAACACTCCTCTGAGGGAGGTAATATTAGAAGCCTTGTTTTTTAAGATCAAGAAACCGAGCCACAGAGAGGTTAAACACTTTGCTCTAGGTCATGTAACTAGTGATTGGTGGAGCTGGGCTGAGCTTGGAACCCAGGAAGTCTGGCTCTCCTCTCTGCCTCTAAGCACCGTGTTCTATTGTCCCCAGAGTCAGCAGTGAGTTCCCTTTCTATAAGCAGGGAGGAAGTTTACCTTTAAGAAAGTATAAGAATGTTGTGCTGCCTTCATTTCTCCAAGATGTTCTGTCTTGAGAGGCAAAATGGATTACACGCAATGGGCGTTATTAGCCTCGCCTTCCAGCAGGAGCACCCTGATTTGCCAGCTGTGTGCCATTGACTCGTGTGCCATTGTTCACTATGCACATGGTGCTATTGGATTCTCATCAAAAACAAAACAGCCCATTCTCATCTGCCTGTGGACTGCTGAAATGCTTCCAAGAACAAAGACCTTATCTTTAAATCAATTTATTAAACAAATACGGATGGTGTGCCTACTACATGCCACCACTAGGCTTGGTTTTGGGGAAATGGGTATTCGTAAGACATGGTTTTGCCACCTGGCACCACACGATTTGGAGCAGAAGACAGGTAAGTAAGGAGTAAGATGACCAGGAGTTTGTCTCTCTGCACCGCAAGGCTGGGTTCAAGGAGATGATGCAAAATTCTTGCAAGTTAGATGTGACCCAGAATCTTAGTAAATAGAATCATAAATTCTGGACTAGAGAAATGACTTTCTATGCCAAGGAAGCTGTCCTGAGATGTACTATACTATACCTCACTTTAAACTCCCAACAGCAAAAAGAGGAAGTTATGATCCATATATGAACTGGCTGGACAAAGCCTTAATTTCCAAAGCATTTTCCACTGCTCATTTATCAATACCACCAGCAAACATCTCCATAGAACATGTCTGCTGTGCTCAAGTTTCATCAGGTTAACCCTGTAAGTAGAAATCCGTCCCTTGGTTTGGAATCCTGGCGTTTCTAGGAATGTGCCTCTTATTTTCCAATCATAGCTCACATAGGCCACCAAGAAAGATGAGAAGAAAGAAGATGACATCATTAGATAAGAACATGGAGGTGAAAGTGATGACGATGAAAGAGAAGCAGAAGCCATGAGAGCGAAAATGCCAGAAAAGAGGAGCAGAGCAGGCAGGACTGGCTGGGCTGTGATGGGAAACACGCACAGGACGCCACCTCTGCCCTTGCTGCTGCCTAAATGCATATTGCTCTACTGTTTACACTGAACCCTGTAAGGAATGACTAGTATGTCCGCTTCATAGATGAGCAAGCTGAAGTGCAGAGTGGATGACTTTCCTTAGGGGACATAATAAGCCAGTGGTGGAACTAGGATTTAAACCTGGCAGTCTGTTTTCAGATCCTGGGCTAATAACCACCCCCCACATTGCCTCTGCAAGTAGAGATGAGCTTTACAAGCTGCATATTATGACAGTGACAGCAGTGAAACAAGCACAGGTAAACATGAGGATGGTTGGCTGAAAGTCGACTGAAATCGTGAAATGGTTATGCTCAGTAGGGCTGGCTTCGTTTTTCTATCTGGGCAGTGGTTATGATTTAGCCTGCTCTTGGAAGGTTCAGCTTCAAATTCTGCTGAGTGCCACAGATGGCCAACTGTTTGGGTGGCAGGCAGGAGGCTTGGATCCTGGTGAATAGGACTTGGCTGTGACCAGGTCCACTGGCCATGAGCATGTCAGTCGAGGATAACTCCTTCTTTTCAGGCCAGAAGAGTCCACTGACAGAGTCCTCATGCACAAATCCTGCCAGGGCTCTCTGTCCAGGCAGGAAATGGAATTCAGTCCAGAACTACACAGGGCTGGACTGAAGAGTGAGGGCTCTAGGGAAACCACAGGCTGATCAACACAGAAGAGGGAAGGGATATTTTCTTTCTCAGTTATTCAGAGAAGCTTGTCCTGACTTTACTGTATTCCCCATCCCCCAGAGTATCTTTCCTCTGTGGTATAACAAGGTGCTGCAATCATTTAGACATCTTCCTCCTCCAATGGCCTGTGATTTTAAAGTAGCAAGCTGTACTTTATTCACCTTAACAATTCTGGAGCCTGGGATGGTGTCTGTCTAATCATAGGGATTCTAAACTGCCAATTACATGAGCGAGCAATTAAGGGATACCTTCCTCTGTTAGACCAAGAAGTGACAAGTCAAGCAAAACACCACTGTGTATTTTGAAGATAAACTTTGTATTTTTCAGTAAACATTCTGCCTGGGTTCTTAAGAGAGAAATAGGGATGAGACGAAGTGTAGACTACTATACACGCATCTTACACATGCATGCCTGCACACGCGTGCACACACACACAAACACACAATTGTATTAATCATGTTTATTCCTACGCTGTTTTGGAATCTGGAAGGGAGAATGTCACATCAGGTGATTGTGCTTTTGAGTGTTCTCCATTCAAAAAGCTTGCCATGCTTACAGTTTGCATAATACCTTGTTCATTAAGACCCATAAATTAGCACTGTTTTAATTGATTCCCTAGAGGCAGTAAATAAAGTGACACAAAATGTCATCAAAGGAGGGAGAAATGACACTGAGTGTCTGTCTTCTTTTCCTTAATGCCTACTTTCTCCCTTGCTACATTGTGTGAGGTCTGACAACCCTCACTCTCATGCACTCCTTGGCCTGGCCTTCCTTTATGCAAGAAAGGAGCAACACCCTGAACAGTTTCTAGGGATCAGGGGAACCCTCTCCTCCTGTGTCTGGTGTCATGAGTTGCCAGAGCAGCCTGGGCATGAAAAAGGAGTATAATCAGACCGCAAACTAATTATGGAAACACCTCTAATTGTGAAGTCAAAGTCTCTGTCCCTTATTAAAGCAATTTCAGCCATTACATGCAGGTATTATTAGAGTTACCCTAGCTCACCAGTCTCTGGCCATAAACCAGGATACCACGAGAATAACAAGAAAGCTCATGTTTACTGAGGCCTGAATGGGCACAATCATGCTCTAGGGGTTTACAAATGCAATCTTGCTCTGTAATCCTGATAAATTGATATTAATTTCTCTATTTCTCCAGATGAAAACACAGAGATTCAAAGAGGCTAGTTATCTTGCTCTAGATCACAGAGCTTGCAAGTAAATGGACTTATCTTTAAACCCATGTCTTTGTAGCTGTAAAGTGTGGGTTTTTTTCTGCAAAATTATGTTGTCATAATCATTTTTGTGATTTGACAACAGGAGAACCAAAAAAGGGCTAGAGCTGCTCCTTAAATAGTTCCCCCTGTCTGCCTACTGAAGCATGACTTTCACAAAAAAATTGATGACGTGCATGAATAATTCAGTATTTATGTAAATCTGTGTGTTACCCTCTCAGCAATATTTGCATTCAAAAAGAGCCCTAATTGTGGAATAAAAATATTTGTTCTATATTTTAATGTTTTGTTTGCTACTCTATCCCCCGTGCCTAGAACTGCGCCTGTCACATGGTAGAGGCTCAATACAACTTTGTGGAATAAAGCAAAACATTGTAAGTCATTATGAATATTTTGGAAAAAACATGTTTGGTGATAGAGGAATGTAGAATTTCGGTGTCTTGTTTCCTGGAACCTTTGAAATCACGTGACGTAAGCAGTGGCTCACGTTACCCATAGATAAAACTGAATTTGTGTCTTTAAGCAACGCTGATAGAAACTTCAAGAGTAAGCCCAAGGCATAAAGAGGAATATGCAAAAACTGAATTAATTAAAGACAAAAGAAAGAATAACAAGAGGGAAATATATAAGCAAGAAAATGGGAAAAGGATGCAGAACCATGAAGAGCAGGAGTATGTCACAGTGTTTCCAGAGTCTGTTCTTACTGTGCACAGTTAATTATACTCTGCAAAATTTCAGTCTTCTTTTTGGGTAGCAGAGGGCCCTGAAGGGTTAAGAGCATCAGGGCTTCCAGGATGCTCTACTTTTCAGGGAGTTGCTGGGTATGACCAGCAGAGGGCAAGGAGGCTCCGCCTTACTGGTGCCTTCCTCACCAGTTTCCTGGGGCAGCAATGGAGAAGGCTGTACCAGTGCTGGAATGGGTAAGAGATCTGTGAGAGAAGGGGATACTAGTGGTGATTATGGAAGGCAATAGAGATTGATGGGGATTTTCAGTTAAACTCCTGCAGTTCTTAAAGATATCAAGGTGACCTGGACAGAGTGTAGACAAAAAGATCTCATAGTTTAGATCCAGTAGACTGTGAGTTCAATGAGGGCTGGTTCTGATGGTAAATTTTTTTTCCAAGTTTTAAAATATGTAGTAAATGTTTTATATTGACAGATAAAACTGTATGTATTAACCATGTACAACATGATGTTTGGAAGTGTACATACATTGTGGAATGACTAAATCTAGGTAACTAACATATGCATTATCTCACATGGTAATTTTTGTGGCAAGAATAGTTATAGCCACTCAGCATTTTTCAAGAATACAATATATTATTAACTATAGTCACCATGTTGTTTGGTAAATCTCTTGAACGTATTCCTCCTGTTTAACTGAAAGTTTGATCCTTTGACAAGGCATATTTTCAATTCCTCCTTCAACTCATAACCACCAAAGCTTGTAACCACCAGTCTACTCTCTCCTTCTATGAGATTAACTTTTTTAGCCTCCACATACGAATGAGAATATATGATATTTGTCTTCCTGTGTCTAGCTTATTTCACTTTACTTAATGTCCTCCAGGCTCTTACATGTTGTTGCAAATCACAGGATTTTCTTCTTTTTAAAGGTGGGATAGTATTCCATTGTGTATACATATCGCATTTTCTTTATCAGTTCATTTATTGATGAACATTTAGGTTGATTCCATATCCTGGCTTTTATTAATAATCACAATCAATTGGCCATAAATACATGAATTTATTTCTGGGTTCTCTATTTGGTTCCATTGATAAATGCATCTGTTTTTAAGCCAGTACCATGCTTTCTGGTTAATACAGTTTATGGCATATTTTGAAGTCAGATTGTGTGATGCCTCCAGCTTTGTTCTTTTTCTCAAGATCGCTTTGGCTATTTTGGATCTTTTGTTATTCCATAGGAATTTTAGGAGTGTTTTTTCTATTTTTGTGATGAGCACCATTGATATTTCTATAGGGATTGCATTGAATCTGCAGATCACTTTGGGTAGTATGACCTTTTCTTAATTTAAAAGTTCTTTTAATTTTTGTGTATGCATAGTAGGTGTATATATTATAGCATACATGAGATAGTTTGATACAGGCATACAATGTGTAATAATCACATCAGGGTAAATGGATTATCCATCACCTCAAGCATTTATCCTTTCTTCGTATTTCAAACAATCTGATAATACTATTTTGATTATTTTAAACTGCTCAATAAATTACTGTTGACTGTAGTTGTCCTGTTGTGCTATCAAATATTAGGTCTTCCTAATTATATTTTTGTACACATTAATCATCCTCACCCTTTGCCCCCCCTGCTTTGGTAGAATGAACATTAAAATAGTAATATTAATTTTTTCAATCCATAAACACAAGTCATCTTTCCATTTATTTGTGTCTTCCTCAATTTTTTCATTAATGTTTTGTAATTTTCAGTGTACAGATCTTTCGCCTCCTTTGGTAAGTTTATTTCTAATTCTTCTTTGAACTATTAAAAATGAGATTGTTTTCTTGATTTCCTTTTCAGATAGCTTGCTATTAGCGTATAGAAATGCCACTGATTTTTGTATGTTAATTTTGTATCCTGCAACTTTACTGAATTTATATATTAGTTCTAACAATTTCCTGGTGGAGTCTTTAAGGTTTTCTTTATGTAAGAACATGACATCTGCAAACAGAGACAATTTAATTTCTGTCTTTTCAATTTGGATGGCTTTTATTTTTTTCACTTGCCTAATTGCATTGGTTTAGACCTCTAGTACCATATTTTGGATACTAGTGACAAGAATGGGCATTTTTGTCCAGTTCCAGATCTTAGAGAAAAGCTTCAAACTCTTCCCCATTGAGTATGATATTAGCTGTGAGTTTGTCATATATGCCTTTATTCTGTTAGGTTACATTATTTTTGTACCTAATTTGCTGACAGATTTTTAATTATGAAAGAAAGTTGAATTTTGTCAAATGCTTTTTTTGCAGGTATTGAGATACTCATTTGGTTTATCACTCATGCTGTTATTATAATGTATCACATTTATTGACTTACATGTGTTGAACCATCATTGCATCCTGGGATGAATCTCAATTGATGATAGTAAACGATGTTTTAAATACTATGTTAAATTTGGTTTTCTAGCACTTTATTGAGGATTATTGCATCTATATTTATCAGGGATATTAGCCTGTAGTATTCTTTTTTCTTTTGCAGTGTCTTTGGCTTTGATGTCAGGGTTATGCTGTTCTTGTAAAATAAATGTGGAAGTACTTTGTCCCCTTAAGTTTTTTTGGAAGAGTTTGAGAATGATTAGTATTAGTTCTTCATTAAATTTGATAGAATTCATCAGTGAAGCCACCAAGCCCTGGGCTTTTCTTTGATAGGAGTGTTTTGATTACTAATTCAATCTATTTACTTGTTATTGGTCTATTAAGGTTTTTTATTTCTTAGTAATTCAGTCTTGGTAATTTATATGCATCAAAAATTTATTTCTTGTAAGTTATCTCTGTTGATATATAATTGTTGATATATATTTGTTGATATATAATTGTTCATAATAGTCTCCTATGATCCTTTGTATTTCTGTTGTGTCAATTGTAATATCTACTTTTTATTTATCATTTTATTTATTTGAGTCTTCTCTCTTTTTTTCTTAGCCTAGCTAAAGGTTTGTTAATTGTGTTCCTTTTCTAAAAAACAATTCTTAGTTTTTTAATTTTAAAAATTGTTTTTCTAGTTTCTATTTCATTTGATTCCACTCTAATCTTTATTATTTTTCTTCCTCCTTAATTTTGGCTTTAGTTTGCTGTTCTTTTTCTAGTTTCTTGAAGCACAAGAAAGTTGTTTATTTGAGATCTGTCTCCTTTATGATGTAGGCATTTATGGCTATAAACTTTCTGCTTAGAACTATTGTAGCTCAGGTTGGTATGTTGTGTTTCCATTTTTGTTTGTCTCAACAAGTTTTTCCTTTTTCCTTTATATATATATATTTTATTGACCCATTGGTTGTTCAGAAGGTATGCTATTTAATTTCCATGTATTTCGGAATTTTCTGAAGTTCCTCCTGTTAGTTAATTCTAGTTTTATCTTATTGTGGTCTGAAAAAATACCTGATATAATTTCAATCTTCTTAAATTTGTTAAGTTTCTTTTGTCTTAACATTCAATGTATCCTGGAAAGTGTTTTTTATGAACTTGAGAAGAATATGTGCTAGTGCTGGATGGAATATGCTGTGTATGTATGTTAGGTCCATGTGATCTAGAATGTAGTTTATTCCAATGTTTTCTTACAGATTTTCTGTCTGGATGATCTGTACATTGCTGAAAGTGGGGAGTTGAAAATTTTTACTATTATTGTACTGCAGTCTATCTTTTTCCCTTAGATCTATTAATATTTGTTTTGTGTGTTTAGAAACCCTGATGTTAAGTGCATATATATTTATAGTTGTTGCATCCTCTTGCTGAATTAACCCTTTTTGTCATTGCATAATGACCTCCTTTGTCTCTTTTTATAGTTTTGACTTAAAGTTTATTTTATGTCATGTAAGTATAGCTACTTCTGCTCTCTTTTGTTTTCCATTTGCATGGAATATATTTTCCATCTCTTCAGTTTCAGTTTATATGTGTTATTACAGGTGAAGGTTAAGTCCCTTGTAAGTAGCATATAGTTGTCTTTCTTTTTCAACCCATCAGCTATTCTACGTTTTTGATTGGAGGTTTTAATCAATTTATGTTCCAAGTAATTCTTGATAAGTAAGAAATTACCACTGCCATTTTTATTTATTTATTTTTATTTTTATTTTTATTTTTATTGCATTTTAGGTTTTGGGGTACATGTGAAGAACATGCAAGATTGTTGCATAGGTACACACATGGCAGTGTGCTTTGCTTCCTTCCGTCCCCTCACCTGTATCTGTCATTTCTCCCCATGCTATCTCTTCCCACCTGCCCACCCCCACACCCCTCCCCCATTTCCCCCCAACGGATCCCAGTGTGTAGTGCTCCCCTCCCTGTGTCCAAGTGTTCTCATTGTTCAACACCCGCCTATGAGCGAGAATATACGGTGTTTGATTTTCTGCTTTTGTGTCAGTTTGCTGAGAATGATGGTTTCCAGGTTCATCCATGTCCCTACAAAGGATGTGAACTCATCGTTTTTGATGGCTGCATAATATTCCATGGTGTATATGTACCACAATTTCCCTATCCAGTCTATCATCGTTGTGCATTTGGGTTGGTTCCAGGTCTTTGCTATTGTAAACAGTGCTGCAATGAACATTCCTGTGCGTGTGTCCTTGTAGTAGAATGATTTATAATCCTTTGGATATATACCCAGTAATGGGATTGCTGGGTCAAATGGGATTTCTATTTTTAGGTCCTTGAGGAATCGCCACACTGTCTTCCACAATGGTTGAATTAATTTACATTCCCGCCAACAGTGTAAAAGTGTTCCTATTTCTCCACATCCTCTCCAGCATCTGTTGTTTCCCGATTTTTTAATGATCGCCATTCTAACTGGTGTGAGATGGTATCTCAATGTGGTTTTGATTTGCATTTCTCTGATGACCAGTGATGATGAGCATTTTTTCATATGTTTGTTGGCCTCCCGTATGTCTTCTTTTGTAAAGTATCTGTTCATATCCTTTGCCCATTTTTGAATGGGCTTGTTTGCTTTTTTTCTTGTAGATCTGCTTTAGTTCTTTGTAAATTCTGGATATCAGCCCCTTGTCAGATGGGTAGACTGCAAAAATTTTTTCCCATTCTGTTGGTTGCCGATTCACTCTACTGACTGTTTCCTTTGCCATGCAGAAGCTGTGGAGTTTGATTAGGTCCCATTTGTCTATTTTGGCTTTTGTTGCCGTTGCTTTTGGCGTTTTGGTCATGAAGTCCTTGCCTACACCTATGTCCTGAATGGTTTTGCCTAGATTTTCTTCTAAGGTTTTTATGGTATTAGGTCTGATGTTTAAGTCTTTAATCCATCTGGAGTTAATTTTGGTGTAAGGTGTCAGGAAGGGGTCCTGTTTCTGCTTTCTGCACATGGCTAGCCAGTTTTCCCAACACCATTTATTAAACAGGGAATCCTTTCCCCATTGCTTGTTTTTGTCAGGTTTGTCGAAGATCAGATGGTTGTGGGTATGTTGTATTTCCTCTGAGGCCTCTGTTCTGTTCCATTGGTCTATATCTCTGTTTTGGTACCAGTACCATGCTGTTTTGATTACTGTAGCCTTGTAGTATAGTTTGAAGTCCGGTAGTGTGATGCCTCCTGCTTTGTTCTTTTTGCTTAGAATTGACTTGGCTATGCGGGCTCTCTTTTGGTTCCATATGAAGTTTAAGGTGTTTTTTTCCAGTTCTGTGAAGAAGGTCATTGGTAGCTTGATGGGAATAGCGTTGAATCTGTAAATTACTTTGGGCAGTATGGCCATTTTCACGATGTTGATTCTTCCTAACCATGAACATGGAATGTTTCTCCATCTGTTTGTATCCTCTCTTATTTCGTTGAGCAATGGCTTGTAGTTCTCTTTGAAGAGGTCCTTTACGTTCCTTGTTAGTTGTATTCCTAGGTACTTTATTCTCTTTGTAGCAATTGTGAATGGCAGTTCGTTCTTGATTTGGCTCTCTTGAAGTCTATTACTGGTGTATAGGAATGCTTGTGATTTTTGCACGTTGATTTTGTATCCTGAGACTTTGCTGAAGTTGTTTATCAGTTTCAGGAGATTTTGGGCTGAGATGATGGGGTCTTCCAGATATACAATCATGTCATCTGCAAATAGAGACAATTTGATTTCCTCCTTTCCAATTTGGATACCCTTTATTTCTTTTTCTTGCCTGATTGCTCTGGCTAAAACTTCCAGTACTATATTGAATAGGAGTGGTGAGAGAGGGCATCCTTGTCTAGTGCCAGATTTCAAAGGGAATGCTTCCAGTTTTTGCCCATTCAGTATGATATTGGCTGTTGGTTTGTCGTAAATAGCTTTTATTGTTTTGAGATACGTTCCGTCAATACCTAGTTTATTGAGGGTTTTTAGCATAAAGGGTTGTTGAATTTTGTCAAAAGCCTTCTCTGCATCAATCGAGATAATCATGTGGTTTTTGTCTTTGGTTCTGTTTACGTGGTGAATTACGTTTATGGACTTGCGTATGTTGAACCAGCCTTGCATCCCCGGGATGAATCCTACTTGATCATGGTGGATGAGCTTTTTGATATGCTGTTGCAATCGGTTTGCCAGTATTTTATTGAAGATTTTTGCATCTATGTTCATCACGGATATTGGCCTGAAATTTTCTTTTCTTGTTGAGTCTCTGCCGGGTTTTGGTATAAGGATGATGTTTGTCTCGTAAAATGATTTGGGAAGGATTCCCTCTTTTTGGATTGTCTGGAATAGTTTCAGAAGGAATGGTATCAGCTCCTCCTTGTATGTCTGGTAGAATTCAGCTGTGAACCCATCTGGACCTGGGCTTTTTTTGGGTGGTAGGCTCTTTATTGCTGCCTCGACTTCAGACCATGTTATTGGTCTATTCAGGGTTTCGGCTTCTTCCAGGTTTAGGCTTGGGAGGTTGCAGGTGTCCAGGAATTTATCCATTTCTTCCAGGTTTACTAGTTTATGTGCATAGAGTTGTTTGTAATAATCTCTGATGATGGTTTGGATTTCTGTGGAATCTGTAGTGATATCCCCTTTATCGTTTTTTATTTCATCAATTTGGTTATTCTCTCTTTTCTTTTTTATTAATCTGGCTAGTGGTCTGTCTATTTTGTTGATCTTTTCAAAAAACCAGCTCCTGGATTTATTGATTTTTTGAAGAGTTTTTTGTGTCTCTATTTCCTTCAGTTCTGCTCTGATCTTAGTTATTTCCTGTCTTCTGCTAGGTTTTGAGTTTTTTTGATCTTGCTCCTCTAGCTCTTTCAATTTTGATGATAGGGTGTCAATTTTAGATCTCTCCTTTCTTCTCATGTGGGCACTCATTGCTATATATTTTCCTCTGGAGACTGCTTTAAATGTGTCCCAGAGATTCTGGTATGTTGTGTCTTCGTTCTCATTGGTTTCGAAGAACATCTTTATTTCTGCCTTCATTTCACTGTTTATCCAGTCAACATTCAAGAGCAAGTTGTTCAGTTTCCATGAAGCTGTGCGGTTCTGAGTTAGTTTCTGCATTCTGAGTTCTAACTCGATTGCACTGTGGTCTGAGAGACTGTTTGTTATGATTTCTGTTCTTTTGCATTTGCTGAGGAGTGATTTATTGCCAATTATGTGGTCAAATTTAGAGTAGGTGTGATGTGGTGCTGAGAAGAATGTATATTCTGTGGATTTGGGGTGGAGAGTTCTGTAAATGTCTATTAGGTTTGCTTGTTCCAGGTCTGTATTCAGGTCCTGGATATCCTTGTTGATTTTCTGTCTGGTTGATCTGTCTAATATTGACAATGGGGTGTTAAAGTCTCCCACTATTATTGTGTGGGAGTCTAAGTCTCTTTGTAAGTCATTAAGAACTTGCCTTATGTATCTGGGTGCTCCTGTATTGGGTGCATATATATTTAGGATCGTTAGCTCTTCTTGTTGCAGTGATCCTTTTACCATTATGTAATGTCCTTCTTTGTCTCTTTTGATCTTTGTTGCTTTAAAGTCTATTTTATCAGAGATGAGAATTGCTACTCCTGCCTTTTTTTGCTCTCCATTTGCTTGGTAGATCTTCCTCCATCCCTTTATTTTGAGCCTTTGTGTATCCTTGCATGTAAGATGGGTTTCCTGGATACAGCACACTGATGGGTTTTGGCTTTTTATCCAATTTGCCAGTCTGTGTCTTTTGATTGGGGCATTTAGTCCATTGACATTTAGGGATAGTATTGTTATGTGTGAATTTGATGCTGTCATTTTGATGCTACCTGGCTGTTTTGTTGGTTAGTTGATGCAGATTCTTGATTGTGTTGATGCTTTTTTACCATTTGGTGTGTTTTTGGAGTGGCTGGTACTGGTTGTTCCTTTACATGTGTAGAGCCTCTTTCAGGAGTTCTTGTAGAGCAGGTTTGGTGGTGATGAAATCTCTGAGTGCTTGCTTGTTCAAAAAGAATTTTATTTTTCCTTCACTTATGAGGCTTAGTTTGGCTGGATAGGAGATTCTGGGTTGAAAGTTCTTTCCTTTTAGGATGTTGAATATTGGCCCGCAATCTCTTCTGGCTTGTAGGGTTTCTGCTGAGAGATCTGCTGTGAGTCTAATGGGCTTCCCTTTGTGGGTAACCTGACCTTTCTCTCTGGCTGCCCTTAGCATTTTCTCTTTCATTTCAACCCTGGTGAATCTGACGATTATGTGCCTTGGGGTTGCTCTCCTTGAGGAATATCTTTGTGGTGTTCTCTGTATTTCCTGGATTTGAATATTGGTCTGCCTTGCTAGGTTAGGGAAGTTTTCCTGGATAATATCCTGAAGAGTATTTTCCAGCTTGGATTCATTCTCTTCATCACATTCAGGTACACCTATCAGACGTAGATTAGGTCTTTTCACATAGTCCCACATTTCTTGAAGATTTTGTTCATTCCTTTTTGCGCTTTTTTCTCTGTTCTTGCCTTCTCTTTTTATTTCATTGAGTTGATCTTCGACCTCTGATATCCTTTCTTCTGCTTGGTCAATTCGGCTGTTGAAGCTTGTGCATGCTTCACGAAGTTCTCGTGTTGCGTTTTTCAGCTCCATCAATTCATTTATACTCCTCTCTATGCTGTCCATTCTCGTCAGCAGTTCGTCCAATCTTTTTTCAAGGTTCCTGTTTTCTTTGCGTTGGGTTAGAACATGTTCTTTTAGCTCATTGTAGTTTCTTACTACCCACCTTCTGAAGTCTGATTCTGTCATTTCATCACCCTCCTTCTCCATCCGGTCTGGTTCCCTTGCTGGTGAGGAGTTGTGATCCCTTTTAGGAGGAGAGGTGTTCTGGTTTCGGGAGTTTTCATCCTTTTTGCGCTGGGTTCCTCCCATTTTTGTGGGTTTATCCACCTGTTGTCTGTCTCTGTCCCAGGGAGTTGGAGCTTTATGAGTTTCCCTTGCACTACTGCCTTTTTTGATTTTTCTTTCAGGTCGGACCCGCCCAGCTAGCAGCACGCCTAGCCTCTGCCTGCCTGCAGGGGCTTTGCTGAGCTGCTGTGGGCTCCGCCCAGCTGCCCTGAGCTCTTCCCTATAGTCCTTTTTATAGGGGCGTAGTTAGAACTGTCTCGGCAATGGTGGCCCCGCCTCTGTTATGGTGGACTCTCTCTGTTGTGGCAGGTTGCCTCGGCAACGGCAGCCTGCCTCCGTAGCGGTGGAGAGTCTCAGTAATGGCGGAAACCCCTCCCCCACGGAGCCGGACCGTCCTGGTTCAGCTGTGCTTGGTTTGAAGGGCTCAACACAGAGGGTTTCCAATTACTGTTTTTGTTTTCGTTGTTGTTGGGGGTGGAGGGGTGGGACCAACCGAGCCTGATCACCTGGCTCCCTGACTCAGAGTCTTTTCTTTTAAGTTGAACGACCCCGCATTCTGGTCGCTTGTTGAAAAGGCGCCGGGATCTCCCGTGCTGTGACTCACGGAGTCGGCTCGAACTGCGGCGCCGGCTCCTGGCGGATTTTTTGCCTAGGAATCTCCTGGCCTGACTCGCTATTTCAGATGAATGGGCTATTCTGCCGTCTCAGGGCTCTGCTCGCCAGCTAAGAGGGCTCCCAGACCAGTGGCTTTTGTACGGAGAACCGCAGCAACAGGGAGTGGTCACAGCAGCCGCGCGGGCGGAATCAGCCCCACGGGGGCCAAAACAGCCGCACCGGCTGGGACTGCGACGCTGGCGACCCCTCTGCCTGGGTATCTCCTGGTCTGTGGGCAATAAGAGTTCGTCTGGAAATGCGGCGTCCACTCACCCTCTGCACTTTCACTGGGAGCTGAAGTCCTGAGCTGTTCTTAGGCGGCCATCTTCCCAGCATTCCTGGGCAAAGATTTCATGACCAAGACATCAAACACAATTGCAATGAAAGC
Organism: Saimiri boliviensis; assembly: GCF_048565385.1. Taxonomy (NCBI): domain Eukaryota; kingdom Metazoa; phylum Chordata; class Mammalia; order Primates; family Cebidae; genus Saimiri; species Saimiri boliviensis. Next base: position 52,993,835 of record NC_133451.1, read on the forward strand.
AAAAATTGACAAATTGGATCTGATTAAACTAAAAAGCTTCTGTACAGCAAAATAAGCTATCATCAGAGAGAAAAGGCAACCTACAGAATGGTAGAAAATTTTTGCAACGTATTTATCTGATAATGATCTAATATCCAGAATGTATGAGAAAGGTGTGGCCACTTTAATGCTGCCCAAGCATCTTGCAGGTGTCTCCAGGACAGGATGAAGGACCGACTGTATCTTCACTCCTTTTATTCCTCAACCCCTAACTCTGGGGATTATTAGAAATCCTTTAGATTAGTGTTCAAATTCGTTATTTCATTGTAGGCTTGTGGGTAACAGTTTCTTGATGGACTCCTTGCTGTCAGTACAGGAAGAATCTATGAGCTTACAGTGGCTCCACACATTCTAAGGCACAAGGTACAGTGCGGTTAACTCCTCCAATTTCTGTCTTGAGGTCAGTGATCCCAGAATGGAGGAATTTGCACTCCAGAGCACCTCTTGAATGTGCACCTCTAGAATAAGTATGTGGCAAGAATGATTTTAAAAATTAATTTCTTTGTAGGGTTTTGTCTTGAAGTCTGAGTGTATAAGGGCATGCCAAACAGAGGTAAGAAAATTTATCTTTAAAAATTAACCTTAGAAGTGTGCTGATGAAAAACTTATTTTATTTTGCTTTGTGAGTTTATTATCACTGCTGTCACTCTAGTTCTCATGTAGGGTTAAGAAATGTTCTGTTTTTTCCAATATGTTCTCTTTTGTTTCCTGCCAATGTTTCTCAATATTATGAACATATTTGTTGTGTGCTTGTGTGTGTGTCTGTGTGTTTTAATTAAATCTGGCTTTGTCAGGCTAACAAGTTTTTCATTATTGGCACATATAGAAATACTAATGTAATGTGCTACTTATTGACCATAGAAAGGTAAAGAATTAGATGTTTTGTACTGGGTTGGGCGGGGGGACTCAATTTATAATTTTCTGCCCCTTATGAAAAATCTCTTGAAAATTATTATTATTTTTTGTTTGTACAAACTGTAAGAAATGGCATTAATGAATATTATTTTAAAACTAATAATAGAAAACAAAAGTCAAGAAATGTTTAAAAAAGAGAGAAAGGAAAAGGAAAAAAGCTACTTAACACACTTCTTTAACCTAAATAAACACAGATTGAAGGAACAATCCAAAAGAATTATCTTCATTATTCCACAGCCAACAGTAAAGGCTTATATCTCATTATGGTAATGAGCAAACCTTTGAACTTTGCATTGTTCACTGCCAGGCATCAGCACTTAAGGCTTAGGCAAACAATGTTGTACAATTGCTTCAGGGAGTTGCTAGGATAATACCTCGACTTGTGTTTCTGAGTAGGCTTGATCCTGCCTTCCCAGTCGGCATTTCCCAAAGCAGAGTCTGGAAAGGCATAACACTGGATTAAAAAGTAGACTGTTGCCGGGCGCGGTGGTTCAAGCCTGTAATCCCAGCACTTTGGGAGGCTGAGGCGGGTGGATCACGAGGTCGAGAGATCGAGACCATCCTGGTCAACGTGGTGAAACCCCGTCTCTACTAAAAATACAAAAAATTAGCTGGGCATGGTGGTGCGTGCCTGTAGTCCCAGCTACTCAGGAGGCTGAGGCAGGAGAATTGCTTGAACCCAGGAGGCAGAGGTTGCGGTGAGCCGAGATCGTGCCATTGCACTCCAGCCTGGGTAACAAGAGCGACACTCTGTCTCAAAAAAAAAAAAAAAAAAAAAGTAGACTGTTAGGAGTCACACATCAAGATTCTCCCTCTGCTGTAGTACTTCCCCTTGTTGGTAAGCAGTGGATGGACATGGAGGCAAGTGATTTCCCCTGTCAAGTCTTGATAGTGCTATTAACTCTAAGTCTCTGCAAACCTTTTTGAGCTCATATTGAGAATATCCTAATACTCAGATGGAGTCTTAACTAAAGGATGCAACTTATCTTAACATCGATGAACAACTGGGAAAAGTGTACCACAGGGGAAACCACAGTACTTTGGAATCAGATGGGCCTGGGTTTGAATCTTACCTTGAACAAATTATTTATCTTTCTGTTTTCTCCTCCACAATGTGGATAACGTAATACCATCAGGATCTATATGTCTGTGCCTGTTGGAGAGTAAATGCTCAGTAAGTAGAAGTTTCTAAGAAAATGGTCAACCTAATCATATAAGATAGTTCCAGTGACTAATTGAATATATTTAGTTTCAAGGCTGAACTTCCTGGAAAGTTTTATTAAAAATTGGATTGGATATATGTGGGCATGCAGTTTTAATGAAAAAATATCAGCCAAAATGAATAGTTGCCTTGATGGGTTGTAATGCTCGTTGCAAATACTTGATTTATTGCTTGGATTTATTATTTATTAAATTACGACATTAGCTACATCTTTCATCTTAGAAATCCTTAATTGACTTGAGAGGAGCAATGTGTCTCTCTGGTTTTCTAACCATCTAATCATGGGAGAATTTGAGTATATAACTAAGATTACGTCAAAGCAATTATTTATTTATTTAATCCTGGGATTTTTAAAAACATAATTTAGGGATATTATAGGGGCTAAGATAGATTCTATACCACTTAATTGGTATGCCCTGTTTTTCCTGGAAATTCAGCTAGATTTTGTCTCCCAGCATCCCTGTGCAGTTAGTTGAGTCCATGTGACTAAATTCTAGCCAGTGGATTGTAAATGCAAAGTTATGCTCCACCATTCTGCTTGCCTGGCTCATTGAAACTTCTATGTGCTTTTCAATGCTCCTCTTTTACTTCTAGCTGGCCTGAGTGTCCATGATCTCAGGGACATCTTAAAAGCAACATGTAGAAGATGGAAAAGCCTCTGTCATCTCCATCAATGTAATCTCCAAGTAACTTCTTAGAAAAGGGACAGCTTACCAGCTCCTTCATTGCCCAGTACTATTAGGTGAGTAAGAAATAAACCTCTTTTAGACAAAATATATATTTTGGGGGTTTTTGTTACAACAGTTAGCTTGACCTAACTTTACATGTCTTCTATTACCATAGACTGGGGAGTGCCTTTAAGTTTTATCTATTCAAATATTCTGCCTTTGTCAGTAACAGGGTGTCTACTGGGTTTCAGGAAGAAACTGAGATTGAGGAAAGGCAGAAGGAGGCTTGAAAGAATATTTAATATATTTCATAACCACATTTTCTCAGCCGGTACTAGTTAAATGTTAAAACTTCTTCTCAAGTTATTTGAGATTGTTTCCCTTTATGCCTGGTAAGGAACTGTCTATATTAATCATATGAGTGAAAATTACCATTGTGGTTGCTTCTGTCTGTTTTTTGGGATGGTATAAAGTACATTTACCAAGATTAAAGTAGAATTTCTGGCTGAGGGAAAAAGGCGATTTAGAGAAAGGGAGGGAGAGCAAGTGGAAGTCCACTAGGTAATGATTGTGTGCCAAGATGGTGACAGAGGAATCAAAGCCCAAATGTTAAAAATATGCGTTCGTGATATTGAATGCTGGGTGCATGGTCAAGGGAGAAGGGTGAGACCTTGGCACAGATCAGGTATGTGACTTTGGCAAGTCACTAAGATTCTCCGGGCTTGGTTTTCTAATCATGAAGGGGGATCTGACCAGATAATTTCTATGATGCCTTAACTCTAAATATTTGACCCCAAGCCATATGAGTAAAAATTTAATGTGCTGATAGCCATATATTGGTGCTACAGAATAATAAACCTACGAATCCCCTGCCTTCTCCCTCTTCCTTCACAAATACTCCATGGCTCATTAATATACAGGCATAATATGATTTTTCAGGGCTTGGTAGTGATGCTCAGTGACGTCTTGTGCAGATCCACACAGGCAGGTCATGTGGGGCAGCTACATTCAATTTTAAACAAAACAAAGCAAAGCAGCAGCTGTTTGGCATTAGAGGGAATTTTAAGCCTGTATTCCAATTCCACCAAGAGAAGGAGTAAACAAAAGTGAATAACATTTTAAGCCAGCGAGTCGGAAATATTTAATGCCATCTGCATTCTCTCAAGTGGCCATCACCTGGAATGTACTCTCATTTTCCTTTAGAAGCAAAATCGACACGATTTACAATAGGACGAAAGATGCATTGGCATTCAAAATATTGAATTCTTAGTTCATCTTCAGTGCTCTTGCCATAATTATGAGTTATTTGTCTAAGTCTGTTTTCCATTATAGCAAAAAACAGAAATTCAAATTCTACATGGTGGGAGCAAAAGTGAATCTTGTTTTTCTATAGCAACATGGTTGAACTTCATAGTCAAGTTTGAACCTGACAGCATTCATGTTCAAATGTCCAAGCCCTGAGTTTGTGATACTGTGGAAGCACAAGCATGCTGTGTGATATTGTGCAGCATTTGATCCTGCCTGACTTCTGTGTCTCAGGCTATCAATGAAGATATTTATAGCCTCACACCAATATACTTTTTAAAGGTACATACTACCAATTTAAGATGGTCACACTTATTTTGAACTCTGAGGCTGGGTACCATATGTGCTCCCTGCACTACTATCTCCTTGTTCCTTTTGTTTTTCCTAGCTCATTCATTCATTGAACAAATATTTCTTGAGAGACGGGCATATGCTAGATATTCTAATAGGTGTTGGAAATACAGGGGCAAATAGGATAGACCTATTCCCCCTCTTTACCATCTAGTGCAGAAAATGGACACTGAGCAACTAGTTACAAGGATAATAAATGAGGAGTTTGTGAAGCAAGAGTGGCTGAGCGTTAAGGGGTTGTGGAAATTAGCCAGGAAAAGAGTGTAGAGGAGGCATTTGAAGAGGTGAGGGCAGCTGCAGTAAGTAAATTTAGGTTGAATGTATTCAGTAAACATACGTGTGATCTCTTCAGGGGCTTTGATGTCTATGTCTTGTTGGAGTAGGAGAACAAGTCAGTAGGTTCAGGACATGAGCCTTGAGGGACCAGCAGCATCTGATCCCAGATGCTCTGGTGTGCCATTTTGGGGAGTTTAGACTATATCACGTAGATAAACATCATTGAAGGATTAAATAGGTAAGTCAGATGATCTTATTATTTTTATAAGACTCAGTGGTGTGAAAATTGGATTTGAGGGAATGGACAAGAGAGCAAGACTTTCATAAGAAGCTTTATCTCTTCTGTGGAAGCAGTCACAGGTTTATACATGCTTACCTCTGATGGAAAGGTTGCTATGAGCCTCTTCCCATTTGCGCTGGGTGATATCTGTCTGTCTTTCAATGCCCATCCCAAAGCCCACTCGCTTAGTGGACCTTTACTCTCAGAATTTACCTCTTCATTTGAAATTCTGTATTTTTTGTCTGTTCTCTTATTGAGCATTGAATACAACCAGCTTGAAAAGCTATTTGTCATGTTTCTCTAGGAACCCCCTTTCCTCAATACAACTCCTAAAGAATAGAGAAATGTCTATATTTCTTCAAATCTTTGGCATCCGGGAAGTAACTTGACACATCATCAAGTTTTAGGGCTGAAGGAACCTCAGAAATCATCTAATCCCTTTCATCTGATGGATCAAGAAGTTGAAACCCAGAAAAAAATTCGTGTCTCTCTGGATCTCTCAGCTGTCAGTTTGTTATCTTTTCAGGTATCCAGCAAGATAATTATTTTTGTGGTTGATAATAATGAATTAGATTTCTATGACTTTATTAAAGAAAAATCTTCCTGTTAATGTAGTCTAATGGGTGACATTATTCTTTGAGGATTAAAGAATGAGTCTCACATATTCATACCCTTTTTAAAATTAATCACAAAAGGCTAAGTTAGAGTGCTTTGTTTTCCTTGCCCGAGAGGGCCCAGCAAATTCTACAAAATATTTGAGCCCCCAAAATGAAGTCATGTATTCAGTGTAATAGCAGCATTGGCTGGCTTAAGCATGTTTTTCTTTCTTCTTCTTCCCCTACCTTTTTAATTTTGTTGAGAACATAGCATAGGCAGACCAGCTGTCAGTTGGAGAATAAAGTAAGAAACATTCTTTTCTTTCTAAGCCATGGGTGCCCTCAGTTTACACCACATGTCTTTATAGGCCACTGTCTTATTTCCTATTCTACCATAAACAATGATTAAGTCCTTCATAGTGCCTTCAAATGTGAACTAAAGAATGCAGGCTACGTAGAATGCAAATCATCTGTTCCATTGGGGCCCATGGGAATTTGGAGATGATAAATCCTTTACTAAGGTTACAAACTCAATACACACAGAGGTCTCAAAGGTAATGCAAATGAGTCAAATCATCTCAGTTGATGCTAGGAACCTGGACAGTAAAAGCCTTAATACGATGATAGCTCCTCAAAACCAGTCATTTGTTGCTATGAGGGAATTTGTACAAATTCTACCCAGTTGTCCAATTTTCCAAGTCTGTGCATAAATCTAGATTTTTATGTGAAGTGTATCAAAATCTGAAACAATGGGCATAGCTTTAAAATGTTAAAACTTGATGCAGGCAAATAAGCAAAATACTCTTGAAGACTAGCCTGAAGTTCTGTTAGTTTGGAACTTCTTGTTCCAAACATTCTAGAAAATTTCTTCTGGTTATTAGATATGCAAACCAATTAATGTATAATCAATAGTTTGGTGGTATTTTGTATGTGTGTCAAGTATTATTTAGTATATTTAAGGAAATGTAGAAATTAAAGACATATTTTGATCTACAAAAATCTTTCAGTCTAGTTGGATAAATGAACATGAAATCATATATAAAAACATAACAAGTTACAGTGTAAATGCAAAGTGAGTCAGCCTGCAAGTTAAATAAAGTCCCTAGACCCCATCCTTTGAGGCCAAGTCAGTATCTCACCTATGAGTTACATTCTATGATCTGCAAGCACATACATCTCTCTGTAAGTCCGTTCAGCTCATTATAGTACAATTACGAATTAAGAACCTGCTTGAATTTTTCAAAATTCAAAACCTTGAGATCATGACTGTCACAATTTATTTCTGCTTCCCATCCTTAGCACAGTGGCTACATATAATATTGTAAACTAAATGTTTGTTGAATGAGTCAATAGCAAATTGGATCTTATAGGAGTAATTGATCATTACAAATGATTCATTAATTAAGAAGGAAATGGTGCAGATAGTAAATAAAAACTTTGTAAATAAAGTAACATTTTAAGTTGGACTTTGATATGAGTGAATAGGATTCCATATGTGGATAATCCTATGGAGAACATTTACGTGAGGAACATTACCAATGAGGTTATAATGAGACTAAATAGACTGACTTGGAATATAGAATTCCATTTTTATACCATAATTTTATCTGAACATGGTTTTGACATGGTTCACATATTGCAGCTCAATTTTATGTGTCCATATTTTTTAGAGTATTCCCATCTCAGCTCATTAGTACATTTAGTAACATACCTATCAACCACCAGGGAGATGGAGCTGAAAAGGTGGGGTCGTGTTTTGTTGTAATGAAATGTTTCCTTCATCCATTCATTGATTGGGAGACGAATACTGAGCAAGGGGAAATGTTTTATTAGCTAGAAACAATTTTGATTTGTTTGTGTCCCTCTTTATAGTGCTGATAGAGGATAATTTTTAGAGCTGGCTAATGTGAGAAACCAATAACTTTTAGGGATTGGGCTTTATTGTTTCAAGCATTTCCCTATTTTCTGGTTAATTGGATGTGCTCAAGAGGCCCTAGTGGGGGAAATTCATCTCTCTGGGGTGGTATCTCCTCTACATAACATGCCCAACAAGGAACTGGGTTGAGAGAACTAGAATTGAGCTTTCTACAATTTTCTGGGTGCTTTTGTAACATGGAAATCTTGTTCATAAAATTCTCTGGCCTTGAATTTTTCTTTACCTTTTCTCTGATGCCACAGCCTTATTCTAGAAGCTTCTTAAAGTTCTTTATAGAGCAAAAGAATAGCTACTTGTCAAAGCCCAGATCATTGTTAGCTGTAGGTTTTTTCTTAGAGACTATGACAAGAATATTTTAAGAATTCAAAAAAGTAAATTTATCAGCAAGTCTAAAGGCTTATTTTTTTACTATAATTTTATTATTCATGTGTATCCCAAGTGATCAATCATTCTGCCAAGCATCTCGTACTAAATGTGCTAACGAACTAGTGAATCAAATATTTGGAAACTATGGACATGTGTAACATCGATTTTCAATATTTGAATTACATCAACAATCTGCTCAAGGGCAACAACTTTATATGGATGGATTTCCATCCTTATAAAGGATATACCTTATTAATAGCTGGCAGACAGAACACTTGTTAGATTCATCACTAATTTATTTCCTTTAGCTATCCATATCTTCAGTCCTCTAAGTCTTTAGTAACAATGTTAGTAATAATGAAATTGTAATATTTGTTATCTACTGAGCACTAATGAAGCTGTTCTTTAGGCTTGCCTGAATTATTACCATAAGGAATGCACAGGTTTCTTAGGTTATTTTAAGAAATAGATTGTTGACACTAGTTGCATCCTGGGTAGCAAGCAAACAAGCAACAAGAAGAAGTAGCAGTGAAGGGAAGAGTTAAATGAAGGGAGGCAAGGCAATGCATTGTGATGCAGAAAATGTAGAAAGGATATGAAAAAATTAGGCTTGAACTCCAAGATGCTCTGACTCTGAACTGGGTGAGCCCTTTAAACTCACTGAGTCTCAACTTTTTCATCTGTAAACCAGGGACAATACCTATCTACCTCTAACAGGAATGGGAACACTTAAGTGCATGTAAATATCTGGAAAGCACCCAGTCCAGAGTAGCCCAAGGTAACTTGGTTCTCTTTGTGTTTCCACTTCACTTCATCCTCTGACCATGTCTTTTTCTTTTCACTGCTCATTTCTTTCTAAAACTAAAGAGATAAATCTGACTTACATATGTAGAAATGGATATATTTGATGTGTCAAATAACATAACGGTTTCTGAAGAATGACAATGTTAACTCAGTAGACTGACAAGAATGGCCAATCAGTTTTGGCTGACACCCAAGCTTTCTTATTTTCTATGATAGGTGGAGAGAAAAATGACATTTGTGGAGTGCTTACTATGTACCAAGCATTGTGCTCATCTAATTTAAATCTCATGATAATGATATTAGTCCATTTTCACGCTGCTGTGAAGAAATACCCAAGACTGGGTGTGTTAGTCCATTTTCATGCTGCCGATAAAGACATACCTGAGACTGGGCAATTGACAAAAGAAAGAGGTTTAATGGACTTATGTTTCCATGTGGTTGGGGAGGCCTCAGGATCATGGCAGAAGGCAAGCAGGAGTAAGTCACTGCTTACATGGATGGCAGCAGGCTAAGAGAGAGCTTGTGCAAGGGAACTCTCCCTTTTAAAACCATCAGATCTCATTAGACTTATTCACTATCACAAGGACAGCATGGGAAAGACCTGCCCCTATGACTCAGTTACCTCCCACTGGATCTCTCCCACAACATGTAGGATTTCAAGATGAGATTTGGGTGGGGACAGAGCCAAACCATATCACTGGGTAATTTGTTAATACAAAGAGAAGATTTAAGTGACTCATAGTTCAGCACGGATAGGAAGGCCTCAGGAAACTTACAGTCATGGTGGAAGGAGAAGCAAATATGACATTCTTCACATGGTGGCAGCAAGGAGAAGTGCTGAGCAGAAGGGGGAAATCCCCTTATAAAACCATCAGATCTCATGAGAACTCACTCACTATTACTTGAGGGTAACCAACACCATAATTAAATCATCTTCACTGGGTCTCTCGCATAACACCTGGGGATTATGGGAAATGCAATTCAAGATGAGATTTGCATGGGGACCTGTTGGCTATTGCCAGTAAATCATGCTATCTGCCCTTAGCTGGAGAGAGAATTACATCTCAATCATCTATGGAAGCATATGACTTGTTTGAAAAATTTCCCCCAGTAATTCTGATGGGCCCTTCTTTGGGTAGAAACCTTGATCTGGAATCCCTAAGAGTCTCTGCTGGCTCTCCTTTCCAGCCTGGGAAGGGGAAAATACTAACACTACTCAGTGATCATCCAAACGACCTGCAAATCTGAAGCAACATTATTTCTTTCTTAATGGATTTTGAGTACTTTGTGGATGTTTTCTGCACAATGTTTGCCAAAGCAAATGCATTAAAGAACTAAAACTTGAATATAGGATTTTCAGATCTATTTTTGAATAATAACAAAAAATGTATGAATAGGGAACAATGTTTACTTTTTTTTTTTAAGGCAAAAGAAATCTTTTTCTTATAGCTTTGCAGAAGAGATGAAGAAGTAATCATGGGTACTAGTGCTGTTGTTTACTGGCTGAGGTGCCAAAGATACCCATCTGTCAAGAAAATGTGTAGGATGTTGATCAAGCTTGGAGCCTCTGACATTGAACAACCCGCTGGGGACTAAAGATGCCACTCCAATGAGAGATAGCCTGCCTGATGGTGCACTGCATCTGTGAGGAGGGATTTCCATCCATTTTTCCACTGAAAAATAGGGCTTTTAGTACAGCTGAGAAAAGGGCATGAGAAAATTGCCTTAATCTTCAAAACAAGAGATGCAACCTGAGTGTTACATACAGAAACTCTTTTTGAAAGATCATTTCATTTTGGACTTTGACAAACCAGAGCAACTGGCATTTTAAATACAATCAAAACAGTTACTTTTCACTCCAGCCACTGTTGAGAGTAGGTCTAAAAAGGTGGATATTTGAATAGAGCAAAGATAGGGCTTCAGGCTTCCATGGCCTGTATCTTCTTCTCCTTTTTTTCTCCCTGATCAACGCTGTAAGTTATCTCTAATACCCTATATATATAGAGAGAGCCACCTACTAATAAATATATAATTGTTAGGTAATTACATTCTTTGTTGATTGATACTAGACATTGAGAAAAAAACGTGTAATGTAAAGATACCAACTTCCCAGGAGCTCTTGAATTGACCTGAGACATTTGTAGTGCACCTTGGGAGGTGTCACACCATGCTCAGAGCCTAGAGAAAATGACAGGGACATGAGCATCACCTGGAGACAAGATGTCCCATGTGGGGTGAAGGTACCATTTTTTTAGACTTCTTCCTCCCTACTCTATGTAAAAAGCAAAAAGACTTAAACTATTTGTTTTGGATATACATTGTCACGGTGATAGAGGTGAAAGTGCAAGATGAGCAGAGTTTGAGAAAATAAGGCAGAATATTTTTCAACAATTTTGTCTGAAAGCTGTCTTTTTTGTTGAGCTTAAGACATGGCATTACTTTTGGCCATGTTGCTGGTAGGCATCTAAGGGACAGACAGTAGGGAATGCTAATCATTTGTCTGTAATTCCAAAATGGCTAAAGCTTCCAAGGACAGTGGCTGGGGAGTCTCTGGAGCTTAAGAACACAGATAAGGCAGTTACTTGGTGTCAGCTGAGTAGAAGAACTAGCAGTAATTAAACTTTCCTTTTCGGCTAATTTCTTTGACATTATGGGATTGTGTAATTATTCTTATTATTCTCCCCTGCCCCCACCTTCTCCACTGCCTTTTGTTGATGTTCTTAGGGAGGCACTATGATGATCACTTGAAAGGTTTGCTTCTAGGGTACATCAAGTTTGTGTAAACTCTTCCTCTACCTGCTCACTGCCTCTCCTGCTTCACCTGGTTAACTCCTACTCATGCTTTGGATCTCATTTCAAATGTCATTTCTCCAAGAAAGCCTTCTTTGACATCTCTTCTACCTGACCCTGTATTTTTTCTTCAGAGTGCTTATAATTAGTCATTACAATTTATTTGAAACATGCAGTCTCTCCCTTGAGAATGCAGGCTCCATGAGGGCAAAGACTGCTCCTGTTTTGTGAACAGTGCACACTGCAAACCATCCAGTACTGACAGCAATGTCTGCCACATGTCTCCTCCTAGAAATATTTATGGGAGGAGTCAGTGAAGTACTGAATTACAACATCGACCAGTATTCACCGAATGCTTCACCGCAAGCCCTGTGTGTGTTCTTGGCAATGTAGGGGACATAAAAGAAGCAGAAGCATGGATCATATTCCCAAAGAGCTCACAACGGGTTTGGGAAAGACAGTTCTTCAGAAGAGCAATCTTGTGTGTTTTAAAAGTACATCGACCTGTTAAGCACACTGCTTCAAAATAGTATTAATAGAATAATGTTAATGTTTTGTAATAGAAGTGTAATAAGAGCAAAATTTACATCATATACCCATAGACAAATTTCTACGGCTTATGGCTACATTTATTTTGTCATATTCTTCTACCTTCATTGGAGATCTTATGAACACAACTGATGATCTTCTTCCTCTCGTTTGATCACTGTCACTTTCTTGCATTTATTCTGGTCTTGTCTTAGTCCATTTGTGTTGTCATAAAGCAATACTTGAAGGTGGATAATTTATAAAGAAAATAGTTTATTTGGTTCATGTATCTGCAGGTTGTTCAAGAAGCATGGCGTCATCATGTGCTTCTGGTGAGGGCCTCAGGAACTTTCCACTCATGGCGTAGGGTGAAGGAGAGCATTACATGGGGAGAGAGGAAGGAAGACAGAGAAGGGAAGTAGGTGCCACATTTTTTCCAATAATTTTTAGCTAATTACATTCTTTTGTTGATTTTCAACAATCAATGCTTTCGGGAAACAACGGAGTGAAAGCTCACTCATTACTGGGAGGACAGCACCAAGCCGTTCATGAAGGATTCACTCCCATGACCCAAACACCTCCCACCAGGCCCACCTCCAACACTGAGGACTAAATTTCGAAGTGGGACTTGTGGGGGCGGCAAACAAACCGTATTCAAACCACAGAAGGTCTCATTGCACACTGTTGTGACTGGTGACCTGAAAAGTTGTTTGACAATAAAATAAATTCAGACAATTCAGAAAGACAACTACTTATAGGTAGAGGTCTCATAAAATAGTTGATCTAACAGAAATACAGAGTAGAACAGCAGTTATTAGAGGATGGGGAGAGGTTGGTTAATCGGTGAAAGTTACATTTAGATGGGAGGAATAAGTTCTGGCATTCCATACAGTAGGATGACTATAGTCAACAATGTTATACCGTGTACTTCAAAATAGCTAGAGGAGGCAGGGCGAGGTGGCTTACACCTGTAACTTCAGCACTTTGGAAGGCTGGAAGGCCAACTTGGGCAGATCACCTGAGGTCAAGAGTTCAAGAATAGCCTGGCCAACTTGGTGAAACTCCATCTCTGCTCAAAATACAAAAATTAGTCTGGCATGGTGGTAGGCACCTCCATAATCCCAGCTACTCAGGAGGCTGAGGCAGGAGAATCTCTTGGATCTGGGAGGTGGAGGTTGCATTGAGCCAAAATTGCACCACTGCACTCCAGCTTGGGCAACAGAGAAAGACTCCATGTTAACAACAACAACAACAACAACAACAACAACAACAACAACAACAAAAACAGCACAGCATTGTTTTTCATATTGTTGAAAATCCAGTGTCCACTTACAATTAAACAACAGAGAAATGGTTAAAGTATTTTTTATTTATGTGCCCAATATTACAGAACTATGAAAAAGGCTGGGTACATAATTTTAAGCAAAAGTATGTATAGATGATGTCAGCATTGGAGGCAATGCGGTAGTATTAATCATAATTTTGAGTATTCCCTGAGCCACTACTTTCACTTTCAGGTATCTGTTTTTTACAGCATTTGCACAAAGACCATGTACCCCATACACATTGCTTGTAAGAGTATTGATTTTAGTGCAAAAAGTAGGAAGAACCTAAATATCAGGATGTGTTGAATTGAGTTTTAATTTTTAGTGTGATGAAATGTTATATAGGCAATGAAAAGAATGATATTCCAGTGTGGAATATTTCCAAATTATAGTGTTAAGTCAATCAAATTACTAAACAATGTATATGATATGACCTATTTTTATAAAACAATACAAGCTATATATGTGTCATTCAAACACATGGCTATATGTAAACCCATAGAATAAATTTGAGAACAACGTGCACCAAGATGCTTCCAGATCTGGCCTCTGGGAAGGTGGAAGTTTTGAGAATGAGAGATGAGAAATGATGGAAATTTTCATTTATTACTCGTTAGGCACTTCTACGTTTGTTTAAAACAAAGAGCTGAAAATAATGTATTTATTTTAAAATGTAAAAATAATGTAAGAACAAAAGCTAAAACATAAAACTAAAAAAAGAAAAGATATTATGCTTTTTTACTTTATGAGATAAATGACATTATTTGTTCTTTTTGTTCTCCTTCACAACTACTAGAATGTTAGACTCTTCATCTTTAAAATTCAGGAAGAAAGGTTTTATTTTATTTATTTTTATTTTTATTTTTTTACATACAGCTTTTTCCCTCCAACAATGGCTTGCAACCTCAGTTTTACTGAGTTTGCAAGTGGGGAGAGGGTAGGAAAATGCCCTTGGTTATCCCAGCTGGAATTAAAAAATTCCTCTCAATTGGAATTGTTTTAATATACACAAAATGAAAGTTCACATAATTTTAAAGGTTCTTATCCTGTCCTTGCTTTTTCTGGCTGGGGCAGAGAAGTTGGGGTAGGGCAGTTGTCATCTAACAAACAATAGGGATTTTCAATTCTCAGAAGGTTGGGGATCACTGCTTTAAGAACTAACCATCTAAGATAGATGACATGTGACACAGTTATTAAAAAAGACAAGGAGACAACCGTACAACTATTGAAAAAATGAAATATTTACATTATGCATGAATAATATATCTATGTGCACATCTCCTGGGTGAACTTGTCAAGTTACCTCTCCCTTCTGCTTTCGTGTTTATTTTCAAACCATTTCTACTCTGGAAAATCTTTTTGTATTACTTTGGACCCTTTGGAAATGGCTGATTGTGACAAATACTTTTCTCCTAACCAGTGTGTGTAAGGCTTCCTTTCTCCATAATTTTCACTTTCTGATTTGTTAGTTTAATTTAAGCTACATACTGACTGAATAGGGATGATTCCATCTACCTTAATGTTCTTTGTGTCAACCTCACCACATTCTGGCATCTTATAATGATTAAATAATTTACCACCACTGCAGGGAATATTTTCTGAAACCTCACATATAAACTGGTTTAAACACCCTTCTCAGGAAAACCCAAATGGCGGAATTCACTCCTAGCCGTATTATTTTCAAAATAACAACAACAACAAAAGAGAACAAGAGTGGTAACAGAGCGAAATACTCAGAAACAGTAATAGTTATTTTAGGTAATGAAATTAAGGGTGAGTCTCTCCTCTCTTTTCCCCACTATTAACACCATGTGGTTAGACCCCTATATGTTTAAAATTCAGAGAGAAAGATCCGGAAATAAAACGATCAGTAGTTATTTGCTTTAAAAATAATAGTTGCAGACTGGATCGACCCCAAGAGCCTTTCTTCATGCCTTTCCTTTGTGTTGTAGAAGCTGCATTAGATTTGTGTGCTGCGTGTGTTTTTCCATGTTAGTATTTCTCACACTGTGTGGAAATTCCAGCAAGGGTTTTAATAATTCAACATAAAGAAAGAACAAGATTATAGCTGAAAATTAGCCTAAGAAAGGCGAATATAACCTTTTTAGACAAGAAAAATAGGAAGGGTGAAAAGGAGCCAAATTAGCAGAACAAAGAGCCGCATAATGACGTGAGACACAAATAGGAATGTCATATAAATTGGAAACTAGAGTGTACATACACTGAAGAAAAACGTGGAGAGAATCAGTTTTACGTGCAAAATCAGAAGAGTTAAGGCAAGAAACAAGATGCTACCAGCAAGATATTAAAAAGCAATAATGTTTTGGAGGCTTAATCTCTCCATGTCTCTTTGAAGCTCAGGTACATAGGAGGCCCCCAGAGGTGTCTGAGCCTAAGTAGAGTGTTCAGGATTGTTTTTCCTTGACACCATAGTTGGTGTCAGTGGAAGCGGATGGTTCCCTTGGAGGATCCATGTGCTGGAGACCCAACCTGTGTTCTAATTCTGGTTGCTTCGGCAACTAACTTTGAACATTTGCAGCAGCACCAGTACCTAAAGCCAGGAGTCTGACACCTCTCCCTGGAGCCTCAAACAGATCCTAGGCAGTGCTGTGCCTTTCAATTCTTTTTTTTTTTTTTTGAGACGGAGTTTCGCTCTTGTTACCCAGGCTGGAGTGCAATGACGTGATCTCGGCTCACCGCAACCTCCGCCTCCTGGGTTCAGGCAATTCTCCTGCCTCAGCCTCCTGAGTAGCTGGGATTACAGGCATGCGCCACCACGCCCAGCTAGTTTTTTGTATTTTTAGTAGAGACGGGGTTTCACCATGTTGGCCAGGATGGTCTCCATCTCTTGACCTCGTGATCCACCCGCCTCGGCCTCCCAAAGTGCTGGGATTACAGGCTTGAGCCACCGCGCCCAGCCGCCTTTCAATTCTTATCTCTGGCTCCTGGGTGAGTAAAAATCCCATCTATTTCTAAAGACAGACCTTGGCATAGAGCTCACCTCCTCCCTTTGTCCCAGTTGTCCCTTGGGCTGGCCTGGGGTTATGTCATATGTGGGTTTCATAGTTAGAATGTCAGGCTCTGTCATCGTTTTGCATTTTTCCATGGTAGACATTTCCTGTCTTACCCTCAAAAGTCCAGTTTTACCCTTTTCCTTCTTTCTCTTTTAAAAAATATATCCACAGAAAAGGATCTGATATGCTTAATAACTCTAAGGTAAAGTGTTGATAAGGTTTGAATTGTGACCCAACTTTCTGGTATGTTTGCAACTGACTTGAAGGCAAAGTGGGCAAGGGATGTCTAAATGAGACATTTTAGAAGCTGGTGGTCTAGTGATTCCAAAACTACTCACCCCAAATCACTGTTGTAAATAGAGATTTCCTCACTTACAAACCATATGTCTGTAAAGACTATTTATCAAAATGAATTTATCAAGTGGTTTCCCCCTAATGATCTTATGAGTCGATATAATTTGAATCAAAAGCAAAGAAATGTTAATATAGAATATATAGTTTTATACTAGACAAAAGTATAATTTTTAAAAATTAATATGGGCTCAATTCAAACACTAGCTTAAGACAACATGATTTCTCTCCTTCATAATACTACAGGATCTCCTAATTATTCCCTCTGTTTTCATATTTGCAACTGACTTTCTGCCCCTCCGCTCTTTATAGAGTAACAGGCTCAAAGCGTAATTCATGTCACATCACTCCTCACTTAAAATCCTCCAGTGGCTTTCCAGTCCAATTAAGGTAAAACACAGACTAGGCATGGTGGTTCATGCCTGTAATCCCAGCACTTTGGGAGGCCGAGTCGGGTGGATCACCTGAGATCAGGAATTCGAGACCTGCATGGACAACATGGAGAAACCCTGTCTCTACTAAAAATACAAAAATTAGCCGGGGGTGATGACGTGCACCTGTAATCCTAGTTACTCAAGAGGCTGAGGCAGGAGAATTGTTGGAACTTGGGAGGCGGAGGCCTGCAGTGAGCTGAGATCGCACCATTACACTCCAGCCTGGGCAACAGAACAAGACTCAGTCGCCAAAAAATAAAAATTAAAAAAAAAAATAAAAAAAAAATTAAAAAAAGCTAAAACACAAACTTCTTTTCAAGGCAGATCTGAGTGATCTGTCCACAGATTTCCTCACTGATTTCATCTTCTGTTATTCTCCACCTCATTCTCTGGATTCTAGCCATTATTTTCTTTCTCTCTCTCTTTCTTTCTTTCCTTTATTTATTTCTTATCTTAAGGCCCCTTTTCCAGCTTTCCATTGTCCATTCTGCCCGGAATTCACTTCCCTCAGGTCTTCATTGACTACCTTCTTTTTAGAACTTACGAGTCAGTGCGATGTCCCGTTCTCAGAGAGGCTGTTTCTGACCAGAGCTCCTTCGACCCTCACATACCCTCACATTCCCTTGCTCACTCAATCTCATTGTTCATTTTATATATCAGTTATTAGCCCTGTCTGGAACCATCTCATTCACTCGTGGATTTATTGTCTCTTTCCACCAGACCATATGTTTCATGAGAGGAGAGACCTTGTCTTGGGTGGTTATTGCTGCAATTCCAGAGCCTGGAACAATGTGTGCCACTTAGTTGGTGCTTAGTAAATATTTGCTGAATATTTGAGAAAAAATACTAGAAAGTAAAATCAGCTTTATTTGTACACCCATATAGTATTAGAGCAAGTCACCAGATATCATTTATAAGCAACTGGAAAAACACAGAGCGGCATCTGAAAGCATAATGTTTTAGTAAAATGTTTATTTAGTCCAAAGAAAACAAAGGGGATTTATTTTGGAGAGTCCAAAAGTGAATGCACTGAAATCATGGCTGGTTGGATTGGGTTTCTCAGAAAGTAGCAAAATGAACATCAGTTAAATTGGAGGTTTTAGTATGTTTTGTTCTCTTCTATTAAAACGGTATTCTTTTTAAATGACTTGAATCTTGCAGTTCTGTTACAATGACTCATCAACTTGAAAAATGTGTTTCTTCGGGGCAGGAAGAGAATTTTAATTCATAATTCATTTATTGCAATGTTTATTTATTAAAACAAAGACATACTCTTTTGTACTTTTTCATAGCATTATGCCTTTTGCCTCTTCCATTTATTATACTTTATATATGTGCACACATGTAAATAAGAAATTACAAAATGCAGTTTATGTTAGCAGAAAGAGCCTTATTATTATTATTTTTTAATATGTGTAGAGTGGAACATGGTCTCTTATGTTTCATTATAATTTGGCTTGCCATTTTAAGGCATAGAGAGAGTATGAACACAAAGAGCATATATTTTCTGCCTCCCTATTTATGGCTTTCAACAAGAATTTCATCAAGTTCACATTTGAAATATAACTTAAACAAAGCAGGGACCAAGGCTCACAGAGATCTCTGAATTAATTGGATTACTCACTTTCATACTAACCCAATAAAACAATAGAACCTCTGTAGGTTAGAGGATATAATCTATGCATTTATCTCTGTACTACCCTTCTTACTAAGGCTCCATTACACTACTGCAATCATTAAGCCTATGTACAAACCACCAGATTAAACAAAGAGATTATTTTTACAGAAGAAGGTGAGAGGCAAGATAAAACATTTTTTAAAATAAAAAAAAAATTCCTCAAAGCCCGGAACAGTAGCAGAAGGCTTTAAGAACATAAACATAACCAATCTGTCTATTCCAGGGGATAAAGGCTATGTTTCTTAAACATAAAAGAACAAAATTTCTAAGTAGCAAGCAAGTTGGAAGCATTTGCATAATGGATTCTATTTACATAAATTACGTTGCTTATAGCACTCATCTGATAAGACTTGGCAAAGGTGGAAGGCAGAAGTTGATGTGGAATGAAAAGAAGGGTGAATGTGTAGTTCGAGGATTCCTTTTAGCCCTTTTTGGTTCTTCTCCATTCTTTGAAGTCTGTGTTTCTTTAAGGGTTAATATATGCATTTGCCCTAAACTTTATAACCATGAATGTCAAGAAGAATTAGATTTGGTCATTCCTGCACACTCGCCCTATCCTGTTTGTTCTCTTTTATGGAAGTAAAAATGAGTGCATCTGTCAACTACTGGAGCATGTTAATTCATGTATGTTGGGATCTGACAGCCACTGACTGTGAATTTTCTCACCGTAACATTCAAGTGAAAATGTCAGCACTGAATCTTTCTGCTAAGTGCCAGATTTTCTTTCTCATATGTACCATTTTCCTTTGACCAATACAAAATTTCTGTGTTTTACATAGTTCCAGCAAAGAGCTTATTTCTAATGGTATAACATGATAGCTGACAACACACAGTCCCTACAAGGATGAGTAAGTACTAGGCATTTTAATTAGAACATTAGGTGTATCTTTATTGGAATCTCAAGTTCAAGGAAGACAATGTGGCCTTATAGATACCTGGATATGGAGAAGTTATGAAGGTAAGTGAGCTATACTGTAAGAAGTTTTGCCCTTCCACTCCAATTCTTCAGAACCTGTGAGGCTTCATCTGAGGGGAAGAAGTGATATGTCCGAAGGAGCTAGCTGTTCACATTCTGCTTTTCCCTGCTAATTCTAGGTCTTTGATCTGATAAGAATTTGGCATAATAGGACTTGTTTACTCCTCAAGTTTTAGCTTTCTGGAATTTCATGAGCATTGACAAACTATTTCATCCACGGTGAGATTGGTTTTTGCAAATGTGTAAACCTTTGGCCATGCTTATGGGATTCATTTGGAAAGTTTTTGGCTGCAGCTAACAGCTTATCCAACTAAAGGTGTCTTAAGCAAGTAAGAATCTATTTTTGTAACATTAACAAAAATTCTAGAATTGTACATTTCTGGCATGTTTTGGCTGCTTGGTGGTGTCACAAGAAACAGAGGTTTTTTTCCCTCTTTTCCACTCTAACATGCTTAATGTGGTGGCTTTATATCTCATGCTTGTTGCTTTGTGATTGCAAGATGGCTGCCATGATATCATACATGGAGATTTCATTCGATGCAGGAAGAAGGGAAAATGGGAAAAATGGGCCAGGCCAGGAGCATTTGCTCTTTTATCAGGAAAAAAATCAATTTATCCCACCTCACTTCACCTTTGCTCTCAGCCACTTTTTTTTGTCAAGGTTTCTGGTTGTGTTGCTTAGGTTTTATTGGCCAGAATTGTATAAAATGATCACTCCCATCTGCAAGTGAGGCTGACGACATGAGTATTTGTCTTTTACAGGAATCTAATGAAGGAAAGTCAAAGAAAAAACATACCAAGTGAGTCAAGTGACTAAGCTTGCCACAATATAACCAAGGAATTATGATAGATAAATTATAGAGGATAGATGAACATTATCTTGCATTCAAAATAAGGAACTGATGTTCTTCTGAGTATTTCAGGGCCAGTCTGACCTTTCCCTAATTCCTACTTGCCTCTTAGGAACTGTGTGCATTGATCCTCTGTTTCTTTCTCAGAAGGATGGCTGAAGTTCTTGACAGATTACTTTCTTCAGGAAGCTGCATTATGATTCTAAATACACTTTAACAAAAAATACATGGGATGCAGTTTTGAGTAGGAAAACAAAATGCTGTTTTCAGCATTTAAACAAGTTTTGGCAGCACAATGTTGGAGTCAGTTAAGACCTTGGAGAAAGAATGTTGACTGTCTATAAACTGCTTTAAGTTATTAACTTATCAACACAATTCCCCAACGTTTCTCCTCCCTCCTACAGAACACATTTTTCAAAACCTTAGGGTAGAAACTCTTGAAAACATTTATTCAGCCCCTTCATCTGAAGTTTCACCCTATGGCATATTGCATTATTCCTAGTAAAATCTTCCCAACTTGTGCAGCAAAGAGAAAGCAATGCATGCAGTAGTGAAAAGACAAGCACTTCTTGCTCTTCCTTGGCATGAATCAGGCAGCTGCCAAGTAGAGGTATCTGGCAGGATTCCCAGAGACAGGGCTTGGGCCACGGGTTGGGCAGAGGAGAAGTTGCCATCTCATTATTTCATTGTCATGTGGTTGTGGGGCACACCAGCTGACATGCAGAATCAAAGTAAAAATTACCACTGTCAGCGAAGTGATACTAATGGCAGTGACTGTTCAGTCCTTCACTGTTTTCCAGGGACAGTCACCCAATTTAGTGGAACTGTTTCCAGCTGCATTAACCCCCTAGGAAGATGACTGGAATATGCTTCCCGAATTGGTGATGCTGGGTGATTTGTTGTAATAATGATTTCAGGGCAAGAGGAATTAATCACTGTCACTTGAGGGAAGAGGAAGAAAGTGTACTCAAAAGCATCACCATATTATGCCAGCAGGGAAAAAAAAATACAGCCAGAAAAGCAAAATACTCTTTTAGCCCTTTTAAAAAGAGAAAGCATGACAAACATACTCCTTAGGGGATCCTAACACAGAGATATCAGAGAAGTGAAAAATTCACTCATCATGATGTTTGTCAATAGGAGGTCAGTTCTTGGGCCATTAGTGTTTGTGTTCATTAGTCTCAATGCCCCCGACTCATTTCTCTCCCCTTTTTAATCTTTCTTTTTATTAGGACTACTAATTGTTTAGGGAAATCTAAAATCACTCAGGATTGTGGTGACCAGCTGAACAGAGATAAGCCAAGAGCATGCAGTGATTTATATTTCTGCAGGTGAGATCTGGGTGCTGTCAAAAGGTTTGTTATATCCTATAATATTCTTTCACATAATTACACTACCAGAAGACAGGAGCACACATTCTTGTCTTGGTGTGTCACTCTGTACTTAAGTGTCATCATACCATACAGGGACATTAAAAGAAGAGTTTGATTACACTCTGAGTGACTTTTCTTATTGTGTATTCACATGTGTATATGCTTGTGATTCTATGTGCATAATTACCCCATTGACAGCAACAACAACAATCTTAAAATGTGTGAGTAACTAGTACTATAAAATAAATAGCAAAAAAAAAAAAAAAATCCAAATAAAGAGAAAAATAAAGTAGAAAAATAAAGCCCTAGAAAATCGTAGTGTATATAAATAATGGTCTGAAATAGAAATTGTTCATTGGAGGTAGGCTGCAAATTTGGCTCTGAGCTTTCTAGTAGCCAAATAAAAGAGACAAGCTTGATATTATTCTCAATTCTCTGAAAGGGAAAGAAAACAACTGTTGAAAAGAAGCAAAAAAAAAAAAAAAAAAGATCTCATTTTGAAATAAGGTAATTTTTTCCCTATTCCATGAAGTTTCATTTCATAGGTGTTCTATGTTAAAAAAATGTGCTACTGACATAGAAAGTAGGTAGTGCTACAACAAACAAACAAACAAATACACAAATCAACCCAGATTCATTACTGTCTTTGAAATGTTAAATTGTTATCAGTTGGATGGTGAGTTAGGGCTCTGAACAGTGAAATAAACATCACTAAAAGGAGAGCTTCTCACTGATACTTAACGTATTTTCATATCTGATGGGTAATGTGCTGACATCATAACATAATTTGAGAGAGGCACATCTCACACATGAGCATAAAAGCCAAATAATTACACTTATAAATTACAAAAGGATCTTCCCATCAATACTTTTAAGAAAGATTAGATGGTATAAGTACTGTCTGTATGTTTTTATTTTTAGAAAATGATTCAGGAGCTGAGCTGAGTCATTGAAACACGTTGAGAGAATACATGACAGCCCAAGAGATTCTGGCAATCTGAATGTCCTCCACCCTCTAAAAGATGTTTGGATGACCGCCAGAGAGTTGCCACTGGTTGTGCTGTGTCCACTCAGTCAGCAGTCAGAACCTGCAGCCACGAAGCACCTGCTTAATACAAAACGGTTGACCATAGTCTGTTGACCAGAGGTTAGCTGATAACTGTAGCTATAATGGTTCCCCCTGCACTTACAGTCCAGTTATGTCTACAGCATTTGGTTAAGAAAGGACAATGCATAATTCTGTCACTGGGAATGCCTCCCAGGGTTTGAGTGAACCACCAGTGTCTGTCACTCTTTGGCAATTCACACTTATTTTTTTGCTGGAAGAATACAGTGATCTTTCTAGGTTTTTTGATGTGAAACTTTTAGCTGAGTGTTTGGATCTTCTCCCATGCTTAGCATCTTCACAACTTAGTAGGTAAGTTAAACCTACTGCTAAATAACAAAGACTAGAATGTACTAAGGCCTTTAAAAAACCTTGACTTTAATTATTTGAAATAAGTGAGAAGGAATGACCCATAAAATGGATAGAGTGTAAAAGAAGAGTCAAGTCAAATGGGTAGAACCATATACATATGTGTGTATATACAGATGTATATATACTGCATTGGTCTGTTCTCATACTACAATGAACTGCTGAAACTGGGTAATTTATAAAGAAAAGTAGTTTGACTCCCAGTTCTGTATAGCTGAGGAAGTCTCAAAAGCTAACAATCATAGCAGAAAGCACCTCTTGATAGATCAAACACTGTCTTATTGTTATTATTTTTTGGAGACAGAGTCTCACTCTGTCACCAGGCTGGAGTGCAGTTGTGCAGGTTCAAGCAATTCTCCTGCCTCAGCCTCTCGAGTAGCTGGGACTACAGGCTGTCACCATGGCAGGAAAGAAAATGAACACAGAAGAACTACCAAACACTTACAAAACCATCAAATCTCGTGAGAAATCACTCACTATCGGGAGAACAGCATGGGGGCAACCGCCCCCATGATTCAATTACCTCTATCTGGTCTCTCCTTTGACATGTGGGGACTATGGGGATGATAGGAATTATAATTTAAGATGAGATTTTGGGTGAGGACACAGCCAAACCATAGCATATACATACATGCATACATAGACACACACACACACACACACACACACACACACACACACACACATATCTGATTCTACATATACACTCATATATGTGGAATATATATAATCTTTAAAATTACTAGAATTTCACTTCAGGCCAAGATATACAAACATTTAGATTTAGCAAGGAAAAATAAATAAACAGACTAGAAATACTTTTAAACCACAACTACTAGACATAAAGCAGTAAATCAGCAAATAAAATAATTAAATGAAAAAGCTATTACAAAAGGCACATACTTCAACTCTATACCCAAGCCATGGTAAAGACAAATGTTTCAGGCACAAACTTAGAAAAATAACAGAAGCGTTAGAAGACCAATGGACCATTGATGTTTTACATTATCTCTTTTTACTGCTGAAAGAATAAACACAACAAACCCATGTGGGTCTTTGGAGACAACTTGGCTGTCCTTACAGGTAGAATATTTTCTTTATGAATGTGAAGGCAACCATGCATGCTTTGTAAAACTGTAGGAAAGTGTGTAAAGCCTGATATTGAAGAGATAAAATGGTAAAATGATGAAATGGAACCAGCCATTACAAAGTGTCCATTTCTGGCTCAGATGCACTTTTCTCTCAATTTCCTTTCCACAATTGTCTCCCTTCCTCCCATTCTATGTTGATTTCATGCATTAGAGTTAGATATCAACAGATATTGCTTTATAAAACATTCCTTTGTTGTGGGAGTAAAAGGCAAGATAAATAAGGGAATTGGGTCAATTCCCTTATTTAAATACCCAATTGGGTATTTAAACTAGGGTGACGTTGGATAGTGCAGGGTGATTTGATTCTTTAAAGCATGTTAGGGAAAGTTTACAAAGTTAATTACTGGGACATTATAGCAAGCAGATAATTTTGGGGAGGATTTTATTATATTATGTACGTGTGTATTATGTACATACATTCTAAGGTGGGTCATCAGTAGCTGTTTGTTACTTGGTAAACTATTGAAGTTTAAGAATCAAATATTTTCAGCTGGCAATGTTTATCAAAAGATGCCCATGTTGTATAAAAGAAGGCAGAACACTAATGGTTAATATCAAACACTATCTTATTATTATTATTATTATTATTATTATTATTTTGGAGATGGAGTCTTGCTCTGTTGCCAGGCTGGAGTATACTGGAGCAATCTTGGCTCAGTGCAACTTCTGCCTCTGAAGTTCGAGAGATACTCCTGCCTCAGCCTCCCAAATAGCTGGGACTACAGGCGGCTGCTGCCACACCAGCTAATTTTTTGTATTTTAGTAGAGATGGGGTTTCACCGTGTTGCCCAGGCTGGTCTAGAGTTCCTGAGCTCAGGCAATCTGCCTGCCTCAGCCTCCCAAAGTGCTAGAATTACAGAGGTAAGCCACTGCACCCAGCCACTATCTTATTTTTTTAGCATATCTGAATTAAAAACATAAAGCCTTCTCTATGTATGTTGGTGATAAATTTTGGGTTTCAAGGAAAAGAGTCACTCAGGTAACTCCCAAGAATGGGAGGTGAGAAGGGGTTATTATAGAATACAGTGAAAATAAATCTGGGAGGAATCTCAATCATGTTTCAAGTGCTCAAAAGGGCCCAGAAAAATTCTCACAATGAGGTCTCACAGGAAAAGCAAGAACACAGAGAGCAGGAAAGCTTGGAGGCTAAGAGTTCCCCTGGAAGTTGCAGTACTGCCTGAGAATATTAAAACAAAACGGAAACACATGAATAACCAGTCCTGAAACCAACTCTCAACTTCTGATAGGTTATATCTACATTTGTGTACTTTCCTATCACAGTTTATGATCAAAGTAAGGCTAGTAGCCTTGAATATTTTTAAGGGCTGCAATTTGTACATCATATAAGCTAACAGATGAAAAGTGCAAGTGTAGTTACCTAAGCACAGACACATTCATTCAACAACAGATCTTTTACATGAATGTTCATTGTGTGTCCAACACTGTCCTATAACCTGGGGTGGCAGCCTGGGGAACTAAAAGGACTTTGAGTGGAGCTAAACAAATGGAAAATAACTTCAACTAATACATGTCTTTTAATATCTCTTGCTATGGAAATTTTCAAGAGCTTAATTTTTTACTTGTATGTTTTGAAGGTGAAGTTACTCACAGGCAAGTTTCTTAGTTTACAGACTTTGCTTTTCTTCTACTCCCAGCGTCTTATCATTTATCAAGTACTGTCATTGAATGTCCTCACACTAGGCATGGTAGATTGCTTTTCAGCTTCCAGGCATCGTGTTGTGTCTTTTTCTTCTTCACTGGGTTTGCTTTAAATTGTAGGCATCCTTGTAATGGGTATTCTTCTTTTTCTGACCCATAAAAAATTTCTGATAACATTTGCTGAACTCTGATCCCATTAACTTAAAATTTTAGTTATTAAAAGACAAGGTGTCACTTTTCTCAATCTTAGAAACAGATGAGGTCAGCTGAACTCCCTGTCCTCCAGAGGCATATGTTAATCAAAGCAGTACAAATTTAGATTTTTAAGCCACTTCCAATGGACAACTGGTTTAATTTGAGCAGTCATCAAACTGATTGTCAGATACTTGATCATAAGCATTTCTGAATAATGTTCAGTGCTTATAAGATAATGGCTAAGATTACTAGAGCTTTCTATAAATTTCAGACACTATGCTAGGCACTGAGGGAGTAAAGATGAACTTAAGACAATTTTTTTTTTAAAGTAAGTCTCCTCAAGGAGCTTTAGATATATTTTTGATATCGAATAGTTTGAAGGACTAATAAGTGGCCAAGAGTTTGATTTTGAGGATTAATAGATTATTAAGAGTTCTTTCTAGTAAGGTATAATAATTTGTGGGATACTGATTGCGGAGTAAATATAAGGACTTGAAGAAGAGAGATATATGGTTGGGTCACACAATGAAGGCTGTATGTGATAATTATTCCCTCCTACCAGATCCTGGCAAACAAACAAACAAACAAAACCATGAAAAGCCTAAACCAAAAAACAACAATTGAAAGAACACTTGAAGCTCCTGTACTTTGTAGAAACCTCACATTTACTAATGCTCCATTGGAAGCTAAAAAGAAAAAAAAATGTTAGGCAACTGAATTATCTTTACAGGTTAATGAGACTGCCAGAAAGCAACAGAGAAAGTACTTTCAACAGGGGAATTATTTAACATAATGACATTTCTTTTCATGCAAACCAAATTGATTTCTGGAAGTAAGTTAGAAAATACTTACCCCTCCCCCCATCCAGGTTTTTAAGCTAAATCATGTTAGATTTAGAAAACCACTAAATAGCTCCCCTGCTTATCTTCAGGAGTTTTTAAAATGAAAATGTGGGTGAATGGAGTAGTAAGACTGATGACACCAACAAAGATAGCTAGAAAGTCTATCCATATCAAGGACCAAGCATAAGGTCTGCTCTGTCAGTAATTAGCATTCATACTGGGAAAGAAATTACATATTAATATACTGTGTGTTCTTTTATTAGGTGGCTCATTTTTTAACAGTGACATGCCTGTGGACAGAAATGTAATTCTTCACAGAGATTTAAAAGGTTGGGACTACATGCAATTCGCCACATTAATCATGTGTTAGATCAAATAAACGCCCATTGTGGGCTTTTTGTATTCATCAAGAGTTGAGCAGCAGTAACACATTCTGTTCTAAAACTGAAAAAGAAAGAAATCTGAACTAAAAAAAAAGGGAGGGGGGAATAACCCCAAGAACCTAAGAGAAGGATTTTTTTTTTCTTATTTCTCAAATTCATCTTCTTTTTCTATAATTGAGGTAAAACTTTAGACTAATCTTAGAGTCACCCATCTGGCTGATATGAGTGGTTTGTTGCTATTAATTACTGTAGGAGATAAGATTAATCAAAATGTGTAACAATCATAGGAAATAATTTTAAGGATTTATTGCTATTTAATCAGGGCTGAAAGACATTTTTATGCGAGTGCAACTCTTTTGCTTCTGTGTTGTTGTATAATGTCTGGCAGCAGAAGAGAGGGAGAAACCCTTTGTTTCTGATTCTATAACACGTTCTAATAGAAGCTTTGGTGCACTAAGAGTGTATAAGGCTAATGACCTTTAAATGCTGCAATGCATTTTCAGAGAATTAGAATGTATAAGGGCATAGAACTTCTTACAGTTTATCCTTTAAAAGATACCAGCAGTGGAAACAGATTTTAAAGCACTATTCATGAATCTACATTGTGGTATTGTTTAAAATAACATGATGTGAAGCATGAATTGCATTCACACAGGAAAATGAAATCTGAATGCATTCTGTTAATGGAAGGCAAAAGTCAATTGTCATTTAGGTCACTGTGTGACAGTAGGAAATCATTTTAATGAAGCTAGCCCTGTTCAAAACAGTTTGGATCTCAGCATAAAAAAGAATATGAGTTCCCAAACAGGATTTCACTGGAGGCAAATACTATCAAGAAAGCAACTCAAGTGTATAGTAAAAGCTCCCACTAGCAAAAGGTTGAATAAGCTTGAATCAACAAAATAGATGGTTTTAAGTATTTTATTCTCCACATTTTTGATGACTTTAGAAGTAGTACCCAGCTGCTTGCACTGTGTGAATTTTGGGGGCAGAATTATGCTCATTGCAACCCTTAACCATAGTTAAAGACTATGCTCCATCTAATTAAAATTATGCCCAAAGATAAACAATGAAGAACATCGAATCTTCACTGGAGAAAACAAGGGCTGAAGAGTATTGATTAAGTCATTATACCGCAAGTGTCTCCTCTTCTTCACTTTCTTTTCCCAAATCAGAATCCTTCCTTCAGTTCTCAATTCTGCTATCCTCTTCCCTTCCTCAAAATTAGCTATTAGACTATTAAGAAATAAAACCCTTAGCAAGCCTTCCAGTTAAAGTTGCTCTTGTGGAAGATTTAATGGTAATCGGGACTGCAGGTTCCCACATTTCCAGTCTTGTTTAAAAGACAGCACATTTTGGTAAGGAGCTAAGAAAGTACGGTCCTTAGTTCAGTCTGCATTTATTCAAGGCCGTGCTGTATGCCCTTGGGCAATCAAAGAGTCTCGGAGTGTTTGCCAAGTGTCATGTTGTTGAGCTTGCTCCTGCCATCTTCTCTCACCCAGGAAGGCTGAGGGGGAAGACATCGACCCCAGGGAAATCAAGTCAAGTTTATTCAGCGTTCAGTCTCAGGCTATTGGTTAAAGAGACAATAGGAGTTCTGGATGCAGAGGCTCTTCATTTCTCATCCCTCCCTTCTTTCCACTTAGTAGAGAAGGGCAATTGAATCATTGTGGTAAGATTTATTAATATATGAAAATAAAATAATGTCCATCATATGCCTGTGTATCAAAATGTTGTAATTCTTTCCTATTATATACATTTTGTAGAAATGTGTGTTTTTTTTTTGTTTAGGAGTAGTGAAAAAAATTTATTCAAACTATAGAGCAATGCAATAGGAAAAATTGTCAGGCATTGCTGAGAGCCCTGCCCCCTAGTCCATCTGTTAGTTTTTAGAGCTAAAATATCTAAGTTAGTAGACATCAAGTAAACAAATATTAGAAAAAGAGACAACTGGGAGATGATATGACAGAATGATTTAAATGTCATCTTAGGAAGAGTTTTGTGACCTTGGCAAATTAATGTCTGTAAGTCTCAGTTTCTTCATCTGTAAAATGGAGGTAGTAAAATTAATGACTTTTAATTAGATCGAGTGAAATGATGTATCTAAAGAGCTTAGCATATTGCCTGGACCAAATTAAGTGGTGATCATTAATAAAGTATTATTTTAAAAAATCCTTTACCTTTCCTCCTAGGTATTTTATTAAATTTATTCACTCTTCTGTAAAACAAAACAAAAAAATAGAAAAAACTTCTACGGTTCTTTCTTCTTTTGTCTTTCTCTGTTTAAAGGTAT
Organism: Saimiri boliviensis; assembly: GCF_048565385.1. NCBI lineage: Eukaryota > Metazoa > Chordata > Mammalia > Primates > Cebidae > Saimiri > Saimiri boliviensis. The sequence continues at coordinate 53,023,910 of NC_133451.1, forward strand.
TTTTGTTGCCCAGGAAATTGCATTAGGGCCCATAGATGAAAATAACAGGTGTTAAGTATCCTACATTAAAAAATAATTTTCACATTTGGGGATAGGGACAGACTTATGTTTACAAAGCTTAATAAGGGGTATAGAAGTAGCACTAGCTGGCTAGGCATGGTTGCTCATGCCTGTAGTTTCAGCATTTTGGGAGGCTGAGGTGGGCGGATCACCTGAGGTCAGAAGTTTGAGACCAACCTGATCAACATGAAGAAACCCTATCTCTACTAAAGATGCAAAATTAGCTAGGCGTGGTAGTGTCATGCCTGTAATTTCAGCTCCTTGGGAAGCTGAAGCAGGAGAATCACTTGATCGTGGGTGGCAGAGGTTGCAGTGAGCCGAGATTGCACCATTGTACTCCAGCTTGGGCAACAAGAGCAAAACTCCATCTCAAAAAGAAAAAGAAGTACCACTACATTAGCCACCGCCCAATCACACCTTTTTCAACCCATTTAAAAGGATTAGGGAGGGGAGAAAGAGCCTTCAAAGACAGCCTTAAAGCAGTACTTGTACTGTGGGAGCAGGATGGGGTGCTAAGTTCTACCCAAAGTCAAGTGAGAGGAATCTTCAAGATAAACACTTGTGAAGTTTGAGGATATCTACGTAAAGGGACTTGGCAGAGTTCTTAAAGGCCCTTTGAGGAGGTCTGCATTCCCCAAATGCAAGTATATTGGTACCCTCATGCATCAAGTTAATAACATTGGAGATACCTGAGATTGAACCACTTAAGCCATATGGAAAAGAGCTCAGCAGCAAGTGAAGGTGGAATGTATTACACATGGAGGATGCTAAGGTCGAGTAGAAGAGACTGAGTTGGGCCCCTGTCTCCCACACTGGGGAACTGTGCAGTGAGTCAGCCCTGCATGACTCAATGAAGAATGTATGTATGTGTTCCATAAGTGAGTCAGCATGTGGATGCCTACCACATGGAGGCCTTGACTCAGGGAGTAGTGACATCAAGGAAAGAACTAAACCTGCAGGGAATTAAGTAAAGGGAGATTTGCTTTTGACATTCATTTTTTTCTTTTTGCTCCCAGCCACATGAGAGGTTAGACTCAACAGGAGCGGGAGGAAGAACTTTAGATGTTGTCATGTTTCCTTTCATCTTCTAAGAGGCTAGAGTTACAGAAGGGAAAGAGCAGACAACATTTCCCTCTCTGCTGCAGGTGCCTTATGTCAGGTGTCTGGTCTACATAAGAGGATGATGAGAGTTCTACTATTTTTTTTTTTTTTTTGAGATGGAGTCTTGCTCTGTCACCAGGGTGGAATGCAATGGCCATGATCTTGGCTCACTGCAACCTTCACCTCCCAGGTTCGAGCAATTGTCCTGCCTCAGCCTCTGGGTAGCTGGGACTACAGGTGCGTGCACCAGCTAAGTTTTGTGTTTTCAGTAGAGATGCGGTTTCACCACGTTGGTCAGGCTGGTTTGAACTCCTGTCCTCAGGTGATCTGCCTTTCCTGGCCTCCCAAAGTGCTGGGATTACAGGTGTAAGTCCGGCTGAGTTCTTTTTAACTGGACTGTTTTCTCTATCTCAATATACAGCCAGTACCCTGGAGAGATTTGCTTTTACCTGGTAGGGTGAGAGGTGATATCCCTCTCACCTTTGCTTCAGCGTTATAGCGATTTTCTAGTTCTGTGCCACATTTAGTTTGCAGGGACTTTCATTGTGTCACCATCACACAGGAAACCATGTTTGTGTACTAGATTGAGGGCCTGTAGGCTACAGGCTTCAATGCTTTGGACAATACTTAAATGCTAGAGGATAGGAGATAACTTTCAAGGTACAGGAATCTATAACTCTGGTGAAGTTTCTGAAGCTCTAGTTTTCTGAGAGTTGTCTGGAAATGTCTTCAAATTGGAAAAAAAAAAAAAAAAAAGGAGCTGTGAGACTTTATCCCTTCCATCAATAAGGAAGAGGTGATTGAAAGGCTCTTCATATTTTGGAATCAATATTTGCAACATATGACTCATGTGATAACAAAAGCTACCAGCTTTTTTGGTGGTGTTTAGAGCAAAATAAGCTACTCCAACAAGTCTAAACTGCTGTAAAGTAATTCTTCCAACTCTCTTACTAAATGGTGAATGCAACCAGTAGTGGTCAAAGTGTCTGAAACAAATTGAGATGTTCACAGGAGCCTGTGCCAGATAGGAGAATCAGAGTGGAAATACCTGGGGTTTTGGAGCAAAGCCATGCTCTTTTCAGTAAGTTATTATTGTCTCTTTGAAAAACAGATCTTGCTTTGTTAATGAACCCTGATAGAGACTAAATTCTGAAGGTTAGCCAGGTTACCCAAGGTGTTCAGTACGAACTACTTATTGTCTGAATCACAAGCCAAAAATTTGGGATATCTGGCAATAGTATTTCATCAGCTGAAGTGAGATATTTAAGACTGGGCCTGAGCAGGTAGTGAAGGCAAACTAAGATGCATGATCATGTGGATTACACTTCCAGTGTGTTTATTAAGTCCCTCATTCCTCTTTTTTTTTTTTTTTTTTTTTTTGAGACGGAGTTTCGCTCTTGTTACCCAGGCTGGAGTGCAATGGCGCGATCTCAGCTCACTGCAACCTCTGCCTCCTGGGTTCAGGCAATTCTCCTGCCTCAGCCTCCTGAGTAGCTGGGATTACAGGCACGCACCACCATGCCCAGCTAATTTTTTGTATTTTTAGTAGAGACGGGTTTCACCACGTTGACCAGGATGGTCTCGATCTCTCGACCTCGTGATCCACCCGCCTCGGCCTCCCAAAGTGCTGGGATTACAAGCTTGAGCCACCACACCCGGCCCCCTCTTTTTCTTAATCTATACTTACAGAATCATTGTGGTGTCAGGTGTCTGGTCTACATAAGAGGATGATGAGAGTTCTACTATTATTTTTGTGCGATTTGGTTAAGAAAATAGTAGAGCCTACTTTACAGAGGGCTTTACACAATGTGCTGGCACTACCAGTGTGTACTACTCTGATAGTCTCAAGCCATGGTAGCTTTGAAAGACAATGAAGGGAAATTCCTTATAAAACAGAGTTTGACTAATGTATACCATTTTCTGATTTATCTGAAAGGAAGATGGCCTGATATAAGTATGTATATCTATTCATGGGTAGTAGTAAGAGATGGTAAGAGATTTGGAAAGAGTGAGATCAAAGGATTGGTGACAAGCAGATTTGATGAAGAAGTTTCTTGTAGATAAACCTCTGGAAGTTGGTTCATAATATCTTTACCTGTATCTATACTTACTTCTATCTATATATCTCCCATGAAAATGCTCATGAAAAGAATCTCAATGAAGAGATTAATAATATCCTTAATAATATCCTTAATGATAAGGACAAGATGATTTACGCTGTGCCTATCAGTGCCTTCTTTCTTAGCCACTTTGGTGTACTTTATTAATGCACTCTTGAAAAAAGTTGTTATGAATAATGAGGATGTTCACTGTGCTTGAAATTAACAAAACTGATTGCCCCTTACTAAATCTGACTTGATTATTGTCACTGCTAGTGTCAGAGTTCAATTCTGAGTCCCTGATAAGACATGATGATCCAGGTGGCCCTTCTATCATTAAGATACATGATGTATCTTTTTGGAATAGACGCATATCATGGATTTATATTTTTTTCTTATTTTGACATCCTCTTCCAACATCAGTAGAGTTACTTAATACTTTATACAGAATTATCGCAATTAAAATTGTTTCTCATGAGGAACTCTATCAGAGAAAAAGAAAAAAGCCACAATCTTTAGTAATTTTTCACAGTGTCATAAGTAAGATGACAGGTTAATATTAATGAAATTCACTAGTCTTACTATGGTCCACCTTCATCAAGAATCATTAAATAGCTTATTGGAGGCTCAGTTATAGCACCATCTATGAAAGAACATCTTATATGTTTAAGGTACTGTTATGTAGATTGTGTTTTATTTACTGAATCAGTGACCAACACATTGTGTTTTTTCTTTGATAGCCAGAATACTCAGATTTGGACATAAGTAGTAAAAGAGGGAAGGGTGCATCTCTCTATTATGTATATTGATCAATTTATAAAAAATTTTTTAACTGTCCCTGTGACTCTGGCTTCTGTTAGCTTAGAGATTTTCTACATAAGCAGGGACTCTTTCCATTTGGGGTTATTACTGTGGTTCACATATATATGTATACATAAACACACATACACATATATATATATTTATACACACACACACACACACACACACACATACACACACACATTTCAATAGCTTTTTGGGTAGAAGTGGTTTTACATGGATGGATTGTTGTACAGGGATGAAGTCTGAGATTTTAGTGCACCCATCACCTGAGTAGTATGCATTGTACCCAATATGTTGTCTTTTATCTCTCACTTTTTTGTCACTTTCCATGTTTCTGACTTCCCAATGTCCATTATGCCACTCTGTATGCCCTTGTATAGCTTAGCTCCCACTTATAAGTGAGAACATTGGTATTTGGTTTTCCATTCCCGAATTACTTCACTTAGAATAATGGTCTCTGGCTCCCTCCAAGTTGCTGCAAAAGACATTATTTCATTCCTTTTTATGGCCAAGTAGTATTCTATTGTGTGTGCATGTGTGTGTGTGTGTGTGTGTGCGTGTGTGTATAATATATATATATATTATATATATATAAATAAAATACATATATTTCTTTTTGGAATAGACGTATATCATGGATTTATATTTTTTTCTTATTTTGACATGGTCTTCCAACATCAGTAGTTACTAATGTGTATATACACATATATATCTCACATTTTCTTTATCCACTCATCAGTTGATGGGAACTTAGGTTGGTTCCATATCAGTCGTAAATTGATGTGAGCAATACATTTTTTTTCATAAATTAGCCAGTCTTAGGTGTCTGATACAGAAGGACACAGTGAGCTAACACAGGAGGGAACCCAGAATTTCCCCTCTGGTGCCTCTCATTCATTATTGTCACATTAAGCCAACCAAAGAATGCCAACCATCTGAAGTGCTGGTTGAGGGGTTGAAGGCAAAACAGTGATGGAAGTAAGGAATGTAAAAAATAAGTAATAAATACAGACTTTGGCCTTATAATTATATAACAGAGCTGTCCATTTCATCATCCTTGCTGTGACCAGAATTTAAAACTGTAGGTATGGTAGATATCACTCTATTCTCAAACGCTTGCTGGTTCTTCCTGGAGACAGAAAATCTATTTTAGTTAACTATTTAAAGATAGTTAACTTCAGACTTAACTATTTTAATATATTTGGCCAATGAAAAGTGAGCAAAAGTGATAAGAATTACTAACAGCAAAAATTTAAGTCAGTGAATGGTTCTCTATGGTCTCTTTTCCTTATTTCATGAGATCAGCAATATTCCAGGTACAGGTTGCTCCATCAACATAGCTTTCTAAGTATGAACTGTGTAAAGAGAGTTGCTGCTAGCCCATAATAAACATATAGGGAAAGCCAGAAATAAATCTTTGCTGTTGAAAGTTGCTGAGGTTTTGGCCTTGTTTGTAATTATAGCGTAACCTATTCTATCCTGACTTATACATTATATTTTACTAAACTTAATAAATTTTCCTGTGATTCCTACCCTTTCCCCCAGAATCTTTTCTAGTGTGTGGGCAGTGGGTTTACTTCATAGTTAAACTCATGGGTTATAGAATAATATTAGTAACATTGTACCAAATTAGCCTAGATGAGGAGTGTCCATCACTCAGAGATCCTGGACTTGACCCTGGCTGCAGTACAAAATAATGTTGGTATGCATAGTGGTGAATACAGTTTTTGTTTATATAATAGTTGTAGTGTGTTAGAGAGGAAAGGTTTTGAAAGTGTGATGTGTAAGTACAGAAAAGGGATATATATATATATATATATATATATATATATATATATATGTGATTATCTATCTATCTATTATCTATCTATCTATCTATCTATCTATCTATCTATCTATCTGTATTGGGTAAACAAAAAGGTAAATTGCAGTAAATATTTATCTTTTTCTCAGTTGCCCATGTCTGAACCCACTTTATGTGTTTATGATTTTCATAAGCGTAGCTGAGAGGCAGAGCCAGTCTCCAACCAAAAAAAGTTGTAAGTGCTAGAAACTAGCTCTCAGCCTCCCTCAAACCTGGGGCGAACTAATCTCTACCAATTAGATGTATAGGTCTAGACTATTTTTTCTTTTTCAGAGTGAGAATTTGAATTCAGATTTTTGTGGTTCTAAAACCCTGGTGGCTCTTTAAATGGAAGCATGTCACTAACACATGTGAGTTAAGAAGCTCCATCACCTACTGGCTTTGTGATCCTGGATAAGCCACTTAACTTGTCTGAGCTTTGGTACCTTGTCTGCAAATTGAGGATAAACAGAGTACACTTCCACAGTGACCTTGTGAGGATTAAATGAGAATGATACATACAAAATACATTAAGTAAGATAAAGTGGTAAGCAAGGACTAAATACCTGGGAGCTTAGTCATGCAGGGAGCAGAGATTGTGGGGTGTGCTCTTTGGAAGTGATCTCCGTAGCAGTGAGCCTGAGTTCCCAGGGCATTCCAGCAATGATGTAAGGCCTGGCCTTTAATGAACACACTAGCTCTGCTGGTGGCTGTTTTTTCCAGTAGATGAGTTCTGTGGTATGATGAAGCACTGCTCCTGTCTGGGAAACTCCAGCATGTTTCTTCAGTGCTCCCAACAATTGTGTGAACTTCCTAACAGTCTTTGAGTAAAATTCCTTTACTGCTTATGTCTGCCAGGTATGAATTTAGTTGCTTGGTACTCTAAAACTTTGCTATTTCAGTAGGTCTGGCTTTATTCCTAGTAGTCAAAAATGCATGAAGTTTTAAATTCAGACAAATCTGGTTGGAATCTCACTGTCATTTACCAGCCAAGGTGACTTGTTGAAATTTTTCAAACTTTCTGAGCTTGTAACTTTCTTGTCCTTAAATGGAGATCATAATACTTACTTTGTAGGGTAATCAAAAAATTAATTAAATAATATGTATACAAATATCTATCACTGAGTCTCACTTCTAGTAAGCATGTAAAACAGATTAACTTCTTCCTCAAAAGCAAGTATGGATGTCTTTCCTCTTTTATGATAAGGATTAGGCTATATGAATATTATTTAAATAACCATTGCCCCAATATTGGGATGAACCGAAGAATCTGGGTGAGGGAAATGCCTTTGAGACATGGAAAATAATTGAAAAAGGGAATTACTTTAGCCCTAGGCCTGTCTTAACTGAGAAGAAGGAATGAGGATAACATAGAATGATATGTGTTATGTCTTCCATTGCCTTTTGCCTGTATTCAGTGGTACTTGAGTCTGCATTATTTGTAATTTTCTGCATTATTTGTGTTGAGTCCATTATGCAACTTCATCATTAGTATCATATTCACAAGTGTTATCATGCAGTTACAGCCAACAGATACTTAATGGAAAAATCCACTTTGAATCATGTGGGTGTTTTCTTTCTTTCCTCCCTATTTCTTTCTTTTATCTTGCTGAAGACACACACACACACACACACACACACACACACACACACACACACACACACAAAATATAAACATGCTGTACATGCCAACGTCTCCTATTTATGATTTAAAAAAATCTATGAAGTATACCCAGGGTAATAATTCAGCAAGGCACATTAACTTACTTTGGGTATTAGAAATATTTTATTTGCTGTTTTATTGCTCCTTTTTAAAGCAGTGGATTTAAAGCAGTGGATTTGAAACTTCAGTGTGCATAAAAATGATCAAGGAGAGATCACTATACATGTAGATTCCATGGCCCACTCCAGTGAGGTGGGTATTACTACAGCTTCACTTCTACAATGTGGAAACTGAAAAACAGGAGTTAAGTGACTTGATCACCCTCACTGAGGGTAAGAATTCCAACCCAGATGTGTCTTGTCTGGGTACCATAATACCTAGAGCAAGAAAGCGAAGAATACTGTGCCCTTTGGGAGGCAACCAAGGACAAGTTTACTTTTATACCCGTTTCTTAGTCCGGTGACTGGGTATAAACTTTGTTGTTGTCTTTTTTATATCAAGCAGATATTGCCAGTCATTAACAGGGGATGACAATCCACACTCCCTCAATTCTATTTATTCTGTCACTATGTCTTTTCCTACCTGAATGAAAATAGATACCAAATAACTGAGCACCAAAGCCAACACTTGAAAGAGCAACCACTTAAAATAACCTGTCTTATTTTTCTGGATCTGTCAGACCTTTCCATGGATTTAGAATATAGGATTAAGAAACAGATTCTTTAGAACTGTTTGAGAGTACTGATTTGGGGAAATTAATCCATGTTAAAAACGTGTTTGCAGTGCTGGGATTTTCTCAAACCTTCATCTAGAGAAAATTTGTGATTCTTCTCCCTCCTTGCCTCAGTCCCTGAGTTCCAAGGTTTTAAAATGACCATTTGTCAAATGCATTCTACAAACAGTGATTTATAAATGGTATCTTATTCAATCCCTACAGTAACCTACAAGATAGGTCTCACCCTTCTCATTTTATAGATGAGCAGTAAGCAGCTTAGAGGGACTAACTTCCTAAATATCACACAGCTAATCATTAGCAGAGCTAATTTATTATTATTTCCCTCCAGTTTCATCTCACTCTAAAACCTGTGCCCTTATCTGCCAACACGATTTAACAGCCTGCCTGTCTATTTAACAGAATCATAAGTTTTTATGTTCTCAGGATAAGTCAGTAATACATTCAACAATAACAACAGCAGCAAACTAAACAGATTGTACTTTCTCTGATTCCAACCCTATGGAATTGCTCTAAGGATTAGAGAATTAAACATCAGTGGAATGCGAAGGTTTATGACATGTAACTGTTCTTGTGTCAATGACAAAATGGCAGCAAATTTGCAGGCAGGTGACAGGAACCCCAGCACAGTACTCTGTTTGTGCGACCTTTATGAAATGGAGCCGTTGGCTACCACCTGTGGTTTTGTAGTTGTGCCTCCCACTGAGCACACATTTGATCTTCTGATTAATTAGGTGCACCTTGGCTAGAAGCCCGCGATCAAGCATACATATTTCAAAGCTTAAACTGGGTTCCTTCTAAGATGAAAGCAGAATGTTTCAAAGAGTAGCATAAATCTTCATGTCATCTTTGTGGAAAACGAATGACATTAACAATATTAATTTATAGATACAATAAAAAACATTAAAGGAAATGATGCACTTCAACTTTTACTTCTAATTTGTATTTTTATGACAAGTTTTTTTTATTGGAGTAAAGTGTCAGCGATCTTTTTGAGGAGATCTTTAATTAGAACAGATTAATTCCATCCTTTCGGCATTAAGAAGACAAGAAAATTGGATGCCCAAAGACATTGTCTTGAAATGCTTAAAAGTCTACCCTCATTATTTCAAAGATAAAGACATTGCATTGCTTTTTATTTCTTCTTAAATGGATTCAATATTCGATGGGACAAGTAACATTTCTCTATTTAATTGCTATTCTATCTAAAAGCAGTGTCACCAAACTCCTTTTTTAAAGATTCCAACTGTCGGAGTTGCCCGTTTATTCTCCTTTCCTTTGACTTTCATCCAAACATGTGTCTTTCATCTCTGCAGTGAGCAATGAATAACCAGCCAAGCCTGTCTCCTCATCTGACCCGCTTTCTCTGTGCTAAAGGAATCTCAGTATGCCGTGTTTCCCTTCTCTGCAGTGGTTAGAGTACTGCCAGCATGTGAGACACCAACAAACTCATTTCCCATCTTCAGCCACATAATTAACAGCAAAGATGAATAGACAGAACCAGGATTCATTTGTACAGCCTTGGTGGCTCTCTTTGTGTTTTATGTAGGATGGATGATCTATATTTTTATTTTTCTGCTCATTTGTTTACTTTAATACGGTTCCCTGATAAATGTATAGTAGCAACCAGACATTTTCTCATCAGTTCTGTGGTATAGATCATTCTTTGTTTAAACTGATTTGTGTGAGGCCATTAGATCCAGTGGGGGAGAACAGAAAAGATCCATGACAAATATAATTCGAATTGTCCTTTCTGTGTCATCTTTTATCAATTGTCTTTAATAAACCTTCAAGACATTTTTCCTTTAGAATTTTTGTTATTAGATTAGAAAAAAAAACCTTATCAATGTAAATGCACTCTTGTTATAACAAATGAAAAAATAAAGGCCTTTGCAAAGAAGAAGCTAATAATTCTCTCTGCTTCCCATCTTTTTAAAGTAGAAAGCCAATGCTAACATTTAGGAATGTATGTTTGTATCCTCATTTTTATAGATGTACATGTTTATGTAATATTAAAAATATATGGATGTGTGTCCATGTTTTAATATTTTTACAAAACTGAAATATCCATTCTTCGATAACTTCTTCTTCTATAATAAAATGTGTTCTTTTTGATTATCTCTATGTCCCAGGCAGTGATGATCGAGGCACTTGGAATATGATGGTCAATAAGATGGATAAATTCCTGCCCTTACAAAGCTTGTATATTAGTGAATCATGAATATCACATCCTTCAGGTCAGTAAGTACCAGATCATTTAAAAAATTGGCCTCATAATCTTAGAAATTTCCTTTCCTAAGTGTGTTTTCTAGTTTTATTATTATTGATGATAATGCTGTATTAAGCATTCTCATATAGATTCTCTTATATACTAGTGATTTTTTTCTTTAATTCTGGAATTAAAATAGGAATTTTTCAGGAAAAGAAACATATACTTTTTATTTTAATAAACATTGTAAATAACTTTCCAAAACTTTGTCATATCCTTACGTGTGATATATTCACTCTCCACACATTTGCTGGAAAGGTTGGTGAGTCCCTGTTTCCTCTTATTGTGGGTAGAAGCTCTCTTTTGCCATTCACAAATGGCCTTTTGTAAAAAAACAGAGTGCTATTTTGAATGTAAGTTGCCCTTTCCTAATTACTAGTGAGATGGAGTACCTGTAATACAACTAAAGGAGAATAGTGGACAATTGAAAGTCCAGAAATGTAGTGGTGAATATCATTAGTTTCTTTCTTTCTTTTTCTTTCTTTCTTTCTTTCTTTCTTTCTTTCTTTCTTTCTTTCTTTCTTTTTCTTTTTCTTTTTTTTTTTTTTTGACAGAGTCTCACTCTGTTGCTCAGTTGCTCAGGCTGGAGTGCAATGGTGTGATCTCGGTTCACTTCGACTTCTGGCTGCTGCCTCAGCCTCCCAAGTAGCTGAGATTACAGGTGCACACCACTATGCCCAGTAAATTTTTTGTATTTTGAGTAGAGACGGGGTTTCCCCTTGTTGCCCAGGCTAGTCTTGAACTCCTGGGCGTAGGCAATCTGCCTACCTCAGACTCCTAAAATGCTAGGATTATAGACATGAACCATTGCGCCTGGCCTATTAGTTTCTTATTAATTAATAATCACTCAAGCGCTATTCCTTCTGGACTAATACCTGATAATACAAATATTATTACCTCATTTTCTTCTGATAAAAATTTCTGTGTAAATAAGCATAATTCACGTAAAAATCTAAATTCCTTTTAGTTTGTTTTAAACATAATAAAACATCTTTGCCTCTCATCATATTATGGTGCCATATTGCTTTATATTCAAGTTACATTATCCAGGGACATAAAAATGTTTACTATTTATTTGTTTTTAACATGATTTTAATTAATTAAATTGACATTGCTTTTCAAGCCTATCACATTATAAAAGTCACATGGAAGTTAGATACTGAAAAGGGCAAAAAGCCAGATAACTTACTCGTACTCCCACTGCAAACATTGGCCAGCTCTATATCTTAAAACTGTTAGCTCAATATTTCTGACTGTGCACTGCGAAATGCTGGATCCTTAGGATACAATTGAGTTTTAGATACGAAGGAAGTACTATGCAAAAAGTTTGGCAAGTGTTACATCAAACACATTTTAATAGAGCTTTAATTGCAGGACTTCTCAGAACCTTTAGTATACTTCTGTGGACCACAGATCTCCAACAAAGGCATATTGTATGCAATGTTTCTGAAGCCTATTTGACATTAATTACTTTTTTCTATGGTGCATTTACAGAGCTTACATTTCATTGAATATATCATGGGAACGCTGTGCAAGCTTAATCTTGTTAGTTAACACAAGCTTTCATCTTCCCCCAAAAGAAGAAAGTGCAAATATGAAAAGATAAGAACACCACCATTATCTGAATTGGATTAATTTGGTCCTCTATATGGGAAAAGTGCTGATAGACATTCTTGCTTTATTACTGGCTTTTTGCATGGTGTCTCAACCCAAACCCTCATGTTTTCCTGGACCCTATCATCACAGTCATTCTACTTTCATAGCTGTGACCAAATAGTCGTTTTAATGAGGGGCCTTAGATTATTATGAACCTTCCTAACCTCTAAAAGAAATAAATCTTTATCTTGCTAACATTATACTCTCTTCTGTTCCCCTGGGGTTCTTTCTAGACACATTATGAGCATTGAGTGGTTGTGGGAGCAATTGCTTATTAAGTTCTATATTCTGCTATTTGAAACCTATTCTTGTTGTAAGTAAAACTACTATAGAAATCTGTACATGAAGGGCTAGTTTTGTGTCTTTACTTCCTTAAATCAATATTATAATCAATTCGGCTATCTTTTGAACTTTCTCTAACCCAATTCTATCCTAGTGGCAGTGAGGTGGTTAAAAATCAGTTTCTGGTGGTGATAGTCACTGATTCAGCAATTCCACACTTCTAATTTTTTTTTATCCAGGGACATGGTGAAAAGAATGCTCAAATAATTAACTTGCCTATCCTGCCATTTGGGCTGACTGTTGATTTTTTAATAAAAAAAATTAAGTGTATTTTATTGTTTTAATGAACATAAGTATTGAGGCCTAGTTCGACTAGTAAACTTCTTTTGCCTTTTATTCTGTCTCTCTCTCTTCCTACTTCTTTCTCCGCACTCATGCCAGCTTTCCTTTTTTTCTTGAACTGCGCTCTCCATTGATGTAAAACTTGCATTGCAACTTCTGCAGACAAGGTGGGAGAGAGAGAGAGCATCCATAATTAGGGAAGCGTTGGGTTGTGCATACACAGTTTTTTAAACACAATTGCTGGTCCTTCCTTTTATTTTACAAAAAAATGCAGATAGTGTTAAAAACCTGAGTTCATATCTCTTCTCAATAGATTTAGTAGAAGGAGAAAGTTTCCACTCTATATTCTCTTTATATGCTACTCAGAAAACCATTTGCTAGATTTACTGGTTACTCTTGTTGTCAATAAGAGAGCCATATAATTGTTCCTAATGCCCTTAGCTTTTCTTGTCCATGGATATTGTCTGTTAGACTACTTTCCTCTCTGATTTTAGTTGTCTTTTTAATTTGCTCCCATGAAGAATATTTTAAACAAGAAAATTATATTTATATAGGAGTCTATATATTTTGCTCTCTCTCTACTACATTTATGTATTTCTATATATTTTAAAGACAATTTTTTCTATAACTATTTTTCTTTTTTCAGCAAACTTTTAGGTTTGGGCTACATGTGCGGGTTTGTTATATAAGAAAAGTCATGGCATTGGGGTTTGTACGTAGCTTTTTTTGTCATTCACGTACTAGGTCTAGTACCCCACAGTCGCTTTTCCTAAACCTCACCCTCCTCCTGCCAACCACTCGCTGATGGATCACAGTGTCTGTTGTTCCCTCTTTGCGTTCATGAGTTCTCATCACTTAGCTCTCACTTATAAGTGAGAACATGAGGGATTCCTGAGACATTTTCTTTATTTCTATTCATCATTCTTTCTTTCTTTTCTTTTATTTTTGTCTGACTGTCTTATTTCAGAGAGCCAGTCTTTAAGTTCTGAGTGTCTTTTCTCAGTTTGGTCTCTTCTGCTGTTAATACTTGCAATTGTGTTTTAAAATTCTTGTAGTGTGGTTTTCAGCTCTATCAGATCAGTTAGTGTCTTTTATATATTGGTTATTTTGTCTGTCAGCTTCTGCATCCTTTCACTGTGATTCTTAGTTTCCTTGGATTGGGTTTTGGCATTTTTTTTTTTTTTTCTTTTTTTTTTTTTTTTTTTGACAGAGTTTCTCTCTTGTTACCCAGGCTGGAGTGCAATGGTGCGATCTTGGCTCACTGCAACCTCCGTCGTCTCCTGGGTCCCAGCAATTCTCCTGCCTCAGCCTCCCAAGTAGCTGGGATTACAGGCGTGTGCCACCATGCCCAGCTAACTTTTTGTATTTATAGTAGAGATGGCATTTCACCATGTAGACCAGGATAGTCTCAATCTCTTGACTTTGTGATCCACCCGTCTTGGCCTCCCAAAGTGCTGGGATTATAGGCATGAGCCACTGTGCCCAGCCTGGGTTTTGGCATTCTTTTGAATTTCAATGATCTTCATTCCTATCCAGGTTCCAACTTCCACTTCTGTCATTTCAGCCAAATCTGCCTGGTTCAGAACCCTGTTGGAGAACTAGGATGATCATTTGGAGGATATAAGACACTCTGGCCATTTGAGTTTCCACAGTTCTTATGTTGGCTCTTTCTCATCTCTGTGTGTGGGTGTTCCTTTAATTGCAGTGTAGATGGAGAACAGTCAATAGGTTTCTTTTCTGGTTGTTTTCACAGGGCTGAGGGTTTGTGTAGGGTCTTTATTTGCAGAGCCTTTGAGGTCTAGAAGACTAGTAAACTTCTTTTGCCTTTTATTCTGTCTCTCTCTCTTCCTGTCTTTGATTTCATAGGGGAATATGTTAGTGAGGTATTTTTGGTGTTGAAGCTTTGGGGTGTGATCCAGGAGGCAGTGGTTAGTTGCAGTGGTCAGTAGGTAGGCTCCAGCTCAGCTGTGTGGCTCCCCTGTGTGCCCTCACAGTTGTCAGCCTTGCTCTCGCTCAGTGAACTGAAAGTGTGAGCTCCTCTCCCACTTGAGTGCTGGCTATAGATTGTGGCTTGGCACTCTTGGGCTGCCCACTACAGCTCTGGGATGATCTCAGGGCTTTAGTTTTCCCCTCAACTTGGAGACAGCAGAGGAAGGGACCTTAGT
Organism: Saimiri boliviensis; assembly: GCF_048565385.1. Classification (NCBI taxonomy): domain Eukaryota; kingdom Metazoa; phylum Chordata; class Mammalia; order Primates; family Cebidae; genus Saimiri; species Saimiri boliviensis. Next base: position 53,038,948 of record NC_133451.1, read on the forward strand.
AGTGGCTGTGGCCAAGGGGTCTTTCATTTGTCTCCTAGTGGCTCACCCCAGAGAGATGAGGGTGAGCAATGGCTCAGTGAAATCAGCCTGGGATAAGGGGTCTGTACTGTGAGCCCAAGCTGGGGGTTCTCTGGCTGGTGATAAGGAGGGTGGATGGGTGGGACCTGTGGACAATGGACTGGCTGCCTCTCCTTGGGTAGACTCCAGCTTGTTGCAGCTATGGATAAGGTACTTACGGTCTTTGCTGCTTTGTTGGTCCAAGGGTAATGGGGGTAGTACCACTGCAGAAACAATGGCAGAGAGGCTTTTGATGGCCCCTGGGATCTTCAACGTTGAGAAACACGGAGTCACTGTTAACAGGGAGTGTTCTGCTGATGGTAGGTGGCTTCACTGCTGGTGTCAGCTGGGGGATCCATTTGTTGGAGAGCAGGGTGTTGAGGGCTCACCGGGAGGAGAGACTGGTATACTCTCCATATGGTGACTGTGGCATGTTGCAAGCTTGAGTGTATCCCTCAGGCTCTTTGTTTCTTCCCCAGATCAAGGGCAGTAGGGATAGAACTGCTGCTGAGGGGCTGTTTGATGCCTCTGGGAGTCTCTCCCCAGGGAGACTCTGGACTACTGCCAGTAGGTGTTCTCTGCCTTGGTGGGGTAACTGTTCTGTGGTTATAAGCCAGGGGGCCCCACCTAGTAAAGAGAGTGAGGGTTCCCAGGGAAGAAGGGCTGAAATCCTCTCCATATGTGGGCTATGGTGTGCTAGATGTGCTAGCCTAATGACTAGACCTTTTGTGCCTTCCCCAGCACAAGGGATCTTAGAGCAGGAGCACTGCAACTGTGGTGGTGGAGGAGTTGTAGGTTGACTCTGGGATTTCCTTCTCGGAGAAATGCTGCTGGGCTGCCTCTGATTGAGATAATCAGGTGGGGGCAGTGTGGTTGTGCTGGAGTCCCAGATTGGGCTGTCCTGCTTAGTGAGAGGTGAGGACCAAGACTGCATGGGGAATAGTATAGCCACTTTTCCATGAGGGGATTGCTCTGTGCTGGGGGTCTAGATCAACCCCTGGTCCTCAAGGATTCCAGAGCCTGGAGAAGCAAGGGTAAGGGCTGTAAGACAACAAAAATTGCAACCTTCCCTTTCCCTGTGGAACTCTGTCCCATGGAGTTGTAGAGCTACTACTGGCCCTGGTCCGGGGGTGCTGGAGACTCAGGCTTCGAAGACCTACCCAATGAGGACATACAGGATTGAAGACCCATGTAACAAACAGCCCACTTTTCTGCAGGTCTGCTTCAATATGCTGGGGATCTAGTCCAGTCCTTTGTCACCTGGAATTTTCCAGTACTCAAAGGCATCAATAATAGACTGCCAAATGCAAAAATGACAGCCTGCCCCTCCCTCTAGGAACTCTGTTGCTGGTCGGAACATACTGGCAGGAGGTGGCCGGAGACCCCAGTTGGGAGATCCCACTCACTGAGGGGAAATGGGATTGGGGGCCTGTGTGAAAAAGCGGTCTAGCTGCTTTTCGGTAGAGCAGCTGTGCTGTGCTTTGCTTGGAGTGTGCTCCAGCCCCCATTTGCATTGGGTTCTCCAAAGCCCAAAGGCAAGAACGGCTAAGACTGCTAAACAGTGTAGATGATGGCCCATCTCTCCTTCTCAGAGTTCCATTCCACGGAGTTTGGAACTTCTCCTTGCAGAAAAATAGTGGCAGGAATAGCAGGAAATCCCATTCAAGGGTTTCTTCCTCTTGAGGAAGAACAGGATTGGAACCTACAAAAAAAACCAGTCTGGCTGCTTTTTTATAGGGCAGTGTGCTGTGCTGGAGGACCACTCCAGCAACAGCGAAGGTTTCAAAACAGCAAAGATGGCAACCCACCCCACCTCTGGGCACTCTGTCCTAGGGAGGTTTGAAACCACTATTGGCTGGAAAACACTGGTGGAAGTGACTGGAGACCCCAGTTAGGAGATTCCACCAGTGAAGAGAAACAGGATCTGGGATTCACGTGAATAAGCAGTCTGACTGCTTCTCACTAGAGCCACTGGGTTGTGCCTGGGGATGGATGGCTCCCATCCCTAGTCACTTCAGACTCCTGCTTCTATGGGCAAAGGAGGCTCCCCTGGCTCTGTGTCACTCCCTGGCATGTGGTCATGCCAGGTTTTTTTTTTGCCTTGGTTTTCTCCATTCTCTGTGGGTTGTTTCCTTGATGAGTCCCAGTGAGTGAACCTGGACGTTTCAGTTGAAGGTTCTGTGTTCCTCGCCCCTTCCATTTCTCTCTGTGACAGCCATGCAGGCTAGCAGCTTCTAGTTGGCTATCTTGGACAAACCCCTATGATTCTTTTTTCTTCTGACTTTAAGCATAGCAGAATACAGATATGATAATATCCATGAATAAAAAGGTTCCTTTATATTATTTTATTAATTCATGGTGATAGATCAGGAGTTGAGAAATTTGAGTTTTTATTTCTGGCTCTGCTTGGTATTCACTTGCTTTTTTTCTTTTAAAAAACTCATTGGCAATAATAAGTTTTGGTATGTACATTTCATGCATAAATGTGGGATGCTGAATATGAAAAAACAGAATAGTTGTAATAAGATACTAATATAAATCTTATATGCATTAATTGATTTATGGAATTATATTATTTATTCATCTCTTATTTGTTCAAATGAATTGAGCATCTAGAATGAGCCAAGCATTGTGCTGCATGCTGTGGATACAGTGATAAATAATATAATTCTTCTCTCTCAGAATTTCCTGAAAAATGAACTTGTAATTTTTATTATTTTCCTTGATCTAATTTTGTGAGTTCACCTAAATTTTAATAATTTCTTAATTGTTCAAGTTCATTTGTTTATTTTTTTTTATGATGAGGTAGAGTCGAGGTTGTGTAATTTGAATAGTAAATTCAAAATCCAGGTAATGTCTGGATTTTTATGATTTTTTTTCATAATTTTCTATCCCGGATTTATTATTTATTGAGCACTATTCCTATTTCTCTTTAGTATCTTAGCTTGACTCTTGTGTTTTAGACTCACTGTTTTATTTTCTTTGACAGACTTTGATATCTTTGCCTCAAACAGTCTTGTTATTGCCTTTATTTTCTCCCTATCATGAATTATATATTTCAACTGTCTTTAGCTTTTGTTTTCAGTGTAGAATTGTATTTACACTCAATACCAAATTTTTCCTTCAGGAAACAATTTTATATATATATATATATATATATATATATATATATACACACACACATATATATACACACACATTTATATATATACATATATACGTATACACACACACACATATATATACATATATATACATGTATATATATACATATATATATATGTATATATATACATTTTTTTTTTGCCAAGGTATGTGATAAAGGTACTCTGTGGCATATAGAGTTAACTGTCCTATATCCTGTGTCCTGTCAACATCTGTGGCTTCTGCATAGCCTAGGACCTCAGCTGCTGTTTCCTGTTTCATTACTTATGGTTAGTCCTAAGGAGTAATATCAGTAAGATGGCAAAGTAACAGAGATCAGTATTCATCCCTCTACAATAAACAAGACAGGTGCCTAGAAATGCAAATAGCCTTGGGAAGTTTTGAGAATCCTGATAAGAATTTACCGCATCACAGTGGAGCAAGAAACAAAGAATAATGGCTTAGTAAGGATTGCTGGTGAGATTGACATTCTTGAAATTTCTGGAGATGGCTAAGAACAAAGAAGAGTGGGGGCTATCAATATTAGTCAGGTGGTGGGGACCTGTTCTGCAGAGGACCCTGGCAGCCTTTGCCGTGGAGGACCACAACAACCCCTATATACCTGCATCTCTTTTTTCTTTTTCTTTTTCTTTTTTTTTTTTTTGAGATGGAGTCTCACTTTGTCATCTAGGCTGGAGTGCAGTGACTCGATCTCAGCTCACTGAAACCTCTGCCTCCTGGGTTCAAGCAATTCTCCTGCCTCAGTCTCCCAAGCAGCTGGTATTACAGTGCCCACCACTACTCCTGGGTAATTTTTTTTTGGTAGTTTTAGTAGAGATGGGGTTTCACCATGTTAGTCAGGCTGGTCTCAAACTCCTGGCCTCAAGTGATTCACCTACTTCCACTTCCCAAAGTGCTGAGATTAGAGGTGTGAGTCACCTGTATCCCTGAAGCTCTTATAGCAGAGGTCTTCCTAGTGTTCATTGGTATGGGTCCCAGTGGCCTGCTTTCACAGAGGACATTAGCAGCTTTTGCCACTGTTGTGCCACTGTTGCACATTAGCAGCTTTTGCCACTTTTGCCACTGTTGTGCCTCACAATGCTGTGCATGCTTCAAACCCTGGAGCTTCAGTTCCGTGTGTGGCAACACTCCAAAAACTTGGCCTTGTTGGGGCTATACTGCCATCACCTGCACATTAGGCAGTGAAACTACTGCAGCAGTAGGCCCATCAGTACCTCAAACCCCAGCACTTTGGTTCCTCCACTGGCACCTGCACCTTGCACAATATTTCCAGTGTTGCAATGTCAGGGCTTCAGTCTCTGGCACTAGTGCCACCATCTTCATGGATCTTGGAGCAATTGTATTTTCATATGTGCTCACACTTCATATCTCAGGTCCAAGGCCACTAATGGGTGCTGTGTATCAGATACTGGTGGCACTACCATCGTGTGCATGCCTATGACACAGTTCTGTTGCCCAAAGGGATCCCCATGGTTATTGTATCCCCCATGGAAGAAGAAGAAATCAGGAGAATTCCAGCAGTCTTCACACCTGAAGACCAAAACAGCCCTCACTCCCACTACATCCCTGGATACTAAGAAGTCAAGAACTCCTGCAATCTTCACTAATAATGACCTCACTTTGGATAGCATGGAAACTATATCAATGTTCCCTTACCAGTACTGGAACCACTACAGTCTACCTAGCCAGTGATTTTATACTCACCTGCAGGTGAAGGCTTTTTCCTACCTAAATTAGTCGGTAAAGTCTGAGAGAGGTGAATGCTCTATCAAAGGCAAACATCAACACAAGACAATTAGAAACAGAAAAAAATAACAGAAACATGACACTATCAAAGAAACACAGTAGTTTTCTAATAACCAGCTCCTAAGAAAATAAAGATGTAGGAATTACCTGAAGAAGAATGCAAAATAATTGTTTTAAGAGAGCTTAGTGAACTACAAGAGAACACAGAAAGACATATCAATGAAGTCAGAAGAACAATATGTGAATAAAATGGGAAATTCAATAAAGAGCATAAGTCATAAAAAATGAAAATTCTGGAGCTGAAGATACAATAGATGAAATGCAAAATGCAATAAAAAAATCAATAGCACACTTGATCAAATAGAATAAAGATTCTGTGAACTTGAAGACAGGCCTTTTGAAAATATCCAGTCATATGAGAAAAGATGGAAAAAGAATGAAGTAAAGACAGTCTATAGGATTTAGGGGACACCAACATTTACATTACATACACATTATAGAAGTCTCACAAACATAGAGGCAAAGGCAGAGAGATAGAGGCAGAAAGTTTATTCAAAGAAACAATGGTTGAAAATTTTTTAAATCTGAGGAGAGATATGGACATTTGGGTACACAAAACTCAGTCTCCAATTACTTTTGACATAAGGAAGACTTTACCAAGACATATTACAATAAAGCTGTCAAAATAAAAGATAAAGAGAAAATGTTGAAAGCAACAAGAGAAAAGAAGTTTTTTGTATATAAGGAAACCCTCATAAGGGTATCAGAAGATTTATTAGCAGCAAATTTTTGGGCCAAGAGAAGTTGGAATGATATATTCAAAGTGCTAAAAAAAAACCCTCCTTCATTCTGTCAATGAAGAATATTTTATCCAGAAATACTGTCCCTCAGAAATAAAGAACTTTCACAGACAAGCAAAAACTGAAGAAGTTATCTCTACTAGACTTGCTTTATAAGAAATGTTAAAGGGAGTTCAAGTTAAATACAAGAATGCTAATTAGTAATTTGAAACATATGAAAGTAGAAAACTCACTAGTAAAAGAAAGTACACTGTAAAATTCAGAATACTTTAATATTGTAATGATGGTGCATAGATCACATAATTTCAGCACAAAAGCTAAAAGACAAAAATATTTAAAAATAACCATAGCTGAAATAATTAGTTAATGGAAACACAATATAATAATTTGTAAATTATAACATAAAAAACATAAAACATGGGACTAAAAGTGCAACATTTTTGTGTGTGTGATTGAAGTTAAGTTGCATCAGCTTGAGATGGACTTTTATAAGTGTAATACATTTTATGTATGCCTCATGATAATCACAAAGCAAAAACATGTAGTAGATACAGAATAGATAAAGAGAAAAGAATCAAAGAATACCTCTACAGAAAATCATCAAATTATAAGGAAAAACAGAAAGAGAGAAAGAAAGAAACAAACGATAATAAAATGACCAGAAAAAATTAACAAAATGACAACCATAAATCTTTTCCTATCAATAATTAAGTTGAATGTAAGTGGATTAAATTATCCAGTCAAAAGACAGAAAATGGCTGAATGGATAAATAACCAAGAGCTAATGTGCTGTCTGTGGTGTCTGCAAGACACTGTTTTTCAGCTTTAAAGTTATACATTGACTGCAAGTGAAGAAATGAAAAAAAATTCCATAAGAATGGAAACCAAAGGAGACCAGCAGTAGCTACACTTGTATCACAAAAAACAGACTTTAAGTCAAAAGCTATAAAAACATGCATTAAGCTAAAAAGCTTCTATACAGCGTAGAAAACAATCAACAAAGTGAAGAGGCAAACTACAGAATGGGATAAAATATTTGCAATTAGTAACTAAAATATATAAAGAACTGAAAAGAACTGAAACATCTCAGTAGCAAAAACAGAAATAAAAATAAAAATAAAAATAAATAATCTGATTTAAAAATTTGAAAAATATCTGAATAAATATTTTTTAAACTAAGACATACAAATGGCCAAGAGGTGTAAGAAAAAAATGTTTACCATCACTAATCATCAGGGAAATGCAAATCAAAACCACAATGAGATATCATCCCACTCCAGTCAGAATGTCTATTACTAAGAAAGACAAAAAATAACAAACTCTGGTGAGGATGTGAAGAAAGGGAAATGTTTGCATATTGTTAGTGGGAATGTAAAGTAGTATAGCCATTAGAAAAAACAATATTGAGGTTCCTCAAAAACTAAAATAGAACTACCATATGATCTAGCAGTCTCTTTTCTAGGTGTATGTATTAGTAATTTTCACATAGCTATAAAGAAATACCAGACGGTGGCTCACACCTGTGATCCCAGCACTTTGGGAGGCTGAGGCAGGAAGATCACAAGGTCAGGAGTTCAAGACAAGCCTGGCCAATATGGTGAAACCCTATCTCTACTGAAAATACAAAAATTAGTTGGGCATGGTGGTGCATGCCTGTAGTCCCAGCTACTCAGGAGGCTGAGGCAGGAGAATTACTTGAACCCAGGAAGCAGAGGTTGAAGTGAGCTGAGATTGTGCCACTGCACTCCAGCCTGGACAACAGAGTGAGACTTTCTCAAAAAAAAGAAAATATATATATATATATATATATATATATATATATATATATACATATATACATATATCAGAGACTGAATAATTTCTAAAGGAAAGAGGTTTAATTGGCTCCTGCTGGCTATACTGGAAACATAGGTATCCGCTTTTCAGAAGAATTCAGGGAGCTTTCAGTTGTGGTGGAAGGCAAAGGGAGAGAAGACACATCACATGGCTAGAGAAGGAAAAAGAGAGAGAGTGGAAAAGTGCCAGACACTTAAACAACCGGATTTCACAAGAACTCTCTCACTATCATGAGGATAGCACCAAGTGGGTGGTGCTAAACTCTTAATGAGAAATCCACTCTCATGATCCAGTCAACTCCAACCAGGCCTTACTTTCAACACTGGGGATTGTAACTCAACATGGGACTTGGCTGTGGATGTGTATCCAAAGTTTATCAGTATTTATGTCAGAGAAAAGAAATCAGTATACTAAATAAATCAGTATACCAAAGAGGTAGCTGTACTCCCATGTTTATTGCAGCACCATTTACAATAGTCAAGATAAGAAAATCAACCTAAGTATCTGTCAGTGAATAAACAGCTGAAGAAAATGTAGTATATATACATAATGGAATCCTATTTAGCCTTAAAATAGAACAAAATTCCATCATTTGCAGCAAGATGGATGGAAGTGGAAGTCATTATATTAAATAAAACATGCAAGGCATGGAAAGACAAATATTACATGTTCTCACTCATAGATGGGAGCTAAAAAAGTGGATATCATAAAGGTAGAGAGTAGAATGATGGTTACCAGAGGCTGAGAAGGGAAGGAGAGATAAAGAGAAGTTGGTTAAGGGGTACAAAAATAGAAGGAATAAGTTCTAGTATTTCACAGTACAGTAGGAAAATTATAATAAAAAGTAATTTATTGTATATTTTAAAATACTAGAAGAATGGTAATGTTCTCAACACACAGAAATGAGATTTGTTTGAGGGGATGGATGTCCCAGTTACCCTGATTTTATCATTATATTGTATACAGGTGTCAAAATATCACATGTAACCCCCAAATATGTGCAGCTAGTATATGTCAATTTTTAAAAAACTGTAAAAAGAAAGGAAGTCATTATATCATGACAATGGGGTCAACTCATCAAGAGGATGAAACAATTGGAAAATCCATGAACTCAATATTTAAGTGCTTCAATATATAAAGCAAATATTAATAGATCTGAAGGGACAGTTAGCAATACTATATAATAGGGGATTTAAATATCCCAGTTTCACCCATGAATACACCTTTCAGATAGAAAATCAATTAAAAAAAATTGTGTTTTGACTGCACATTAGACCAAATGGACCTAACTATCATACACAGAACACGCCTCCCAACAACACTAGGATGCTCTCAGGTGCACACAGAGCCTTCTCCAGGATAGATCATGTTTTGGCACAAAACAAATCTAAACAAATTTAAAAAGATCGAAATTATGTCAAATATATTTTCCAACCCTAATAGTAATAAACTAGAACTCAATTGCAAGAACAAAAGTAGAAAATTCACATTTAGGTGGAAGTTAAATATTATACTCTTGAACAACCAATGGGTCTATATCTGTTTTGTTTTGCTAAAACAGAATACTAGCTATTGGGTAATCTATGGAGAAAAGATATTTGTTTCTCAGAGTTCTGGAGGGTGGAAAAAATCTAATATCAAGGTGCTGGCATCTGGTAGGAGTCTTCTTGCTATGTCATCATATGGCAGGAAGTGAGACAATGAGAGAGGGTAAAAGACAGCAAGGAGGGGTTAAATTTGATTTTATAATAAAGCCAATATTATGAAAATGATATGGTTTGGCTGCATCCTAACCTAAATTTCATCTTGAATTCTAATGCCACGATTCCCACATGTTATGGGAAGAATCCAGTGGGAGGTGGCTGAATTATGAGGGAGGGTCTTTCCTGCACTGTTCTAATGATACTGAAAAAGTCTCATTAGATCTGATGATTTTAAAAATGGGAGTTTCCCTGTACAAGTTCTCTTTTTGCTTGCTGCCATCCATGTAAGAAGTGACTAGCTTCTCCTTGCCTTCCACCATGATTGTGAGACCTACCCAGCCACGTGATACTGTGAGTCCACTTAACCTTCTTTCTTTTGTAAATTGCCCAGTCTTGGGTATGTTTTTATTAACAGTGTGAAAATGGACTAATACAGTAGACTGATACCAGTAGAGGGGGGTGCTGCTGTAGATACCTGAAAATGTAGAAGTGACTTTGGAACAGGGTAACAGGCAGGAATTTGAACAGTTTGGTGGCTCAGAAGAAGATAGGAAAATGTTGGAAACTTTTTAACATCCTAGAGACTTGTTGAATGGTTTTGCCCAAAATTCTGACAGATATGGACAATAAAGTTCAGGCTGAGTTCTCAGATGGAAATGAGGAACTTGCTTGGAACTGGAGCAAAGGAACTCTTACTATGTTTTAGTAAAGAGACTGGCAGCATTTTGCCCCTGCCTTAGAGATTTGTGGAACTTTGAACTGGAATGAGATGAGTTAGAGTATCTGGCAGAAGAAATTGATAAACAGCAAAGCATTCAAGACGTGACTTTGGTGCTGTTAAAGACATTCAGTTTTATGAGAAAAGAAGAGCATAAAAGTTTGGAAAATTTGCAGCCTGACAATAAAAGAGAAAATCCCATTTTCTGAGGAGAAATTCAAGCCAGCTGCAGAAATTTGCATAAGTAATGAGGAGCTTAATATTAATCCCCAAGACAATGGGGAAAATGGCTCCATGCCAGAGGTCTTCTCAGCAGCCCCTCCCACCACAGGCCCTGAGGCCTAGGAGGAAAAAGTGGTTTTGTGGGCCAGGCCCAGGGTCACCATGCTATGTTTAGCCTAGGGACTTAGTGCCCTGGATCACAGCCTCTCCCACCGAGGCTGAAAGGGGCCAATGTAGAGCTTGGGCCATCACTTTGGAAGGTGCAAGCCTCAAGCCTTTACAGCTTACACATGGTGTTGAGCCTGTGAATGCAAATAACTCAAGAACTGAGGTTTGGGAACCTCCCACTAAATTTCAGAGGATGTATGGAAATGCTGGATGTCCAGGCAGAAATTTGCTACAAGGGTAGGGCTCTCTCATGGAGAACCTCTGCTGGGGCACTTAGGAAGGGAAATTTGGTGTCAGAGACTCCACACAGAGTCCCTACTGGGGCACTGCCTAGTGGAGCTTGAGCAGAATAGCATACTCCAGACCCCAGAATGGTAGATCCACTAATAGCTTGCTCTGTGCACCTGAAAAAGCTGTAGACACTCAATGCCAGCCTGTGAAAGCAGGTGGGAGGGAGACTGTACACAGGAAAACCACAGAGGTGGAGCTACCCAAGACACTAGGGACCCACCTCTTCCTCAGCATGACCTGGATGTGAGACATGGAGTCAAAGGAGATCATTTTGGAGCTTTAAAATTTGACTGCTCCACTGGATTTCAGACTTGCATGGGCCTGTAGCCATTTCGTTTTGGCCAATTTCTCTCATTTGAAGCATCTGTATTTACCCTGTGCCTGTACCCTTATTGTATCTAGGAAGTAACTAACTTGCTTTTGATTTTATAGGCTCATAGGCAGAAGAAACTTGCTTTGTCTCAGATGATACTTTGGACTGTGGACTTTTGAGTTAATGCTGAAATGAGCTAAGACTTTGGAGGACTGTTGGGAAGACACCATTTGTTTTGAAATGTGAGGATGAGATCTGAGAGGGCCCAGGGGTGAAACAACATGGTTTGGTTGTGTTCCCACACAAATCTCATCTTGAATTGTAATTCCCACAATTTCCACATGTCACGGGAGGAACTCAGTGGGAGGTGATTGAATTATGGGTGTGGATCTGTCCCCTAGTGTTCTCATGATAGTGATTAAGTCTCACGAGATCTGATGGTTTTAAAAATGAGAGTTTCCCTGAACAAGCTCTCTTTTTGCCTGCTGCCAACCATGTAAGACATGACTTTCTCCTTCTTGTCTTCTGCCATGATTGTGAGGCCTCACTGGCCACATGGAACTGTGAGTCCAATTAAACCTCTTTCTTTTATAAATTGCCCAGTCTCAGGTATGTCTTTATCAGAAGTATGAAAATGGACTAATACAGATAACAAACCCACTCCCATGATAACAACATTAATTCATTTATAAAGGCAGAAACTTTATGACCTAATCACCTCTTAAAGGTCTTATTCTCAACACCGTTGTAATGCAGATTAAGTTCTCAATGTTTGAACTTTGGTGGAAAGATTCAAACCACAGTAGAATCAAGAAGATATGAAAAGGAAACTTAAAAATGTCTTGAGACAAACGCAAATGGCAATATGACATAGCAAAAACTTATGAGGTACAGTGAAGTCAGTTCTAAAAGGGAAGTTTACAACAATAAATGCCTACATGAAGACAAAAGAAAGCTCTCAAATAAACATCCTAACTTTACACCTCCATGAACTAGAAAAACAATAAAAAACTAAGCCCAAAGTGAGTAGAAGGAGGGAAATAACAAAGACTGGAACAGAAATAAAAGGGAAATTTGAAAACAAAAGAAGAGATAAACAAAGCTAAGAGTTGTTTTTTCTTTTTTTTTTTAAGATAAAATTGTCAAAGCTTTAGTTTGGCTAACTAGAAAAAAAGAAAAAAGACTAAAAAAATATAAAAAAATGAACAAGAAGACACTGTAACTGATATCCCAGTAAAACAAAAGGTCACAAGTCTATTATATACAACTATATACTAATAAATTGGGATACTTAGAAAAAACTGATAGAAATATATTACCTACCATGACAGAATCATCAGCACATAGAAATCTGAACAGATCAGAACAAATAAGGAGATTGAATCAGTAATCAAAAATCTCCCATCAAAGAAAAACCTAGGACCTGGTGGTTTTGCTGTTGAATTCTGTCAAACATTTAAGGAAGAATTAAAATGAATCCTCAAATTCCTCCACCAATTTGACTATAGAGGAACACTTTCAAATTTATTTTGTGAAAACCAACTCTTAGCTTCATTTATTTTTTCTATTATTTTCAAGTCTCTCTTTTATTTCTGTTCTGATCTTTGTTATTTCCCCCTTTCTACTCACTTTGGGCTTAGTTTGTTCCTCTTGCTCTTGTTCTTGATATCAAAGCCAGAGAAGGGCATTACAAGAAATGAAGATTACAGGTCAATGTCTCTGGTGAACACAGATACAAAATCTTCAACAAAAAATAACATTTCAACAGCCCATTAAAAGGATTATATGCCATTATCAAGTAGGATTTATTTCTGTGATTCAAGGATGGTTCAACAAATGCAAATCAACAAACATTATATGGTCACATTCACAGAGTAAAGGACAAAAATGACATGATCATCTCAGTAGATCCACAGAAAACATTTGACAAAATTTGACATGCTTTCATAGTAAAAGCTCTCTCAACAAATTAGCAAGAGAAGAAATGTACTGCAACCAAATAAAGGTCACATATGATGAGCCTGAGCTAACATCATACTCAAATGAAAAGTTGAAGGCTTTTCCTCTATGACCAGGTACATGACAAGGTTGCCTAAAACTGCCTCTCTGTTCAACATAGTACTGGCAGTACTGGCAGTCCCAGCATTAAAAATTAGGCAAATTACTGTAGCCTTGTAGTATAGTTTGAAGTCCGGTAGTGTGATGCCTCCTGCTTTGTTCTTTTTGCTTAGGATTGACTTGGCTATGCGGGCTCTCTTTTGGTTCCATATGAAGTTTAGGGTGTTTTTTTTCCAGTTCTGTGAAGAAGGTCATTGGTAGCTTGATGGGAATAGCGTTGAATCTGTAAATTACTTTGGGCAGTATGGCCATTTTCACGATGTTGATTCTTCCTAACCATGAACATGGAATGTTTCTCCATCTGTTTGTATCCTCTCTTATTTTGTTGAGTAGTGGCTTGTAGTTCTCCTTGAAGAGGTCCCTTACGTTCCTTGTTAGTTGTATTCCTAGGTACTTTATTCTCTTTGTAGCAATTGTGAATGGCAGTTCGTTCTTGATTTGGCTCTCTTGAAGTCTATTACTGGTGTATAGGAATGCTTGTGATTTTTGCACGTTGATTTTGTATCCTGAGACTTTGCTGAAGTTGTTTATCAGTTTCAGGAGACTTTGGGCTGAGATGATGGGGTCTTCCAGATATACAATCATGTCATCTGTAAATAGAGACAATTTGATTTCCTCCTTTCCAATTTGGATACCCTTTATTTCTTTTTCTTGCCTGATTGCTCTGGCTAGAACTTCCAGTACTATACTGAATAGGAGTGGTGAGAGAGGGCATCCTTGTCTAGTGCCAGATTTCAAAGGGAATGCTTCCAGTTTTTGCCCATTCAGTATGATATTGGCTGTTGGTTTGTCATAAATAGCTTTTATTGTTTTGAGATACGTTCCGTCAATACTACAAGGCTACAATAATCAAAACAGCATGGTACTGGTACCAAAACAGAGATATAGACCAATGGAACAGAACAGAGGCCTCAGAGGAAATACAACATACTCACAAACATCTGATCTTCGACAAACCTGACAAAAACAAGCAATGGGGAAAGGACTCCCTGTTTAACAAATGGTGTCGGGAAAACTGGCTAGCCATGTGCAGAAAGCAGAAACAGGACCCCTTCCTGACACCGTACACCAAAATTAACTCCAGATGGATTAAAGACTTAAACATCAGACCTAACACCATAAAAACCCTAGAAGAAAATCTAGGCAAAACCATTCAGGACATAGGTGTAGGCAAGGACTTCATGACCAAAACGCCAAAAGCAATGGCAACAAAAGCCAAAATAGACAAATGGGACCGAATCAAACTCCACAGCTTCTGCACGGCAAAAGAAACAGTCAGTAGATTGAATCGGCAACCAACAGAATGGGAAAAAATTTTTGCAGTCTACCCATCTGACAAGGGGCTGATATCCAGAATTTACAAAGAACTAAAGCAGATCTACAAGAAAAAAACAAACAAGCCCATTCAAAAATGGGCGAAGGATATGAACAGATACTTTACAAAAGAAGACATACAGGAGGCCAACAAACATATGAAAAAATGCTCATCATCACTGGTCATCAGAGAAATGTAAATCAAAACCACATTGAGATACCATCTCACACCAGTTAGAATGGCGATCATTAAAAAATCTGGAAACAACAGATGCTGGAGAGGATGTGGAGAAACAGGAACACTTTTACACTGTTGGTGGGAATGTAAATGAATTCAACCATTGTGGAAGACAGTGTGGCGATTCCTCAAGGACCTAAAAATAGAAATCCCATTTGACCCAGCAATCCCATTACTGGGTATATATCCAAAGGATTATAAATCATTCTACTACAAGGACACATGCACACGAATGTTCATTGCAGCACTGTTTACAATAGCAAAGACCTGGAACCAACCCAAATGCCCAACGATGATAGACTGGATAGGGAAAATGTGGTACATATACACCATGGAATATTATGCAGCCATCAAAAACGATGAGTTCACGTCCTTTGTAGGGACATGGATGAACCTGGAAACCATCATTCTCAGCAAACTGACACAAGAGCAGAAAATCAAACACTGTATATTCTCACTCATAGGCGGGTGTTGAACAATGAGAACACATGGACACAGGGAGTGGAGCACTACACACTGGGGTCCGTTGGGGGGAAATGGGGGAGGGACGGGGGGGTGGGGAGGTGGGAAGAGATAGCATGGGGAGAAATGACAGATACAGGTGAGGGGACGGAAGACAGCAAACCACACTGCCATGTGTGTACCTATGCAACAATCTTGCATGTTCTTCACATGTACCCCAAAACCTAAAATGCAATTAAAAAAAAAAGAAAATGAAAAATGTTTAAAGATGGACTTCAAACAGAAAAAGACAGAATCTGGATGAAAGATCTGAGATTAAGGAAGAAATAAAAAGAAACTGAAAATGGAAAAAAAAAAATTAGGCAAAATAGGAAGAATGAAATAAAAGGCATCCAAATTTGAAAGGAAGAAGCAGAATTGTCTCTGTTTAAAGATGACATAAGTTTCTACATAGAAAACCCTAATGATTATAACAAAATCTGTTAGAAGTAATAAGTGATTTTAGCAAAGTTGCAGAATACAAAATCAATTGCATTTTATACAACAGTAACAAAATATTGAAAAAAGAAATTTTAAAAACCTCACAGTAGCACCAAAAGTATAAAATACTTAGGAATAATTTTAACCAAGGAGGTAAGAGAAGTGTACACTGAAAACAATAAGACATTGATGCATGAAAGAAATTGAAGACACAAGTAAATGAAAAGCCACCCTGTGTTCATGGATTAGAAGAATTATTATTGTCAAAATGTCTTTACTACACAAAATGATATACATTCAATGAAATACCTATTAATTTTCCAATGGGATTTTTCTACATAAATTGAAAAAAAATCTTGACATTTGTATGGAATCACAAAAGCCCCCAATTTGCTAAAGCAATCTTGAATAGGAATAACACAGCTGGAGGCATCACGTTTCCTTTTCAAATTATATTACAAAGCTGTAGTAATGAAGAAAGTATGGTACTAACATAAAATCAGACCCATGTACCAATGGAATAGAATAGAAAACTCAGAAATAAACCCATATATATATATTGTCAAGTAATCTTTGATAAAGACATGAAGAATAAACAATGGGAAAGTGATAGTCTTTTTAATAAATAATGTTGGTCAAACTGAAGATCCACATGCAGAAAGTAAAATTGGATTCTTATCTTTCACCATAAACAAAAATCAATTTAAACTGGATTAAAGACCTAAATCTAGAACTTGAAATGATAAAACACTTAGAACAAAACAGGGAAAAAGCTCCATGACTTTGGTCTTGGCAATTTTTTTTTTTTTTTTTTTGAAATGACACCAAAAACATAGGTAACAAAAACAAAAACACGTAGAACTACTTCAATCTAAAATCAATCTAAAAAGTTTCTGTATAACAAGGGAAACAATCAACAAAATGAAAAGGCAACCCATAAAAATGGGAGAAAATATTTGCAAGCCATATATCCAATAAGAAGTTAATATACAAAATATATAAGGAACTCATAAAATTCAGTAGCAAAAATAAATAAATAAATTTAGAAAATGGGCAAAGCACCTGAATAGGCACTTTTCCAAAGAAGACATACAAATGGCCAAGAGGTGTATGAAAAAATGCCCAACATCAGTAATCATCAGGGAAATAAAAATAAAAACCACTGTGAAATATCACCTCACAGCTGATAGGATGGCTATTATAAAAAAGTTAAAAGATAATTGTTGGTGCGGTAGTTGGGCAAAGGAAACTCTTCCTAACACACTGCTGGTTGCAATGTAAATTGGTACAGCCATTATGAAAAACAGAAAAGAGGTCCCTCAAAAATTTAAAAGTAGGCTTGGCATGGTGGCTCATGCATGTAATCACACCACTTTGGGAGGCTGAAGTGGGAGGATAGCTTGAGATTAGGAGTTTGCAACCTGCTTCGGCAACAAAGTGAAACTTCATATCTACAAAAGATTTTTAAAAATTAGCTGCACATTATGGCACATGTACATTGTCCAAGTTACTTGACTGATGTAGGAGGATTACTTGAGCCCAGGTTTTTGAGGTTGTAGTGAGCCATGACCACACCACTACACTCCAGCCTGGGAGACAGAGTGAGACTCTGTCTCAGAAAAAAAAGAAAATCCTGTCATTTGCCACAACATGGATGAAGCTTATGCTGTGTGAAATAAATCAGACACAGAAAGACAAATACTGCACAATCTCACTTATATATGGAATTTTAAAAAGTCAAATTAATAGAAACAGAGAGTAGAAGGGTGGAAGTGGAGACATGTTGGTCATAGAATACAGACTTGAATTTATAAGAAGAGTAAATTCCAGAGATCTAATTTGCAGAATTGGGACAATGATACTTAGCTTGCCAGAAGTATTTGTAAAGAAATTGTGACATTCATGGATAAGTAAAAACATAAACTTGTAAGACTAACAATGGAGGGAATAAGAATATCTCCATAGGAAGATCAACTGGATACCTCATATCATTCAGCAGTCTTAGGTTACAAGTGACAGAAATCCAAATGGAAGTAAATTAAGGCAAAAGATGACTTGTTAAAAAGATCCTGATATAATCCTCAGAATTGAATTGAAAAACAACCCAGGTTTGGAAGGCAGAAACTTCGGAAACTCTCTCTGGGCTTTTATTAGTTAGGATATCAGTGTGGCTGTTTTAATAGCATGGCTTAAACAAGACAGGAGGTTTATTCCTTCTTGTGTAAAAGCATGAGTGAGCAGACAGTCCCGGGGAAGAACGTCACTTGACCCAGGTCATCTGAAGTCCACAGTTCCTTCTCTATGGTTGTTCCACCAGAGCCAAATGTGTTGTGCCTTCTGCATGTTTTATTCTGGATTAACTTCTGTTGAGTCTAAGCTCCAGTCCCCTAGGAAAGGGAAAAACATGTAAGAGAGCAAACTGTTTCATTATAAGAGTATTACACAGAAGTTGCTCACATTACTTCTGTTCACATATCTTTGTCCAAAATTAGTTACATTGCTTCAAAGGAGGCTGGGAATATAGTTTTTAGCTGATAAGCTATACACCACACTAAAACTTGGAGTTTCCATTACTAAAAGGAAGAATGGGAGAAATGATCCTGGGGACCAACAGCAGTATCCACCACAGAAATAATAACCCTTAAATATAGTAAAGAGTCTATCTTTGCTGTCTTTGATACTTTTCTCTTTTGCTTTCTACCAGTGGGCTTCATTCTATCTTATTACAGGACACAGAGCAAGACTTATGGTTATCCATAGCCCTGTGTTCATACTTCCCCAGTGTCAAACCTGCCTTCTCTGAGAGAGAGATGCAACTGTTTCTTTGTATTTAACTCATTTTCCAGGGAGGCTATGGCTAGAGAAGGGGGTGGGTTTTTATTTAACACATTTATTAAGCACATATATGCCAGGCAAACTTCTAGACCAGGACCAAATATGGTCAGTCAACAAAATTTTATTGGAACCCAGTCACATTCATTTTCATGTTGTCCATTGAGTAGTTGAGGTAGAAACAGCAGGTTCTCAAAGCCTAAAATGTGATTATCTGTACTTCTACAGAAAGTTTGCTTACTTCTCTTCTAGATGCTAGGGATACAGTGGTGATTAAGACATACAAGGTTTCTATACTTATGAAGCAGAGTTTGCCTTCTGAGATTCAGGTTTTTTGGGTATTCCTAGCTCTTACTAGCGTGTTGGATAGAGCAAATGACCTGTTCATTTATCTGCATTGGCTTTCATGTTTGTTTGGTATATCCCTACACAACAGAAATCCAAACAGTCACACTATTGCAACCCTAGTTTAATGTCCTTATGAATTACTGAAGAGATTTAGAGTTGTCAAAATGACCTTCATACCTTTAGTCATATCTTCTACTTGGCTCTTGGTCCTTCATGGGCCATGGTTAATTCAGACTATCCATTTGTTATGATACCTGTTCATATTGCTGTTTTCTTTTTTTTCTGACAAATTTCCATATGACTTGCTCAATCTGTGTTCTCATGCTATTTGTATTATTTTGAAAATTAGTGCATTACTTGCTGCTGAAACAGTGATATCTTTTTTCTCTCATTTAAATATCTTCATCCTTTTCATTTTGTTCCTCAATTTTCTTAAAATTTTATGGATATGAATTCAGAATGTAGACATTCAGTTAGATTGAGGTTACTCATTATAGGTCTCACTCAATCTGCAAAGTAATGCAGCAAATTTGATTAACACTCATGTACTCTCTACTGTAGGATGGCATCCCACCAATGTCTGATTATAAGTATCAAGATTAGAGCCTTCCTGTAACACAGACATTGGGAGTTCAGAACTTGTCTGTCTAGAAATATGCTGCCACTAGTAGGTAGATAATTAATATAATGGAAAGTAATGAAGTAGGGAATAAAGGTAGAAGAACCTCATGGCAGGAGAAATTTATGACAAAGTAAACTTTATAATAAGAACAAAGTATGAATTAGCACATTTATCAAAGAGTGGGAATTAAAAATGTATTGAGAGTGGTGTGTGCTCATTAACATCATGATTTTAAGCCAAATCAGGACTGAGAGGCTTGTTGTGGCCTCATTTAGTTTATTAGCTGTGGGCCTATTCTTCTTGATTTTGCACTTGTCTGAGGTGTGTTCTACTGTTTCTTCCTCCCTCCCTCCTTCTCCCCTCCCTTCCTCCCTCCCTCTCTCCCTCCTTCTCCCTCCCTGCCTCCTTTCTTCCTTCCCTCCCTCCCTCCTTCCCTTCCTTCCCTTCCTTCCCTTCCTCTTCCTCTTTCTTCTTCTTCTTCCCCCTCTTCCTCTTCCTCCTCTCTTTCCCTTCCCTCCCTCCCTCCTTTTTTCTTCCTTTCTTTACTTTCCTTTCTCACTTTCCTGCCTTCCTTTTTACCCTTCTTTCCTTTCCTCTCTCCCTTCCACTTTCTCCCTTCTTCCTCTCTCTCTTCTGCGTTCCCATCTTCCCTTCCTCTCTTCTTTCCTTTATTCCATAAGTAATTAAGAAGTGATTACTATGTGATAGATTCTGAGTAAGATACTGGGATTGTAAGTGAACAGTAGAGACATAGTTCTTATCCTCATGAAGTTTACGGTCTCTCAAAAGAGACAAATAAGAAAAGGCAATCCAAGGGGCTCTGAAACCACATGAGGGAGGGGTCTCAGCAGGGAGCAACTAGACTTATTTCCCAGCTGAAATGCATGAATAATGACATGACTAGGAATTTCATGAATTTCACTTTTTTATGAGTATGAATTTCATCAGTTCAGTTTTTTTCTGTAAATGGCAATGAACTTTCTAAATGACTAGATAAATAATTGATAGCATTAAAGAACTGTGAAATGATAACAAGACAGTATAATCATGGTCTAGCAAGCATCATTAGACTGATGAGTTGACACCACTACCAACTAAAACAGTATCTTCTTTTAAGTACTGTTTTAGTTGTATCTTTATGTGTATAGTATAGTTTTAGTATAGTTTATACTCTAATATATATATATATATATAATGTACTATAGTTTATACTATATACATACAGCATAAAGCTATTTAGTTTACAACACTGAATAGCTTTACGCTTTATGTATATAGCATAAACTTGCATGTCATTAAAAATTCTATAGTTTAACATTTTTGTTAGGCTTTCCTAAGATTCTGATTTCTTGGCAATTACAATTAAGGGACGTTCCTCATACTTCCCGAGACTTCCCAGGATGTTTCATACAGTGTGGATGAGTTTCTAGAAATTGTTTTACCCTGATTACTTATATCTAAGCACGTGTGATGTTTAATAACTGGAATAGTAATAGGAATAAGCAGCCCATACTCCCATAGTACTAAGTCATAAGTCCTTTACACAGACTAACTCTTTACTAGTCAGCACTCTATCATTACCTCCATTTTCGAGATGAGGTTATTGAGACCCACTACTGGTAAGTGACAGAACTGTGGGATTTCATCCTAGATTCTAGGGTACACACTTATAAATACCATAGTATACCATACCTACAATACTGATACCAAGATTACTGAGAGTTTGATGAACCCATATATATAATGTTATGGGTGAAAAGTACACTTTATACTCTTCACAAACAAACACAGCCCAGTAGTATCAAATTTACACTTCGAACTCCTTCCAACTAGTTTTCTGGCATGCATTATTTATATTCTCCATCAAGCTAAAGTGGAACTTGCCTTAACCATAGTTTATTAAAAGGTTTAATGACACTAATTTTTGGTTGAAGTTAACTGAATTATAGTTTTACTTGCAAAAGGGTGTTCATTGTAATATCACTATAGCCTTGGTGTTAATAATAGAAAGAAGTATTCACAATGTTTGTTTCACCATTCATGGAATTTTCTGCAAAGATCTGCCTCTAGCAGAAGAACAATTTCTTTACTCTTTTTATAGCTGTTTCAAGAGCTAGTTTAAAACTCTTGGTTTAAACTCTCTGAATGGTAGCTGTGTGAACTTACTATTCTGTGTGCATTTGTGAAAATACACAGAGGGAGGGCTTTTCTGACTTCATTTATGTGGCCACAGTTCAAGGCTGTAAATGGCATACAGAATTGCTTTTAAAGCAAGTACACTGAAGCCCCTTATAAAATAGGAATCAAGGGATTTGAGAACCTATTCCAATTTCCACCCACAATCAAGAAGTAAGAAATTAGAGTTGACAGAGTACTTCTTCATAAGCATTTAAGGTGGTGAAATTGAACTTATGCAACTTATTATCCTCAAGTTTTACCCACAATCAAGAAGTGAGAAATTAGACTTGCTAAGTGAAAAGATCTCTTCCTGCAAAATTGAACAAATGGGCAATTTGACAAAGTGCCACTGTAATATGATGGGTTAGCTAAGACCTTCAGAAATGAGATACTCTTGCAGTATGAATGAGCTCTACTTGAAAAAAAAAAAAAAGAAAGAAAGGAGAAATATTTTGTGCAGAAACACTGAACTGGGTGCTTTTCTCCCAAAAGAATTTTTAATGGTTCTAGTCAGCTTTGAAAAGAGACTTAATGGGATACGTTGGCCTCTTTTATGGAATTTTCAGCTGGCACACTCTTCTAGCTTTCAGTCAGAAATTTAAGTGCCTGTAACTTAAATTGAAATTCTTGACAGACACCTTATCAAGCATCCTCTCCCTCTTTGTGCAAGACAAAGTACAGATCTTTAGTTGACCCAGAGGTCCCTTCCTTTTCAGGACGTAATTCTTATTCATTGCATGTCTGTTTTGGTGGTAATTATGCACCTGGCCTTGTGGAGGATTGGTACATAAAATTGGTTTGACAAAGATGAGCCACTTATTAGTGTAATCTCAAAGTGGGAAGGCACAGAAACATCCCTTGAAAACTCACTCTCAAGGGGATGTTTTGGCATGCTGGTCCAGATAATTGGAACCTCATATTCTACCTCTACCACCTTCTAATTGCATGATCTCAGGCCAATTACTTAACTTCTTATAGTTTCAGTTGTCTCATCTATAAAATGGGGATTATGAAAATATCTCCCTGGCACAGTTGTCAGAATCAAGAGTCAGAATGTATGAAGCACTGGACATATTCCTGTCATACTTTAGGTAAGAGTGTCAGTGGTTGTGGATGCAGAGATTCAAATGGTTTTCATCACGTTTGTTAATCCAAGAAAGAACATCCAGCTGGTTCATCTCCAGGGTCTTTGTTGGTCTTTGAAAAAAAAACAAAAACAAAAACAAATTGCTTCCTCAAAGCTAAAGCCAATACAATTGTTGAAATTGCAGCAGCAGCAATTCTCTGCATGGTTATAATGTTATATTACATCTAGGTCCTTAAGTATATTCTTTAGTTTCTGGCTTATTATGGCTTAAGAACATCAGGAGGAGGAAGAAGAATCAGCATGAGGTTGATGGTTGAGTGACAACTATAATTTTCCATGTAACAGAATCTTTGCTAATGTAAAAGCTACCTTCTGGTTATGCAAAAGTTTATTGAAATATAGGCACAAAATGGTGTTTTCTAGCCAACAAAAAACAAGTGCAGTCACATAATTTAGCATGTTGAGTTATTCTTTCCAAAATCAACCACCTAAGGACCAAGGGCTAAGATTTAAAATATAATTTCTATGCATTCTTTTTTAAGCGAACAAAACAGCTTGTATAGCTAAACTGGGAAGCTGTAGCATAATTTGCTAATGTTTCTATTTGTTGAAGAAATGCCAACTATTTGTAGGAATGGCAAGAAGCAAAACATAGTCCTCATCTGTATGCAACATAGTCATAACATAAAATTGTGAGCACAGAGATATGATTTCTGAAAAGATTGAATTAACATTGTGAAAATTAGAGCCCCCTCATTTACATAAATCTGGGGAATGCCATTGCATGACAAAGCCAGCAATTTATTTGGCAGTAGCAAAGAAAAGATACATTGTACAGTATTCCACAGCACTTGGAAATCAGGAGTGAGAGTCTGCTCTTTGAAGAAGGGCTTGGGAATCAGTATATTAAAATATCACTCCCAACTCAAAGCTCACCTGAAAATAAAAGAGGTACCTTAGAAATGTTGCTTGAAAAATGATGAGAAAATTCTGACATGTAGCTATTTGTGGTGACAATTCTTGTGGGAGAAAGAAGTTAATTATCTCATCAACACAAACCCTTGTAGTCTTGTTAGCTAACTATATTTACTCCTGAGTAACCTCTGATTTCTTGAGATCTCGAGGAGAATCCAACTTGGAAGGAGTAAAAACTTTTACTTGGAAACTAGGAAACTGCTGATGTGTTCCTGAGGTCATGTGATCATTTCATATCTAGAAAGTCTTAGCTGGAGAAAAAAATACTGACATTCACAGATCCAGCAAGCTGGTATCTATTCTCAGATGGCTGATATATTACTCTTAAGACTAAGACTTTTCCTGTGTTACAGCTATTTCATTTCTTAACTAACGTGTATTAACTGCAGAGGGTGCAGGAGTAGAGCAGCCGCCTTGGGTATGGGATGCAGAAGACAAAATGGAAGTCATAGTATTACATTGTGAGGATGGAGGAAAATGGAAATAGGCACACTATGAATAAAGGTACACATGGGTATTCTCTTTGTTTAAGAGACAAGGTCTGTGGGGCTGGGATGCATTGTACATAAGAGGTACAATGCTTCAATGTATGGCAAGAAGATTATGACTTAGGCGTATTAGTTAGAGTTCTCTAGAGAAATAAAAACAATAGAATGTCTCCATAGATATATGCTCTCAAGGGCATTTTTTGGAATGCTACATATAAAAGATACGTAAAAGGAGATTTATTATGGAAATTGGCTCATTTGATTTTGGAGGTTATGAAGTCCTATAGTATGCCATCTGCAAGATGGAGAGCTAGAAAGGTGGTGGCATGAGTTTCAGTACAGGCTGGAAAGCTTGAGAATCAGGAAGCCCGTTGGTGTAAGTGTTGGAGTCCAAAGATCAGAGAATCAAAAACTCCCATGTTTGAGATCAGGAGATGATGGACATCTTAGCTTAGGAAGAGAGGCTTTCTTCCTCCTTTTTATTCTATTTGAGAGGGCCCTAATGGATTGAATGACAGCCCCATTGATATAGGTGATCTTCTTTACTAAATCTACTGATTTAAATATTCATCTTTTCTAGAAACAACCTCACAGACACACCTACCAATAATGGTTTACAAGTTCTCTGAGAATCCCTTAGTCCAGTCAGATTGATATATTGAATTAACTAGCACAGGTGGGGATATCTGAAAAGTCAGAAGAGAAGAGGTTGATCCAGGTGGAAAAAAAAGGCCATTAGAATGAAAAACACTGAGGTTGAAAGTGAGTTTGCTTTCTGCCTGCTGAGAGGATGGTTCCTGGTTTCGTCTCAGGGAATTGATAATGACATTCTAGGAGTCTGTGATGAACCCTCTCACATCATGAGAATTATTTTTTACCCATTAATTCTTCTTACTACCCAGAGATCTGGGCAAATCTGTACAACATTCCTAAAAATAAAAATCAAAGTTAACAAAGCGTGTAAAAATTTATCTTCCCGTCACCAAAACACCCCCTCCTCATTATGTTAATGATTAAACAAACATCAAAACATAAAACTTATAAAGATTCTGAAAACTATGGAATGAAATGAAAACAGCTGATTTGTTCACTATCTACCAAGTAAAATGGATTCTGGTGTTCTGAAGCCTTGAATTCATAGCATCATATTTTATGGAGCATTCAATTTATAACAAAGACAATAAGTACTGAAAAAGGCCTTGAGTGCTGGAAGAGAAAAGAAGATGAGGCAGTTAATTTTTAGCTGGAGGAAGGGCCAGCAGGGAAAACTCTACAGAGAAGGAAAACATTAAAGCTGGACAATTAAGAATGAGTATGACTGTGTTTGCCAGAGAGAAAAGGAGTGATAGATGTTTTAGGAGAAGGGCAGAGTAAGTAGAAATGAAGTGCTGTGAATGTTCATGAAGTATTCAGGGAAAATTAAGTAGCTCAGTGTGCCTAGAATAGAGTACATGAGTAGAGAAGTGGCTAGTAATGTAGTTGGAAGATAAATTGGAGTTATATTGTAAAAGACGCTTGCAAGTAAGTCATACTCTTGGTTTTGGGTTTATTATAATACTTACAGGGTTTTAATTAGGGTAAGGCTATGATCAGTCTCTTCAGAGGATAGGGTACCTCTGAGATGGTGCAATCTGGAGTAAGGGCAGAGAATTAAGAAGTTTTGTTATAGCCTAGATAATGGGAAGTCAAAGTGAAGTAGGAGGAGGGGATGGATTTGAACAATACTTCAGTGGGATAACTAGTGGGACTTGGTGATTGATTAGATGTGGAAAGTGAGTTAAAGAGATCAATCTAAAATGAACTTAAGGTTTCTATCTTATAACATTTGGTGGGTGGGCAGGACATTAACAAAAGTAGAGAACTCAGGTGAGAGAAAACAAGGATTTGGGGAAAATGTTGTATTCAGTTTTAGACATTACAAATTTTTGATGCTTATGGGATGGTTAGGTAAAAAGGTTCAGTGGGAATTGGAAGGTGGATTTGGAACCCAGGGGAAATCAGAGGGAGAGATACATTTGAAATCACTCACATGATGGACAGCTGTGATAGTGCGAGGTGTTAAAACCACCCAGAGAGAATGTTTAGGGAGGAAAGAGAAGTGCATCGGAAAGGCACATTACAGAATGACTGATACTTGCTGGACAGGCTCAGGAGGAGGAACCAGAAAAGGAGATTTAAAAGATGCCACAGAGATAAGAGAACCAGAGTCAATCAGTGTTTTGCAGAGTAATATAGAAAAGTTTCAAGAAGAGGGAGTGCTCAGTAAGCCAGATAGTGCTTCTGTCTGTAGAATAGAAAAAAGGATTTGGGAGCGCACAAGTTACTTTTGTGTGCTTTAGACAAATGAGCCCCTCCCTCCAGTTGAAGGCGGCATTTAGAGCTTGCCAAGCAGTGCTTCTCTTGCCTCTTTGCCCAGACAATCTTGTGTGGAGCTACATGCTGCAAAACCATAAGTAAATCTGGCTAACAAGGGACAGGGGAAATCAATGAGTGATTGTAGGCAGCATGAGGATTCAGGAGAGGAGATGGAGGAATTGAGGTGATTCTGAGAAGTTGTTCATTTGAAATAATTGTCCTTGGATCCAGTGAGAGTAGGGAATAATATGGAGGGAAGAGGCTGGCCAACTTGAAGAAATGAGGTAGGAAGTCATTTGAGATCCTGATGAAATCAAATAGCATGGTTTCTAAAGGTACATAGGGGTGAAAGAATTGATTACAAAATCAATGGGAATGGATTCTGGAGCAGAAGTGAGGGTGTAAAGAGGAGAATATCATAAAATGATGGGACCAGGGTATTAAGTGGTTCATCAAAATATGTACTGAAATCAGGATTAACAGTAGGCAACCCAACAGAAAACAAAACAGTGACTCTTAGGGGATGTGAGAGAATGATGGGAAGGGAGGTCAGTAACGATAATGAGATTGGAAAGAGGGTAGTAAAATCTGATGTCATAGACTTCAGCTAGTAGCTGGAGCAGAAAAAGCAGAAAAATAATTTTCTTCTCTATGAGTGGGTTTAATTTATAATTTAACAACTCTCTGGGTAACAAAAGTCCTTAATCTTGCTGTTTTGTTTGACTGTAAAACACAATAGGAAAGAGAAAGGCAATAGTGGAGGAATCATGGATTTAAAAATGACAACCAGAAAATGAGTGGTTTTGGGAGAAATTAAAATTTTTTGTTGCAATAAATAGAAGAATAAGTAATCAGTCTGAATAAACATAACTTTTAATAGGATTTCCTTAGGTGACAAAATTATGAGAAACTGTGAGACTCCTGAGCATTTCTCTTTAGAGGACATTTTAGCTCAACTAGGCTTCTTGACCAAAATGTCCCAGAAAGTCTGGGATAATCCTGAAGTTCATCACTGGGAGTATCTGATATATTATCCATATTATGCTATAATTCATTGACTCAATGGTTGAGAACTTCAAGTACCAGTTTGCAGTTCTCCAGGATCTTTAATCTGGATCTTTAGTTTATTTGGGAGTGCTGAAAACCTTTAGCTACCTTGCCTTTCAAAAGGGTGCATGCCTGAACAAGGTATTGATATGAGAGAAAAGGAATTTAAGCTTATTTTTGCAATCAAATCAAGTGTTATTTGAAATGCTTTGCCCCTCTCTATTTCTGAGTTCTTAAAAATGATGTGTCAATGACAAAACAACAACAAAAGAAGTGTCAAAGATTTTAATTATCCCTTTGTGTTCTCTAATAGTGGCATAAGTAGTAAAAAAAATTAGTTCTGATACAAAATTTAACATGGTTCCTTATTGTTGTACATCTCTGTACACACAAAAAGAGCACCTCTCCTTTGACCTTGGAATAGAGGAAATCAATGGTTGTGGCTAGGTAAGGGTTAGGCAATGGCTGGGAGGTAGGGGACCAGCACTTTGGAGAGGCAAGCGGCTGAAGTCGGGCAGAGAGAGCTGGTGAGAAATTTTTTGAAGAATACAACTCCTTTCAAAGCTGGGCTGATAGAAAAGGGTCCTATGACCTACCGTGAACTGTATTACCTTTACTCCGCTAGCTTTGCTTACTGGGTAAAAACAGATTAGATGTAGCTTTTTCAAATTACTTACATGTATTACAGAACTATTTAACAAAGCAGATTTTGTGATACCAATGATCACATCTGGCTAAACCAAGCCTTCCTACAAGCATGTTATACTCTTACATATTTCTTTGGTGTTAAGTGCATTTAAGCTTAAGTATTATCTGTCTAGGGGGGTATTTTGCAGTGGTTCATTAGTTATCTTTTAAGTATGGTTGCTTTGGCTATCACATAAGGGATTCTTGTCAGAGTGATATTTAGAGCTTCTGTCCACAGACTTGACCTCTAAGCATTTGGAGACTAGAAAGATAGCCATGAAAGCTCAGGGTTCTCATTTTTGGTGAACCCTAGTATGTTGCTCCTAGATATGGTTAGTGCACATGCTCGTTTTGCTACCACCATTCACCTGGCTGTATATTTTCCACACATGCAAATTAGATAACCCTAATATCCTGAGTCTTGGAGTTATAACTCTCTCTCTCTCTTTCTGTCTCCCCAGCCCCCAATATCAAATACCACAGCTCCTGAGGGGCAGGGAGACATGATAGTTTTCTGTGGCCAGGCTGGGGTGGGAGGAAGTGCCTTCGGGTCTGGTTCTCCCAGCCTCTAGAAAGAGATTTTTAGATTTCAAAACCATACAAGGCATTTTCAATGGATTTCTCATTCCAGTTTCTGCTGCCTATCTTGCACAACCAGATGACTTGGATTCATGGATTACTGTTTTTGATAGTAATGTAAAACATGTAGCCCAATTATTTATTTACTAGACTGAGTACCTTGACAGTAGGCTTTACATCTTACTCATCTTTGTCTTTTTACCACCTGCTATAATGCTTTCTACCAAAAGGTGTTTGGGAATTTTAATGAATTAAGTTTAATCCTCTACTTCTTAAGAAGCTGAAGCTGAAGCAGAGGTGATGATGATGAAGAAGATGATGATGATAAACTGTTGAATGTTTGCTTTGTTCTAGGTGCTGTTCCAAATAACATAAATGTTGGCTTTTTTGAGATTCATAACAAGCCTTTTCAAGAAGTTATTATTTCCCTCATTTTACAGATTAGGAAGCTGAGGCGAATTACCTTGCTCAGGTAATTTCCATAAGTGATAAAGCTGGTCTGGTTTAGATGGTCTCGTTCCAAAGTCCAAGCTCCATACTATACTAAATGTTGTATTACCTCTCAGGAGTTAGGAAGGCTGCTTGGCGAAGGCAGATGGTGAACTTTAGTGTACAATGTACTTTTTTTCACACCAGTATAGGGTATTTGTCTGTTTTCTCTTTCTTTCTCCTATACTTAAATTTTTCTTCTTCAGCAAGTGAACTTGAACAAGTCCATCCCACCTTAAACAATTAAACCAAATTCTCTTAATCACAAACCTCTTATAATTTTATACGTACATCAAAGGAAAAAAAAACCCAAACCCCAAAACAAATCTTTTGCTTCTGGGTAGCAGGTTTTACTGAAGTGAAACTTGGAGAAATGTCTCTGACCAGTCACAAAAGGATACTGTGTGAGATAGCAGACAAGGACATGCAGACAGTGATTATAATGTAGAACTGTTTATAGGGTCCTTTAGTGTGGCCAGAAACTAGACAGACAGGCTAGCCATGGTGTCTCACGTCTGTAATCCCAGCACTTCGGGAGGCTGAGGAGGGCAGATTGCCAGATCCCAGGAGTTCAAGACCAGCATGGGCAACATGGCAAATCCTGTCTCTACTAAAAATTCAAAAATTAGACAAGCATGGTTGTGTGTGCCTGTGGTCCCGGCTACTTGGGAGGCTGAGATGGGAGGATCACCTGAGCTTGGGAGGTCAAGGCTGCTGTGAGCCGACATTGCACCACTGCATTCCCTCCTGAGCAACAGAGTAAGAGCCCATTTCAAAATAATAATAATAATAAAATAAAGACAACATATTGTCCATTAAAAACAATTTTAAGGTGGGATAAAAACAATGTGTTCTGAATTTGTAACTCCGTAATGATTGCTTGAACTGAGTGCCCAGTTCTCAGGTCACCTACCTGGGTGTGCTGTATTGTTCTTAATGCCTGCAACATTTAATATTTTATCTTTTGTTTTGGAATTATCATCTAAGTGCCAATGCAGGTCCTTAAGTTCCTGGTTCCAATTAAGATAGAGATCAACTAGGGAGATTCTATCGGCTATGTGATATCCTCAATGCAATGAGACTCTAGAAGTATATTAGACAAATGTGACACAGAAATAGGACCTTTCCATTTTTTTTTTTTTTTTTGGTCTCCTCCAAAATTACAATCATAACTGAAATTTCCTTCCATTAACTTTCTCCCTGTCCCAACATGGTACCAAATTCACATATGTGTGTGTGCTTAAGGGCAAAGGGGATGGGATTGTGGGGGGATCATCAGAAGATATAACATTCAAAGGCTTAAGTAAGTAATGCTTATTTTTCCTATTAATAAGAAGGGTGGAGGTAGCTGATGTGGCAATTAATAAAGAAAAATTGGAAGGAAAGAAAAGAAGAAATTTCTAGGTAAATAGGCTCTGGTGATTCTAGTACATATATTTTTAGTATATATATTTTTGTATATTTTAGTATATGATTTTAGTATATATATTTTTATATACTTTTAGTATATTTTTTTTAGTATATATTTTATATATTTTTAGTATATATATTTTTTCTTTTTCTTTTTAACTTATTTAGAAGGTCATTGTATGGAACTGAAAATCTTCATATAACTGGTTTAGTTACAAATCATATAGGAGCTGGGCATGGAGGCACTCACTTATAAGTCCCAGCTGGTTGGGAGACTGAGGCAGGAGGATCCTTTGAGCCTAGAACTTCAAGTCCAGCTTGGACAACATAGTGAGACCTCAACTCTGAAAACAAACAAAGAAACAAAACACTTTTGCTTTCAAAGGCATATGGGAAGTAGCTAAATGTCAGCCCCAAACTGTTACACCTAAATTCAGTGTCAATATAGTGAACGCAATTGTCAATTAAGAGACAATGTGGCTCACATCTGTAATCCCAGCACTTTGTGGGGCTGAGGTGGGCGGATCATGAGGTCAGGAGATCGAGATCATCCTGGCTAACATGGTGAAACAAAACCAAAAAAAAAAAAACAACAACAACAACAAAAAAAAAAAAACAGAGAGAGACAGTGTGATAGAGGAATAAACCCTGGATTCAGAATATCTGGGTTTTGGCCTTAATTTTACTTTTTTTTGTTAGTTTGGGAAAGTGACTTAACTTTCCTGGGACTAAATATCTTCGTCTGTAAAATAAACATGCAAATTAGATCATTTCAAAGGGTCGTTCCTAAACTAAAATCTGTTTTCTACTGAGACAAAGATGATAACTTCTACTAGTTAAGCAGTTGATACTTCAATATTCGATCCAGAAAAAATTTAAAAAATATAATAAATTAGCTTTAAAAGGCCAAATTAGGTATATTATATGCAGTATAAATATGCTTTAATAAGTTGGAAACCAATCTTGTATTTCCCAGTTAGAGCCTCTGCCACCCATATGTTCATAAAAAACTCTGTGGTTGTTTTATTGTCCTCTCTGGCAGTGCCAATCATAGTTAGCACTAATTAATGAAATTCCAGGGCGCTGTTTGCCAGGAGGTTCATGCAATGGGTGAAGCAGACTAGAGTGGCAAAGTTTCCATCATTTATACTGCCGTGACAATATTGGCTCAAGTTTCAGAAACAGTAATTCTAGCTCCCAGTCCCTGTGAGAACAAATGTAGATTGATTTATGTTCTGAGCCTCTCTAGCATATTGTCAACACTGAGATGGCTGCCAGAGCTCATCCTACAAAGTGCTGACATTTTCTGGGAATCCACTTGCCTTTACACATATTCGCTCTAGTAGCTTACATTTGCACACATTGTTGGTTTTTAAATTTTTTTATTTTAAGGCCTAAGGCATGGGTTATTGATATTAAAATTAGCCTCACATTATTAACTCAGTTTATGCCAATACAAAATCTTTTGGGGTCAAGTCACACTCAGGAAAGACCGTAAATTTTCTTTAATCCATGCTGGAATTACCTTAAACAGGGTTCATAATGAATGGACTTCCTTCAGGCTTTGTTTTTGTAAACCCCCCACACCACTCCATCATACCCCATCCCACTGTAGTCTTTGTATTTTATTTTATTTTAGACAGGGTCTCGCTCTGTTGCTGGGGCTGGAGTGCAGTGGTACAATCTTGGTTCACTGCAGCCTCCACCTCCTGGGCCAAAGGAATCCTCCCACCTCACTCACCCTAGTAGCTGGTACTATAGGTGCATGCCACCATGTCCAGCTAATTCCTATATTTTTTGTAGAGGTGGGGTTTTGCCATGTTGCGCAGCCTGGTCTTGAATCCCTGGGCTCAAGTCATCTTCCTGCCTCAGCTTCCCAAAGTGCTGGGATTACAGGTGTGAGCCACCACACCAAGCTTTCTGGCTTTATTTGTCATCTACTTTCATCAGTGAGCAAACCTCTACATTTTGGTCCATTTCATCTATTCTAACCCGCATTGTCATTGCTGCAATGTCTAGGTCTTTTGGGCTCTGTGATTAATTTCTAGATTCAGTCATAGTCATAGGCAGTCATGGACATTGACTGTTAAATAAATAAATATGTATCCGGAGAAGAAAAAGAGCCAAGTATCCCAACTGATTATTGTAGTAAAAGACAGGCACCTGAGTTAAACAATGAAACGTCTCTGTATGAATTTGAGCAAATAAATCTTACCTGCAGGTGTATTGTGGGAATCCAAAGATTGTTATGTTGCAGATTTCTATAACACCACATTTTTTTTCTTGGAAATATACATTTCAGTGCTTCTTTAAGCAAATCATTGAGATAAACTATGGATTTCATACATGACCAGTGTTATATCCCATGTTTCTGAATGAGAAAACATTTTTTTTCCAGTGTTGAAAAATCTAGGTAACATATAATCTTAGAAGCGGGCCTGTAATCCCAGCACTTTGGGAGGCTGAGGTGGGTGGATTACAAGGTGTTCTAGACCAGCCTGGCCAACATGGTGTAACCCTCTCCCTACTAAAAATACAAAAAAATTAGCTGGGCATGGTGGGTGGGCCTGTAATCCCAGCTACTCAGGAGGCTGAGGTAGGAGAATTGCTTGAACCTGGGAGGCAGAGGTACAGGGGTTGCAGTGAGCTGAGATCACGCCATTGCACTCCAGCCTAGGAAACAGGGTGAGACTCAGACTCAAAAAAAAAAAAAAAAAAAAAAAAAAGAAGTATAGCTTGATGAATTTTTACAGTTTCCATTCCATCTGATAAAAATATAGAACATTTCTCACCCTTTGGAAGGATTCCCCACTTGCTCTCTGCCTACAGGTTCATCTCTGCTTCTGCAAAATGTTAACATAAATTATTATTTTTTAAATAAAAATAATTGAACATTTTAAAATTTGTATTTTCGATTTTCCTTCCATTTTTTGTCATTGCAGATTTGCTTTCTTTTAAAGATCTTTTTTGAGATCTTTTCTCTGAAGGATAGGGTAGAAAGTGGCCACTGAACATTGCAAGTTTTGTTTCCTATCAGTTCCTGCTGGATGTATCACTACAATTGAATATTTTTTTGTTGTTCTTTGATTATTAACCAATAGACCGAAGATTGTTGTTCCTTGTTTGATTATTAACCAACAGACTGAAGATTATCTTTTTTTTTTCCTTAAGGATTCCTGAAAGATTGCTTACATGTATGACAGGGTAGAATGATTTTACATTCGTTTGCCAGTGGAGATTTTTCTCATTCACACAGTTTACTTTTATATTTCGGTTTCTGGAAAGGGACTACACTATCAAATTTTCTTTTGGATTTTCATTTTGTTTGCAGTCAGCAACACTGCACTTTTAAGGCCTACTCAGCTGCAGAGGAAAGGGTGAAGTGAGAGAACAATACAGTCAGTCCTCCCTATTCAATTCAACCAATTGCAGAGAGAAAATATTTGGGAAAAAGAAATTACACAAAGTTCCGTAAAACAAAATTTAAATTTGCCTCATGGCAACTATTATGTTGAATTTATGAGAATGAAGTTACATGTGGGCATTACATAAGGTATTATAAATAATTTAGAGATGATTTAAAGTATATACGAGGATTTGTATAGATTATGTACAAATATTAAGCCATTGTTTACAAAGGACCTGAGCATCCATGGATTTTGGTATCCATGGGAGTCCTGGAACCAATCCCCTATGGATACTGAAGTACAACTGTATTGCATTAGTGGTTTCTGTAGAGGTGATTGAATCATCACCTTGAGAGTCTAGTAAATAATGAGATACCCTGATAGCCGTAGCAGCGGGTTTACAGAAGCCAGAGCAAGTCTTATCTACTGCCAAAGTCTGACTTCCCTCAATCTTCCGTGCAGACTCCTGAGTCCTCATATTATATCTTAGGCCGATTCAAACCCTGGTTGCCCCTACATATCACCAATAACCCTAATAGCATTAATACCAAACATTTATATTATATTTTTATACTTAATAAAATCCATCTCCCTATTTTTATCTCAGTATTTGTTATTAAGTCCTTATAAAGTAAGTACTATGAGCCTGTTTTCCCTTTTTATATTGTTATGAAACTGAGATTTAAAGAGATGAAAAGTCTTTCTCAAAGAATATGTCTTCCTTAAGCAGTTTGGTTTCTTACAATCTGGCTCCACAGTTAAAACCCTAAGGTACTTCTAATTTTAATGACTCCAAAGTGTATATCGGTTATACCTATAATTTCAGGGAATAAGATAAAACTTGCAAGGTTATGCACATGATCCTTCTATGATTTGAAGTCTTAATAAAGTGCTCATAAAATGGTATTAAATAGGGTAGTTCAATCCAGGGCGGGTTCTTGCTACCCATTCTTCATATGATTAGTCTTGATTTACTTCAGTCTGTGGTTTCAGAAATAACTTTTCCATGTAGATATTACTTTCCCTTAGCTCTTACAGCACTCCAGGCTAAGAGAATCTTTAAAACCATGAGCTTTTCAAATTGGATGCTATTAGGATTTAAGACTGTCAGGGGTCTAGATTAAGAAAGCATTGGCTTTTGGGGGTGAGGGTGACTGATACATATTTATTGAATGATTGAATGGTTCTAAGTATAATTCACTTGTTATTTATTATTACACTATAGCAAGAATAAGAGATTTGTTAATTTTAAAATGCCATTAAAATAACAGTGGAATTTACAGATTCACAATTTTATTTCAATATTATGTATATGACAGTAACTGCAGCCCCTCTGAACTGTTCTGAAACTCTTGGAATAAACAAAGACCTGTGTAAAGAGCAAAAAAATGAGGTTATGATATTTCCTTTGTTAGTAAATTAATAATGTCAATAGATCATTAAAATTATTAGCAAAAAGAAAAATTGTGAATAAGAGCCTTATTTCTTTACTCATTTTATAGAAATATCATAGTTTTTTTTTTTTTTTTTTTTTTTTTTTTTTTTTTTTTTTTACAATCACTGGGTCTTAAAAACTGTAGATGGCAATCCAACTACAAAAATGATAGGCTTTGCTAAACTTAGTGGTGAAATCTGCTGTTGCTAGCGGCACAAATTATGTTGCTCTTGGAGGGCAGCATACCAGGAAAAAGAATCATAAAAACTAAAGCAAATTTCAAAGAAATAGAAAACAAGATAATTTTTTTGCAGCCATTTCTTTATAAGTTCGACTGCATGTAAGTTAATAAAATGCAATTTTGGGCTCATGAGTTAATCAAGAAATACTGTGAAGGCATTTCAAACTATGGATAGTAGAAAAATCTCTGTTACCATAGAAACAAAATACCATACATGAGAATAGGCCACATCATATAGAAGATTTAATTACAATGAAATGATAAATGAATAAAGACAATTTTTTAGCCTATCTGTAGCTGAAGTCCATTAGAAGTCCAGTATCCAAGGAAACCTATGTCTAAAAACAGTAATAAGAAAAATTATGGAATAAGATGAACTGCATTTGAAAGAGATTTGAAAAAGATAACAGCAGCCCCACCAATTATGAAGAATATTTCTAATTTTAAAAGAATCACATTGGGATGAACTTAGATTTCTTATGAGAATCATGAGCTACTCATAACAATAACATATGCAATGTCTACACAGAATAATAAAATACATGTTTGATTGAAAAGTGTTTGAGAATCTAATTTTAAAAACGCAATTGCAATGTCATATTTAGACATGTTTTTATTTTGAAGTGAGTTTTGCTATGATTTAAGAGATCAAAGCATGGCCTGGAAACACAGCATGGTGGTGTCAGTGGATCATTTTGATTCCAAATGTTGTGTCCTATTACCAAATTTGCTGCTGATTTATGCATATGTGTTTGGGCTGAGCCAACAAGAAATAGACCATCTGGAGGGACCCTTTGATGTAAGAATGTGTGTACAAAATATTCACTATCCAATATAGTCTCACTAAGGAGTAGATTAAGTCTAGGGTACCCAGAGAGTTCTTAAAAGCATAGTATGTTCCAAATTTTAGGCCACCAGCAGTAAGCACTAATGCCCCCTGCACCAGCAGGGCAAGCATTTATTCTGTGTATTGATATTTTAAAGAAGCAGAAAATTACCTCCACCTCTCTCCCATCCTGGAAGGTGAATACACACAAAATTGGAGTGGGATGAGTGATAAGAGAAACAAATCTGGTGGGCTCATCAACAGGTCTACAATGCCAGGGAGGTATTGTTTGACCAGAGTGGTCAGTTTCTGTGCATTCTGTGCTGCCACACCTACTTTAAACATTCACAATAGCAGTCTCTCCTCATTTGAACTCTTGTAAAAATACAATTTGAAGAACATAGGTTTTGGAGTGAGACCAGCATGAATTTTAATTCAAGCTCCACGCCTTCCTCACTGCTTGGCCTTGGAAAAGTTAGTTTTTTTTGATGAGAAATAATACCCACTACTGTCTTGTGAGTATTAATGTCAATATACATAAAGCAGTGTTTCCCAACCTTAGTGCTACTGATATTTGGGCCAGATAATTCTTCATTGTGAAGGCTGTCCTGTGTGTTGTATGTTGTTTACAAGCTTCCCTGACTTCTACCCATTTAGATGCCAGTAGCAACTCATCCCTGGCCCCTTACCAGTTGTGACAAGAAAAACCTGTCTCCAGACATGGTTAAATGTCTTCAAGGGGTTGAGAAGCATTGATGTGAAGTGACATGCTAATAGTAGATGACAAATAACTGGTAATTAGACATGGTAAATTTTTGCGAGTATATTTCATGTAGCATAGTGGTTAATGGATATAGCCAATTAATGTCTCTGATAACCTGTGTTTTCCCATTCCTTTTTTTCAATTCTGAAAATTTCCTAGCCAACATTTTTTCAAATATTTACTGTCTTCCATTCCGTCAATCTTTTCTCTCTCGTATGGCAATTAAATGAACGTCAGAACTTTTCTTCGTGTCTTCCATATCCATTAACCTCACATATCTTTCTTGCTGTATCCCATCATATTGTGTTCTGAATGATTTCTGCCAAGCTCTTTTCCATTTCGGGGTTCTCTTCTCAGGGAAATATTTTGTCTTAGCTGAGTAATATTTTTTAATTACAATGAATATAATTTTTATTTTAAAAATTTTGTTCGTTTTCCACATCTGCCTTCTTTAATATTCTTTTTTCCTTTCTAATGTTGTTTAATTTTTATTCCCTTCATTGGATATCATAAGACAACAATAATATTTTAAAGTCTTTAAGACTGCTCTGTTGTTGATGATCCCTTGGTCACTGCTAAGTATTTATGACAATGTATTTTCTTATGTACTTATAATTGTTGTCAGCTCATTTTTAATGGGATTATTTACTTTTGTGGTTTTATATTTTCTTTGACTTATAGAGCTGACCCTATTAACAATTTCATGGCGATTTCTGAGTAGACTTATATGTTCATTCATCTGGACATGCTTTGATGTGAGTTTTTAGCTCAAGGCCTCCATGCAAGTAATAAAATAATTTGTGTTTCACACACTTACGATATGTAGGTTGGGAAATATTTTTTCTTGAGTTAGATTTTTACATTCAAGACTCAGGGTAGATAGCTCATTTTTTGTGTTATGTCCCCAGTGAGTAAAACTTTTTCAAAGATATTTCATTATTTGACTTCTGATTTTATTCAGAAATCCTAATTTCAGTTTCTTGTTTGTATATTAATACCTCAGACACTGTGTTAGTCTGCTTTGTGCTGTTATAACAGAATATCGCAGACTAATAGATAATTTACAATGAACAGACATTTATCTGGCTCAGAGTTATGGAGGCTGAGAAGCTGAAGAACATGGTGCCAGCATCTGGCAAGGGCTGTTGGGCTGTATCACCTCATAGCAGAAGGTGGAAGGACAAGAAAGGGTGAGAGCAAGAGAGAAGAAAGGCCTAGCTCACTTTTCTAGCAATCCTCCCTGTGATAGTCTACTCCTGAAATAATGACACTAGTCCATTCATGAGGGCAGCACCTCTTACTGGGCTGTATCTCCCAATACTGTTGCATTGGGGATTAAGTTTCTAACACATGGACTTTGGGGAACACAGTCAAACATAGTAGACACTAACAATTCCATTATACTAATCTGACTTGTTACAACTGTGTATCTGCTTTGTAAATCTAGTACCTGCAGAATAATCATATTTCTTGCTTTTGATCTTTACTATTCATTTACTTTTTAAAACAAAACTTAGATTTCTGACCTTTAACCAAAGGATACTAAATTTCAGTTGGATAGGATAAATAAGTTCAAGAGACCTGTTATACATCACAGGATGACTATAGTTAATAGCAATATATTTTATGCTTAACAATAGTTAAGAGAGTAGATTTAAGTGTTCTCACCACAAGTTAAGTGTGTAAGGTAATATATACAGTAATTAGCGTGATTTATCCATTCCACAATACATGCATATATAAAACATTATGTTATACAGCATAGATATTTTTGTCAGTTAAAAAACAAATATTTGAAAACTGCTTTTTTTTTTTTTTCAAATCTAGAATTTCTATGATTTTGTAGTAGTAGAGATGTTGGTTTCCTGTGTCAGCTCAGCCTACCACCTTGCCTAATGCTCTTATTTAATCTCAATAAACCTCAGTTTTCTTATTTGCAATACGGTGATAAAGATGGCATCCACACTGTAGGGCTGTTGTGAAGATTAAATGATAGAATAAATGTAAAACACTTATTTACTGAACACATAGTAATTGCTCAGTGCATTATCTTATCATGTAAATCAGCTGCTATTATAACGTAAATAATGTATATCAACCAAATTTCAGATACTCAATAATTTATCACTATAATCTATAATTATGGTTATTAGTATGGGTCTTGATCTCAGATCCATTCATAATTGGGAACTATATCAAGAATTGAGAAGACCTAGCAAATAGTGCCAAAACTATCCAAGTATCTGTATCATCTACAGTTGTTTTGAGAATCACTGAAATAAGTACTTTGAGTAGGACAGTGGTTTTGCCTCCAACTGGACATTTGGCAGTGTTTGGGAGGCATTTTTGATAATCATGATTTATGGGGCAGTAAGCTACTGGCATCTAGTGGGTAGAAATAAGAGGTGCTGTTAAACATCCTACAAAGCACAGTACAGCCTCCCACAGCAAAGAATTACCTAACCCAAAATTTCAGTGGTGCCGAGGCTGAGAAACCCTGAATTAGGTTATTAAGCCTCATTATGTTTCAAATTCAGTTTATTTTTAAACTATGTATTTCAGAAAGATGGTGAATTGTACTGTTTACTGAATTAATAAGATGTCAATTGTAAGTTGGTGACCAAGGACATCAATCTTCTTCAGGGGAGATTTTCCTATAACCTAAGATTTCTTTGGCATTCAAAGAAGTAGAGCAGTTACCAAATTTACATATCTATGAAGCAAAGAACAAAAACGAAAATATTAATGGAAACAACACAATAACATCAATAATGCAACAACTCGCATACAGACACTTACACATACAAATTAAACACATAACCATACACACAAAAGTCAATGGAGTTGGAGTGAGACTTTCAGAGACAATGTGAGATTAGCTAGGGATATTTAGATCCTGGAGTAGATAGAATCTAACATTTATACTGTTAACATTTCTGGATTTGTTATGAATATAAAATTGAGTTCCTCCAGGAATCTTTTTCTCTTCCCTAACTCTCTGAATCCCCTTTTCTAAAAGTCTTTCACTATATTTTAATTTCTATTTTTGTATCTATCTCATTTTTTTGACATATTTAAGGTCAAATATCTGTCTTATTCGTTTTTGTAACCACAGCATTAGTCATGGGGCTTGATACACAGAAGGCACTCAATAAATGTTTGCGTTCACTGCACGTTCTCATTCATAAGTGGGTGTTGAACAGTGAGAACACATGGACACAGGGAGGGGAACATCATATACCAGGGCCTGTTGTGGGGTGGGAGAGCCAGGGGAGGGACAGCAGAGGATGGAGGGGGGGCATTGGGGAGCGATAACTTTAGAAGAAATACCTAATGTAGATGATGGGGGAGATGGATGCAGAAAACCACCATGGCATGTGTATACCTATGTAACAATCCTGCATGATCTGCACATGTACCCCAGAACTTAAAGTACAATAAATAAATAAATAAATAAATGTTTGAGTTAAGGAATAAATATGTGAATGACTAACACCTATAAATATGGCTTTACCCATATTTATAGCAATTTTTTTTTTTTTTTTTTTTTGAGACGGAGTTTCGCTTTTGTTACCCAGGCTGGAGTGCAATGGCGCCATCTCGGCTCACCGCAACCTCCGCCTCCCGGGTTCAGGCAATTCTCCTGCCTCAGCCTCCTGAGTAGCTGGGATTACAGGCACGAGCCACCATGCCCAGATAATTTTTTGTATTTTTAGTAGAGACGGGGTTTCACCATGTTGACCAGGATGGTCTCGATCTCTCGACCTCGTGATCCACCCGCCTCGGCCTCCCAAAGTGCTGGGATTACAGGCTTGAGCCACCGCGCCTGGCCTATAGCAATATTTAAGGTACACACCAACTAAGGTAGGCATCAGAGAGTGCAGTGAATAGCTACAAAATGGAAAAGAAAATGCAAGGATAAATGGAAGCCCACTCTCAAATGACATGAAAAGGTTGTGTAGGATTAGAAAACAATGTCAACAAACTAAAAAACCTGACATAAAGCAATCTAAAATGAAATTTGAACAAAGACTGAAGTAATTCCTGTTGTCTCAGAATCAGACAAACACTACTAGGCTCTGCAAATAGCAATGGCAACCACAAAGCCAAGAACACACTTTGCTTATGTGTGCGCTGGTGATGTCTTGGGTTTCTAATTGTGTGAGCCAATCAGCCTGGCTTCTCTCAGTTGTACTTTCTAGAAAATAGATACACATATTTAAATAACAGCATCAAATCTCAAATGAATAAATCATCTATTGCCACTATTTGCATGCTCAATTTAGGAAAAGCTGTACTATCAACCTAGATACAGAGAAATATACATCTTAGGGGAAACTTTTTTTTTTTATCTGTTTAAGTAATTTTCAACCTTTCCAGGGATTTATTTTTAAAAATCCTGTTATTTTGTGCCTTCTTTAATGACAATGATTTAGTGTATTCTCACTTAAGATGCTGCCGTAGTTTCACCTGGAGATCTTTTCTTTGTCTTACTGATGAGGAAACTGAGACTTCAAAAGATGAAGCAATTGACCCCAGATATAACAACTAGAAACAACTAGAAAGTGACAAAACAGAGATTCAAGCTGAGTTCTTTTTGGCTCTGTATCTTGGCACTGTCTCCTTGTGCCTAGTGTTTACCAAATTTCCAGTCCTTTGACAAACTTCTCCATATTGGGACTTTGCATTTTCCACTCTTAGTTATTCACTGCAAAACGTACTTGAATATAAAAGTTTCCATTTTAAATTAGAATAATTTAGAAATTACTCACACTATACAACACTGTACTATGCTCTATATAGCATAGAAGAAAGTGCTGTCTTTCCTAAGACAATTTTGTTCCTTTTATGATGCTTGGACAAGTACACAGATAATCAGTTTGGGAATCAACCAAAAGTATCTCTTTCAAATTTTTTTATTTTAAAATTGCAAGTAAATATAGATATATTCTTGTAAAAGATTCAAATGACAGGAAAAGCAAAGTCCCCTCCCATTTTTTAGTCCCATCTCTAGAAGAAGCCACCTGAGCTAGTTCTTAATCTAGATTCCTCAGCAACAAATCCACCTCCCCTTACTCTCTGCTTTTGAGATGCAGCTGGGCTGTGACTCCGCCAACAGTATCCCCAGATTGCTTTACCAGATGGCTTCCTGGAAGGTTTGTTTCAGCAGGAAGTGGGAGGAGGGGAGAAGGGACTTCCCAGCTTTTTCCCATTCCTGTCAGTATTAGTCTCACCAGTGGAATTTGCTCTGGTCTCTGTGTCCTTTTGGCAACCCCAAAACCTTCCTTAGGGACTCCTCAGAAGTGCAGCTGGAACAGATGGTGCTCCCTCTGCAAATATCTGAGCACACTCCTCTGGGGCCCCCATTTTATGTTTAGAGTCCTTTAACCGTGGCTTCTCCTTTTTGTTTTTCCAGACCCAGGATGGTAGCTCTTTCCTGCAGTTATTATCTCTGATTTCCCTCAGTGATTCTGCTGTATTCTCCCATCCTCTGATTCTTGTGTTAAAGCTCCTCTGTTTACAAGGTAATAAATTATTTTTCTACTTTCCTGACTGAACTCTGACAGATACACCACGATGATCATATTGACTTACATCCCCATACATCGTTTTCTTTCTATTTTTATTTCCAATTTAATATTTTGTGATTTTTATTAATGGTTATTTCTGTATAAAAAGAAAGTAAAGTGTAATATTTTTTTAAAAAGTAGTAAGTACAAAGCTGTGAAAGAGAAGATAATACTGCCATTGATAGATGCAGGCTTTCAGAAGAAGAAAAGCTGAATGGAGTTTCTAGGTCATAGTCTGACTTCATCGTCCCCAAGTTTCCAGGTACTCCTTTTGGGAAAGTCGGTGGACAAGGTCACAAATTAGTCCTGG
This sequence comes from Saimiri boliviensis, assembly GCF_048565385.1. Lineage (NCBI taxonomy): Eukaryota > Metazoa > Chordata > Mammalia > Primates > Cebidae > Saimiri > Saimiri boliviensis. The sequence continues at coordinate 53,082,228 of NC_133451.1, forward strand.
GAGATGCAGGCTCACCACAGTGGTTACTTAGGTTTGTATTGATTTAGCTACTGTAGGAATTAAAGGAATAAATTAGGAATAAAGTAGGGGTTGTGGGCTGCTCTGCACTTTCTGATGTGAAGTTTACCTGAGCCAGCTTCTAGGTCTCAAAAGTGTGTCAAAGCAGAACTTCTTTGAGGGTGCCATGAATGTACGCAGGCGATCCAGTCAGAAGGAAAGGAAGAAAAGGGCAGGAGCCTCACCAGCGCAGGGTCCATCAAATCATCCCGGTAATGACTGCACAATACTCAGCAAGTTTAACTTTTGCATGCACACTTTAGATGTGGTCTGGATACTCTCTAAGGCAGCTGTCTTCTTGGAGTCTCCATTCCCTGGAATTCCCTTTGCTTCTCTCTTGTTGAGGATTCCATTTTCTATGTCTCATAACTTCCTTTTTCTCGGATTATTCCCTCTGTTTAGTGGTGCATCCTTCAGTAGCTTCTCGAGAAATGGTTCATGAGAAATGAGTATTTCTGACTTCGATTATCCAGGAATAATTTTATTCTACTCTTATATTTGATTGGTAGTTTGCTCTATATAGAACTATAGATAGGAAATATTTTTTTTCCCTAATTTTGAGGACATTTTCCCACTGTTTTAGTGTCCAGTATTGCTGTGAGAGGTCTGAAGCCATTCTGATTTCTATTCTTTTCATGTGAGCTTGTTGTTCCTCTCAGAAAGCTTGTGGAATCTTCTCTTTTCTTCCCATGTTCTGAAATTTTATATGTACCTCAATGTGAATCCATTTGTACAGATTGTGGGCCCTTTGAGTTTTGGAGACTCATGTCTTGAGATCTGAAGAATGTTCTTGAATTATTTATTCAATTATTTCCCTTTTTTCCATTTTTATCCAATTTCTTTTCCTGGAACTCTTATTACAGTATGCCTTTTCTCTAATTTTAATATTTTATGTTCTATTTTCCACTTGTATTTTTTAAATTCTACTTCTGTGAGATTTTCTCTGCCTTCTGAGTCATTCTTCCTTTTCCATCTCCGTCCTTGGCTATTTCTGAAGAGACTATTAAATACACCATTTCCTGTGCTTGAACAGCCTTCTCAGCTTGCTTCTTGCCTCTCTCGTTTCCTTTTATATCTTGAACAGGCTCATGCCCTTTTAGGTTAGGATGTGCCTCTCTTGAATATTCAGTGTTCATAAACACTTGACTGAATTTTTATGTGTTTGATTCCATTTTCTTATGCATAAAAAGCTACACCCACAATTATTTTGAAGATCTGCCTGTCTCTCTAGAGACAGTTTACAGGTTCTAGCACATCGGGCTTGTGTGGATTCATAGTCTTAAAGTGCATTGTCTATGGACTTCAAGTATTGCTTTAAAGCGTTCTAAAGCCATTGTGATTCCCAATTCTTTACATACAAGTTTTCCTCTTTCTTTTTTTTTTTTTGAGATGGAGTTTTGCTCTTGTTACCCAGGCTGGAGTGCAATGGCCCGATCTCGGCTCACCGCAACCTCCGCCTCCTGGGTTCAAGCAATTCTCCTGCCTCAGCCCCCCCGAGTAGCTGGGATTACAGGCACGTGCCACCATGCCCAGCTAATTTTTTTTTGTATTTTTAGTAGAGACGGGGTTTCACCATGTTGACCAGAATGGTCTCGATCTCTTGACCTCGTGATCCACCCGCCTTGGCCTCCCAAAGTGCTGGGATTACAGGCGTGAGCCACCGCGTCCGGCAAGTTTTCCTCTTTCTTCTCCAGAAGTGTGTGAAATCTCCTCTTTGTCTCCCATGTTCTATAAATGTGCATCTTGACTCTGCTGATAATGAAGCTCCAAAACAACTATTCTGTGAGATGTGCTTGGTTGTTCCATAGGCAGGTTAAACACCGCTTGTCAAAAACACATCTTCCTCCTGTCTTTGACCTGTACCCTGTTCCTTTGCATGTATTCCAGCTGTTCTTTATTTCTACTGCCATCTATTATTTATCTAGGGCTAACACTCAGGTCTCACTCTTCTCTGTACCCCTCAATTGCACATACTATTCTGACCTATTTCTATGTTTGCCTACAAATTTGTTGAATTTTTGTCTCTTTTCGTTTAACTATATAAGCTGTAAACCCCTGTCTCCTTGACTACTGTTAACAACCTCCTCACAGATGATTCTGTTATATGACTTGTACTTTCAGCAAAGTTGCTGGCTATTATCTAAATGTAACTCTGACCGTGGCTTCTGCCTGCAAGCCTTCAGACTTCTGACTGTTTACAAAGTGAAACAGAAGCTCCTCAACAAGACATGTGAGGCCTTCTGTGAACTGATTCCTACCTACCTACCTGTCTCAGTCTACTTAGGTATGATGGTTAATATTAGGGGTCAAGTTGATTGGATTGAGGGATGCCCAATTATCTGTTATAATATTGTTCTGGGTATGTCTGTGAAGGTGTTGCCAGAGGAGATTGACTTTGAGTCAGTGGCCTGGGAGAGGAAGACCCATCCTCATTGTGGGTGGGCACCATCCAATTAGCTGAGAGTGATTAGAAAAAAGCAGACAGAAGAAAGTGAAATAATTTTGCTTGCTGAGTTTTCTGGCTCTGTTTTTCTTCTTTCCATGCTGGATGCTTGCTTCCTTTCCTCCTCCCCTTGGACATCTGACTCCAAGTTCTTCAGCCTTTTGGACTCTGGGACTTGCACCAGCAGCTTTGAGGGGGTGGGAGGGGAGCCCTCAGGCCTTTGGCTACAGACTGAAGGCTGCACTGTCGACTTCCCTGGTCTTGAGGCTTTTGGACTTGGAACCACTTCTGGCTTCTCTCTTCCCCAGCTTGCAGATGGCTTATCATGGGATTTTGCCTTGGAATCGTGTGAGCCAATTATTCCTAATAGACTCCCTTTCATATATACATATATGCGACTGGTTCTGTCCCTTTGGAGAATCCTGACTGATACATTAGGCTGTAACCAAATACTGTAGACTGGGCAGCAAAAACAATAGACATTTACTTCTCACTGTTTTAGAGGCTGAAAGTCTTAGATCAGGGTGCCAACAAGTTCAAGTTCTGGTAAGGACTTGCTTCATGGTTTACAGATGGCTACCTTCTTGCTGCCTCCTCGTATGTCAGAGAAAATAAGTCCTGGTATTCCTTCCTCATTTTATAGGTGCACTGATCTCATCAAGGGAACTCCACCCTCATGACCTAATTATCTCTCAAAGGTCCTACCTCCTAATATCATTACATTAGGTATTAGGGATTCAGCATGTGAATTTTGAAGGGATACAAATATTTCAGTCCATAACACTACCACTTTGTATCCTCCAACTTCAAGATTGTCATGCATTATAATTTACACTTAGGAAATTTGCAACCGTGCATTTGTCTAAACAAACCTCATAGTGTTCCACATTTTGTATATTTGTTTCTGCCTTGAATGCCCACCCTACCATTCATCACATGCATATTCTTAGAAATGAGCTCAGTCATTTCTCTAGGAAGCTTATTCTCAACCCCCAAATTGGATCTTTTTTTTTCCCTTTGATCCCTTAGTATCCTGGGTACACCTGTAGTTCAGCAAAGGTCTTATTACATTGCCTCTATCAGTATGTGATGTTCTTCTCATCTAGAGTGTAAGCTCCTCAAGTACAGAGACTATATTGTTTATGTTTCTGTACCCAGTAATGCAGTGTCTGGCTCACGGCAGACACTCGAAAAAGATTGTTACCAAACCAACTAAATATATTATTTTACTCATATTGTTAATTTATGTTAACTACCCCAAACTTTTTGAACAGTTTGCTGGTATCTATGCCTGCAGTTTATTTTCATTTTCTGTGTTGAGACACTTCATGTCCATGTTATAAATTCAAAACAGTTTTGACACCAACACTTTTTTTTTATAGTATCAACTTCACATTTATAGCTTGCATAAATTTATGTACTGAGACTAACGGGTCCCATTTCAGACATTAAAAAATTGTACTAAGGCTTTAGTAGTAAGGCATTACCCCAGTGGATTTTCAAATATTTACTGATGGCTCCGTGAGGAGAGCTTAGAAAAGGGGGTGGGGGTAGAGTGTTGTGCCAAAGAGTGGTTGCTTATTTCAAGGCTAAATTGTGAAGCTTCTGGAGCATCTGTATTATTTAAACCCTATAGAGCTGGTTTTGGAGAAGTGAAATATTAGGCATCAATAGTTCTTAAAGTAGATCTCCGAAGGGATGACAGCAAGTGAGAGGCCATCTTCTGGCAAGAGTGAAATGAAAGTGAATCCTTTTAGAAAGCAAGTAATGTGCGTGAAGGTGGTACAAAATTCTTTACTCTTGAAATCACTATGATTGTTCCTAGGGCCAGTTTGAGAGGTAACTACCTGTATAAGCTCTACCAAATTACTAGGCCTGCCATAGTCTCCCAGGACTCAAGACCAACAAATTTCATATGCCATTTGTCATGGACTCTAGCAGCTATTGTTTCTGGTTAGAAGGTAACTGTTTCTCATATTCCTCTCCCTTCATCCTGTTTTTGAACAGAACCTGCTATCTCCCTATAAGTGTAACTGAGGCCTGGCCAAATGTAGTTATGATCAGAATAACCTTTTCAGGGAGGATCCAGGCAGAGCCAATCAAATAGTCCTTCCCTGGGAAGTATATATGGATGATGGAGAGGAACAGTATCTTTTCATCGGGTGTTTAAAGTAGGGCTTTTGGAGTTGCCCCTGGCCATATTTCTTGGTTGCATTGAGGAAATGCAAGGGCCATTTTGTGATAACATAGAATTAGAATAATACACAAAGAAAATCAAGGCTAAGAGATAGGGCAGGTGTGAGACAGCATCATGTGTATTACTCAATTCAACCGTGTCTGAATCTAGCAACCTCTGAACTTATCAGGTACATCAACTAATTCAGTATCTGTTGTGTAGACTATTTTGATTTGTTTCTCTTCCCTTTAAACAGAACATGTCCTCACAAACATACCAGTCTTTTCCAGGATGTTTTGGCCACTAATCCCTCTTACCTCATTCTTTCTTCTTGGGGCTCTGTTTCACTTGCTAATAGCATGGTAGTTTGGTGGTTAAATATAGGTGCACTGAAGACAAATGAGTTTGAGTTTGAATTATGACTCTTCTACATATTAGATGTGTAATCTTAGGCAATTTTTTAACCTCTTTGAGTTTATTTCTATGGCAATAAAATGAGGGAATTAGTTGCATCCACTTTCTGGGGATTTTGTGAGGATTAAATGAGCTAGTTCATGTGAAGTGTTTAGAACAGAGTCTGACACCAGGTACCTGTAGAGGAGATGTCAGCTATTTTAATATAGTGCTATGAAAAAGGAGAAAAATAAAAATATTTGTGTTGTCTTTATTGTCTATTTAAAATTATTTCCTTCTGAGGGATAAAGACCTTATCTTCTTGGTTTGCATCCGTTATGTACCTAGATTATCTCATGTTCATGGTAAGCATTTCCTTGGCTTACCTGTTTTCACTTCATACTGTCAGTAGAAACCTGTCATTCTCAGTTTTATTCCTGACTTGCCTGCCTTGATCTATTTCTTGGTGCACTTAACTTCTCTTTTGACCTCAATATTTTATGTTTGACTCAAGGCTCTCATTTGACTGTCCTTTTTCTCTTCTTGACTATAATTTTTATTCTGCTTCTTGTGAAGTTACTTCAACTCACCACCCCTCTCACAAAAACTTTATGAGAAAAGCTCCTATTAGCTTTATCCAAGCTCTGCGAGCAAGGTTGGAACAGCATTTGGTAAGTATTTATGATTAAGAAATTACAGAACACACCCAAAGAGTATCATTCTAAGCTCATAGTGAAAGGCAGTTAACTACAAACTGATTGTCTGACCTGATACAGGCTTATCAAATTTGTGCTTGTCACACTTGGTTACTCTCTGCCTGGTGTCTTCTTCAACTAATAATTTTCTTTTGTGCTAGTAATTCAGGAACGTTTTCATCTGGAAACAAACAGGCATATATTCTTAAGTACATAGAAAAGTTTGCATGGTACTCACTTCAATTCTTTGGGTGCTTAGGTCCATGGACTCACATGCCTTGTGAGTGTAAGTGGTGGCACATAAGCTACTCTGTCTGTCATTAAACATAGATTTGCAGAGAAATTTGAGAAAATGATAGAACAGTATATCTCTTTTGCCAATGCTAGATGGGGTTAATGTTCACAACAGCCAAACTTAACACTAGCTGCCACTTTGAAACACCTATTATATGTTCAAAACTCTGCTATACACTTTAAAATAACCTATAATTTAATATTCACAGCAAGTCTATTCTTCAGAAGAGAAAACTATTCTGTTTTGGGGCATAGACACAAAACCGTGTCCATAAAGTTCTAAAGTGCTTTTAACTACTATGGTGCATAGCTTATGCAAAATCATTTGAAATAACCTCATTAAAGACGAGAATTTTATGAACAATTAAAAATAGCAGCTTCTATCAATAACAGCCAGCTTGAAGTCTTATAAGAACTGTAGGGTAAAGGGAGGAAAGGAGAAAAGGAAAGGAGAAAACCATGTGTGGGGTGTACGTGTGGGTATGTGTGTGTGGGTGTGGGTGTGTGTGGCATGTACATGTGTATGTATGTACATGTACATAAACACATACAAATTCTATATTACACATAAATAACATATACACTATAATATATATGTAACAACTTGTTTGAGGTAAATCATAAACTATCCCTATATCTTAAAATTGTACTTGTAATTGTACCTTCTGCCATTTTAGTTTTAAAACTAACCCGGTTTTGTTCCAGGAAAGGATGCTGTGGAAACTTCTTTCTATAGGTCATGATCTATTCAGGCCCCAGGCACACATTGGTGAGTATAATGAATACCAAAACTTGATGGATAATTTGCTCTGAGCATTATCTCCTAGGATAACTGTTCTTCAGCTAAAATCATTGGAGAAGGTCAAATAGCCTGCTTTATTATACATTATTTACAATGGAAAATTCATTAAATTCTTTTCTTAAAAGCTCACCAATAGAGCTATTTGCCTCCATCACGTTTCCTTCTCTATTTCTTTTTTGCAAAGGTTGACTTGGCAGGAACTTTATTTCACTTTACTATGCTCTGAACTTGTGGTGCACATTCTCATTTATTTTTTGGTGAATCATTTTGGCTGTTTGGCCTAAAGTAGTTTACTCTAGGGTGCAATAGATAGCAAGTACATGGCCTAACTTCTATAGATGCACTTGAACCTCAATGATCTACATATACAAAGCTTAATGAAAACTTGTAAACATAAAAGTTGAACAATGAGAACACAGGGACACAGAGAGGGGAACATCACACACTGGGGGCTGGGGCGTGGGGGACTACGGGAGGAATAGCAGGGGGTCAGGGAATTGGGGAGGGATAGCATTAGGAGATATACCTAATGTATATGACAGGGTGAAGGATGCAGCAAACCACTACCATGGCATGTATATACCTATGTAAGAAACCTGCATGATCTGCACATGTACCCCAGAACTTAAAGTATAATAATTTAAAAAAAGCTCACCTAAGCTTCTTATCTCAATATTGATTTTATTTGTAGGTGCTAGTGCAGTTAGGCTATTTCTCAAAGAATGCTCCATGGAACAGATGATACTCTGAAACCCGTCAGTCCATGTAGAAGCAGTCTCAGATGCGCCTGGAATTCACCTCGTTTTTGTTGTCTCCATTGTCTTTTTGATTCTCTATCTACATCTATAGGCCCTAAATCCACCTTTGAGAGGTCTTAAGCTCAAAATTGTGCTAGAAGGAAAGGCAGATTTCACCTAGCAGTCTTAGGTTTTCAATTTTAATGGCATAGAACATGTATGAGACAAATCAACTCTCCTCTTAGTAAATTTTACTCTCTTTCAAAGCATACCTTTGATGTGTTGCTATGCTAAAAGACATGCTACCTCCCAGAGAAAGAGAGAAAGTAGTAAAAAGTGTGAGAGAGGAATGAATCCTATTCCACTCTTATATTCTTATGAATTCTTTTAATGTTTATTTCATTGCCTGAACATTCATTTTGTTTGAATCATTTAGACAAGAAATGTCTTTGATAGTGATGAAAGTCAGGGATTTCTGAGCACCTTATTGTGATATGTGGTAGCTAAGATGAAGGATGGTGTCTGAACCTCAAGCATTCTGCTATATTACTATTCTGCTATATTATTATAGCAGAATACTTGAGGCTGAGTAATTTATTTTAAAAACAATTTTATTTGGCTCATGGTTCTGTAGGCTGGAAAGTTAAAGGACATAGTGCTGGCTTCTGGTGAGAGCTTTTATGCTGTGTCATAGTATGGCAGAAAGTCAAAGGGGAAGCAGACACATGCAAAGAAACCACACATGAAGGGCCTCCTCACTTCATAACAACCCCCTGTCACGGGAATTAATTCATTCCCACAGGAACTAACCTAGTCTCTGGAGAGCGAGAATTCACTCACTACTATTTTGAGAATGGCATCAAGCCATCCTCAAAAGTGGAACCTGTATGACCCAAATACTTCTCACTAGGCCCCACCTCCCAATACTGCCATACTGACAATTGAACTTCAACATTAGTGTTGCCTGGGACAAACCAATAATTCCTTCTCTTGCCTCCAAAACTCGTGTCTTTCCTACATAAAAATACAATCATTCTGGCCGGGTGTGGTGGCTCATGCCTGTAATCCCAGCACTTTGGAAGAGCATGGCAAGTGGATCACCTGAGGTCAGGAGTTTGAGACCAGCCTGGTCAATGTGGTGAAACCCTGTCTCTACTAAAAATATGAAAATTCGCTGGGTGTAGTGGTTTGCACCTGTAATCCCAGCTACTCAGGAGGCCGAGGCACGAGAATCACCTGAACCCCGCAGGCAGAGCGTGCAGTGAGCTGAGATCATGCTTCTGTAACCCAGCCTGGGCAACAGAGAGACTGTGTCAAAGAAAAACCAAAACCAAACCAAAACAAAAAAACAACAAAAAATGATTCCATCCTAATAGTCCCAAAAGTCTTAATTTGTTCCAGTACCAACTTAAAATATCACAATCTCATCTGAGATTCAAGGCAAGTTCCTTCTAGTTCTGAGCCTGTAAAATCATGTATTGGTATGGATACAATGCAGCCACATTTTTGCTAAATCTGGCAAGTTCCCAGCACCTTTTTCCTCATTTCCATGGGCCTTTACTGTTCCTATTTCTATTAATATTTTGATCATTATCACTAATCCAATCTCTAAGACATTCCAAACTTTTTCTTATTTTTTTTGGCTTTTTCTGGATTGCTCCTAGAAATTCTTCCAGTCCCTACCCATAACCCAGTTCCAAGGCCATTTTTACATTTTAATGTATCCATGTGGTACCAATTTTGTACTGTAGTCTATTTTGTGTTGCTTCATCAGAATACCTGAGGCTGAGTAATCTATATAAAAAGTCAGTTTCTTTGGCTCATGGTTCTTCAGGCTTGGAAGTTCAAGGGCACGATGATGACTTCCAGTGAGGGCTTTCCTACTGCAGCATATCATGGCAAAGAGCCAAAGGAGAAGCAAATTCATGCGAAGGAGCCAAAGATAAGGAGCATCTTTGCTCTCTAATAACCTGCTTTAACAGGAACTAATTCATTCCCACAAAAACTAATCCAGTCTCAAGGGACTGGGACCTCACTCCTGCAAGAACTGAACCAAGGCACCAATAAGAGTGGCATTCTCAGGACCCAAATACCTCCCACTAAACCCCGTCTTTCAACACTACTACATTGTTAGTTAAACCGCAACATGAGTTTTGGGAGGGATGAACCACACCTAAAATATAGCAGATAGCTAACAGTGTTGGCTTTGGATTTAGGCAGACCTTGACTGAAAGGCAGACTCTATCACTTACTGACCATGTAGCCTTAACCTTTGAGATTTAGTTTTCTCTGAATATATACACAGGATAGCATAGCAGCTATAATGGACATTGTGCTTGTTTCTCCAGCATTTCTTTTACTTCTTGGAAGTAGGCTTGGCATCATCCCTAGTTCCATGAATGGGCTCTATTTGATATGGAGAAATCATAGTCCTTGCTACAGAGAATGATACACTGATGATTAGTGACCTTGACCTAAGCCGATCAGTGCATAGCATTGCACTGCCTTCTGTGACTGATTAAGGCTGGTCTATTTAGAGTAAGTGCAGGTCATTTGCACAAAATGCACACTCTCTGTTGCTGTGAATGATGTGAAGATGAAGAGTCTGAGAATCTGTAGCAGCTTTTTTTTTTTTTTTAATTTTTATTTGAGACAAAGTCTCACTCTATTGCCCAGGCTAGAGTACAGTGGCATGAGCTGGGCTTACTGCAATCTCCATCTCCCAGGTTCTAAGCAATTCTCCTGCCTGAGCCTCTGGAGTAGCTGGGATTAGAGATGTGCATCACCATGCTCAGCTTATTTTGTATTTTTAGTAGAGATGGGGTTTCACTGTGTTGGCCAGGCTAGTCTTGAACTCCTCACCTCAAGTGATCCACCTGCCTTGGACTCCCAAAATGCTGGGATTACAGGTGTGAGCCACCACACCCAGCCAGCTTTTTCACTTCCATGGAAGATGGCAGTCTGCAGATAAAGCTAGTATACAGGGGTCAAAAGAGTAAATGAATGATAAAAAACAGAAACTGTGCTTAACTATGCTCTTTCAAAGCTTTCCATACCTCTAAGATTTCTAGTTACCTGAGTAAATAGATTTCCTTTTGTTCAATCTGATTTTAGTTGTGCTTTTATCACTTGCAAAACAGGAATCCTAACCAATAAATATAAGTATATACTATGTGACATATATTTCTGATAGTGGCAATGAATATAGAGGAAAACATTAAAAAATGAAGAGAAAAAGAGAGAAAAAAAGAGAGAGAGAAAGAGAATTCTAATGAGAGTAATAAATGTAACTGAATTCAGGAAATTGACTGAGAAAGTGACCTGTAAGCAAAGCAAAGACCTGCAGAGGCAACGCAGCAAGCCACAGGCCATCTGGGTGAAGAGTGTTGGTGGAAGTTAGAGCAAATACAAAGCCCTGGGGCAGCACTCCGCCAGGCATTTTCTAAGACTGGGTAAAAGACCAGTGTGACTAGATTATGAATAAGCGAAGGAGAAAAGGTCAGAAAGGTTATGTGAGTTGGGAAGACTGTGTAGGGTCTTGAGGCTCTTGTAAGTATTTTGTTTTTATTCTAAGTTATAGGGAAGGCCATCGGAAGGTTAAGAGTACAGAAGTGACATGGCCTGGTTTACAGTTTTAAAGGAACAAGTGGTTATTGTTTGGCACGTGTATTGGCTGAGGTGCCAGGGTCAGGTGCAAAAATGGCAGAGAGTAGAAAACCAGCTGGAAGCTATTGCAGTAATACAGAGAAGATGAGACAGTGTCTTAGGCTGGGGTGATACAGAGAAAGTTCTGAGAAATTGACAGTCTGACTATATTTTGAAAGTGAAATTAGATGATTCAAAGAAAGAAAACCCTCTTCTTCAAGATACAATTTTGACAAGGGTTTCCTTACAAAAGTGAAATTAGAGATCCCTCTCCTTTCACTTCAAAGTGTCCTTGATTCAGAGGCATGGATCATCTTAGAAGAGCTGACAGAACAAAGTGTTTAATAAGATTTCATTACATGTCCAGGAGTGCTGTTTTACTTTAGGTGACATGAAACTGGGAGAAAAATGTATAATTTTTTATTAATCAAACGATTGTAAACAAAAAGCTTTTAGGGTATCTTTAGGCTAGTAAATCCCCTTTCTATTTTGCTCTTTGGTAGACATTTTTTGAATATAGGTTAGCAAGAAGCAATAGTAACATCAGGAGGCTTCATTTCATTTGGCCTCAGGAAATGCTTAAAACTTTAGATACTATTTCTATTCTTTGCTCCTCTCAGGACACTTGCTGGGCCTAATATAATTTCTTTCACTCAGTAAGCGCTTGTATGGTATTGGTTAAATTGGATGATGTTTTTAAGAGGCAGCAAGAGGTCATGAAAATATATGGCTTCTAGTCTGCAATCTACCATTAAATTGTTATGGGACCTAACATGAATTATGCCATCTTTTTGGGCTTCATGTCTTTATTTGCAAAATTATGACAATAATGTAGGAAATCCCTATGAGCCTTTGCAACCCTCGACTTTGATGAATGAAAAGGGTTAAGCTTGTCACTTGTGTTTCATGGGGTAAGATAATATTTTAAGATTTTAAATTATGTTTGCTCCCAATAGTTCTCCTTTTCCTCACTTTCTTCTTCAAGCCTAGGTCCCGGAGAGGTTTGCATCAGAACTGAGAAACTGAGAGTATGAGGAGCTTGCATGGATAAAGGCTAACCAAGGATCAGATACTCCTACCCAGACTGCCCATGTCTTGATCTTGCTGAAATTTGGCGGTATGTTTATGCTGCTCCAAGGAAATGAAAGAGAGGGAAGAATCTCTGAAGTGACTTTATCTGCCCTTCTGCTACCAGACAGGAATGGAAACAAATTTTAATAGAGAAAAATAAAGTTATAGCTTGAAATAGTATATCCATTGCATATGCTGTTCAAAAGACCCAGCTAAACTCTTCTTCCTTGCACTGGCTGGTTGTCTTGGTAGTCTATAAATACAGTCTGAAATAACATTATGAAAGAAATATAATATTTTTGTTACATAAAGTGCTAGGGCTGAATTGTAGCATTCCCCACCACCAATTAATATGTGAAAGCCTTAACTGCTAATCTGACTATATTTTGAGACAGGGCTTGTAAGGAGGTTCTAAAGGTTAAATGAAGTCATCAAGATGTGGTCCTAATCCACTAAGGTTGGTGCCCTTTTAAGAAGAGGAAGACACAGCAGGGAGTTTTCTCTCTGCTGTGTGAGGACACAGAGAGAAGGTGACCATCTGGAAGCCAAGAAGAGACCCCTCACCAGAAACTGATTTCTGTCAGAACGTTGGTCTTGGAATTTCTAGCCTTTAGAGCTGAAAGAAAATACACTTCTGTTGTTTAAGCCATTCAATTCAGTCTATGGTATTTTGTGAACAGCATCCTGACAGGCTAATACAGATTTTAGTACTGAGAAGTGAGGCTCTGCTGTAACAAATACCTGAAAACATGGAAGCAGTTTTGGAACTGAGCAGTGGGTAGAGACTAGAGGAGTATTTAGGTATATGCTAGAGAAGGCCGAGATTGCTGTGGAAAGAACTGTTGGTGGAAATATGGAAGTAAAAGGTGATTCTATTGAGGGCTCAGAAGAAAAGCAGAGAGCTATAGAGAAAGCCTCCAACTTCCTGGAGAATACATAAATATTGTCATAAACAGCATGGTAGAAATATGGGAGTTACAGGCCCTTCTGGTGGCCATTCCATCTTCACTAAATGAAAATGTGGAACAGATGATTGAAAACCGATTTTCTTGTTATAAAGTAACAAATAACTTGGCTTGAACTGTGTTACAGTGTTTTGTGGAAGACAGAACTTGTGAGTGATGAACTTGGATAGATAGCTGAGGAGATTTCTTTTTTTTTTTTTTTTGGAGACGGAGTTTCCCTCTTGTTACCCAGGCTGGAGTGCAATGGCGCGATCTCGGCTCACCGCAACCTCCGCCTCCTGGGTTCAGGCAATTCTCCTGCCTCAGCCTCCTGAGTAGCTGGGGTTACAGGCACGTGCCACCAAGCCCAGCTAATTTTTTTGTATTTTTAGTAGAGACGGGGTTTCACCATGTTGACCAGGATGGTCTCGATCTCTTGACCTTGTGATCCACCCGCCTCGGTCTCCCAAAGTGCTGGGATTACAAGCGTGAGCCACCGCGCCTAAGCAAAGTATTGATGGAATGGCTTGGCTCCTCCTGACTCAGAGTAAAATGTGAAAGCAGAGATGAATTAAAGAAGGAATTGTTAAGAAAAGAGGAAACAGAACTTGAAGATTTGGGAATTTCTGAGCCTATTCATATTGCAAAAATTGAGAAACATATTTTGAAGAGAACACCAAGGTAGTGGCTAGGCGAGACTAGTACTTGATAACAAATTTATGGAATGATGTAAGCAGAAACACCGCCAGTCTGAACTAAAGGGGTGGTAATGAGACAAAATGAAGAAAAGTTGTCAGATTTCTTGCATGGACTGGATAGGATGGCCAAGCCATTTGGCTGTGAATGTGTGCTGCATTTCAAAAAGAAGAAAAAATAACCCTGAAAATGATTCAGAGATTACCAGGGCCACCATTTTGGTTTTAACAGGCCAGGTAGCCTCCATCTGAAGCCATGGTGGGAAGAAGTTCACTCTGCAAAGGTATAGGGGTGAGATCACCCAGCAAAACCTTGAGGGCTGGACCCTTGCTTACAGCTGTGGAGGTGATTATGCTGCCATAGTGGATCTGGAAAGCTGAGTATCAGACAAAGAGGATTGTTCTCAAGCCTTAAGATCCAATAGAATTTGCCTCACTAGGTTTTGGAGTTACTTGGGCCCCATTACTCCTTTCATTTTTCTAATTTATCCCTTTTGGAATGATAATGTCTACCTATGCTTGTCCCGTTATTGGATTTTGGAAGAAGATAACTTGTTTTGTTTCACAGGTTCACAGATGAAGATAAATTTTGCCTCAGGATGAACCATTCCTTGAGTTTCAACCCATATCTGATTTAGATGATATTTAACTGAGACTTTTTATTTTAGAATTGGTACTGGAATGAGTTAAGACTTTGGAGGCTATTGGAATAGAATCAATATGTTTTGCATGCAAGGGGACATGAATTTTTGTGGACCAGGAGAGGAACGTTATGGATTGAATTGTGTACTACCCAGATTTATATGTTGATACTCTAACCACAAGGTGACTGACTATATTTGAGGATAGGGACTGTGAGGAGGTGATAAGTGTCAAAGTCATAAAGGCGGGATCATAATCTGCTGGAGTCAGTGCTCTTCTAAGAAGAGGAAGAGATACCACAGTTCTTTCTCTGTGTCATACAGTGAGAAGGTGGGTACCTGCAAGCCAGGAAGAGAATACTCACCAGAAACTGACCATAACGGTACTCTGCAAAACTAGGATACAATCAAATTCTGTTGTTTAAGCCACCCAGTCTGTGATATTTTGTTATGGCAGTTTGAGCAGACAAATACATAAGGTCTCAACATGGCCATTAGGTGACAGGAAAATCAATGCAGATTGCTGTATAGTGAACATTGTTGACAACTGAATGTCCTCAGAGGTAAGCTAAAGGAGAATGAGAAATTTTGCTATCAATTATTTGAAATAATTAAAAATAAATCTCAAACTACCGTCTGTATTATCAAAATGAATGAAATCAGCGTAACAAGCTGCTGAAACAGTTTGTAATTATAGCAAATGGATTGTAAGCAAAATTGTAAGCATTCAGTGCCTTTGATGTTTTTATTTACCTCCTCCCTCTTATTTAGAACCTGTGAATTTTAGTTGGGGGGGGGTGTTGAGTACACCAAACATGATGACAAGGGGCACAACTGAAGGACGGAAGAGGTAAGAAGTGCTCATAGAATAATTTTTTGGGGAGCTCTATTTGCTCTGTTACAAACCAAAGACCACTCCTTTGACATTCCTTCTAGGGTACAGAAATTTCTCCATTTGAATTTTCCATTTAATCCCTGCCAACAGCACACAGTCTATCTTATCATAAGGGGAAATCAAGATGAATCTCAGATTTGAAAGCCAGAGGCTTACTTCTATTTATGGTTTCTTTAATACTTACAAATGGAAAAAAATGATTGCAGCTAAGCCAGTCATAGAATATTCCAAAAAAATTATTGGAATGGCTTTTTGCTGTCTTTATTTTAGGTAATATATCTATCTCTTTAATCCATGTTGTTTATATTATAACAAAAGTCTCTATCTTCCCATGAACATACCCAGGCCAGGGAAAAGAAACCAGCTTCAGAGCCTGCTGCCCTATGATAGAATTTGATCTGTTGTGATTAAATTCAGCCTACTGGATTTTAATTTGCATGTAGAACATTTGTTATATCTAAAGCCTGTGGCTACTTGAGATTTGTATTTTTTTCTTTTATCTTTATCCAATAAGAAGTGATTAAGCAGTGGGCCTCATTTTGGTTAGGTGTACCTTCTGACTCACCTGTGAAATGACCATATGTCCCCTCAGATTCTGGTGTTCAGGAAACCCTGGAAAGCAGCATGGTATGGTATTCTTAAGTCTTATTTTGTAGGCCTTTGTCCCTGACCCCTTCTGAGCTGACCCTGACGAAAGCTCAGTGCCTGTCAATAAATTGAAGGCTCTGGAAGGAGGTCCGATTTCTTATGCTCACTCTCAGGGATGATTTCCATGGCCCCAACTCTTTGTGTGACCTCTATAGCCTGATATTTTAAAGAAAGATTAGATGGCATGGTATTAGCTGTGATGATGAAGGTTACTAAAAATGACAAATAATGGACCCTTTAATAAGATTTAAAACAGGTTTATTGAGCTGTGAGGTTGTCAGTGGTAATGAGATTTTATTCTCATTTTCTCACATCTCTTAATTTACAGCACAGTTAGAAAAAAAATTGTTTTTAAGGGCCACCAAAAATATGATTCATGGATTCTGCTCATGGATATCTTAAGCTCATTAGAATATTATGAAGATGCATAATGCCCAGGGTAAACTGAAGGCTCATAAAACATTTTGCTTAAGGTAAAATTGATTTCAAATGTGCTGGGGAAAGTGAATATTAGTTAGCTTTACACTGATTCTCTTTAGCTTCAAGACTACCTTATATGGGGGCAAGATAGTTCTTTAAATTAAAGATGGAATAATTAAAAGTGCAATAAATTAAAGAAATTGCTTTATTTGATATAATTTCTATGCAGTCTGATCTCACTGATTCTGTTATGGCACTGTCAATGAGTGGTGACGACTAGGTACTGATTTTCAACTATATTATTCTTCACTGTGATCACCCTTTATTATAATACTTATCTGCAAGGGTACATCAATCAGAAAATGCCCATTAATTACACTGCTAATGGTCAGCAAGTGAGAGGATTATGCTAGAATGAATATGAAATGAGCTGTAAGTACTTTTGGGGCCACTGTAACTATAGCCATGCTACTATGGGCAATGCTGAATTGGTAGGCAAAACTGCCAGCAGGGAGCCAGCAGGTAGCATGCATTATTGACCTTTCATTTACTTGGAAACCTGCAGGGGCTGAAGCCTAATATTAACCAATGATACATAGAGCATCTCTGGCATGGCAAGGCTTGGAGAATATAGTCCTCTGATAACGCAAAGAGATGAAGATGTCTCTAAATGACATAGTTTGATTCTGCATCAGGTTTTTAAATGTCTCCTGTCTGCTCTGAAGAAGAGTAAAATTTGAAACATGAGTCAAAAGCTCTTTATGTCTAAATATAAAATATGGCAAGGAATAATTATTTTCAGATAAGTTGTTTCTAAATACCTAGTAGGTCAGTGGGTGCATTTATTTAGTATACGTATGTATTAAATTGTTCTTCCACAAACTTCCACATACTTCAGATTATTATAATGCTTACTAATATGCAGACTTCTCTTATTTAGAACTCATAGGATCTTAATCCAATAGTATTTAACCTTGACCCTACTGGTATTAAAATTATACTCCTGTTTTTTAAAAGCTGTCTTTAGTGTTTAGAAAGATTACAAATTTCTCAAATTTTGTCTTGTACTTGAGGCACAGGGTATATTCTTAGCATAGTTTTAAAATGTCATTGAGCTTGAAAGTTGGAGAAAAGTGAAAAGAGATGACTTTGAACTTACTTTATTAGAGAAACAGGGAGCACAAAATTACATAATTAGAGAAAGAAGAATATAGGTTGATTATATGGACCTATTCACTGGAGAAATTAGAATGTAAGTTTATTTTCATATATGAAATAAAATGAAAAAAAAAAAAAAAGAGAGAGGGTTGGAAAGCTGCAAACCCTCTTGAAAAGAGGAGGAATCCTTTTTCCTTTTATCCAAATGTATTGCTAACACAGTAGAGTTAGAATATTTTTGGACTGTTCTTAAGGTCAGCAAAAAGCAGCTTTACAAAGCACATAGATGAAGAAACACATAACTAAGGTGCTGATCTTCATAAATATTATTACTCCTCACTGGTCTCTCGATTGAAATGCAAGAAAAACTAAAGATAACGATGCTATGCCAGCTAGTTTTTTCTTTTTAATGAAGCACTCAGATTTTCAACTCACATCTTTGTAGTCTCTGCCAAACAACTTTGATTTTATTGTGTTTTTTCAGGGTGCGTTCATAAACTTCTTGGTTTTGGCATTGAGAATACAATGCTTTGTCTCCTGTGGGTGCCAAATGTGGGACAAATTAACATTCAGCATGCCTATTACTTGGAAATTAAAATACTATTACATTTCTTCTGAATAATTTCTTTTATTACAAAGATATATTTAATAAGACATTTAAAAATGAAGTGGCCCTTGAAATTTAGAAGTAATTTTTATTATTTCCATAATTCTCTTGCCAAATTAATTAGATATTGTGGGCCAAATATGTAGTTTAAAAATCATCAGACTGATGCAAATCACATTTTATATGTTAAGTTAAATAGGAGACTTTTAGAGATTTCTTAATTTCACCTGAAAGGCAATTGTGAAAATAGTTCTTTATGCCAAAATTAAAGATGTCATTTAAAATTAATTCTAAAGCTAAAAGACAAACATTACTTCATATTAAATGCTAAAGGACAAAGATTAATGGTGAAAAATCTTTAATTAGTAGGAAGGAATTGAGTGGAAAATTATTAACTTGTTCCTTCATAAATCTTTAATACACATTGATTAGTGCTTTATATTTAAAGATATAATCACCAGAGTGTAAATAAGCAGTTTAACCTTTCTTAATAGTGGGCTAAAACATTCCACAAGACATTTGAAAGACACATTCTTCTGGAATAGTTGAACTATGTTATCCGGAATATATTGAAGCTGTTTTATTAAGAAAACCAAATTCTTGTGAACTTTGGAAACATTTATTAAACTTTGAATCTTTATTTCTTTCTCCCACAAACATCACACTAGTTATTTAAAAAATGCTAAATTTGCCACTATCATTTAACAAAAAAACATGATTTCTTAGACTATCATTAGGTAGTCACCTAAAAACACCCTTAAAAATTTACTTTTAATCTCTTAACAGCTACATTTCATGGAACTACGAATATCATGCTCATATTGGTCAAAATATGGGCATTTTTGAACTGCTTTATTAATAAACATAACGGGGGATTGTTTTCTCATCTTCAATAGTGATGGAAAAGGCTAGATATAAGGACAAAATGAAAACTCAGACATATTTTCATTAGCGTATAAGGATTCTATAATAGAAAAATATATTTACTAAAATTTCTCTTGGGGTGAGCATTGTCTGAGAGAAGTACTTTGATAAAGCAATTTTGTAAATGGTAATAAGAGAATAGTCCCTCATCTTCTGGGAATGCGATAAGAATAATTTTTTGCTTCCAGAAGAGAGTTAGTGAGGTGAGAGAAGAATCAGTAAGCTGCCAAAATGCTGTGTGTTGCATAAGATGGTCGATCTTTGTGGTATCTCATACATGCTTCATGTCAGCGTATTTCTTGCAGAAGCTTGAGAAGGTGCTGAATTTTGCAATACCTGTTGATATATGGTGAGACAGATATAATACACGCAAAAATAGAAGCTGAGGGCAAGTTTTGGACTTAGAGCTAAAATCCAAGATGCATACAATTAAACAAAGGCATTATATCAGCATGCTGATGAAAAATATCCTACTCCTCGTCCTGAGAACCCATGGATGAGATTGAGGCAAAAATTTGTCCTTAGTCAGATCAGGGTGCCATAACACATACCATAGACTGCGTGGCTTAAACAAGAAAACTTTATTTTTCACAGTTCTGAAGCTGGCAAATCCAAGATCAGGATGGCAGCAGGTTCAATTATCAGTGACGACTGTCCTGCAGAGGGCTGTTTTCACACTGTATCCTCATATGACCCAGAGAGAGATCATTTCTGTTGTGTTTCTTCTTATAAGGGTACTAATATACGGGCACTAATTCCATTTGTGAGGATTCTATTCTCACAACCTGAGATACGGAAAGAACATTCTCCTTGAATTTAGCATGGATTGGACATCCATGGAGGTCCTCGGAGGCTTGACTGGAACAGTTCCTACGGAACGAGAGGAAGAAACCAGTCAGGAAGTGAGGAGGTAAAGGAAGTGGGGAATGCGGTGAAGACAGCTCTTTCAGGGGGTTTGACCACGAAGTGGAGCAAAGAAGTAGGGACATATTTAAACCAACATATGTGTCATGGGAAATATTTTTTAAAAAATAATTATTTAGTTTATATATTACATTACTTACACATTATTTACTTATCTTAAAACTTACGGCAGTTTCTATTTGGAGGCAATATTACAATAGAAGTAAAAAGATTGATAATGCAGGAAATTTGGGGTTACACGATGAATAAAGGCTTTGAAAAGAAAAGAAGGCATTGGCACCAAAGTACAATGGTGTGGGTTGACCTTTCATAGGGAGACAACATAATGGGAGAGAAGAAGAAGGATTATGTTCAATCTGTTTTTAGGAGGAGAGAGATTTATCTCATGACTCAAATTTTCTAGTTCTAGTGAGAGGCAGGTTGATCAAGAGAGGGTTCGCGTGGCCAAAAGATTGTGTCAAAAGAGTGAAAAAAATATGCACAGTATCAAGTGCCAATTGGTGAAACAAAACTAGTCAGCTCAGGTGTAAACTTTTTTTTTTTTTTTAAAGTAACTACTAGAATAGGGGCTATGAATGCTATTCAGAATATGTGACAAGAGCGCAGGTGGCTTGTCATACAGATTCTGGGGAGAAGACAAATATCAAATTCCGGGTTGAAATTCTGCTTTCATTTCTTCCTAGCTATGTGATCTTGGGAAAGTAATTTTATTTCTCTGGCCATTGATTTTGTTCACTGTAACATTACTATAACAATACCTATGTTGCATATAATAAAAATTAAATGAGTTACTGTATATATGGTCCCTAGCAGAAATTTTAAAGTCCTTAATGTGTAGTGGCTGTTGCTATTTTATGTAGATATTTCCCTTATAAAAGCCTCTATGTGTAAGAGAGCTTTGTTTGTTTGGACCTTTGATCATTTTCCTTATCTGCAAGCTATTTTCTTTGTTCTTAATTTAGATCAAACCATTTTTGAGGTTTGGCACTCAAATTACATGCATTATCTTGAATCTCTTTATGTTTTCACATCCTCACCCTCAATAACTCCAGAGGATTGCCCTGTTTTGAGGGGATAAAAGAAAAAATGAGTCCCATATTTGATTGCAATTAATTCAGAAGAAATTTCTGAAGAGATGAGTGATGAGCAGAATTTTGAAGAGAAGCAAGATATTGATGAAAAGAGCAATAAATGAATTTGTAGGTCAGTGGGTGGGGAAGTTTGCATGAGGAAAGATACAGAGATGAAAATGAGCAAGTCACATGTGGGAGATGGCCAGCAGATATTGCTGGTGGGAGTAGAGAGGCTGCAGTGAGAGGTAATGAGAAATGAAGGTGGGATGGGATCCTGGGAGGTGTCATATTAGCGGAAACCTCTGAAGGCTAGATAAGGCTTGGAATGTGCATATTAAGTGACGCTGAAACCTCTGAGATTGCTGAGCGGGCAAGACACGTGAAGAAAATAAAGTCAGATGAAAATCATTAGAGCATCAGTGAGTAAGTGGGATGTGATGAAAGAGACTGGAGACAGAGATACCTGCTTGGAAACCATCACTGCAATTCAGTCCTGACCTTAAATGGACCCTGGACTGGGTGACTTTAGGGGAACAGAGAGAAAAGGGTAGATTAAAATAACATAATTAGGTGTTTGTGGGAAGTTGTGTGAAGAAAAGCTAAGAGAACAATATGAAATAATTCTATCTTGACAACCTAGAGTGCTGAGGTAACTTGGAGATTACAGAGATACGGCATTTTGACAGAAGGTGGGGTAGGGTCAATAGGAAAGAGAGCAGAAAAGATTTGATCAGGTGAAGTCCAGGAAGAACAATGTATTTGTGTGTAAAACTTAGGTCTGAATTACAATAATGAACAACTAGGACTGGTTAATACACTGCTGCCTCAGGGAAGGAAAAATAATAGGGAAAAGGAATATGTAAAACATTCTCCAGAAATTTTAATCTTGAGCAATCAAAGTCAGATAATGTTTTTGTTTGATTTTGCATATAGTTATAAACTGTGCCAGAGGGAGATGGTAAGTATTCATTCCTTGGATCTATGTGTCTAACTGTCCATCTTCCTTCTGTAGTATCATCTGGTACACCAACCTTTCACGAATGGGAATATGAAGATGAAGTTTTCCACGATACTGGGTACTCCAAGAGACACCTCCGAGGTTCCAATAACCTCTCTGTGGCTTGGGAATACAAGATGAAGCAGGATTTTCCCAAGAGCTGAAATTCATTTACTAGTTGTCTCTTCTTTGGTACCCTGGATCATGAGGTGGCTTGGGACCTGAGTCCATTGAAGAGATTCTAATGAGCACTTAGCTGCTGGCACTGTGCTCAGTCCTTCTCATATGGTTGCATTTCATAGACATCGCTTAAACACGACTGCCTTGCAATCTATGCAAATAGCAGTCAGTGTTGGAAGTGAAGTCTTTTTCTTATAAAAAGCTCCTGTGAATTTCTTAGTTTGAAATGCCTTTCTCAACTTTCTCTGTGCATAAGGAGAGGAAAGACAGCGCCCTTTCAAGTTTGATGGGATCACAGAAATACTGTTATCTTTAACACTTTCAAGGTACCTTTAACTGTGAAGTAAAGTGTAAATTAGCAGGAAAAACATGTTTGGTTTCCTGAGTAAGATGGGGAAAATTTCAACAGTTGACATTCAGCTGGTTTTTAGTTTTGGCTTGTAAGTGTTCTGTGTTTTTAATAGTGCTGACAAAACCTTAAAAGAAAGAGGAATACATGGTGAATATAAGATGCAAGTCCCTGTTTTAAAGAATGCTGTCGATTGATTTCATATATTATATATATATATATATATATATATATATATATATATATATATCCTGTTTATATACATATGCATAATTTACTGAATGGTAAGCATCTTATGTATCTTGCATATTATAAGATACATATTTCTTTATAATGTATCTTTTTTAAGTTTAATTCCTCCAATTTGGTGGACTTTAATACTTTTGCATGCTAATTTATTTTTAGTCAAAGCGTGGCAAATTGTGGTTATTTCACTCCATTTTTAAAACTACTTTTGTATGGCCTGAAGATT
The DNA here is from genome assembly GCF_048565385.1 of Saimiri boliviensis. Lineage (NCBI taxonomy): Eukaryota > Metazoa > Chordata > Mammalia > Primates > Cebidae > Saimiri > Saimiri boliviensis. The sequence continues at coordinate 53,105,468 of NC_133451.1, forward strand.
TAAATTACATATGCATATTATGTTGGTGTTTGGTAACATGCTTGAGATTTCTATACCTAATGAAAATGTTTTATGTTCTTTAGGAAAAATTTTATACTTTATAATTTATAGCTTAATAAAATAGGAGATATTAGGTAAAACATGAAAAATAAGGGAGTTGAATTACTTTGAATTTGAAATTGTAAAGAATGCTTCTTTAAAAAAACTAAACTCAATTTAATAAAAATATTAATACATTAAGTTGAAGAAAAGCTGGCTTAAAATTGAATAAGTTAAAGTATTTTAAAAACAAGATGTTTTTTGTATTTGACCAGCTTTCTATAAAATAAAGCAGGGACTGGGTGCACAGCCAATGTGTCAGCAAAAGAAAAAGCTTCATCTTCAACTGCACAGAATCACTAGAAAGTGTATTACATCTTCCCTCTGTTCGTTTAGTGGCCACAGGGGCCGAAACGTGTTTTTTCAAATTGCATTCCACAGTTTTCCAAAGCAACTTTGAATGTAGTAGCTCTTTTTGAAATTAAGTGTGATTTTTGAAGACAGGCTTCCGTAAAGCAGAGTGAAAACCTCTTAAGCCATGAATTGGAACTAGCTTCTCTCCGTCAAATCACCTTTAAGGGTTTTCATGTTTGTGTTGAAAGGACTGTGAGGATGGCTTCTCATTTAAGTGATCGCGGAGTTTTGGTGAGTCCCCAGCATGGCCAGCCGGATCTCTAGTCCACCTCTAACTGGTTGTGACACTTTCTCAGCACCAGAGGCTTCTCTGCCTTCTGGGTGGTTCATTGAGACTCAGAAGTTGCTTTAGCACATATATTCCCAAACTCCAGCTTCAAAATCTTTCTGGTGAGTTTCTCAGAAAAGTTCCTCTCCTCCCCTAAATGTTGGAGAATATCCAAAATTAATATTCTGGGCTTGAAACCCTCACATTTAGGAACTGGAATTAGTGGAAATAAGGAAATAACATAATCTTTCAGTTGAATTGAATCTTTCCAAGGGTGGAAGTGGGAGGAAGCCCAGTGGGAGAGTTGAATAAGGAGTGAACTCAAAAAGATTACAAAGATGTGGAGCTGGAATTTCACGTTACTGACCCACAGACTTTGTTTATGAATTATAAGCCGTAAATCCACTCTTAAATATTTAAATTTTAGAGCAGGAATGGAAACATTTTAGACTTGCTCATTCAAAGGAAACACAACCTTTGAGTTTTTTTAAAAACTAGTTTCTTTCATTTTTAACGTTTTTCAAAGTCTGCTCGCTATGCCCAGACTAGTCCAGTGCTTCTTTTTTTTTACATTTCCATTTAACATGTGGAGTAAGTGAATCAATTCCATTACCCACCACCTAATGCATAGAAATTCACTGGCTTCTTTAAAATCAAGCATCAAAGCTGTTGCTTCTCCCAGACTAACAATGAAGACTGAACATCCAGGTGTGAGGAAGGACTGACTTCCCCACCTCTGTTCCTGAAAAGCCTTCTTCATTTTAGTGTGTTCTCACAAGTTTCTGTTCCCCTACTTGACAGCTGATCTTAAGAATTTGAGTATGAGTCTCCCGAGGGAACCAACATCATTCCTTATCCCTTCCCAAAGGTTGGGAAAGTGGTGGGAAAAAGCTAGCAAAAAACATTTCAGGAAGAGGGATCTCATGTTAACTAGTGTTCTTGGAAGCTTCCTAGATGTTGGGAACAAGAACCTGATATCCCAGGTAGAGATGTAAAAAAGCACAAGAGTTTTTACTTATTATGGGATCAGGAAAAACCAAGGTCCCTAATTTTGGTATTGGGACTTCTAAAATAGCAGTGACAGAATGCTCTACTCTGTCACTGCTTTACATTATTCGACTCTACAGAATAATGTAAAGGTTTTTATTTTTATTTTTTGCTCATAAAACCAAAATGTCTGGGAATAAGGTTCTTTGGGCAACATAGGACTCAAATGATTTCCACTCGGACAAGATCTCTCCGTTTCTCCACACAACCTTTTTGGCGTTGACGCCACTCATGGATAGTCTCCCCCTTTAAGGTACAGTGTCAGCCTTACAGTTTATTAGACTATGCGCCATCAGTCAGGATCAGGCTCTAAGGCTGACATTGCTTAGACGTGATTGACTCAACTGGAACCATGTGCCAAAGCTGAACCGATTCCTGTCTCCAGAGGAAGGAATGATTTGATGGATCAGGCTGAGATCACCTGCCACTCCAGAAACAGGAGGTGAGCTTAACTCCACTGCAGCCATGTGGTCTGTGAATGAAGGATGGGTGAGTCCCCATGTAAAGGTGAGCCTGCGGCATGCAAAGTAGGATGAATGGATTCTTGGAAATCAGAAAGGATAGTTGTTTTCTCTGCCGCTGAAATACTTTCTCCTGATAGTATGTTTAGGAAGAAAGCTGATATTTTACAAGACCAAGGTACCTGAGTAATAAAGTTACATGATAAAAGTCAACTTCTACCAACTTCTTTGGAATTAAAATTTTTCTAAATATACTTCACTGCACAACTCAACTCCACATTAGATTTACTAATGGCAATGTAATTATCAAACATCATGTATATTATATCTTTGGAACATGTGTTGGAAATGTGTGCTTATAATTGTCTACAACCAACATGAAAAGACCAGTAGAGATCACTTGAAACTTTTGAAATACTTTGAGTGATTTTGACATGGTTTTACATTAAAACCGCTAGCAAAAATTTTGAGAAGTGCAGAAGGGACAACAAAATGCAGTGGAGGAAAGAAAAGAAAATTACAATGGATGCTGAGGTTATACAATTCATTATGTATCCATTTGTCTTATCTCAAGAATCTTGCTATCAAAAGTGTTTCTCAGGCTAAAGAATATTGTGACATTATTTCTTAGTATAAGCCTGTAAGCACACAAAAAAAGAGAAATTCTGCTGATATCCTATTTATTCTTTAGATTTTACTACTTCAAATAAAAATCTGTCAGTGTTTCTTTTTTCTTTTTCTTTCTTGGCTTCTCCAAGTACTGGCTCTAGCTTCCATCTCCCCTGTGGATGAGATCTGTTTTGTAAACAATTGGCATGCCGTTGCTGACAGCTCAGACAGGTTCTGGAGATTCAGGGGATGAAAGAATAGAAAATCACTGGCAAAGTCTGCATGGGCTCAAAAGCGTAAAATATATTTCATAGTGATGTTTTGGATTAAACGTTGCTCTTTATCTGATCATCTTAAGTAAGATACACACATATATGTATATTTGTGTCATAACATACATTGTACTTGATGGAGGAGCATTTTCATTTGAATAATCAAGACGCATACTTTCTACACAGTGCTGCTAAGTAGAATATTTGGATAGAATTAAGTGAATTCACCCAAATGATCAATTTTATTTTTTCCTCAAAGAATCACTGTGTCATTGAAATGAAACAGTCTAATCGGTCAGTTATTTTGGTGTCATCTGGGAACATTATTCCTTTTTCTATGACATATTTGGGTTTTAGAATTTTACTGTTCTGAGAGCTGTGTCCCAGACTTATAATTTTTTTTTTTGTCAGGAGGAATTAGGTCAAAACTGAAATTTGGTAAAAGTGATAGCAATAAAAGCCAAGATGTCAAAATGAGATTGTGTTACCTCTAAGTGCAAGCATACAAGGAAGATGAGAAAGCATTTCTGGGAAACACTCAAATGGATGTTAGCAAATAGCCAACTATTTTTTTTTTAATAAGAGAATAAACACCATCTTCTACAATCAAGACTATAGTTAATATAGCATGCTGCTTGTTTGCTTTTCCCCAGTTGGCCTAGAAGAATGCATCCATATTCTCATCCTGTTCAAATAGGTATCTATTTGTAGATTAGCTTCTAACTCATAAACAAGCATCTACTGAGTATCAACTATGGAAACATGTGCTAGGCCAGAATATTAAAAGGTACCAGGAAGGTTTATGTTTTTGAAGGGCTTAAGGGAAGTTGGGGGAATAGAAAATATATAAGAGCATAAATATTAATTCTAAGAAGTACAAGTTAAGTACTTAATAGTACAGATCAAGGCTTGACAAATTTTGTGTTTTTAAAAGGCCAACTAATAGACAGAGAACCTATGGTGTATGTCATAAGTACTGAAATCTGTTGTAGTTAAATAAATATGATGGTATTCCAATAAAACTTTATTTGTGAACATTAAAATTTGAAATTCATATATTGTTCATGTGTCATAATGTATTAGTCTTTTTTTTAAACAGTTTAGTCTGGGCATGGTGATTCATACCTGTAATTCTAGCACTTTGTGAGGTTGAGGTGGGAGGATAGCTTGAGCAAGGAATTTGAGACCAGCCTGGACAATACAGTGTCAAAAAATAAAGTCTACAAAAAATAAAAAGTTACAACAAAACAAAACAACAAAAAAACTAGCAGGATATGGTGGTGTGCGTCTGTAGTGTCAGCTACTTGGGAGGCTCAGGCAGGAGGGTCACTTAAGCCTGGGATTTCCAGGCTGCAGTGAGTGGTGATTACCCCACTGCACACCACCCTGAGCAACAGAATGAGGCCCTGTCTCAAAACAAACAAATAAGCAAAAAACCCACCAATCAACCAACCAACCAAAAGCAATAAAAAAAAATATATATAAAACCAATTCTTAGTTTTCAGGCTATACAAAAACAGCAGATTTGACCTATGGGCCGTACTTTGCTGACCTATGGTATAGATAAGTATTCTGGTTTATTGGGGTACAAGTATGTAACATGTTCATTGTTGATGTTTATTCTCTTTGAGAGAATCAAACTGTACAAGGCAATCCATTTGATTTTAAGATAACTAAGCTCAGTTTCCATCTTTTTTTGGGTTAAATAATTGGTTACTTAATTATTTCCAATGGAAGCTTGGCTAGTTAGGGCTAAATCTCAGCTATATTTGTGTTGGCCCCTGGGTGATTGTTTGATTTGGCTATGCATAAAGGCTGTATATAAGAGAGCAGTGAGAAAGAAAATTGAAAGAATGAATGACAACCAGAAACATGAATATTCCACTTAATGAGCCCTGCTTCAGCAAAGAGGTGCCCTGGAAGTATTTGAGCAGGAGGATAATCTGATCAGAGTTGTGCTTTAGATGATTTAGAGTTTAGGCCAGAAAGTGGAAGAGAAAGCCAGATAACAGAACTCACATGATCCAACTTCTCTTACATGTCAGACACTTTATAGAGGTGAGTTAAAGCATTTCTTTATTTAGCGGAATGAAGGGGAAGGCTGGTTTGCAAAGTGGAACAAGAAGAGAAGGTAAAAGTGCTAGAGAATTCCAGTCTTGCTTCAGATGAAGGTGAAAAGTAAAGGAGAGAAAATAATTGACGATAATGCAAACTTTCCTAGTCAAGGTGACTGAAAGAATGGTAGTAAGGAGTGAGGAGGAGTTGGTTTCTGGAAAGAAGCTTGGATTGAGACACATGTATGCAGCTAGGCAAATTGGTATAGGCCAGTAGATTCACGTTAGGGGTGACTGAGATGAAAATCCATGTCTGTCATAGTAAATACTATCTAAAGACGATTCTAAAAGCTGGTACTGCATGGCTTAAATTAATGACCCTGGCTTGTATTGTGATGTGTCACTTCATTGCCAATAGTGGCGCTGAGATTTGTTAGATTTTGTGGGTTGGTAAAAATGGTTAAATAGTTTGAAAAATTTAAGATGTTATGAAAAACAATATACACAAACATACACATACTCTCTCTCTCTCTCTCTCTCTCTCTCACACACACACACACACACACACACACACAACACACACACAGAAACACAGAAATTGTCATTCTGAATTTAGTATTTCCAGACAGCAGATATATAACAATTGGTTGTTCTTTTAGTGTAAATTTAAATATGTCAAAATCCATATGTTTAACATCTTTGTTTAACATATGCCTCAAACATATTCTGCTTTTTAATCCCCTAACGTTTGGTTTGTGAATACTGAAATAAAGAAGTTAGGTATTTGATTTATGGAAGCCTCATTGTTTTAGTTTGCTGACTTGTAGGACTTTTTATTCAGATTAGAAAATTCTTCAGAAGAATAGTTTCTGACTGATCTGTGCCATTCCCCTTAAGTTCCTTGTGTGATTAAATAGATGTTCTCACTGCTCTACCAGTCTCTTCTCTTAATGGCTCAATTATTCTGTCAGTTTTGATTATTAATCTGCCAACATGTTCACATTTTCCAATTTAGAGAATTAGTAACAATTTCTTGCAATGCCCATCTTCAGTGATTTGCTTTATTGGCGTCCATGAATGCGGAGGAAGACTGGCTTTAAGTCACAGTTACTGACATTTTAATAGTTCCAAAGTCCTGAGGAGCACACGCTGCTCTTCCTGTGGAGGCAGGGTGCAGATAGATTTAAGAAGGAGGGTTAATCCTGTCTCTGGTTAGCTGCATAAAACCAAGAGGCCATTTCTTACCTTTCTTCTGTTCTTTCCCCTTTTCCTTCCTTCTTTATTTTCTTTCTTCTTGTTCCTTTTCACTGAAGTGCTCTACTTCATTAAGTTCCATGGAGTTGTGGTTTGACTAAGCCATACCCCTTGAGGCACTTAGTGCAGAAAAGTAGACCTCATGCCATATAGTTTTCTGGATAAGAATTTTGCATTCTTGGTTTCATCTTTGCCATTCTAGTCCCTGAGAAAAATAAAATTGATTTTTTTTTTTTTTTTTTGAGATGGAGTTTTGCTCTTGTTGCCCAGGCTAGAGTGCAGTGGTGCACTCTCGGCTGACTGCAACCTCTGCCTCCTGGGTTCAAGAGATTCTCCTGCCTCAGCCTCCCAAGTAGCTGGGATTACAGGCACACCACCACTCCTGGCTAATTGTTTGTATTTAATAGAGACGGGATTTCACCATGCTGGTCAGGGTGGTCTTGAACTCCTGACCTCAGGTGATCCACCCACCTTGGCCACCCAAAGTGCTGGGATTATAGGTGTGAGCCACCATGCCCAGCCTGAAATGGAAACTTTGAAACTCTTGTTCCCTAAGACTTAGTTTCCAGCAGGAAGCAAAATGTAATTTGATAGGAAAAATGGTAGTCACTCATAAATCTACCCAATTACATTTAAACCAGATTCAATTAGCTCATAGTTTCCAAATTCTTAAGTAGAAATTGTCACCTTTGGGGAGGATCAGATAAGAGCTAATTGGTGGCATCACAATCCACCTTCAGTGAAGTGCTTGATTAGCCAAAATTTAAGGCTTGTCACAGCAGTCCAGCAATGGACTGGGGAGGATAAGGAGCAGCTAATTAGAAAAGACACACTTTTGTGTTTATGTACCAACATCCCAGCATAAAGCCATGATAAGAAGCTCAAAGGTTAATGATGGGAAAATCAAGTTGTAAGCAACTTTTTGAAATAGGAATGTTCCGTATACTTTTAGTGGTATGCTTTTTGTTTGTTTATTTATGTATTTATTCTGAGACAGAGTCTCGCAATCAAGTTTAGATGAGGAAAACGGAAGTCATTCAATACTGTTGGGATATTTGTCCTGGCCCAAATCTCATACTGAAATGTAATCTGCAATTTTAGGCTGGGCATGGTGGAAGTGTTTGGATCGTGGAGGCACATCTCTTGTGAATGACTTGAGCCATCCTTTGTTAATAAGTGAGTTCTTGCTCTGAGTTCACAAGAGAGCTGGTTGTGCAAAAGTGCATGGCCCGTCTCCCCACCACTCTTTTTCTTCTCCTCCCACTCTCTCCCTCTGTCACTCCTGCTTTCACGTGTGACACGCCAGCTCCCCCTTCACCTCTGCCGTGACTCTGAGCTACCCAAGGCTTCCCAAGAAGCTGAACAGAGCACCATGCTTCCTGTAAAGCCTGCAGAACAAGAAACCAATTCATTCTCTTTTCTTTATAAATTACCCAGTCTCAGGTATTTCTTTACAGCAATGCAAGAATGGCCGAATACACTGATTTGTATCTTCCAAGTAGAAAAATAGAGGCTTTCACCATTGTTGAACAATCTGAAGAAGCAAAAGTCAGGGAAGGCACTACTCCTTGCTGTCTACATTGAAGTAGAAGATTCTCAAGCATTTGCCTGAAATCCTCAGAGTGCCCCCATACACAGCTTCCTTTGTGGCTGTCAGAATAATGGTTTCTCTTTATTCTTAGTTTGTGCTATAGTTTGGATGTTTGAACCCTCCAAACCTCATGTTGAAATTTGATCCCCAGTGTTGGAGGTGTGGCCTAGTGGGAGGTTTTTTGGGCTATGGAAGTGAATCCCTTATGAATGGCTTGGTGCTGTCCTCGTAGTAATGAGTGAGCTCTCATTCTGTTAGTTCTTGCCTGAGCTGGTTGTTGAAAACAGCCTGGTACCTTCTGCTTCTCTCTCTTGCTTCTGCTCTGCCTTCGGATCTCTGCATGCTGCCTCACCTTCACTTTCCACCATGAGTGGAAGCAGCCCTGAGGCCCTCACCAGATCCTGGCATCATGCTTCTTGCAGAGCCAGATAAACCCTGTTGCTTTATAAGTTGCCCAGCCTCAGATATTCCTATATAACAACACAAATGGACTAAGACAGTTTGCCAAGTCATGCAGCTGCCGCTCATCGGCAGATTCCAGTCCAGAATAATATAGGGGAAGTCATCCCGAGCTGTGCAGTTCCAGGCTCCTCTCTTGCCATGCAGAAGATAAGTGGGAATGACAATGACATTGAATTGGCAACACCCTGCCACATTTGCTGAGCCTCTATCAAGCCAGACAAAGATGAATGTGATTTCTATCCTCACGATGCTGACAGTCTGTTAAGTTGAACATATGCTAGTTATCTAAGATGGCACATTTTGTGGGGTATCTATGCTAGGATCAATCCTCACAGTAGAGCCCTATTACAAAATGAATTCTTAATACACACCATTGGTTATGTCATAGCTCATTATTATTAAGTCTCTAGGTCTTAATGTCACTTGTCATAGAAGCTTGACATGTAGCCATTACTAGATACAAAAATACCGTTCCCCAACATAAGTAGTAAAATACCACCAAGTTTTCAAGTTTCTTTAAAAAATATTAATGTGATTATTACATTTTTTTCATATAATTTGGGGATAAGTTATTCTTGAATTGTAATATTGTCTTTAAACTGATAAAACCTCCCACTGATAAGCAGGGTAAAATTTTTTTTTTTTTTTTTGCAATAGAGTCTTGTTTTATTGCCAGACTGGAGTGCTGTGGCACAATATCGGCTCACTGCTACCTCCACCTCTGGGGTTGAGGCTATTCTTCTGCCTCAACCTCCCAAATAGCTGGAAATACAGGGGCACAACACCACACCTGGCTAAATTTTTGTATTTTAGTAGAGATGGGGTTTCACCGTGTTAGCCAGGATGGTCTCGATCTCCTGACCTCATGGTCTGCCTGCCTTGGCCTCCCAAAGTGCTGGGATTACAGGTGTGAGCCACTGTGCCCAGACAGTGAAGTCTTAAATAAGGAAAACTTTATAAAACTTCAGAGCTGCTCTGCTCATGTTAGTACCCTATATCATTAGTACCATATATCAAAGAAGCTTTCAGACGAGACTAGTGCCTAGAGATTACTGAAAATTCAGTGAAATTGATAAATTTCCAGTCTTAGTTCTGTCAAGTGTAGATTACCTTGCTAGAGGGGCATATGCTGTTGAGAGATGTCCGTTTATGTTATGGGGATGTGAGAGGGTGAGAGGGAGAGAGAGCAGGATAAAAATCTTTGCTCTGCGTCATAGCTGGGCTCTCTAACCTCAGAACTCAGTTTTTCTCCTCACATTGGTTCTTCTTCTTCTTCTTCTTTTTTTTTTTTTTTTTTGGTTTTCTAGTTCTTCCTTAACTTCGTCTTGCCATGTCACACCTGGGTATCTTTACAAATGCTGTTTTCTCAAGTTGAAACCTAGTCTCTTCTTCTCCTCTCGTTTGTATACGATGACATCTCAAATCAAGCTGATTCCATTTTTTAGTACTCTGTGTCCTTCCAAGTGCTGTGTTCTCAGGGGACCTAGTGCTTACCTCTATTTTTCCACTTAAATTTTTATTTTAATGATTTGATTGCTCTAAGTTTTCCTCACGGGACTGAAAACTCCTCAAAGGCAGAGACTGTTCTTTTACAACTTGGCATCCTTAGAGCCGGCCAGAACTCCCAGTACATAGTAAATGCTCATTAACTGATAAATGAATGAATGAACAAAGCTTGGAAGCAGGCAGCTTCTAATCGCAATGGTAAAATGAATAAAACAGAAGCAGCCTTACATTTATCCCTATTTAATTGCTTTATAACTACAGCAGTATTATAATACTTTTATCATAATTCTACAAAAAGGATAGGAATTACAGATTTTTCATAATGTTTTTCTCAGTGCCAAATATTCTACTGGGACCCACTGTGTAATTAGCAATGCTTGCAATAATGAACCAAGCTGGACAATATATATATTTTTCCTTCCAATTAATTCACTCTCCCTAGTTTACCTTGCAAACCCAGCTGCTGAGAAAAGCTCTGATGGTTATGGGGTTAAAGAGGGAATGCTCATAATTTTTATTTAGTGTTTTCCATATAAATGCACCTCATTATCTGCTTTACCTCATTATATATGATCTATTTTATGACCATTTAGTTCTCCTTAGCAGTTCTGTTTTTATTCTGTTATGCTTGCTGTCTAAACTCTCAACTTTATGACTCCATTACCCTGGCTCTCTGCTGCCTGCTGCCCCACTCCCACTGCTGAGGTGGATAATGTAAGCTTTGCTGTTGCCAGGGCACATTCCTAATAAATTCCTCCCATACAGACAGGCAGCGGCATAGGACAGAGCGGCTGGGTGTCATGCTTTCATATCACATCGCTAGACTCTCATTAGACACTTGCGAGAGAAATTACCACTGAGGCGTCTTCAGGCACAATAGCATTAATGAAGTTAGGAAATGCCTCCCACAGATGTTTGACACTCAATCAATCCTACTTAATTTAATTATATCCCTGAATGAAAGACAAAAGGGATGCTTTTGTAGTCCATCCCTTGCTTTTTACTTTCTCATCCGCTTTTCCCCCTTCTGATTTACTTAATCCTTGCTGAGAAATGTCAATGTAATTAACTCAAGTTATAATTATTTAAAAGTGGACTTTGTTATAATACCTTGTATCATTTTCCACTTCTCTTCCCCTACCAAACTGCAAGTACAGAACTCTCTATGTAAATAGAGTGGTGGAGTGGGGAGAAATTGGACTCTTAAAACCTTGACAACTCATCCACTTCTTACCTCATTGTAATTAAGGGCACTGATGACACTGACATACACAACTTTATATCTTGAAATTCTGTTCACCAAGAAATTTTCAAGACTTATTCTTGAAGTTAAACAGGTACTGTATTTTTTTTTAAGCAGTTTCGAAATGGTAGGATTACTAATAAAGTACCAAAATTAAAACAGCAGTTACAAAGTCCATTCACCTCTGTAACCCTTTTGAAATCCTCACAGTGACTTAGGAGGATGGATACAATTGCCATTTAGAGATGAGTGACTTCAGGTAAAGAGAGGTTAGGTGATTATCTGTCTAAGATTTTACAGTCAGTAAACAGTGACCCTAAAACTTTGACTTTCATTCCTTCATTCATTTAACTAACAAATAATTGTTGTCACAAAACCCGTGTGAAGCCCTAGTCCTGGTGCTAAAAAAGTTAGCAGATAAGAAGATGACCTGCCGGGCACAGTGGCTCACGCCAATAATCCCAGCACTTTGGGAAGCTGAGTTGGGCAGATCACCTGAGGTCGGGAGATTTACACCAGCCTGACCAACATGGAGAAACCCCGTCTCTACTAAAAATACAAAATTAGCCAGATGTGGTGGCGTATGCTTTTAATCCCAGGTACTCAGGAGGCTGAGGCAGGAGAATCACTTGAACCAAGGCGGAGGTTGCAGTGAACCAAGATCCCGCCATTGCACTCCAGCTTGGGCAACAAGAGTAAAACTGTCTCAAAAACAAACAAAAAACCCCCCAAAAGATCACAAAAGCATGTGGTGCTGCTTGGGGAGAGACATGTGAAGGAGGCAATGGAAGTGATCGGAGGGAACTAATGGGGGTTTCATGCCAGGTACTGGTGCAAGTAGAGCCAGAGGATTCTAAGGTATCTAGAATTTATGTTGAAGACAAAGGGAATCAGGGATGAACTTTACCCCCCCCTGGTGATCAATAGGATCAGTCTCATTTTACAGAGGTAAGCTAGCTTTACTATGGGCCACGTCCAGAATGCCTCCCAGGGTGGATACTGCTGTCTCACACCAACATTGCAAACACAAATGCAGGAAGAGAAGCAGAATTGGGAGAAAAGATGATAATTTCCATGGTGAACTTAACTTTCTTACCTGTGGGACATCCAGGAGGATATCCTGGTCTATAGCTCAGCGGGAAGATCAGAGCTGGAGATATGCTTTGAGAAGTCACTGTTCTTCAGTATCTCATAACTTACCCAAGATTGGGAAATACATATTTCTTTGGGGAAATATGTATTTCCTAAGTGAGCTACAGAATTGTTGACATTTGCAGGCCAGATTTTTAAAGTCCTCTCATTCTGCAGAGGATGGAAGAATGGGCTCAACTGTTATCTCATGATACTTGTCTTAGTCATTTGTTTATTTTTCTCATAATATTATATCATAGTCATTTGTTTACATGCCTGTCTTTTCTACTTGCATGTGAGCTCCACGCCCCATGCCATTGTCTTTCTCAATTTCAGCATATAGCAGACGTTGGTGTATTGAATGGAATATTTTACTTCTTCAAAGTTTCTTTTTAAATCCCCCAATAATCTCCAGGTTCAAATACATCATTGTTAGCTCCATAATGTCTGGATATAACCCTTTTGCTGGTTTCACCTTCCAGTGTTCTGTGGGGTAAGGTAAAAGAGAAGGGAGCCAGAGAATGTGTGTTTCTATACACAGACTGAACCTTGCAGATGATGCCTCTGAGTTCTACACGCTCACTCATTTGCAAGCTCTCCAGTCTTTGGCAAGGCACTTAACCGACCTTAATTTTCTTTTTCCTAATGCAAGAATAATAACATCATTGTTACAACACTTTTAATTAACTAAACAAACATTTATTGGATACATACTATGTATCAGGTACTCTAATGGGAGGTAGATCAGAATACCTGTCTCCTCCAGTCTCCTAGGAATCTACACATGCTTTCTTGTCACTCAGGACCTATAAGGAAGGTAGCCTAAAGAGCAGGTTTCCTCTTCAAAGAGGTGGACAACTGGAGATAACTTGACTTATATGGGGAGACCGATGATGTAACTTACACTGCTATAAATTTCTTTAATATACTGTTCTATTTTACTGTCACTGCTGTTACCTTGTGAAATGAACCAAAAGTCTAGATAAAGGCTTTTGACCTGCCTCCTATGAACAAAGGAAAGGCCATGTGGAATGTGAAGACAGGAAGAGAAATGCTCAGATTTACTTTTTAGCAAGGCTCCATAGCCTATAGAATGGGTTAGAGAAGGATGAGATTCAATGCAAAGAAATAAAGTAGAAAGTACTGGAGTTTTCCAGTGAAAGTGTACAGTGGATTGGATTAAGGTAATGGCAGTGACAGAGAGGAAAGGTGATCACATAATACTTGGGAGAAGGAACTCAATGCATTTGGAGACAGCTTGGATATAGGGGGTTAAGCGAAATAGAATCATTCAAAGGTGTTACTCTGGAGCAACTGCGTGGTTATAGACCTATTTGTTGTAATAGACAACACAGAAAGAAGAGCAAATTTGAATTGGACATGATCATGTTTATATTCCTGTGATACGTGGAGGTGGAGATGTTAAGTACTCAAGGTTTAAGGGTCTGGATTAGCTCTGTAATGTTCCAGGTTGCTATAAAGCCAGTACTGTTGTTTGGACAGTGTGATGAGCTGATGAAGCATAAAAAGCAACAGGCACCCAAGAAGAGAGCCAAAGCCTTGCAGGTTGCTAATTTCAATCCTTCCATTGTTCTTTCTTGGGATGATGGGCAGCTGTGTTACCAGGTGAGTGCCTAACTGCTCACAGAGACTGCTAGACTGGGAATGGGCCTTACCAGCTTGGATTTTGCAACTTCAAAATACAAGACAAAAGATGAGAATTTTAACCTGGATAAAGTAGAATTTCAGTAGAAGAATAAGGGCCAAATCTGGAGAGAAATACGCACTTTGGTTTTATTGATCCTAATACAATTAATATTTGGGCACGTTGTGCCACACACACAATTATGTGGTGTAGCAGTATCTTACTAATCCTGCAGCAAGGATTTCTTGTTTCCTTCTTCTTTTCATTGCCATATGTTTTACAAACTTCATGTCTTTAATAGAGAAACTGCAGCTGAAACATTCTCTTTCTTAGGTGTTTGATTATTATATTTTGGCCATTCCTAGTCATCTCATTTGTAGAAAATGACTAATTTTAGAAGTCAAATGTACAATCAAAGGTTAAAAAAATAGTGATAATTACTCCTCTTGTGTAGAAGTAAAGCACTGTCTATTCTGAAAATTGAGTGAAATTACACAGTGGCATCAGGGGACAAGTCTGTTTTATTTATAAATCTAAAGTTGATAGGTAGGCCTTTAGCACCTGCATTGACTATTATGATATACGACTTAGTGGCTGAGCACTGGGCTATTATTTTGTTATCACATTTGCTGGCACAATCAGGACTACTCTTAGTTTTGGAGAAAAATACAGCACAAGTATAAGACTGGGGGATTGATTGAAATATTGGAAATAATAATAATAATTCGAATGGGCCATGTAGTAGATCACAATGGCCCCAGGTTTTCATTCTTTTTTGAAACCACATTTTTTGCCACATGACTTTTCAGTTGACTCCTACCCTTATATGAGTTTGTTCATATGATTTGCTTTGATCAATTGCATGTCAGCAGGTGTGACACGAGCAAAAGCTTGAAAAGGGCTTGCTCAATTGGACTTCTCTGCTCTGTACTCATCATGAGAAAAACATGTCTTGGTTAGTCCTGTAGTCCCAGGGGGATGAGAGATAGGAGGGCAGAGCCAGACTACACCTGACAAGCCCAGTCAAGAGCAGCCACTTCTCTGATGATCTTCAGCCACTGAATTCTGTTGTGGTTTATGAGCCAGCAATGAAGTGGCATTAGATAACTAATATGGGGAACTGTAGACTAAAGAGAAAGATCCTAGCAACAGGGGGAGAAATGAGAGTGAGAGAGGGGGGAAGAAGAGAGGGACACACACACACACACATACACACACACACACGCAGAGGTGGGCAGGGTGGAGAGAAAGAGAAGAGAGAAAGAGAAAGACATTGACATAGGCATAGGGTTAAGAAGTAATTCCGGTGGCCGGGTCGGTGGCTCACGCCTGTAATCCAAGCACTTTGGAAGCCAAGGCAAGTGGATCATCTGAAGTCGGGAGTTCAAGACCAGCCTGGTCAACATGGTGAAACCCTGTCTTAAAAAAAAAAAAAGAAAGTAATTCCGTACATGAGAAAACAATTGTTTTGTGGTTAACTGACAACAAAAAGTCAAATGCTTGATGCAGAGGGATGAAAACATGCATGTGTCTAGAAAAACTATTCAAGAGGATTCTGTCTCTTTTAAGGCAAATCTTTTTTCATTTCCCTGACCACTCTCTAACATCAGCCCCTGGGACAGTTGTTATCCTGGAGTAACTTTGTTCCCCAACCCCTGGCTATGGGACAGCTGGCAATGACTGGAGACAGTTTTGATTGTCATAAATTGGAGGAGTCAGTGATACTGGCATCTAGTGGGTAGAAGCCAAAGATGCCGGTAACATCCTGCAAAAGGTAGGACTGCCCTCCTCCAACAAAGAGTTATCTAGTTCAAAAGTCAATAGTGCCAGGCTTGAGAAACCTTGACATAATATGTAACTTACGAAGCCTGACCCTATGAAATTCCAGATGCGTATATCTAGCAATATAGAGGACTGAGCAGAAGTCAGGCAGTATTTAATTTTTGAGGACCTAGAATGCACCAAACCCTGAAGTATGGATACAAAGCACTACAGATACAAAGATGAGAAAATTGCCATTCTTGTCTCCATGGAATATGCAGAGTAAGCTAATAGGAGAAACAGAGAAATAATTAAACAATTTCTATCAATAAATATAAAATTACAAACTGCTATGAAGGAAAAACATCTGGGCACTTATGAAAGGAATTTGACTTAGTCAGGTAGGCTAGAGAAGATTTTAAGAACAGGGAGCGTTTCAACTTGTACCTGAAGGATGAATTGGCATTCACTACGTGAATGGGAAGTTGGGAGAGAAGCTGGAGAGATATCACACGGCCATACGGAGATCAGAATCTGTCAAGTCTCTGGGCTCCTCTCGCACCGAGTTCTTTGTGGCTCCTGTGGGGGCCAGCAAGCGACCCCTCTCTGAGAAGGAACTGGCGGGTCAGAGCCGAGCGGAACCAGCCTCCAGCCAGAAGGAGAATTTGAGGCTCTCAGGGGTTGTGACATCAAGGCTCAACCTGTGGATCAGCAGGACCCAGGAGTCCGGAGATCAGGACCCCCAGGAGGCACAGAAAGAGTCGGCTGCTACCAGGAGGACTCAGTGGGGAAAGAAACCTGACTCCTCGCTGGACGCTGAGGTGTGACAAGCCTGCCAAGACAGACCTGCACGTCTTCGTCTCAAGGGGCCTCCCTCATGCCCGGCCGCTGCCTCTCACAGCAGCACCCCTGCCTCCTCTCATTGCCCCTGTTCCCTTTTTGCCTCTGGATCTGTTTGGGCAGAGCCTCTGGGGTCGGGAATATTTGCAAGACTCAGCCAGCTCCTTCCCGGCCCAGCATCTTGGGGCCGGAAGCTTCTCGCCGCACTGCAGGCGCAGCGGATGCTCGGGCCCAGCCTCTGCCCAGGACACAGCACAGGCGCACAGCAGCACTATGGGGCCGATGTCCTGGCCAGAGACATCTGCTCCTTCCTGCTCCCATCCAGGGTCGGGGCAGGGCGTCCTCAAGAACTCCAGAGTCACCTATCTCGTCGGCTCCCAGCAAGTGCCTCTGAGTGTCTGTGATGTCTCCATCACTGAGGCCTGGCCCCTGCCTCTTGGTCCCTAGGATGGGTGACCTGTGCCCAGCCACCGAGGCCCACTCTGGTCGGATTGGAAAGGAACTGCCGTGCCTCTGCCACATGCCCCATCTCCCTGCTCTGTTCTCCCCTCCCTTCCCTAGCCTGCTGCCCTGGCCGGGAGCCAAGTGCCTTTTTGTGTGCAACCACTTACCCTTTCTCTGAAAAACCTATTCTCAGGAAGAATCTGATAAACTCATTCACTCTCAGGTGAAAAAAAAAAAAAATTCTTTCCATCCCAAGAAAGGATGGGAAGGCCAGTCAGAGAGAGGGTCAGCATCCACAAAGGCACTGTAACTAGAGAGCACCCTGTACCTTTGAGGTTCTGGAGGAAAATCAGTGTAGGTGTACTGTCTAAAACATGGGCAGGTAGCCTGTGCTGTGATGGAAGAGGCAACCAGGGACCAGACTATGCAGGGCTCTGTAGGCATTTGGGGAATTTAAATCCTTGTTCTAAGAGTAATAACAAGCCACTGAAGGATTTAACAAGGGAAAGATGTGATCAGCTTTGTATATTTGAAAGATGGTTATGACTACGCAGTGGATTAGGACAGGCTTTGGAGTAGCAAGCAGAGAAACAACCAGGCAAAGAAAGATTGCTCCTTTATATGGATGAACAGAAGTGACAGGCACTTTGGCATTTGGTGCACAACGAGGGAAGTCATTTGAGGTGTTCAGAAGAGACCAGGAGGCTGGATAAGGGCTGAAAAGTGAAGGCAAGTTAGTGAGAGTGTCCTAATAACTGAGCACACGCTGGACGGGGCTCAGGTTGTAGTAGGTAATAGAAATGGGCCAAGTCTTCTTGCTCACAGAAGTCAACGGAGATGCTCCACTTAGTGCTCATTCTCTCTTGCCTGAAAATAGTAGCTTGGTAACTGGGGAAAGGGAGTCACCCCAAGTCACCCTGCTGTCCTGATCATCACTGCACTTAGATGATAGTAGAGGCATTCACTTTACCTAACACCTTTCACTATCCCCTCTTTTCTTCTCAGGAACTCTAAGCATTGACAATGCTCCCTTATCTCCCTTCTTCCATTGCTTTAGTTAACCTACTTTCCATACAATCATCAGGTCAACTTACTTTAATGAACCAGTAAGAGCCTACTACTTTTGTGCCCAAGTTGACCAGGATATCTATGTTCAGTGTTTTCCTAGCAGCATGTCTTTGGTAAATTTATTTACTGACTCTTAGCCTCAGTTTCTTCATCTTAATATGGGGGTAATAACACTACTACCTCGTAGGGTTGTTGTGAGGATTGAATCAATTTATGCATGTAAGAACATTGCCTTGCAAATGAAAAGCTCTCAATCATAGTTAACTATTATAATAATTGCTTGTTAGGCACTGGAAAAGACAGATGAATATAAATGATCTCTGCTCCAATGAATGCACAGTCTAGTAGAGGAGACAGGGAGTAAACATATAATTTCAGTAACATGATTAATGTAACAATAGAAACAGATACAATTTGCTCTAGAAGTGCAGAAGAAATGAATCTTCCATAGGGGTTTCCAGCTCCAGCCCAGATCATTCTGAGTGCTTGGCCTGTGTATCAGTCTGCTTTGTAGATATCACTACTGAATGTTCCGAAGGGAACCCAGGTAGGATGATTTACCCTGTTGCTGGAGGGAAAAGCTCGTGTGAAGCTCATGTGTCATTCTAGCGCCTCCACCTCATTGTTGGCCCATCAATCATCAGGTCTGGCAGCTACTACCTCCTTAGTATCTCTCACAGCCAGCTGCTTCTCTCCATTCTCACTGTCATAAACTTTGTTCATAACAACTTCATCTTCCCCTAAATTATTGCCGTAGCCCCACCCAATTGCTCTGCCTTCCTCCACTATTGTTTCTTTTATCTTGTCCACGCTGCAGCCTGAGAGGTCTTTTCAGAGTACAGGACTGAAAGTATTATTCCCCTAATGAAAATTTAAATGGCTCCCAATTGCGGTAGTATGAAGCCCAGCTCCGCAGCCAGCACAGGATGCTCTTTAGGCATGCAGCCTGTCAGTCTCACCTCCTGTTGTTACTGTCCTCTTTTCAACAGACACTTCCTACATTCTGAACAGCTTGGCATTCCACTAATATAGTGCTGCTTTCCCTCTCTCACCTCTGGACCTTTGCAAATGTGCCTCAGATCTTTTTCTCCCTGCTTTAACAGAGACTTTAATAGCAACTTTTTAACTAGGTAGGGATCTGGGAACCTGCAAAAAAAAAAAAAAAAAAAAAGACAAAATGCAATAACTCACCCATAGCACTTTTATATCTAAAGAGCATACGGGAGAGACCATTTCCTTCTTGTGCCTTCCCTACCACTTACTCTTTTCCTTTTGGTGTGGGTGTGGGGACCCAATCACTTGAACTAATAACATTTGAAATTTACATATGATAATATATCTTAAAGTAAGTATGAAAGATCTACGATACTGCAGAATTTTAGTTCATTAAATTCTTTTAAGTTGTAGGAAAGATACGAGACATGCTTCAGATTTGTAATTTTTATTTTGAAAATATCGTGTTAATAAATCTGAATGTCACACTATTAAAGATTTGAGAAAAACTACAATTACTGTATTCTCTCTGAAAGAGCAGAGAGTATAAATGCCAGTCATTCTTTATTAATCCACTCTTTGATGATCTCAAATGCAGTATCCTTGGACTCATTATCTATGATAATTATGTATACTGTATCATGGTTCTCCTTCACACTGGATTATTAATAATCTCTATGACATACTTATATGACTTTAACTGACTTTTTTGCTTATTTTGTAGAAGCACTGATGATTATTGGTTATTTTGATTTCCAAATTTCAAAGTAAACCTGTCTCAAAGCAAACCTACTTTGGAGAATATTTCAGAATACATTTTAATAAATTTTTAAAGAACAACAATACCAAGAAGATTGACCTTTATTTTGGACTTGAGCCAGTGGTCTGATCGGATTTATTAATAAGGACTTTTGACAAAATAATATTAAATCACACTACTACTTTAAATTTTGATGAAGTGCTTAATTGAAAAAAAAAATAAAGTACCTGAAAATAAATGCTAAAGCTCCTCTCTGGGTCAGAAATCTAGTTAATGAGCATCAGAGTCCTTTCTCTAAAGGATAGTTATCCTTAAGTAGCTTAGCTAAGTAATGATCCTGGGAATAATACACTGGCCTATGAAAAAGGAGTTAATTGCATTTTCTCACCTTCAACTGAGCAGATACACATATCATAAAATCTACCACTGTACTTTTTTTGGTGTTCAATGATGTACCTCGGTAAAAAATTTTTTATGACTTCTGTTTGGATGTGATCATTGATAATTACTCTGATATTCATATTGTCATATAATTATTTGGAATAGTTTCCAAGGAATCTCCTTCATGCCATAATTATATTTTGGGCATGTTACAAGAATATAAGTCTAAAAAAACTTTAGTAAATTATAGAATTTATGTTTTAATCGTCATGTAACCCAGTTGGCCAAGGGAAGACATGATAGCTTTCTCTAATTGCTCTTGAGTTTGAACAGCACAAGAAGGGGCTCTCTGATTCATAGCTGAAAGTAGATGTGTGTTGAGGAAAGAAAAATGGGGTCTCCACAGTGGGTTTCATTTAGTTCTCTCTTGAAATAGGACACAAATGATTGGTGACAATATACAGTATTTTCCAAAGACCATTCTCTCTCATCTACATTAGTAATTTGTGTTCCTCTGATTACCTGATTATATTTTTTTCTGTGAAACAATATTGCAGGCCTTACGTTAATAGTGCGTTTGTCTCTTCTTGCTCTGCATTGCATTACAAGCTCATATATATTAGCTGAAAATACATGCTACTCTGCTCAGGTAACTTTCCTTTGCCTCAGATTTCTCTCCAGCCCTTATAGAAGTGTAGAAAAAATTTGTTTTTCCTATCACAATAAAAATAAATGCAGAAAAAAGAGGGGGAATAAAAGGAAGAGTTTCCCTTTCCAGGCAATTGGTTTCTACCCTCCCTAGCTGTTATTACATTTTCATTTATGCTTACTATTATAGCCTCAGTTTATTTTAATTAAAATTATTATCACGTTGAATACTGGATTTTACTGTTTCTTGAACATCCAGTGTTTGGCATAGCACTTAGCATATATTTTTCTTTTGACCCAACAATTTTTTAAATTGAACATCCAGGGTATTCCTGGCACCGGAAATATTGTTGGCATTCAAGAAATATCTTAAAAATAAGAAAAATAACAATAGTACATTTCTCAGCTCTTAGCATGTGCCAGGCACTGTGCTAAGTATTTTATATAGATTTTCTCATTTAAATCTCATTAACACCTCTATGAGTTGGGTACCATATCATCTTCACTTTGCAGATAAAGAGAGCGAAGCATGAAAAAAAAAGTGAAAGCAGCAATGTAAAAACAAAATTTAAAAATTTAAAAAAGAAACGAAAGCATGGAGAGCTAAAGAGACTTCCTCCAAGTCGTTCAGCTTATAAGTGGTTGAGATTGGAGCTCCAGGACCCATACTCTTAATCTCTTTTCCAGATAAATGGAGAGATGTAAATAATTGTAATACTATGAGTAATTACAGTGATGGATCTAGGTACTTGGCCCAGTTGTGGCACAGAAGATAAATGATCAGATTTACTTGAACAGTCAGGGAAGGTTTCCCAGAAAGGGTGAAAAATATTGGTGGGCATATACCATGGTGAGCGTGTTTGACCTAGTTCTCTTTTTGATGTTGTTCCCACGTTTCAGTAAATTAGGCTGACCTTGTGCAATACATCACTAAACTCACTTGTTTCTGTTTCTTTATCTGTAAAAAAGTGGGTTAGATCAGATGATGTCTTATCTTAAATATTTTGATTCAAAATAAATTATTTCACTAGAGTGTGTGCCTTGCATACAATGTTGACTCATAAACATCTATTGAATTGAATTTATTTGGAACAGAGAAAGTGGATTCAGTGATATTGCTGCAGCTAAAACCATCATCTGTCTAGTCTATTATTCTTTCATTACCTTACATAGTTGTTGTACATTAGTGAAATTTGCCTGTAATATTTCCTCTTCTGCACTTACCAAATACAAGAACATCATAACTTATTGTTGTTGAATTCCAAACTTAGCGATTTAAGATTTACTATTGCTCTTTCATTTCCAAGGTGTGCCTTACACTGGGGATTTGATATGATAATAATGTATCACTGCTGCACTTGATAAACTCAGAATAATCTCTGAGAAACCTGGCTACACTGTATATCATTGATGTGTATTAATGATGTATGAGTATGTAGTCTCATAGGAGTATTTATATATGCTTTCTTATGAGAGAATATGTATGAGTATATTCTCACAGGAAAGAATAAACTATGAACCACTGATTCAATGTCAGAAAGAGAATAAACTATGAACCACTGATTCAAGTTCAGAGGGCTGTATGTAATCCATCCTCTTACCTTCAGGATATGAGGTCAGTTTCTTATGTATATCATCTTGGTGAAAGGAAATACCATCATCCCTTAAACTACCTTTGGAGAATAGCCATGATCTTCAGATTCCAGTAGAAAAATATTCAGGTTTGAGATGTTCTGGCTGATAATAAACAATTTTCACTGGGAAATGTGTATTTCATACTTGGGCTTCAGTGACATATGTATATGTGCATCTAAATACTTTTCTAAGGAATAGAGTCTTAGATTTCATTAGCTATTCAAAGTGGTCACTAACTACCCCTTCCTCCAAATGTTATGAAAAATAAGATTAGCCTATGCTGGGCATATTTGAAAGGCTGCTTTTTAGTTCTGTATCTTGGTGCAGAGTAAAGAACGCTTAATTAGGATTGAGGAAATTTGAATGAGCCTCAATTTTATCATGTAGCAAAGATTAAAGATGATAATAGATGACTTCTACAAAGCCTTTTAACTCAGATGCTTTTACATTTTACAACTCAAGTCACTGATCTCCAATAAACTTGTTGAACCTGTGTGTGTGAGTCTTCACTTTAAGGAAGTCTCTACTGTTATGTAAAGTTCAATGTCAGGTCGTCTGTGAGCCCCCAGTCTTTATCCTTCAGACTTAATTTGTAAGTTATTTGTAAACTTATAGTTCTGTAGGTAACTTTAAATTTTTCCCATGTGTCCTTAAGCTGAAGAGAGTTTATTTCTGATTTCCTTATTCTATCACAAGGATTTTAAATTCTCAAACTCATTTTTGTGGGACTGAATTTTGTGTTGAGCAGTGGTTCTCAAAATGTGATTTAGTTACTCCTGAAAGTCCCAGTGATCTTTTGGGGGTGAAGGTGAGGCCTGTGAGGTCAAAGTTGTCTTCATAAAATCTTTTTTACCCTTTGTTCACTCATTCTCTCATAAGTATAGAGTTTGATACAACAACAGATGAAATGCAGAAGCAGCTCTCAGGATCCAACTGTCATTTATTAGCCCAAACATTAAGAAGATCTACAAAAATATAAACTGATGCTACTCTTCTAAGTAATTTTTTTGGAAAATGTTATTTTTCATAAAATATAAAATTTATATTGATATGTGATGGTTTTATTATTTTTTAAATTAATAAATATTTAAAAATATTATTGGTTTTAATTTTGGATATAAATATTGACAAATATAATCCACATAAACAAAAGCTTTTTTTGGTGTTCTCAATAGCTTTTAAGAGTGTGAAGAGGTCTTGAAACCCAAAAGGTGACATAAAGGAACTTCAGCTGGGTAGGAGCAACATTTCCACTACAAGACTTCATCTTACTTGAGCTGTGATTTAGAGGAGAAATAATATAGTGTTCGTTGCTCTTGGTCTCACTATTTGAATATTAAAAAGTAGTCCAAGTCACCAAGGGACCATGGTCAAGTTAACAGAAGAATTCTCCAGGTAGAGAACTAGCTGGAAACTCACCTTGTACTTCTCCATTCTGCCAACTCTCTTTTCTTGAAGATAATGGGTGGGCTCATTTTAAAAGTTCTTTGTGCCAATGCTGATATGAGAAGAGTGTTTTCTAGGTTGTCTTCCGGGATTTTTATAGTTTGAGGTCTTATATTTAAATATCTAATTCAGTTTGAGCTAATCTTTGTATGTGGTGAAAGGTAGAGATTCGGCTTCAGTCTTCTGCATATGGCCAGCCAGTTATCCCAACACCATTTGTTGAATAGGGAGTCATTTTCCCATTGCTTGTTTTTGTTGGCCTTGTCAAAGATGAGATGGTTTTAGGTGTGTGAATTTGCTTCTGACTTCTCTATTCTATTCCATTGCTCTATGTGTCTGTTTTTGTACCAGTACCAAGCTGTTTCAGTTACTGTGGCTTTAGGGTATAGTTTGAAGTTGAGTAGTGTGATTCCTCTGGCTTTGTTCTCTTGCTTAGGATTGCTTTGGCTACTAAAAGCAAAAATAGACAAGTGGAACCTAATTAAATTAAGGAGCTTCTGCACAGCAGAAGAAAATATCAACAGATCAGGCAGACAATCTACAGAATCGGAGAAGATATTTGCAAACTACATCTCCAACAAAAAAAATCTCCAGAATCTATAGAGAACAAACAAATTAACAAGCAAAAAGACAACCCCATTAAAAATGGGCTAAGGAGATGAACAGACACTTCTCAAAAGAAGACATATATGTGGCCAAGAAATAGGAAAAAAAAAATGCTCAGCTTCACTAATCATCAGAGAAATGCTAAGCAAAGCCATAATGAGATACCATGTCAAACCAGTCAGAAGGAACATTATTAAAAAGTCAAAAAACATCAGATGCTGGCGAAGCTGAGGAGAAGAGTGAATGCTTACATATTGCTGGTGGGAATGTAAATTAGTTCAGCCTCTGTGGAAAGTAGTCTAAAGATTTCTCAAAGAACTTCAAACAGAACTACTGTTTGACCCAAAAATTCCACTACAAGGTATATACCCAAAATAAAATATTTCATTTTACTAAAAAGACACATGCACTCATACGTTCATTGCTGCACTATTCACAAAAGCAAAGACATGGAACCAATCCAGGTGCCCATCAATGGTAGATTGGATAAAGAAAATGTGGCACATATACACCATAGAATACTATATAGCCACAAAAAGAATAAAATCATGTCCTTTGCAGCAACATGGATGGAACTGGAGGCCATGATGCTAAGCAAATTAACACCGGAACAGAAAATCAAATACCGAATCTTCTCAATAACAATTGGGAGCTAAACATGCAGCACACATGGACATAAATATTAAAAAATAGACTCTGGGGACTATTAGAGGGTGGAGGGAAGGGAGGAGTGGGTTAAAAACTATCTCTTGGGTACTATGCTCACTACCTGCATCATGAGATCTGTACTTTAAACCTCAGCATTACACACTATTCCCATGTAACAAGTCCATACATGTATCGCCTGCATCAAAGCAAAAGTTAAATTTTTAAAAATAAGCCCTGTATGGAAGTTAAATTATCAAGCAGAAGACCCACAACATATGGAACACTACTATAAACTAAATGCAAGATTCACCTTTTTTAGACAAGTACTAGCCCAAAAGGATTTACATCATGAACTCTGACAATATGCCACTTTCCCCTGGATCCCACACCCCTGAAACAGTACCGTGTCTCCTGAAGTAGTTTCTCTGAACTGCACCTATACCTAGCATTTTCACAAATGTTTTATTGAGAAATATTTAAACCATTTTATGTAATCATTATTTTAAGAAAAAAATGCCCTAGAAGTTTCCCTGCCAGATCAGCCCTATCTATACGCAATGACTTTCAGGTTCTGAGTATAAGCAATACCCAAGGGCCTGCTGGAAGAAACATTTCTATTATTGTTAATGATGAAAATGTTTGGCTAGGGAGTATATCCATTTTCCTCTTTGTCATTTATAATCGATTACTCATGGTAACCCTTAGTGCAGAGTATATTTTTATGACAGTTTTGCTTCAGAAAGAGAAGAGATATTCTGAGTTATTGGTTATTGAGTTTCTTCTATCTATAACCTTCAAGGCAAGGCAACTGGAAAAGCAGGAGCTATATTTAAAAAAATCCTTTAGTTTCTCTGTCAAATTATTTTTACTGTATCTTAAAATAAATGGAATAAAAACCTGGTAAATGTGTTAATACTAGACCTTGGAAACACAAAGCAATAATATGCCAGATATATGTGTAATGCATATTAACGTGTGATAGATTGATTTTTAAAAGTCAGTGTCTTTTATATGACATTGATTTCTTTGGAGCTTTCCTGAGGAAAGCACAGAAACTTAGAACTACCTTTTCCATATTTTTAAGAAAATTAAAGAGAAAATTTTTGAAAAGTAATGCATCTCATTTGTTTTATTGGTTTGATATCTCAAGCTCTTGAACTCAAGAAACCAATTAAAAAAACTTTTATTTGTGGAAAAAGGACAAGCAATAACACATGTGAGTTGGATAGAACATTAGAAATAATTGAAATCGAAAAAGAAAGGGGAAAAAAATGGAGGTAAAATCTAACAATGTGCCACCTAGTGACAAAGATGGTTCATGTTGCTTGAATGAACATAAAGGAGATGGAGCACATCCTCATTACTGGCCGCAAATGTTTCTGGGAGTTTTTGTATAGGACAGTTGATAATAAGAAAACTTTAAAAATGGGGCATTGCATCAGTGTGGCGGAAGCTGACTTTAGTTGAAACGATACTGAAATGTGAGGGCAGATATCCTTGTTAACACCTGGGAGGGGTAGATGCCGCTTGCAATATGATTTCTGTTAAAAAGGAAAACCGCAAACTTTGTCATATAGAAATGGGGCCTGGAAGAAGAAACATTGCAAACATTTGAATGTTATCCTTATCAATAATGTTGCTCTTTTGGAGAATGAGTCTTACTTCTATTAGAACTTTACTTTTTAACTTTCTGCATGTGTGTTTGTGTGTGTGTGTGTGCGCACGTGCGCCATTTTTTTCCTCTTAAATACAATTAAAGGCCTTTATACCAAACACAAGTCCTTGTTATAATCTGAAACAAATTGAAATAGCAAATAAAAGAAATATTTTTTGGCTCATGCCTGTAATCCCAGCACTTTGGGATGCTGAAGTAGGTGGATCATGCGGTCAGGAGTTTGAGACCATTCTGACCAACATGGTAAAATCTCATGTGTACTAAAAATACAAAAATTAGCTGTCGTGGTGGTGCATGTCTGTAATCCCAGCTACTCTGAAGGCTGAGGCAGGGGAATTGCTTGATCCTGGGAAGCGGAGGTTGCAGTGAGTTGAGATCGTATTACTGCACTCCAGCCTAGGTGACAGAGTGAGACTCTGTCTCAAAACAAAACAAAACAAAACAAAAAAACAAAAAAAACTATTTGTATAGTAAATAGATGCTTGTATTTTGTCCTTACAGAAATATAATCCTGCAAAGAGTTAACAATATGTGACATAATTCAATGGTCCATTAAGATTAAAAAATACTCCATAACTTTAGGAAAGCAGTTTCTAAAAACTTGAAGCAAATGTTGGCAGGGGTCTTTGGGCAGATATAATAAATAGAAATGAAGGGCTCTAAAACAAGAATCTTGACTGTACAATCATAGATGATCTCAGAAAGGAAGTTGAGGAAAGATCGCAAAAGATTGATGTGTCTGTATAGAGAACTCTTTGAGCTCAGACATAAAAGATTACATATAAAAGAGGCACATGGCCAAGTACAAGCACAAAAGAGTGGCACATATATAAAGAGCAGGGTCAGCAAGGATAAAGTCCAGAAAGACTGTGAGAAATGCTAATGACCACAGAAGACCTAAAAACTATATGCGGAGCAAGCTAAGAAACAAGAAAGAGACTGATTCACACTCAGAAAAACTAACATAATGGGAAAAGATTATAGAGAACAAGCAAAACTTTACAATTTCTTCTCTCCTTCTTTATTCTCTATCAAATACTAAACTTGTTTATTTGGCATCAATTTAATGAGCATAGACGGAATTATTTCAGAGAACAAGTGAAATGATTTATGTAATGGTACTGCTCTAACTTATAAAATTACTATGAATATATGAATTCCTGTGACTAAATAACTCTGAGGATTTTCACATGTGCAAATGCTTAGACTCATCTCACACATTGAAGAGTAATATTTATTGCTCATCCCATGTAGAATGCTTTCATAAACAGTGTCACAGATGTCACACCATTTGTCTACCAATATGTCCTTTTAGCTTTCAGTTTTCTCTTCAACACAGACCCACATTTGGACTACTTGGCTACATGACAATTTTTACCACTTCTCACTATGTCCACTGGTAACATTCTAGTTCCAAATAACATTGTCTTTCACCTGAACCATCTCCTAGCTTAATTTTTCTCACTCCTGCCTACTTCTGAAACTTCTCTCTCTCTTTCCCATCCCCCTGCTCTCACTCTCTCTCTGTCTCTCTCACACACACACACACACACACACACACACACACACACTCCTCTTCTTTTTCTATTCTCCACGTAGCAAGCCAGGATGATAATTTTAAAACGAAAAGCAGATTTAAGAAGGCACTCTCTCAATTTCATGCAAGTGTCCACAAAACTTTCAGAACCATTGGAAACTTCCAGAACATCCAGTGGGCCATATAGACATAGGCAGGATAAGATGTTAAAATGTTGCCAGCCATCGTGTTCTTTCCTAGTGCTCTCATGGCTGGTCCTTGGCACTCAGCCTCTCTCGGATCTCCCTTAACTTCTCTGTCATTTGCTCCACCTTTTCTGCCAACACTGACCCCAGTGACTCACCACAGGATCGGGGGGCCTTGTTGCACTGCAGTCTCCTAATTTCACCTTGCTATGAAGGTATGGTAAATTTCAACATGGTCTTCCTCATTCAAAAACTGCATGTGCTAAACAACAGCTATCATCATGACACATCACCATTGCTTCCATTTCATAGTTCAGGTAAGCTTATGGTTAATATTACTGTAGTAATGTTGTATGCAACCAGTTTGATGAAAAGGTGTAACTTACGCAATATGATCAAAACAAGATTTATTTTTATCCCTTACTACCCTTTTAAATTCCTGGATGAAAATATGATCAAGTTCCCTGACTTTTTTTATTTTGTCTATCTCGAGTAATAGTTTTACAATCTCTTTGAGTTGTAGCCACTTTAAAAAATAGAATCTTCTAAGCTGTCCTGAGGCTCAAAGAAAAAGAAATTAGAATGGCTTGCTCTTGATAATAAAACCCTGAATTTGATTCAAAGTCAAATCTTTTACACTCCCCCAATCAGGCCCACATGGTCAGATCATTTACAATGGGAAAGGAAAGCAGTCCTTTTCTCTTTCCCTCCTCACTCCTTCTCCTCTAGCTGAGTAAAGACAGTTCCAGACTTCTCAGGGATGAAAACATGGGGAGACAGGAGAGGCAAGGAAGTTGTGGTGCTGGTTTCCAAACACGAACACAAATCCTTTGCTGTTCTCATTTGGAGGCAGGGTATGTGTGCAGTACCTTAGGATCTTGGTACACTTGTGACTGTTTTACCCAAGAGGGCATAGTGCAAGTGACATCATGGGACTTGTGAGGCTAGGTCATAAGAGGCTGTGCTGTGTCTTCTTGGTGCTCTTGGGGTAGATTATACTGTTGGAATGCTGTCTCTCAGAACACAGTCATCATGATGAGAAAACCCCAAGGTACACGAAAAGGTTGAATGTAGTTGCTTCACTTAACTGACCTAGCTAAACTCAGCTTTTGAGCAGCCTGATGACACCCCAGGACAAGGACTAAGTCCAGGAAAGTGAGGCACTGAAGACACACAACTTAGAGAGACAGTCACTTTCAGAGTCTTCCAAGTGTAGCCTGGACACATACATGAAACCGAAAGGGAGTGCCTCCTTAAGTTTTGCACCCTGGGCATCCAACTTACTTTATCCTGGTCTGGTCTTGCTCAGCTCCTATTTGTTTGGAATACCCTGAGCCATTCCACTTTTCTTGGATGAAGGTCCAGATACCATGGAGCAAAAATGCCATCCTCATTGTGCACTGTTGGAATTCCCAACTCACAGAATCCATGAACATAATAAAGCTGATGTTGTGTTATGTTGCTAAATTCAGGGTGTTCATAGAATATTATGCAGCCATCAAAAACGATGAGTTCATGTCCTTTGTAGGGACATGGATGAACCTGGAAACCATAATTCTCAGCAAACTCACACAAGAACAGAAAATCAAAGACCACATGTTCTCACTCATAGGCGGGTGTTGAACAATGAGAACACATGGACACAGGGAGGGGAGCATCACACGTTGGGGTCCATTGGGGGGAAATGGGGGAGGGATGGGGTTGGGGAAGTGGGGAGAGATAGCATGGGGAGAAATGACAGATATAGCTGAGCGGAAGGAAGGCAGCAAATCACACTGCCATATGTGTACCTATGCAACAATCTTGCATGTTCTTCACATGTACCCCCAAACCTAAAATGCAATAACAAAAAAAAATAAATAAATTCAGGGTGTTGTCCTGCAGTAATAGATAATTACAGAGGGCAAGGATTTTTTTTTACTTGTACTGAACTTGAACCTGTTAGTTCAGGTATTTTAGTGTTCTCTGAGCCTGGTAAATGTTTAAAATTGACTCTTGCTCTCAGTCATTTTTAGAAGTTCCCTTTTCATACTTTCTAGAGGCAACTCCTATGGCCCAAAAAGAGGGTGGGCTCCACAACACAGTTATCTCCAAAGAAGTTTTTCTCACAAACATCCCTCTTCCCTGGTTTCCTCTCTTGACTCATTTCTTAAAGTAGGTGAAGGGCTCCAGAGAGAAGAGCACAAGAGTCAGGAAACGTGCTCCAAACATTTCCCTGCAAATTGAACTCTGGCAAGTTAGCTCACACTCACTTTGCTGTCCAATTGCTGGCACTTTTTGCTGAAACATGGAGTCTTATTTTAATATCCTATTAAACAGAATAAAATGTATTAATTTTATATTACTAATAAATTCATTTAATAGCTTTATAATTGGTAATCTTGTATTTATAGAATCATTACTGATTTGCAGGAATCATGGAAAATGTTCAATTATGTTTGACTTGAGTTTTTTCTTTAGTTATATCTGACAATTTGAAGATATGTGAAGGACTGGGTAGCATATCTTGCAAATCTCAAGGACTTTCTGTATATCTAGGGGCAGATAAGAAAGCAATAATAGTGAAACAACTGCTGTCTCTTCTATTTATGGCCTGGATTGCCTAGCAGTGCCATTCAAGGTGAGAAGCGTCAAGGTCAAGATGGGCTATTTATTAATGTGGTGAGTGTTTCAGAGTCAGGAACATTCTAGTTGTCACCTCCATTTTTAACTGCTTAGAGCTTGCCCGAGTAGCTATAAGAAACAGTCTGGCTCAGTGCCTGGGACATAACAGGTGCTCAATACATATTTGTTTAATGGTTACGAGTGAGAGTTGTAGAGCAGAGGTTGGCAAACTTTTCCTGTAAAGGCCAGATGGTAAATATTTTAGGTAGATGTTTTAGAAATCAAATATTTGGTTTCTGTTACAAATACTTAACTCTGTTGGGGTAGTGCGAATGCAGACATGGCCAATATGTAAATGAATGGCCATGGCTGTGCTCCTGTAAAATTTTATTTACAAAACAGGTAGTAGACCAGATTTGGTCCATGGACCAACCCCTGCTTTAGATCTATGCTTTGAAGCTAGCTCTACTGCATGCCAGCCATAGGACTTTTAGAAGGTCATGTAATTTATCTGTGCATATGTTTCCTTATTTGTAAAATGATGGTAGTTATTTATTTTTCACTGTTGTTGTAAGGATTGTATGATATATGCCAGTTCTATGGCTGGTACTCAATAGAGCTAGTTTCAAAGCCTAGATTTGTCTGACTCTAAAGTAGGGACTGGCCCATGGGCCAAATCTAGCTTATCACCTGTTTTGTAAATAAAATTTTATAGGTGCTCAGCCATGCTTATTAATTTATATATATTTATATATAGGAATATATATACATTTACATATATATGAGGCAGTTGGTATATTATCTAGGCCATCTTAAGCATTCAGAAAAGTGGTTGCAACTATCATCATTATTTCTATGCTTCCTCAAACCCATGAAGTACTGGCATTTTCTTTAGATTAGATTCTAAGAATTAGTCTTGCTGCAGCATTGCAACAGGGGAGGCTCTTCTGCATGATAGTCTACTGGAATTATCCCTATCCCTGATTTTCCAGGATGCATTATCCTCAAGTTTCACCAGATGCCCTCACTTCTCTAGGAACGTTTCTCAAATTTTTCTACTCCTTCTTGACATTGATCTAGTTTAGTTCCTTGTAATAAGAGTTTTCTTATTGTGCTTTCTCACATGAAACTCTTAATTCCTGAATTCATTCTCTAACTTCCACCTAAATTACATTTTGAAAGTGTGCTATGATATAACCTCTGTAATCGAGAAACATTTGATTATTCCTAGGTGACTACAGGAAAAAAGTATAAATTTTTTAGCTTGTCATTTAAGATGCTAGCACTTATCCAATCTGCTTTTCCAGGTCCATCTCTCAATTTTGCTATGGATGTAATCCATATTTTGTCCCTACAAGATGCTCATTTTTGCCTTTTGTTTGTTTAGTTTTTTGAGGCAGGGCTTTGCTCTGTCAGTCAGGCTGGAGTGCAGCAGCACAATCACAGCTCACTGCAGTCCCAGTCATCTAGGCTCAAGGGATACTCCTACTTCAGCACCTGAATAGCTGGGACGACAGGCATGTGCCACCATGCCTTCCTATATATTTTTTAGTTTTTTAGATACAAGGTCTCACTATGTTGCCCAGGCTGATCTCCAACTCCTAAGCACAAACAATACTCCTGCCTTAGTCTCCCAAAGTGCTGATTATACAGGTGTGAGCCACTGTGCCTAGCCACTTTTACCTTCTTATCCTGAAAAGTGTCATGTTGCACTCTTATGCTTTTTACATTTACTTATATTAATAATTATATTAGGATTAGTTGTGCAGAAAACTTTCTCTCCAGCTAAATTGGGAGATTCTTGTTCTTGAAGATAGTGCTATGTCCTAAGCATTTAAATTAAGGAAAAAATTATTTTGGACAGAACAAAATGTAAAATGGAGTGGTCATTTTCAATAATCTGATCGGGAAAAGGTGTGTTAGACACTACAACTGTCCTCATGATCCTCTTTTAGTTATCTTATTTTACACAGACAGCATTGAATCCTGAGTGATTCTGAAAAACACAGAATTTTATATGAGAAAAAAAGCACGCCATACATAGGTTAAGTTGTGACATCTATAAATCTCTTAACTATTCATCCCACACAGGCAAAATTTTCATTTCTATTTCCTGTGCTATGTGCAAATCTCTATTATAATAATTCTCAGACTTCATTGTAATTATTGTTCGCATATTTTTTTCTACCAGATTTGGAAACCCTCAAGTGTCGGAACCATGTTTAATTATCTTAGTATGGTGTCTGGTAGGTACTCAAAAAGCTTGTTGCAGAAATAGATGAATGAATGAATGAATGAATGAATGGTTACATCTTCACACAATATCTCTTAATTAAATCTATTAAAATAACACTGTTTGAGTTAATATGTTGAAAATTCTTTCTGCTTCTAAGTGTTATGTGAGAATAAAAGCAATTTAAGATGACAAACATCTTTAAACATTGCTTCATACTATGAATAGCTTTAAAAAGTCCTGAAAACTAAACAAAAAAGCAATTAAGGAAGGCAAATTGACATGAAGGCTTGAATCTCTAAGAAAATAATGGGAGAACTATTTTATATGTGTAGCTGTTTAAGGAGTAAATGTCAGTGTCAGTAGCTTGTCACCACTCTGCTTAATTTGGAGCGCTTGCAATGTTGAGGAGTACAAGATGTTGGGGAAACAGTAGATGGACAGATGAACTACTGATATGTTGTTTTAGAATGATGTTCTCATATTAGCTAAATGTGGTAGTTTAATTATCATTAGGCTTGTTCACTTCACATTTGACAGAAGTAACATATGCTTTGAAAATGTCAATTCAAAATCCACTTGTCTTTTTTTCTGCATAAATGTTGAATATTAATGTTCTATGCATTTTAGTCTATAGATTTTTGGCTGCAACTGTCACTAAAAATATAACTCATTTTGCTTCAAGTATATTCTAGCCTTCAATCCATGTCATCACTCTAATAAGTCTGTTCTTCCTTAAGAAAATTGCAGACACACTATGACTAAAATGCTATCATCAGTTAAATAATTTTAAACATTTGTATTTTTTTCTAGCACAGAAATATCAATAGATATGGCATTTGTGTTAAAGATTTGAAACAACTCAATTACAAAACATTTCGTTATCTCTTTTTTGTTCTTTATAGCAGATTATTTTTACCTAAGTTTAGGAAGTTAGGCTTTCTAAGTGAAAAGTTTTTAGCAGTTTTTGAGTCTTTAGGGTAGTGGTTTCATTTAGTCTAGACAATATGTAATGCTAAAAACATTAAAAACAATTACAAGAAAACATGGCATTTTGGATAAATGGTACTCATTGAAAAAATAACACCACCACCATCACCAACAACAAAAACCCCACAATACATACGGATTCCAAATTCCTTTGATGAACATGCTGGAGATATTTCAATGCACTATTATTGTATAAGGACCCAGTTGTATGATTATTGGTGCGGGTAAACAAAGCAGAAATCCACAACTGGATTTTATAGAAAAACTCATTTCACACTTGCCAATTAGGGCTTTGCTGAATTGCATGCTGTTGTCTTGTGAAGAAGTTGCATCAGGAGCATTGAAAACATCATACGTTCTCTAAAAAAAAAAAAAAAAAAAAAAAAAAAAACAAGACTGGCCTCAGTCATGGTCTTTAGGTAGAACCAAGGAGGTGATTGTCAGTGTGATCAAGAAACTAAAATTCCAAGTCAAGGGCTGAGGTTGGCATAATTAAAACGTGGAAGGGAAGAGAATGCAATTTCTTAGCAGAGACTGCCTGTACTGACACAGTGCTTTTCTTTTTCAAAGCACCATATAGATTCTTAACTCTTTGATCCTTACCCTATCTTTAAAAAGTAATCGTTATTTTCCTTTTTAAGGATGGTGACTAAATAATGCATGATATTAAATTAATTTCCAAGACTTCTTCAGGAGTCAACATAAGTCACAGACTATAGGTTACACACCTAAAACTTGTAGTATTAGGCCCCAGGACTTTCTCTTAAAAAGTCCTATAAACATGACAAAAATTATCTCATTTTCAATTAAGTGGCATAAGCTTTTCTTAAATTGTCTTAATTTTTTGGAGAAGTTATAAAAAGTTTATTTCGAGTGTGTAGATAAAATATTATGTTAATTCTAAGGAGCTGCAAATAAATTATAGCTGAACTTGAAAAAAATAATAAACTTTAAGGTTAGCTAAGGACAAAGTTGTGGAAGGTGTAATTTTCTGCAGTGTCTTTCCACATACCTCCCCGCCTCCTTTCTCTCCCTCCTTTTTTTTTTTTTTTTTTTTTTTTTTTTTTTTTTTTTTTTGAGACAGAGTGTCGCTCTTGTTACCCAGGCTGGAGTGCAATGGCGTGATCTAGGCTCACCGCAACCTCCGCCTCCTGGGTTCAGGCAATTCTCCTGCCTCAGCTTCCTGAGTAGCTGGGATTACAGGCACGCGCCACCATGCCCAGCTAATTTTTTGTATTTTTAGTAGAGACGGGGTTTCACTATGTTGACCGGGATGGTCTCGATCTCTTGACCTCGTGATCCACCTGCCTCGGCCTCCCAAAGTGCTGGGATTACAGGCTTGAGCCACCGCGCCCGGCTCTCTCCCTCCTTTTTTTAGCAATTCTCTCCCTGTGGGTCAGTATCTCTGCCCTACTAACTCCCAATCTTATGCTGTGTGTTCAGGCACTTCTAGTGCTAAGCAGTGCATAGTAGTGATTCAGACCTTGGGGTGGGGACAGACAGATGAAAGTCTGAAAAATATCTGGCCTTTATAAGCTAGGTAAGCTTGACAAATTTCTTTCTGACCTCTCCAAGTGTCAATTTCCTCATCTATCAACTGGGATAATAATAGTATTTCCCACAGACCGTGCATGCAAAAGACTTGGCCCAAATATCTGAAATGCTTAAAATGATAAATAAATTCGAGTTATTTTTGATGCCTCTTCTTTTTTTCTCTTCCTCACTCTCTTCCTGTTACTCTCTCCTCAAACACTCACAACTTGCTCTAATAATTAATTCTAATCTAGCTCTTAATGAAGATTTCATGATCAATATCTAAAGATATCCTTATTTAAGAAGAAACACTTCATAGTTGGTGGAGATTTGCTCTTTAATTCTTTTTGAATCTCAAGTGCAGAGGTTTGATTTAAACCATTTATTATTAATTTGTTATTCTTTTCATGTTTTTGTAGGTTGTGTATTTCTATATTATTTGCAGGTATCTTAATTTATGCAAATGGTATACTGTGTGTTAGATCCCAGTCTTTTTCATGCGTCTTTCACTCCACAGGCTATTTTTCAGATCCAGCCAAGTTGTTAGGTGCATCCTGGTCTCTCATCTGTAACTGTTACATAGTCCTCACTGTTGGGCATCAATTCAAAGCTTTTTAAAGTTTTCTCAAAAGAGCTTCTAAAGACCAAGGAGAGTGAATATATATCCCCTTAGCCTCTCAAAGGGGGAGCCCAGAGCTCTAGGCTCAAGCCCTATATTTCTTTGAAATAATTTGATTTATTATTTAAAAAGAAATCATGTAATTTTTGCATCCTATTTTATAATATGTCCATGTTTGGTGACTATAAAAACAATATTGGGGTTATGGCTAAGTTGTTTCATTTTTATTTTCACTATATCAACAAAAAATGACACTCTAGGAAAATGTACCAAATGCTTTTTTCTCTGTTGAGTGGCCGTATTCTCTACACACTGCCACATATCCCAAGTTTGAGACGTATGGTCTTAATCTAAAATAAGCAACCTCTAAAAGTAGGATTTCAGGAAACATTTTCTTATTAGGAACTGCAGCTCTGATAAATATACTTAGCACTAAATACTTGATCTATGTCACCTACCACAGTAAATAATTGAGACTGTTGGCTTCTACTCCAAGTTAACCATAACAATATGGAATAACTACATGTGTTCCTAAGTAAACATTTTTGAAAGAAGTTAAGTCTTTAGGAGATTTGCTATGTGATATCTGTAGAATGGCACCATGTGGAGTCTTATATAGGGTTTCAATGAATCTCCCTTCATTTCCATGAATAATTCCCCAAGCCATCTAAAACACACATATAATCCAAGCAATAACCTCAAATGCCACCACGACTATTTCCTAGACAGACATTCTAGAGCCACCACATTTCTGTTTTCATGACTTTGGGAATGCTGTTTTAAGTCTTCCCTCCCTCTTTTACTGATCATTCTTTGTGGTTCAGATAGAGGCTGACCTATTTTATGGCACTTTCCCAAATTTCATTTATTATTCTGTTTTCTCTGAACTTCCTTGTCACTTAAAATTTCCTTAACTTAGCCTTTAGAATTTACTCCTGGTGCTTGTGTGCTTATCTTGATTGTAAACTCCTTGTTGAAAAGGACTGTATTTTACATAACTTTTAGAATTTCCCTGGGCATCTAGCATAGAAGTGGACATGTAGTAAACTCTCAATGAATACTTACTCTTTGATTGAATTGCCAGCCCTTAGCATGTTTGGTTGAATTTTAATTGTACATGCTGTAAGTCTTACTACTCAAAGTGTGGATCACAGGCTAAGGGCATGAGCATCACTGGGGAGCTTGTTAGAATTGTAGAATCTGGGTCCCACCTCAGACTCACTGAATCTGAGTCTGCATTCAACATGATCTCCTGGCTGATTCATAAGCACATGAACCTTGAGACATACCTAGTGTTCTTCCTAGCCTGCAGCGTCAGTAGGTTAACGAATTCTGTAAATACTCAAATGTCAGAATCATTAAATGTCATCTAGAGCTTAAAGAATTTGAAATAATATGTGGAAGGTTCAGAAAATCTTTTAAAACTTGGTATCTAGGTTGTATTCTTAGGTGAAATCTGGCCCGCTCTGGTTTTTTTGTGTAGCCTATTGACATGGGAGGTGGGGCCAGCAAGGGCTGTGTGGAGAAGAGTGAGGTCCCTGGTGAGGGTTCCACCCTCGGGCCTGCTCTTGTGGACGTAAGTGAGAACAGGTACGCCTGTTTTTGTGCCAGATTGTTGCATTTTTCCAAAACCACTGTGGCCTGCCACACCCCTACACACAAGCAGCTGAACATGGAGAGAAGCAGTGGAGAGCAGCAGTGAGCAGCAGGGTGGCATAACAGAGAAGGAGGGAAGAGGCTCTTGAATGTTGAGAGGACTTCATGGAGAACAGCCAAACTCCAGGGGAAGATTATCTTCCCCACCCCTTCACCTTCCAGCTCCTCATACATCTCACTGAGAGCCACCTCCACCATTAACTTTGCACCCATCCTTCAAGCCTGCATGTCACCTGATTTTTCAAGGACACTGGGCAAGAGCTTTGGATACAGAAGGCTGTCACACTGGCCTTGGTCCTTTTGATAAGACAGAGGGTCATTGAGCCGATTCACATTCAAGTTGTCTGCAGAGGGCAGAGCTGAAAAAGCTTTGTAACACTGGGTTGCAGGCACCCACCCTTCCACACTACCGTGGGGCCAAGAGCCCAAAGCCCTTGCCCAGGCCTCTGCACCTGCCTGTCTGCAGGTTCCCTTAGGGGTTTGAGCTGCCGGCAGATGAAACAGGCAAGCCACACCCCTGCTGCACATCCCCCTGGGGGAATCAGGGAACTCTCCTATTTCACTATGAGTTAAGAATGTGTGTGTGTGTGTGTGTGTGTCTGTGTCTGTGTGTAACTGTTAAATGTTTAACAAAATCAAAAATAATTTCATGACACATGAACATTATATAAAATCAAATCTTAGTATCTGTAATAAAGTTTTATTGCAACGCAGCTACACCCATTAGTTCACAAAATGTCTTTCACTCTACAACAGCAGAGCTGTGTAGTTGTACCAGAGACCATATGGCCAGCAAAGCTGAAACTATTTTCTATCTGGCCCTTTACGAAAAAGATTTGTTGGACTGTGGTCTAGATTCATGCTTGTTTATACAGAAGAAGCTTCAAATAGATTCTAGCTAAACTTGTGGAAAAGGAAACATGAACTTTAGACATTCATTGGCCTTTTTATTTTTTATTTTTTTGAGACAGGGTCTCATTTTCTTACCCAGGCTGGAGTCCAGTGGTATGATCATAGCTCACTGCAGCCTTGGACTCTTGGGGTCAAATGATGCTCCCACCTTGGCCTCCCAAAGTGCTGGGATTACAGGCATGAGCCACCTTGAACAGCCTATTTGTTAATTTTAATATTCTATGTATACATAACGTAGGTGGATGCACAAGTTGCATTATAAAATTACTTGCTGTGGAAAATTCTTTTGATATATTGCAGAATTATTGTCTTGTGGAATCACAGCTTTCTTTTCTAACTAGTCACAGGAAGTAAGAGAAATAAAAGTGCTTGAGAATATCCAGTATGTCATTGTCATTTGTAACTCAGTAAGCTATTACAGTTTTGTCAGGTCCAATCTCTAAGGAGGTGAATGAAAATATATATCTTGGGCAATTTGACCCCTATCAACATCATGCATCGTGGTTACCCTGACATCTGAAGAAGAGCAATTCTGCTCTGTTAACTTGGAGACTCGAAGTTAGTGGTAAAGGTCACTCCCTCCTTCACCTTTAGCGATTGGATATCAGATTGAAATTAAAGTGAGGACGTCTGGAGAAGGTGTTCTACATCTTCTGTCAAATTAGCTTAATCCTCATTAAGCTGTCCTGCTAATTCAGCATGTTCAAAGGGCTCCTGACACTATGAGAAATGTCACCCTATTACTTTAAAGTACTTAAAGGATATGAAGCTTCTTGGTTCGAGTCAATTCCTCCCTGATGCATCCTGGGGCTTAGGAGTGTGTGTGTCCTTCTTAGCTGCCTGCAGGATTGCTGTACATCTTTGTGTTTAGCAGTACAGAATGACAGCCATGTTGATTGGCTGAATAAAACATAAGGCAGGAGAAATCCGAAGGCTGCCTGAAGTGCTTGTGTTGTTTCATCCTTCACCTGCAAGTTTTGTTAAAGTAAATAAGTGATACTGTAAAAATAAATGTAACATAAAAGGTAATAAGTTACCAAACATTTGCACTCTAAAAGTTAACAAACAAAATCCCACCAGAAAGATTTAAGTGCTTAATTTTAAGTTCCTCCTTGAAACAATTCATTTTGAAAAGTGTGTTGTTTAGTTGACAGCTTGCTGGATGACATGCAAAAAAGTGTGGGTTATGCTCTCCTCACTAGTAAAATATTTTTCAAGCCATTGTATTTCTGGGTAATTCATGGTCTTTGCTGTATAGACTGTGAGTACCTGGCTTTTTAAAAATCAGTTTCTCTGATGATAAGCAGCCGCCACAACAGCTTATGGGTTACTTAAGTTGAGGGACTGGAAATGTAATTAGCCATATAAGTAAAAACGCAAACAACAAAACATGTGAACTTTTTGGGAAGAATTAGAGTGAGTTAAGAAGTGGGTATGAAATCAAGCTTGAAGTACATTGGAAAATGTCATTCAAGAGTCTCCAGGTTTCACCAACCTGGGCTGCAAATGGGACCGTGATAATAATAATAGCCAGAACGTTATTATTTCTTGCTCCGAATTTTAATACCAGAGCTCCAGGCGTAGGCAAAATCCTCCGCCTGGTGCAAGTGCCTTCCTTTCTTGCCCTATTGTTTTTCCAGACACTAAGATCTCAGGGGCTGCCAATTCTGTTGGGCTGGGCACCACAATCCATGTGCCACAGTCCTCAAAGAGCCTAAATTGTGCTAGGTGCTTGGTGAATCAAGTGAAACAAGAAAGTGTCTCTCTTCTCTTTGAGAGACTATTTCGGAGGCTCCAGCATGGTGCTCCTGCACATCAATAGTTTACAACTTGAAGCAATCTTTGAAATGTTTCCTTACAGATCTTTATCTATCTAAAATAGAGCCCAGGCATTTCTATGGGTCCAATCCACAGATATGTTTGACTAATTAATCCAGTAACGTATTTGCAATCAACACTTACATCCCTGGCTTTGTTGCCAGATGTGTTTTTTTGTGCTTTCCTCTTTGTCTCCTTGGAATCAATGATCATCCATTAGTTTCTTTAGCCCCCACGAAAGTTGACTTGAAGGATGTTTTTTGCCAAGTCACAATGCATGTTCATCTTCAGATTCAGCAATGAGGCTACCAGCTGCCATGCAAACATGCATTTGTCGGGCTACCCTTCTCATCCATTAGACATTCCCAAGACCTGTC
Organism: Saimiri boliviensis; assembly: GCF_048565385.1. Classification (NCBI taxonomy): domain Eukaryota; kingdom Metazoa; phylum Chordata; class Mammalia; order Primates; family Cebidae; genus Saimiri; species Saimiri boliviensis. Next base: position 53,146,833 of record NC_133451.1, read on the forward strand.
TGACCCCTAGCCATGGAGAAAACCTTGGCTGAAGCCAGGTAGTTAGTGTGAGCCAGAGGGTTTCCTAAGGCTGTGTGTTTATATCCCATTCTCACATGGATAGCAGGATCAACGTTTCTTCCTGCTCCTTGGAAAACCTGGGAAGATACAATATTTGATGTGTCAAATAACATATTCAGTTGAGGCAAACACTAGATCTATGTGAAGTGGTGGTAGGGCAAGTTCTGTTACCCACTAATACCTAAGTGTCAGGCATGGTGCTACATGTTCTCTCAGGCATGGTGCTACCTGGTGCTGCTTCGTTTTTATAGCTTATATTATTACTGCAAAGAAAAATGGAAAGAAACAGCCCCTCTTGAAACTCCTGATAGCCAGAGTTTTAATAACTTGAGGAAGCTTATTAGGAATTAATTAGAAAATGATAGGAGTTTCAAACCTTTGTCAATCAGACTCCAAAGACTATTAACTTCTTTCATTCTAATATATTGAAGATATTTGTATATCCTTCTTATTTATTTTTCAGACAAGGTCTCACTCTGTCTGAAAAATGAGAAACCCAGGAGGGGCTGCAGTGGCATGATCAGTTAACTGCAGACTAGACCTACCAGGTTCAAGTGATTCTCCCACATCAGCCTCCTGAGTAGCTGGGATTACAGGTGTGTGCCACCACGCTTTGAAAATTTTTTGAGATTTTTGCAGATACAAGGTTTTACCATGTTGCTCAGGCTGCTTCCCATTTATTTTGAAAAAATATAAAAAGGAATCTAAATCCTCTTTATATCGAGATTCTCCTTACAAATTTCCTCTGAATAAATTAAACTGAACTACATACTCATCCTTCTTCTTAGCCAGAAACTTTTCACAATAATGTTTTTCCAGAACAGTTGTTTCAGTATATCAGCAGAATAAAGAAGGAGCCACTATAAAAACAAACAAGTATAAAGAATGCTATCACGTGGAACACCTTATAGCTGACAAAAATTAGCTCCTTATATTACTGGAAGTGCAGACTTAGATACTTTCCATTTCCATTAGTGGAAGAAGCTTCCTCTCAGTGATAGATTGATTCTAGTTGTCTACCAACCTTTAGGCATCTACCGCACTCAGCCAGGAGACCATCAACCCCTTTATCAAAACAAGAAGGAAGAGCAAAGCCAATGCCAAGAACAATGGTGTGAAATTTGGTTTATTGTACTGGAAGCCTGTGGACCAGTCAGATCATGTTATAAATATGCTCTTCACAGTGCTCTGCCTGAAACTTCAATTATAGAGATAATAAGTATGTCTCTAGCACAACTGCTTTGTGTATTTCTGTATTGTTCCAGACATTGCAACAAAGAAAGTAAGTAGTTAGTGGCTTTTTGTGCTAAGTGCTTTAGCTGCAATTTGGCTGGAGTATTTTAAATTTAATTGTTTCAGTGTTAATCATGCATTATTTTGTAAACAATACTTTATCAACTAAGGAGACTCTTATTGATAGAATGGATGAGTCTTTTCCATGTTTTCTTTGTAACTGTGAATATTTCCTAATCCCTGTATATGTGATTGGTTTTAAGATTTTAACTATTAGATTTTTTTCACTATATGTATCAGAATTAAATGCATGAAACTGGTTAATGGGATTGGTGAAAAAAAAAAAAGGATTTTAACAAACTACAAAAATAAACTTTAAAGTTTAGGCATTGTACATGTTTTTTTCTGGAAATTTCTATTGATATGTATAAGTAATAACATATATATTATTTTTATGGGAAAGTTTTTACCTGCTCTGATTAGGTCTAAAGGGCTAAGAAATAAAGTAAAGCATATGCTACTATATTACATTATATTCATTTTATGAATATGTACATGGTTAAAGATGGCAGTTTTTTTAACCCTTTAATGTACAGTGTGAAGAAATTTTCATAATTCTTTGATGTCAGATAATTTAATATATTAGTAATTATTCTATGTTCTCTTATTTGCTACAGAATACAACTTACATATTTTATTGGTGAAAAATTCACATTAAATTACAATTTCCTAACAGTTCATTTCACTCAAGAATTTTATTGTGTACCTTCCAATTGGCAAAACCTCCTTAAGAAGTACTCTCAAATCATGTGGCATATAAGCTATCTAAACTATGGGATTTGAGATTCTATGATCTGTGGTGAGTTTACATGTATACACGACAATAATTCACAAAGCAAGGCACAGTCTCATAAGTAACAGATAAACCCACTGTGGTGTACCAAGGTGATGATGAATGTCCATCAGTTCCCCTTGTTTGTTAGTTCAGCATCTTCATATTCAATCAACTATAAATCAAATATATTTGGAAAATAATAACACTACAATAAAAATATAAAATAATAATTGTATTTATATAGCACTTGTATTATAAGTTTCTAGAGATGATGTAATGTGCACAAGTTACATGCAAATATTATGCCATTTTATATAAAGGACTTGAACAATCTTGAATTTTGACATCTGAGGGGGATTCTGGAACAAATCCCTCATGGATAGTGAGGAATGAGTGTACTTTTGTCAAAGAAAAAGAAGATACTTTATGTCTGGCATTTATACTCTTACATTTATAAAACAATGCAATTATTAGTATTGTAATTTTATTATTTTTTGATGCATTGTTGAGAAGTATTAAATTTTCTTCCTTGTGCAGTAAGAATATAGTCCAACTTCAGTTTCATTTTTTAAAATACGAGTATTAGGAGCCCTTAGAGAGTATATAATTATGGGTTACGAATTCAGATCAATTCAGGTTCCAGGCAGGTATGCTAATTGGAGAAAGCCATTGAGTTTTACAATAACATGGAGTGGTAAAGTCAAGTCGGTAGAGACTTGGAGAATGTGTTTCCTATAAAAGCATTAAAGACAAGAATACAGTTCTCACTGAGCAAAAGCTAACTATAGGATATTTACCCAAGGGGGCCAATTTGCATAGAGGCCCAATGATTTGCCATGCAGCTGATCAGAGGCAGAGCAGAAGGAGGCCTTGCACATTTATTAACTTTTAAAAAGACACTCATTTATTGAAAACCTACTCTGAACAAAACTTTAGGCCAGGCAGGGGGTATTCAGCATTGAAACTAATAGAAGTGACTAATCTTATCAAGTTCGTTCTGTGCTTCTGTAAGAGAATATCTAAGACTGGGTAATTCAAAAAGAACAGATATTTATTTCTTATAGTTCTGGGGGCTGGAATGTCCAGGGCAAAGGGGCTGATCTGGTAAACAACTTTCTGCTGCTTCATCCATGGCAGGGGGTGGAAGGGGAGGGAGCATGAGAGCAAGAGCAAGGAAGGGAAGAACTCACTCTTTTTGTCTGGAATTGATTCTCATAATAACGAATCCACTCCCATGATAATGGCATCCATCCATTTGTGAGGGCAGAGCCCTTGTAATTTAATTGCCTCCTAAAGATTCTACCTCTTAACAATGTTGCCTTGGGAATGAAGTTTCTAACGCTTAAACTTTGGGGGACACATTCAAACTACAGCACCTATGTTTTCAAGTCACTTATGTCTCTTGACTCAGATGCTTCCTGATTAATTCCAATAATATGGGTTTTCATAATTTGGGAAATGAAGTTCTAAAGGTTTTATACAACTGTTCATGTTCTAAGAATTTAAAAGCTAGATAACCTAGTAATATGCTAATATATCTACTTAAAAAACCCAAATATGCAATCGCCACAATAATATTAATGCCTACAACTTTGTCTATATGTTGACAAAGCATCTGTTAACAAAGGAAAGGCAGAAGAATAAAAATATATATTCTCAATTCACTCACACACATAGACTTACACATATGCACACAAAATAAAATGCTCCAAACAAAAGTAATTTAAGAAGATGGCTCAATTCTTTTTTGTAGTACTTCTCGTTTAGTATTTAGACAATCAGTCTTGTGAAATAAATTTTTGGAGAGCAGATCATGTAGATTAAATTGGCTCTAACCTTTAACACATGGAAGGTCCTCAGAAGCAGAAAGCAAAAATGCTTTCAGTAACAGGCACCAAATAAAAATATATATGAAGAGGCGGGTATAACAGAATAGGAGGTTTGTTGGAATCTGTGGGGTCTTGTTGAACCAGAGTGTAGTAATTGCTTAAAGACATCAACATCTTTCTTTTTTAAAAATATGTTTTCTACTGACTAAAAAAAAGCACTTTGTTCTGAAACTTCCACTACTTTGTTTAACCTAATTTTTTTCATTGCTTTCCTAAAGCAACTGCCTTGAAAAATCAGTCATGGCTTAAAAAAAATTACCAATATCTTCCAGTTTTGATATGGAAACCATTAATTAAAGGAGCAAGTTCACCCCTGAATTGCAGTACTTGAAACCAAATCCATAACAAGTTTTACCAGAACAAGGTTTTCTTCCTATGGGTAATCACTTATTCAATTAAAGCATACTTCACACTTCCATTACCTCAACAGAATAAAATAGAAGATAATTTGTTATAGCTAAAAAGTTAAAAGTGATACAAAGGAAGAAGATCACAAGTTTACGTCAGAGCTTGGACTTTATATTTACTGGAAAGAAGTATTTTCTTTTCTTTTGTTGAGATGAAGTCTCACTCTGTTGCTCAGGCTAGACTGCAGTGGCATGATCTTGGCACATTGCAACCTCCACTTCAACTTCCTCAAGTGATTCTGCCATCTCAGCCTCCTGAGTTGCTGGAATTACAGGTGCCCACCACCATGCCCTGCTACTCTTTGTAGTTTTAGTAAAGACAGTGTTTCACCGTATTGGCCAGGCTAGTATCAAACTCCTGGCCTTAGGTGATCAGCCTGCCTCAGCATCCCAAAATGCTGGGATTACAGGCATGAGCCATCACTCTTAGTCAAGAAATATTTTCTTACTATCGAGGAGACAGGTGCCCATAATCTTTTTAAAACCAAAGAGAAACATAGCTATTCAAGCCGGCATTAAGACTTTTTGGTATTTGGAAATGCAGTGTTTTAAATCTTGTTGCTTTAAGTACAAAAGATATAAGCTAGAATAATCATTCATGCTATCAACCCTTTTGAGAAATAATATCAAAATCTCTTCTGAGTCATTAAGTGAAAGCATTTATCATTAAAAAAAATCAGACAGTGGTCACTTTGCCATAAATTTTCATTTCCTTAGAAAATGTAAAGATCAAAGCATTTCATTTTGTAAAGCATGCATTAATGACCATTACGGTTATCAAAAAAGATTTTTAAGCTGCTATGTTCTTGTCCTTGACAACTTACAAAGAGCCACTTTTTGTGAAGTGGTTCTCCCAGGAATCTGGGATACAATCAGTAATTGATTTTGCTGAGAGATCTAATTGTTTGATAAAAGCATTATTTCATTCTTTAGAATGGTAACCTTGGGGGAAGAGGTCTTAACCCTTCTTTTTTTTCAGTCCTGAAGAGATGTGTCTGTAGATTGAATGGTACTGCAAGGTTGACTGTTTGAATTAATTGACTGGCCAATTCAGCCAAGTAGCCAATTTTTTTTCTTTCTTTTTTTTTTCTCCTCGTTTCTTTCTGTAGAGTTGAGTTGGTTTTTGCCTGGTTTGACTGAAGAATGAGGCTTCAAATAGATCAGGACCAGAATATACACTTTGCCCAAACAGAAGCAAATTACTAAAAGCCTATGAAACCCTTAATCAAAACTATTTTCACACAGGCATATTTTTAAGGGTGTGAAAATTCTTGTAAAAACTGTCCTTAATTTAGAGCATCCAAGAGTGAGCGTTTAGTTTTCACCTTCTGATCTGTTTCTTCCACAGTTTTCTACCATCCATGACTCCCATGGTGGAAGTGACTTCTGGGTGATATTACTCCCATGGTGTAAGTGACTTCTGGGTGATATTACTCCTCTACTCAAAAAATACTCATTGACTCTCCATTGCTCATGAATCGAAGTAATTCTAGATTCCTTGAAATTTGATGTTGACTATCATTGGCTAAGAAGGTACTTTAGCACTTTCAACAGCAACCTTTAGACTACTTGCTCTTTTCTAAAATAATCCTCCCCCTGTGCCTTTGTATATCTGGTTCAGCTGATGCAAATGCAAATGCAGGTCTTCTGTTATTCATCCTGATAGCTAACTGAATGCAGCTTCAGTTTTTTTTTTTTTTGTATTTATGGAGCTCCTCTGAGCTATTCCTGGGAAGGACCCCTTTTCCCTGTCTTTTTTTCTTGTCTCCTTTCTTTCACTATACCCATAACCACCAGTCCACATCCCAGCTCAGTTTTTCATGCAGGGACTCAGAGCTGCTGCCTATGTTTGGACCTCTGTGTGTTTACTAGGAAAAACTGAACTAATTTTGAACACATGTTACCATTTCTTCTCTATGGAACTGAATACATTTTTTTCTGCATTGCTCAAAACCCTGCAGATGTGTGTCAGGTAGTCACGTCGTTACCAATGCCAAAGCACTACAGAGGTGGAAGTTCTCTGCTGCAAACTATGCAAGGGGATATTGGCCTTAAAATAAACTGCGGCAGAACCATCATCACTGATAATAAATCTACAATGGTCGTTATCTTGGACATGAATGAACTAATTTCTCTGAATTGCTTATGCCTCTGGGACACAGTGTAGAGAACAGAGGAATATTGGACGTCTGCAGAGATCAGAAGCGCATATTCCATTTAAAAAATGCCTCTGTTCACTTGAGGGCATGATGTGGCTTTGATGCGACGTTCAATTAACCCAAATCAGCAAATGTCCAGTGGCCATCACGTTCAACTATTTTTTTTTTTCCTTAAAAAGAAAAAAATGGACTTTTTACAATGTCTTGCTTATGTCTAATGCCCAATTCTACCTATTAAATACATATCTGAGCCCCTGTACCTGAGGGCTGAAAATATTTCCATCAGTGATGCAATACCAATCTTGTCAAGTTGTTCAAATAACTTGACTAGGTTGCGGGTGGAATTGTCTGTAAAACTAAATGTATCAAACAAAATTAATCTCAGAATAATAAACTGGATTTAAGTCAATTAGTACTTATTATGAAATGGTATATAAGACAATAATATTTTTCATCTCAAGTAGAAAAATCTCTAATCTAATACATTAGGGTTCACTTGGTGATCCAGCAAAGTTAGCTACTATTGAAATAACTTGATCCAGGCAGAATTTTCTATTTTTGCAGTTATTGTCACCTTTAAAGCCAAAGAAAATTGAATCTCAGAGCATTTTCTTATTAGGCTTGCACTAAAGTCTAAAAGAATTGTACTGAGTTGATAGGATTTTTGTGTGACTTTTAAGAAAACATTTTCTTCCAAATATTCATAACTTCCAGTCTGCCTGTCTCAGAATATTTTCAGGCTCTCATTAGGAGATTCGGGTGTTCTGGGCTTGGGTAAACTGAATTTTGTGAGGTAAAATAAGGAACATTTCAATTTTTTTTTTCAATTTGGTTTCTACTTATTCCATATGTGTATCAATTTGGCTAAAACTTATCAAAAATGTATTCTTATAGTCAGGAGACAGTAATGAAAGTTTTGGATTTAAAATTACTAGGCTAGAAACAATTTTAAGGAGTCAAATGCTGAGTTTTAAAAACCTCAAAGTATTATTTTGGTGTGTTTGACTTCTTGCATAGAAACAGAAGATTGTTACCTGAGTAAATGTTGACCTTCACTGAATACGCAGTTTATATCAAACTCTAGATTTCAATAGCTCTTGGGTGTTGATGGGTCTTGTCAAAGAATTGAATGTCAGAGGAATGCATCATTGTCTATAAGGCAGTTGTATTAGTCTGTTTTCCCACTGCTGATAAAGACATATCTAAGACTGGGTAATTTACAAAAAAAAAAAAAAAAAAAAAAAAAAAAAAGAGGCTTAATGGACTCACAGTCCCATTTGGCTGAGAAGGCCCCACAATCGTGGCAGAGGGGGAAAGGCATGTCTTACATGGCAGCAGGAAAGAACAAACTTGTGCAGGGAAACTCCTCTTTATAAAACCATCAGATCTTGTGAGACCTATTCATTATCATGAGAACAGTTGGGGAAATTCCAACTACCTCCCTCTGGGTCCCTCCCATGACAAGGGGGATTTGGGGTAGCTACAATTCAATATGAGATTTGGGTGGTGACACAGCCAAAGCATATCAGTAATTTAAGTTGTTTCTAAGGAAGACATTCTTATTCATTTAGAAACAGTTTGTGAAATAATATGTAAGTAAGAATGCATTAAAAATGGTAACCTGTGGTAATATGAACTGTGATTTTTAACGGACACTTTATGATTTTACTTACATACTTCTCCATAGTTTACATTGCCTTGATCCCCAAATCCATATTCATAATGAACATAAGCCTGGGAAGCTCATATTTGCATAAAACATGGTCTAGAACCAAAATTCATGATTCAGTGTGTCAAAAACTGTAAATAAAAACAATCACAGTGCTGTGTTAAATATCACTAGTCATATATCTACACACATAAAAATATTTTTGTGCATTTTAGGGATTCCAGCTTCTTCTGAGTATGACAGTAACATGTTGTCCCCATTCTCACACTTTCCACTCACACCTCCACCCTCAACATTCTTGCCCATATCCCTGCAATTTTATTGAAATTGCTCTTATTATAACTCCCAAAGACCTCTTCTGCCTGATTCGAAAGGGCATTTGATTTTTCTGCAACATTTACGTAGAGTGTCATCTTGAATTCCTTTTGTTCTCTGGCTTCCTGACATTATATTCTCTACATATTCTTTTGGTTTGCCTCCTACCTCTTTGGTCATTCTTTCTCAGCCCCTCTCAAGCTGACTTTTTCTGTGCCAAATTTCATTACTTTTAGACCTTACAGCTCTTTTCTTTAACCTTCTCTTTCCTCCATACACATTTTCCCTAAACGATCATCATCTTCTTCCATGGCATCATTACCAACCACATGCTGATAGCTCCCAAAAGCTGGCATCTCTCCTGAGCTCACACTTAGATGTCTGTAGTAAATATCTAAAGGATTTTCTGATAAGGACTCATTTTGTAGGAATGACCCTCCCTTTCCATCTGCATGTTGGAGTTGTGCTATTGTATGACTCTTCCTTATACCACAGTTAATCTGGCATTTGATTCAAGCTTGGCCAACAAATTTGTGTCCTGAGATTTTTGGGTTAGAGACTGAGAGTCGGGTCAGCCTTTCTCTGAGACCCTGGACTGGAATCAAGGTGGTTGCTCAGGTCAAATGTGCATCAGTGTTGTGAAATAATCCCATCCATTCTGATTGGTGGTTAAATATTTTAAATGTCACCTCTAATTGTAGGATACAAAATTTGGAAATTGTAGGCAGCCATGTTTACTTTCATGTATACCATGTAAGAAGATAGAACCAGTCTAAAAATGAGAGATGGATTATATCTCAATAATGGATTATATCTCAATAATAAGCATCTTTTAACTTTAAAAATTAAATCATAAATAGAGAGAGAAAAAGGGATGAGAAGTTTCAAGAGAATCCTGAAGGTATTCAGGTCCCCAAATGCTCTGGTTACAGATGCATCCTTATCCCCATACATTTATAATATATTGTACTCTTTGTTAAAGCTAGCTGGGTTAAAATCTGTCATTTTCAATAAAAAAGTTCCTATTTAATAAAACATTCATCTACCTACTGGACATTTCTACTTCTATGTCACGTACCTTTACTTATCTCCTGTTCTTCCATCAACAATAAGCTCCAGGTCTGAAGGTTTGATTCTCCCTCTGTACCTCAGTAAATGGTATCTTTACTTATCAAAACCATGGAGCTGGTCATTATCTTTGATTCCTCCTGCAATCCCTTGTACTCCCTGTCAGTCTAATCCTGTTAGCTATCCACCCACTTATTTCCATTGCCACTATCATCTTAGTTCTCACTACAATTGCCTTATTTGATCACCGTATAACTGGTCTTTCTGCTTCTAGCTCCGCATTCTCCATTGGGTTCTTACTCCAGAAAGACTTCTTATTTGACTTCACAATAGAACCCCATATTCCAAGCTCTTCATGAGCAAATTCATTGTTGTCTCTTTAACTTCATTTCTTGCTACCACCTTTGTATCATGTGCATGAACCATGCTGAAATATGTATAGCTATTCTATATGAAAAGACTTTCCTTCTTCTGTTCTTATTAGATCAACTTGTAAGGTAAATTGTCCATTTATCACTAGTTCGTAAGCTCCTTGCAGGCAGGAATAATGATCTGTGTTGCATTACTATTAAAACACAGTGCCTGTCTCGTGATAGGCATTCAGGAAATGTTTACTGGGCAAATGCCTGTATTAAAAGAATGAATTGCTGCTGAATAGAAGCATAAAGCACAGGAGCAAAGATTTGAACTTGTCAGGCAAGGACAAAGTCCCTTTCCATGAACTGAATATTGGAAGAGAAGCAGGACTGTAACTCTGGGTTCAGTGTTTCGTGAATTATCACTTAGCAATCTTAATAATCTTGAACATGCAGCTCTTCACGCACTAGTTCATGTTCATCTCTCGGGACAGGCATTGATTCTTTGACATGTAGCCAGTCAGGTAGAATAGATTTTACTGTCTCCAGCTGGTGGCATTTTTCTCTGTGCTTTGAGTTTTCAGTTCCATGACATTTTTAAAGATATTGCTGCTTTGATTTTTTCCGGGACACTGCAGTATGAGGACTATTTTAATGTTAACAGCTACAGCTGTACAGATCCTAGAAAAATTAACTACTTAACTGCATTAATAGGTGTCTGTCGAGGCTCAGTGCTGGGTTAGTACTGAAGTAACTGGTTAGGCTGGGAGATACTATAAGTGGGGTAGATTATTAGAGATTTACTGGTATGCTTGATTTTAAACTATTTAGGCTTAAAAGTAGGAGGATGCACAGAGATGTCTGAAAGCAGGTGGTTAGAACAGTAGGACTCAACTCGTGATAAGGCTCATAAGTCTTAGGTCACACCAGTTCAGTTGCACTGGATGACTAATATATTTGTAACCGAAATGTGAGCTGCAGTTACCTTGACCCTTTGGATTTAGGCGAGACCAAATCATACCCTAGTTCTTTGTCCTGTGGATAGCCGTTTCCTTTTTAAAGATTTTTGTTTGCATTTCTGTGATGACCAGTGATGATGAGCATTTTTTCATATGTTTGTTGGCCTCCTGTATGTCTTCTTTTGTAAAGTATCTGTTCATATCCTTTGCCCATTTTTGAATGGGCTTGTTTGTTTTTTTCTTGTAGATCTGCTTTAGTTCTTTGTAAATTCTGGATATCAGCCCCTTGTCAGATGGGTAGGCTGCAAAAATTTTTTTCCCATTCTGTTGGTTGCCGATTCACTCTACTGACTGTTTCTTTTGCTGTGCAGAAGCTGTGGAGTTTGATTAGGTCCCATTTGTCTATTTTGGCTTTTGTTGCCATTGCTTTTGGTGTTTTGGTCATGAAGTCCTTGCCTACACCTATGTCCTGAATGGTTTTGCTTAGACTTTCTTCTAGGGTTTTTATGGTGTTAGGTCTGACGTTTAAGTCTTTAATCCATCTGAAGTTAATTTTGGTGTAAGGTGTCAGGAAGGGGTCCATCTCACACCAGTTAGAATGGCGATCATTAAAAAATCTGGAAACAACAAATGCTGGATAGGATGTGGAGAAATAGGAACACTTTTACACTGTTGGTGGGAATGTAAATTAATTCAACCATTGTGGAAGACAGTGTGGTGATTCCTCAAGGACCTAAAAATAGAAATCCCATTTGACCCAGCAATCCCATTACTGGGTATATATCCAAAGGATTATAAATCATTCTATTACAAGGACACGTGCACACGAATGTTCATTGCAGCACTGTTTACAATAGCAAAGACCTGGAACCAACCCAAATGCCCAACGATGATAGACTGGATAGGGAAAATGTGGTACATATACACCATGGAATATTACGCAGCCATCAAAAACGATGAGTTCACGTCCTTTGTAAGGACATGGATGAACCTGGAAACCATCATTCTCAGCAAACTGACACAAGAGCAGAAAATCAAACACCGTATATTCTCACTCATAGGTGGATGTTGAACAATGAGAACACATGGACACAGGGAGGGGAGCACTACACACTGGGGTCCATTGGGGGGAAATGGGGGAGGGACGGGGGGGTGGGGAGGTGGGAAGAGATAGCATGGGGAGAAATGACAGATACAGGTGAGGGGACGGAAGGTAGCAAACCACACTGCCATGTGTGTACCTATGCAACAATCTTGCATGTTCTTCACATGTACCCCAAAACCTAAAATGCAATTAAAAAAAAAAGATTTTTGTAAATTTCCAAAAGACTCTGTTTTCATGGTCACCTGTAATCAATGTTCTGCCTCCAGTGACTTCTTGTCATTGGTTAAAAGCCTTACCGTTTCTTTATCTCTGACCTTCCATTGTTACCACTGACCCCAGTGGAGATGCAGCCACTTCTTGATTCCTTATCAAAGCAACCACAGATACTAGACAGGTTGGGTGTAGCAGAGCTAAGTGTTGAAAGTGTATTAAGGGAAGTTAGAATCCCATATAAGTCATTCCTGGTCTTTATTCCACATAGGGAGTTCTCACTGGCCTGACTAGCCACAACAACTGCTGAGGGTTCCAATTCTGTCATTTTGTGATACTTTTCTTACTCCCTTCTCTTGGATTGCCTCTGGGGAGTCAGAATTCCCACTCAATTTTGTGGCACAATTCAGTTTTCTCCAACTCTGTGCCCCAAGTCTGCCTCCATTACATATATAAAACCCATCTAGTTATTCAGGAAAATGAAAAAGAAAGAGACTTATTTAGAAATGCAAAGGATATCCTGACATTTTATTATTCCTTTATCAGAGTTCATCCTCCTTAGAACCCTTTCCCCCAACTTTAATATAACACATTAATTCCAAAATGGACATACAGAAGGGGGTTTCTGGTCTGTTGGTGAGGAAGTAAAACTTAGTCTTCATCAATAAGCAAGTAGTCTATCTTTGGAATGATTTAACGTGAGATATCATAGAATCCATCCTTACTGATCCTCAAAGAGCAGAAGATGCAACATGGTTTTATCATATATCCTTTTTACTCAGCAAATTTAAAATCACTTGAGCAAGGAACATTTTTTCCTATGGTATTCACCTTCCTGAACAAGGATGGGTGACATGCAAAACTTGTTTGCTTTATCTTTATGCCAGTTTCCTAGTGAGGCTTCTTTTTTTTTTTTCCTGACACATAGAGTTCAGGCAAAGGCCAAGGAGAATGGAGGCATGCAGCCATCAAACACAGAAACATCTTTACATATGTGGAGAGATTGTCAGTGCCTGTCTTGACATATCTTGCTTTGGTTTACTCTTTGTCTTCTCTAGGCTGATCACTCTTCCCTTAACATTGTCTAATTTTAAGAGCAATTTGCTCATTTAGCTAAGGTTTAACTATTTAGTAAATTCTAGCCTTTTAATAGGAGTTACCAACCAAATAATTTATCAAGTTATAGAAAGATAACATAAATAAAGAAAGGAGCTTGTTTTAAGTTGAGAGTTGAGGCAAATAGGAGAATTCATGGTCTGTCTAGGAAAAGCAACAGGTACTCACCAAATGCCAAACTCTGAGTGGGGCACATGGGCCAGGAGACCATATTTTTCTTTTTTCTTTAATGTCTGAGATCTCTAGGGAAGAGATACAAGAGGGCTGTATAGGAACAGCTCTGGAGTGCAGTTCGCAGTGAGAACAACACAGAGGGTGAGTGATCACCACATTTCCAAATGAGTTTTTACTGCCCACACCCAGGAGATTCCTGGGCTGATAAGTGCCACCAGTTTCCAGCATGGTTGTTTTTTAGTCAGCGCAGCAGGTCTCCACACAAAAACTCTCACAAATCTGGGCAGCCATTTCAACTTGTGTCTGGAACTCCTGGGAGACAGAGCCACTGATTCAACTGAAAAAAAGGGGGCTGAAACAGGTAGCCAGGTGATCTGGCTCAGTAGCTCCCACCCCCACAAAGACCAGCAATCTGAAACAATCTGGAGCGAGAGTTTCACAGCAAACACAGCTGGACCTGGAACAGTTCAATTCTGTTGGAGGAAGTGTGTCCACCATTACCGAGGCAGTCCACCACTACAGAGGCAGTCAGCCATTACTGAGACAGTCTGCCATTACAGAGGCAGTCCACCATTAAGCCATTACCAAGGCAATCCACCATTACTGAGGCAGTTGCCATTACCGAGGCAGTCTGCCATTACTGAGGCAGACTGCCATAAACAAGACAGTTCTGACTATATTTCTGTAGGCAAAACCACAAGGAAGTTCACATAGCAGCTGGTCAGAGCCCATGTCAGCTCAGCAATACCTCTGCTGGCAGACTGTGACTAGGCTACCTCCCTGATGGGCACGGCATCTCTGAAAAAAGGCAGCAGCACATCGGGAACTCATAAATAAAGGCTCACTTTCCCAGGATAGAGCATCTGGGGAAAAAGGTGGTTATGAGTTTCACTGCAGCAGACTTAAACATATCTGCCCAGTAGCTCTGAATGAAACAACAGAGCTCCCAGCTCAGCACTTGAGCTCCTATAAGGGACAGACTGTCCCCTCAGGCAGCTCCTCAACCCCTGTATGTCCAAAGAGACACCTCATAAAGGAGAGCTCAGGCTGACATCTGGCAGTTATCCTTCTGGGATGAAGATAACAGAAGAAGAAACTGGCAGCAACCCTAACTATTGTGCGGCCACTGCAGGTGATACTGAGGCAAGCAGGGTCAAGAGTGGACCTCCAGCAGTCCTACAGCAGAGGTGCCTGACTGTTAGAAGGAAAACTAAAAAACAGAAAGAAATAACTTCAACATCAACAAATAGGATGTCTAGTCAGAGACTCCATCCGAAAGTCACCAGCTGCAAAGACCACAGGTAGATAAATTCACAAAGATGGGAAGAAACCAACGTAAAAAGGATGAAAACACCAAAAGCTGGAACACTTCTCTCCCAAGGGAACACAACTCCTCACCAGCAAGAGAATGAAGCTGGATGGAGAATGAGTCTGATGAATTTACAGAAACAGGCTTCAGAAGTGGGTAATAACAAACTTCTCTGAGCTAAAAGGACATTTTCTAACCTAATAAAAAGAAACTAAGAACATTGAAAAAAATATGACAAAATGCTAATGATAATAAACAGCTAGGAGAAGAATGCAAATGACTTCATGGAGCTGAAAAACACAACATGAGAACTTTGTGATGCATACACAAGGTTCAACAGCTGAATCAACCAATCAGAAGAAAGGATATCAGAGGTTGAAGATCAACTCAACGAAATAAAATGAGAAGGCAAGATTAGAGAAAAAAGAGTGAAAAGAAATGAATGAAGCCTCTAAGAAATACGTGATTATGTGAAAAGATCTAACCTGCTCTTGATTGGCATACCTGAATATCATGGGGAGAAGAAATCTAGGCTGGAAAACACTCTTCAGGATGTTATCCAGGAGAACTTTTCCAACATAGCAAGGCAGGCCAACATTCAAATCCAGGAAATTCAGAGAACACCACAAAGATATTCCTCAAGAAGAGCAATCCCAAGGCACATAATCGTCAGATTCACCAGGGTGGAAATGAAGAAAAAAATGCTAAGGGCAGCCAGAGAGAAAGGTTGCGTTACCCACAAAGGGAAGCCTATCAGTCTCACAGTGGATCTCTTGGCAGAAACCTTACAAGCCAGAAGAGACTGGGAGCCAATATTTAACATCCTTAAAGGAAAGAACTTTCGACATAGGATTTCATATCCAGAAAAACTAAGCTTCATAAGCGAAGGAGAAATAAAATCCTTCACAAACAAGCAATTGCTGAGAGATTTCATCACCATTAGGCCTGCCTTACAAGAGCTCCTGAAAGAAGCACTAAACCTAGAAAGGAACAACCAGTGCCAGCCACTCCAAAAATGTACCAAATGGTAAAGAGCATCGATACAATGAAGAAACTGCATCAACGAATGGGCAAAACAACCAGCTAGCATCAAAATGGTAGGATCAAATTCACACATAACAATGTAAATCTTAAATGTAAATGGGCTAAATGCCCATTTACATGTCAAAAGACACAGACTGGCAAATTAGATAAAAAGTCAAAACCCATCAGTGTGCTGGATTCAGGAAACCTATCTCATGTGCAAGGACACACATAGGCTCAAAATAAAGGAATGGAGGAAGATTTACTAAGCAAATGGAAAACAAAAAAATATCGGGAATTGCAGTCCTAGTCTCTGATAAAATAGACTTTAAACCAACAAAGTTCAAAAGAGACAAAGAGGGGCATTACATAATGGCAAAAGGATCAATGCAACAAGAATAGCTAATGATCCTAAATATATATGCACCCAATGTAGTAGTATGCAGATACATAAAGCAAGTTCTTAATGACCTGCAAAGAGACTTAGACTCCCACAAAATAATAATGGGATACTTTAACATTGCACTGTCAGTACCAGACAGATCAATGAGACAGAAAATTAACAAGAATAACCAGGACTTGAACTCAAGTTCCGGATATCATCTAATAGAAATCTATGGAACTCTGCACACCAAATCCACAGAATATAGATTCTTTGCAGTCCCACATCACACCTACTCTAAAATTGACCACATAATTGGAAATAAATGACTCCTCAGCAAATGCAAAAGAATGGAAATCATAACAGTCTATCAGACCACAGTGCAATCAAATTAGATCTCAGGATTAGGAAACTAAATCAGAACCACACAACTTAATGGAAACTGAACAACTGGCTCTTGAATGTTGTCTGGATAAACAATGAAATGAAGGCAGAAATAAAGATGTTCTTCAAAACAAACAAGAATGAAGACACAATGTGCCAGAATCTATGGGACACATTTCAGTTTCTAGAGGAAAATTTGTAGCAATAAATACCCACATTAGAAGCAAGGAAAGATCTAGAATCAACACCCTATCATCGAAATTGAAAGAGCTAGAGGAGCAAGATAAAAAAAAAAAAAAAAAAAAAAAAAAAAACTTAAAAGCTAGCAGAAGACCAGAAATAACTAACATCAGAGCAGAACTGAAGGAGATACAGACCACAAAAAACCCTTCAAAAATCAATAAATCCAGGAGCTAGATTTTTGAAAAGATAAAAAATAGACAGACTGCTAAACAGATTAATAAAAAAGAAAAGAGAGGAGAATCAAACAGATATGATAAAAAACGATAAAGAGGGTATCACCACTGATTCCACAGAAATATGAACTACCATCAGAGATTATTTCCAACAACTCTATGCACATAAATCAGTAAATGTGGAAGAAATGGATAAATTCCTAGACAGTTGCATCCTCCCAAGCCTAAACCAGGAAGAAGTGGAAACCCTGAATAGAGCAATAACAATGGGTGAAGCTGAGGCAGCAATTAATACCCTACCAATCAAAAAAAGCCTTGGTCCAGATGGGTTCACAGTTGAATTCTACAGACATACAAAGAGGAGCTGGTACCAATCCTTCTGAAACTATTCCATACAATTCAAAACGAGGGAATCCTTCCCAAATCATTTTATGAGCCCAACATCATCTTGATACCAAAACTCAGCAAGGACTCAACAAAAAAGAAAACTTCAGGTCAATGTCCATGATGAATATAGATGCAAAAATCTTCAATAAAATACTGGCAAACCAATCGCAACAGCACATCAGAAAGCTTATCCATCATGATCAAGTAGGCTTCATCCTGGAGATACAAGGCTGCTTCAACATACACAAGTCTGTAAATGTAATTGCCCACATAAACAGAACCAAAGACAAAAACCACATGATTATCTCAATAGATGCAGAGAAGGGTTTTGACAAAATTCAATAGCGATTTATGCTAAAAACTATCAATAAACTAGGTTTTGATGGAAGGTATCTCAAATAATAAAAGCTATTTATGACAAACCCACAGCTAATTTCATACCAAGTGGGCAAAACTAGAAGCATTCCCTTTGAAATCTGGCACTAGAAAAGGATGCCCTCTCTCACCACTCCTATCCAATATAGTATTGGAATTTCTAGCCAGATAAATTAAACAAGAAAAAGAAATAACGGGTATTGAGTTAGGAAAGGAGGAAATCAAGTTGTCTCTATTTGCAGACGACATGATTGTATATTTAGAAGACTCCATTGTCTCAGCCCAAAATCTCCTGAAACTGATAAGCAACTTCAGTAAAGTCTCAGGATACAAAATCAATGTGCAGAAATCACAAGCATTCCTATACACCAACAACAGACTTAAAGAGAGCCAAATCAAGAATGAACTGCCATTCACAATTGCTACAAAGAGAATAAAATACCTAGGAACACAACTAACAAAGGATGTAAAGGACCTCTTCAAAGAGAACTACAAACCACTGCGCAAGGAAATGAGAGGACACAAGCAGGTAGAAAAACATTCCATGCTCATGGTTAGGAAGCATCATTATTGTGAAAATGGCCATACTGCCCAAAGTAATTTATAGATTCAATGCTATCCTCATCAAGCTACCTATGACCCTCTTTACAGAACTGGGGAAAAAAAAAAAAAAAAAAAAAACCACCTTAAACTTCATATGGAACCAAAAGATAGCCCACATAGACAAGACAATTCTAAGCAAAAAGAACAAAGCTGGAGGCATCACACTATCTGATTTCAAACTATGCTACAAGGCTACAGTAATCAAAACATCATGGTACTGGTACCAAAACAGAGATATAGACCAATGGAACAGAACAGAGGCCTCAGAGGCAACGCCACACATCTACAACCATCTGATATTTGGCAAACCTGATAAAAACAAGCACTGGGGAAACGATTCCCTGTTTAGTAAATGATGTTGGGAAAACTGGCTAGCCATGTGCAGAAAGCAGTAACAGACCCCCTTCCTGACACCTACATTAAAATTAGCTCTAGATGGATTAAAGACTTAAACATAAGACCTAATACCATAAAAACCCTCGAAGAAAATTTAGGCAAAATCATTCAGGATGGAGGCATAGGCAAGTATCTCATGATTAAAACACCAAAAGCACTGGTAACAAAAGCCAAAATAGACAAATGCAACCTAATTAAACTGCAGAGCTTCTGTACAGCAAAAGAAACATTACAGTGAAACGGCAACCAACAGAATGGAAAAAAAGCTTTTGCAATCTACCCATCTGACAAAGGGCTAATATCCAGAATCTACAAAGAACTAAAACAGATTTACAGGAAAAAACAAAAACAAAAACAAAAACAAATAAATCCATTCGAAAGTGGGCAAAGGACATGAACACTTTTCAAAAGGAGACATATATGAGGCCAACAAACATATGAAAAAATTTGCATTTCTCTAATGACCAGTGATGATGGTCATGACACCATCATCACTGGTCATTAGAGAAATGCAAATCAAAACTACATTGAGATACCACCTCACACCAGTTAGAATGGTGATCATGAAAAAAATCTGGAGACAACAGATGCTGGAGAGGATATGGATAAATAGGAATGCTTTTACACCATAGGTGGGAGTGTAAATTAGTTCAACCATTGTGGAAGACAGTGTGGGGCTTCCTCAAGGACCTACCAATAGAAATTCCATTTGACCCAGCAATCCCATTACTGGGTATATATCCAAAGGATTATAAATTGTTCTATTATAAAGACACATGCACAAGAATGTTCATTGCTGCACTGTTTACAATAGCAAAGACCTAAAAACAATCCAAATGCCCATCGATGATGGACAAGGAAAATGTGGCCCATATACACCATGGAATACTATTCAGCCATAAGAAAACAATGAGTTCGTGTCCTTTGTAGGGACATCGATGAATCTGGAAACCATTATTCTCAGCAAACTGACACAAGAGCAGAAAATCAAACACCACATGTTCTCATTCATAGGTGGGTATTGAACAGTGAGAACACATGGACACAGGGAGGTGAGCATCACACACTGGGGTCTGTTGGTGGGGACTAAGGGAGGGACAGCACGGGTAGGGAGGTTGGGGAGGGATAACATGGGAAGAAATGCCAGATACAGGTGACAGGGTGAGGGGATGGAGGCAGCAAACCACATTGCAATGTATGTAAATATACAACAATCCGACATGATCTGCCCACGTACTTCAGAACCGAAAGTGCAATAAAATTTACATATGTGTGTGTGTGTGTGTGTGTGTGTGTGTGTGTATAAAATCTGAGAACTGTCCTGTTGCTTGGTCAAAACGGGTTGCTTTTTAAAATTTGTTACCAATTAGTAAAAACATACAAAATCAAAATGTGTGATGAGGCCAACTGTGTGAGCTTCAAGCAAAACAGCTAAGGAAGAATCTGACCTGCAGGTTGGAACTTTTTGACTGCCTCTTTTTGACCTAACTTTGGAACTTCTCTAGGTACTTTTTCTTCTTTCCCTCCCTTTTATTTGTTACTCCCTTCTACAACAATAAGAAATCTGGCTTCCATTTTCTTCAATATATTTAATCATTTTTCAAGCCTAGAATGTACAGAATGGAGTTTTAGCATTACTAACTCCTACCATTGAAGAAGTGTAATTATGCCTATAAGCAAGCCTGTATCTACTATCAAGACATAGAACATTTTCATCAATCCAGAAAGTTCCACTTCTTATCCTTCTTAAGCATAGTTTTTCTTAGTATATTTCTGCCTAATTCCCTTCTCAAGTTTCTGTGGAACTGGTAATACAGGAAAGTGCATGGATGTGCTTCACATTGAGCTAAGGTAAGATTTTAGATCAATAGAATATTCAAAATTAGGGACATGTTACAAACTATCTGGCCAGTACTTCTTAAAACTGTCCTGATTGTAAAAATCAAGGAAAGTCTGAGAAAGTGCCTTGACCCAGAGGAGATGAAGGAGACATGACAAGTTAATGCAATATGGTATTTTGGATGGGATTCTTGAACAGTAAAAGAACATTAATGGAGAAACAAATGAAATCTGAGGGAAGCCTGGAGTTGAGTTAATAGTAATATACCAATGTTATTGTCTTAGATATGACAAATGTAAAGTGATAATATTAGGAGAAACTGAAGCCAGGTAAGGGGTACACAGGAATTCTTTTTTATTTTATCAAGTTTGCTTTTCTTCTTTTTCCTTGTTTTTGATATATGTATGTGTATATATATATAATACTTTAGGTTCTGGGGCACATGTGCAGATCTTTCAGGATTGTTACATAAGTATACACATGCCCTAGCAATCCCGTTACTGAGTATATACTCAAAGGATTATAAATTGTTCTATTGTAAAGACACATGCACACATATATTCAATGTGGCATTGTTTACAATAGCAAAGACTTGGAACCAACCCACATGCCCATCAGTGATAGACTGGATAAAGAAAATGTGGCACATATATACCATGAAATATTATGCAGCCATAAAAAGGATGAGTTCATGTCCTTTGCAGGGATGTGGATGAAGCTGGAAACCATCATTCTCAGCAAACTGACAAAAGAACAGAAAACTAAACACTGCATGTTCTCACTCATGTGAGATGTGGGTGTTGAATAATGAGGAATTCTTTATACTATCCTTGCAACTCTTCTGTAAATCTAAAGTGATTCCAAAAAATTATAAAATTTACTCAAAACATTGTATATAAAATGACTCAGATAGATTGGATGGTTAAGAATCTAGGACCTGAGTCAGATAAATTTGAGGTCAAATATTAGTTCTAAGACTTGCAAACATAATTTGCACTGATTTTGACTAAAGTCAAAATAATCTGGTTTCAAACATCTCTTTGCACCCTTTTAAATAGCAATAGCAATTTTTTTATTGCATTTTAGGTTTGGGGGTACATGTGAAGAATATACAAGATTGTTGCATAGGTACACACATGGCAATGTGGTTTTCTGCCTTCCGTCCCCTCGCCTGTATCTGTCATTTCTCCCCATGCTATCTCTCCCCACCTCCCCACACCCTGTCCCTCCCCCATTTCCCCCCAACGTGTGTAGTGCTCCCCTCCCTGTGTCCATGTGTTCTCATTGTTCAACACCCACCTATGAGTGAGAATATATGGTGTTTGATTTTCTGCTCTTGTGTCAGTTTGCTGAGAATGATGGTTTCCAGGTTCATCCATGTCCCTACAAAGGACACGAACTCATCGTTTTTGATGGCTGCGTAATATTCCATGGTGTATATGTACCACATTTTCCCTATCCAGTCTATTATCGTTGGGCATTTGGGTTGGTTCCAGGTCTTTGCTATTGTAAACAGTGCTGCAATGAACATTTGTGTGCATGTGTCCTTATAGTAGAATGATTTATAATCCTTTGGATATATACCCAGTCATGGGATTACTGGGTCAAATGGGATTTCTATTTTTAGGTCCTTGAGGAATCGCCACACTGTCTCCCACAATGGTTGAATTAATTTACATTCCCACCAACAGTGTAAAAATGTTCCTATTTCTCCACATCCTCTCCAGTATCTGTTGTTTCCAGATTTTTTAATGATTGCCATTCTAACTGGTGTGAGATGGTATCTCAATGTGGTTTTGATTTGCATTTCTCTGATGACCAGTGATGATGAGCATTTTTTCATATGTTTGTTGGCCTCCAGTATGTCTGCTTTTGTAAAGTATCTGTTCATATCCTTTGCCCATTTTTGAATGGGCTTGTTTGTTTTTTTCTTGTAGATCTGTTTTAGTTCTTTGTAAATTCTGGATATCAGCCCCTTGTCAGATGGGTAGACTGCAAAATTTTTTTCCCATTCTGTTGGTTGCTGATTCACTCTACTGACTGTTTCTTTTGCCGTGCAGAAGCTGTGGAGTTTGATTAGGTCCCATTTGTCTATTTTGGCTTTTGTTGCCATTGTTTTTGGCGTTTTGGTCATGAAGCCCTTGCCTACGCCTATGTCCTGAATGGTTTTGCCTAGATTTTCTTCTAGGGTTTTTATGGTGTTAGGTCTGATGCCCAAAATCTCCTGAAATGGATAAACAACTTCAGCAAAGTCTCAGGATACAAAATCAACATGCAAAAATCACAGGCATTCCTATACACCAGTAACAGACTTAAAGACAGCCAAATCAAGAATGAACTGCCAGTCACAATTGCTAGAAAGAGAATAAAATACCTAGGAATACAACTAACAAGGAACGTAAAGGACCTCTTCAAGGAGAACTACAAGCCATTGCTCAACGAAATAAGAGAGGACACAAACAGATGGAGAAACATTCCATGCTCATGGTTAGGAAGAATCAACATCGTGAAAATGGCCATACTGCCTAAAGTAATTTACAGATTCAACGCTATTCCCATCAAGGTACCAATGACCTTCTTCGCAAAACTGGAAAAAATACACCTTAAACTTCATATGGAACCAAAAGAGAGCCTGCATAGCCAAGTCAATTTTAAACAAAAAGAACAAAGCAGGAGGCATCACACTACCGGACTTCAAACTATACTACAAGGCTACAGTAATCAAAACAGCATGGTACTGGTACCAAAACAGAGATATAGACCAATGGAACAGAACGGAGGCCTCAGAGGAAATACAACATACCCACAACCATCCGATCTTCAACAAACTTGACAAAAACAAGCAATGGGGAAAGGATTCCCTGTTTAACAAATGGTGTTGGGAAAACTGGCTAGCCATATGCAGAAAGCAGAAACAGGACCTCTTCCTAAGACTTTACACCAAAATTATCTCCAGATGGATTCTTTTATTTTTTAAGTTGAATGATCCTGAGTTCCAGTCGCTTGTTGAAAAGGCGCCGGGATCTCCCATGCTGCGACTCACTGAGTCGGCTCAAACAGCGGCGCCAGTTCCTGGGGGATTTTTTGCCTAGGAATCTCCTGGCCTGGCTCGCTATTTCAGATGAATGGGCAACTCTGCAGTCTCATGGCTCCCATCGCCAGCTAAGAGGGCTCCCAGACCAGTGGCTTTTGTACTGAGAACCGCAGAGACAGGGCGTGGTCAAAGCAGCCGTGCGGCCGAATAAGCCCAGAGGGGGCCAAAACAGCCGCACCAGCCGTGACTGCGGTGCTGGCGACCCCTCCGCCTGGGTATCTCCTGGTCTGTGGGCAATAAAAATTCATCTGGAAATGCGGTGTCCACTCACCCTCTGCACTTTCACTGGGAGCTGAAGTCCTGAGCTCTTCTTAGGCGGCCATCTTTCCAGCATTCTTCCAGCAATAGCAGTTTTAAATAAAGTATAGAAAAAATTTACAAGCTGGAACATATTATCTCAAACATACATACCTTGAACATATTCACCATTCTTAACCATAGCTTTCATATCTCTAAAGCACAGTAATTCTTATTTCTTAGGATTGATGTGAGGGCTAATGAAGAAAAGCCGTGTCGATTAGCCTGTGCATCTCTTAGGGCCAGGGGTCCTTTTCCTGTTCACCATTGTATATCTGAAACTAGCATGACTGCATAGCGTAAATACATCGTGAGAATTTGTTGGTAAATATGTTTTTTCCTATGAAATGAAAATACTTCCGAATTATTTTTCTAGAATCTATTGTCATTTCAGATTCTCTTCTGTGACATCTCTGTAGTATCATGACATATACAAACTATTTGACTGCAATTTTTTGAGCTCTTCTTGATATAAATGTAGCTCTTCTGTGTACTGGGAGAATATTTTTTCAGGCTCTGGAGGCAACTCCCTGATGGCGCATACAACAGCATTCTCATTTTCAGTATCTTGATGTGGGATGATTCTGTTCTGTGTTCTTAATGACAAAGGTCATTTGGGCCCTACCATTAGAGACATATTAAAGTTACTGTACCTCTCCTCAAACTTTAGGCTTGAAAACATTAAAACAGATGGTGATAGCTGGAGGGTAATTAATTTTCTTTTGGAGCAATAATCACTTTCCTTAAAAATAAATTAATGGCTCCCTCTTTTTCCAAGAGATAATGATTTAGTAAATTGAACAATGAATTGGGCTGCTCTTGATCAGGACTTAGGGGAAAGGAGAAATATTCTGTGATTCTGCCCCTGTCTGGTTGTGTGAATTTGGGAGTCTCACGCTTTTGGCTGATTGAAAGGATTAAACAAATCAGAGCATTTTAAGCACTTTATGGTGTGCCTGATGCAAAGTGAGGCTTTAGAACCGTTAGCCAATATAATTATTAGAGGTAGAAAGATGGACACTGTTAATTGATCTTTCTTATTTTGTGTGGACACAGAAAGTCTTTTAATACCCTTATACGGGTATTACATATAAAATACCATAAGATTCTGGTACACAGGATCCACTTGCACAGGTGATATTTAAAAACTAATTATTGGTTAATGACCAAATTATCCTTCTTGTTTTATATTATAGCAAATCTATTGGAAAATATTTGAGTTTCCCTCTTCTGTTTGGACAGCAATGTATAGTATGTAACTACCTAGCAGATATCATCAAATGCAATCTCACTAGAAGCCTACTTTTTTTTTTTTTTGAGACAGAGTCTTGCTCTGTCGCCAGGCACCAGACTGGAGTTCAGTGGTGCGATCTCAGCTCACTGCAACTTCCGCCCCCCGGGGTCAAGCAATTCTCCTGCCTCAGCTTCCCGAGTAGCTGGGACTGCAGGCGCATGCCACCATGCCCCGCTAATTTTTGTATTTTTAGTAGAGACAGGATTTCACCACATTGGCCAGTATGGTCTCGATCTCTTGACGTCATGATCCACCCGCCTCAGCCTCCCAAAATGCTGGCATTACAGGCGTGAGCCACTGCGCCTGGCCTAGAAGCCGACTTTTTAATATTCAGACAAAATTCTCAATATATTTTTAAAGATTTATTGACATAAAGCTTCCCATGTGTCTGTATTTTAAACTTTTTATGTTCCTAAACTTTGAACTTCTAGCAATTCTAATGCCAGGTATTTTGTGAAATGATAACATACTGTGTTTGTTTGTGTCCACAACACATACGTAGTTATTTACCATTTGAATTTTTACAGTTATTAAAATAATGTAACCTAATGATACTGGGCAGGAAGTTATTGTGTGATCATTCTCTTGAGCTTCTTCTGGTTTAAGCTTCTGCCAGGGGCATATTTATTGGATAGGAATTATCACGGTTTAGCATAACAGAAGATGTATTTTAATATTTCATTCAAAACAAGAAGTGATTATTTGTGAAAAAAATACATTTGAAATTCACTTTCTCTTACCACAGTGTATGAAAGAATACTGAACCCCTGCAGAGAGAATTGTACCAGTAAAGTGACTACAAAGAGATCCACACAATATTCAGAACAGATTGCCCAGGGCTGTGGCAACAGCAGCCCTAATTTGCCTTTTGCAGAGTATTGAAGGGGAAAAATGAATTTTTTTTTTCAAAATTATTTGACAAAGAGTATTTGTTGAAATATTTGCTCAAGCCAGTGTATAAAGGAAGGCAGCCATAAAGAACCAAGATCAAGTAGAGATCATTTTGCACAGTGTTAGCTTGTGACACAGGAGAGGACCCAGAATGAAGCCGAACGCTATGTTTCAACACACGAGTTAGGTTTTGTCTCCCCTATGAGGATGAATTGAAAGTTGATGTCAGATCCCATTGAATACCCTTTAGAACTCATTTTTATATTGGTCTGGAGAGTAAGCTGAATCTAATTCTCATTTTCTTTTTTCAATCTCTGGAATAATAATTCTCAACAAATAGTAAATTAATACCATTGGTGATCTTAATAATGTTCTGAGTCAAAAAATCCTTTCAGATATTGTTTTGTGAGTATAACTAGTACCTTGAACAATAAAGACTTATAAAAAGCAGTCAACACTTACTGCTTGTTTTGTTTTAAAGTCTCCTGTTAAAATGTACTCAGTGGGGAAAAGGGTATGCTGAGTCTCAGGATGAGATTTAGGCAGTCCTAGATATTTCTGATTATTCTTGGAAATTATAAAGTCCTATGGTCAACTTAAGATGGGAGACACAGTCATGACTTAAAAATTAGAATTTCAAATCCCATGTTTTGAGTAAGTCTTTAGTCTTAATTCAAAGATAATACTCCTGAGCCCCTTCCCCTGTGAGACCCAGCAGCAGATGATGTCTTTGCCTTTGGAGAGTGAGTGGGTGTTTCTCTAACTCCCATTCTCTTTTCACAACTTGTTAACTGAGGATTCTGCTCTCATCAGGTTTGGAGCAGGAGAGGGAGGTGGAGAAAGGGGACCCAGCAAAGTCTTATGGATTAGTATGTCAGTAAGCTGGCTTTGTTCTTGCTGGCCTGGGTGAAAATTTATGCTTCTCTTTCTTTCTTGGGTGTTTCTCAGAGATTTTTCTGGAAGTTCCACAGTGGAGCCAGTCACCAACCACTCCTGCCAAATAGCCAGCTTCTTCTCTTCTGTTGCTTCTGGTTTCCCAGCCACTGCTGCTTTTCCGGCTGCCCTTCTACGATGACCCTCCATTGTTGTCTCTTCACCCTCTGGCTGAAGCACTCTTGTCAAGATCCCTCTTAAAATTAATGTAGACCAACATTCCTACAGAATTGTCATCTGGGCCAGTGTTGAGGAGTGACCTAAAAAAAGTTATATCCAAATTCTAACCCCTGGAACTTGTAATTATGACTTTATTTGTTAAGAGTCTTGATGGATGTAATTCAATTAAGGATCTTGAAATGAGATCATCCTGAATTGTCCCAGTGGGACCTCAGTACAATAACAAGTGTCCTTATCAGAGAAATGCAAAGGGAGAAGAGAGACAGAGGTGAAGACGGTAGTTATACAGCCTCAGGCAAGGATATCCTGGAGCTACCGGAAACTAGAAGAGTCATGAAGGAATCATGGCCCTACTGACACCTTGATCTTGGACTTCTGGCCTACAGAACTGTGAGAAAATAAATTTCTGTTGCTTTAAGCCACCCTGTGTGAGGTAGTTTGTTAGAGCAGGTCTAGGTGACCAATAGATAACATTGTGGCTGGACATTGTCAGGCCTTGCATGGTTATGCTTTGACACAGCCTTCTACTCTGCTGACATAGGCTGCTTTAGCCAGGCTCTTTTCTCAGATCCTTTGGCTTGCATCAGACACCCTAGTGTGCACCCCACACTCTAGGGAATGTATCTCAAACTCTCCAAGTGTTTTCTTTGAACATCCTCTTGATACACTTGAGGTAAGAAGGGAGGAAGCTATAGTCAGTAAATCCATTTCCTTGAGATGGATCTCATAGCACAGCTTTATGCAAAGAAATCCTATTCAAATCTTTTTTTCTGTCTTCTTTTCTTAATTGCGTACCTGTTCCCTCATTTATTTGTTTTTTCCTTTTCACTGTCATTGAGGTCATTAACACTATTCGTGGTCACCAACTTTGCAGTTGTCTCTTGGTCACTCAGTTAAAACTGCTGGCTTAACATCCTGGGTTACATGCAGATATTTGCAATGTATGGATCCTACCTACCCATCAAAACCCTGGTGCCTAATCAGATAACACAGGTAACCAGAGCCCTTACAGAATTCTAGAATTTTATTTTTATAGAGGGTTTTGTCTTAGTGTTGTACATTTTACAATACTTTCAGGGAACTGTCTTTTTGTGAAGTTTGTCTGAAATTTTCAATGCCTCACCTGAGTTCTGGCCGCAGTTGGCTCAGACTTTACAGCAGTCGGCACTCTTTGTCCTAGGTGATGCCCTCTTGACCTAAACCTTTTCCTTTAGACAGCTTCTCCCCCTGTAAAACTATAACTCTTGGCTCTTGCAGGAGAAACATTTGTTTCTCCCTTCTCAGATTCTACTATGTCTCAGCCTGCCTCAAGTTTCGGTAACGCTAATTTGCGGTTGTGCAGGAAGCTCAGCAGGACCTCGCTGGCTCTAGGGCAGCTGGGGGAAGACAGTAAAAACTGCTACTACCTGCCAAGCTGTCTTTATTCTCTGTAGGCAGAGGAAGCAGGCAGTTTCCTAGGAAGAGAGATACCACAGGATAAGAGCTCATGGAAAGTAGAAGAATTGTGTTCACACTGAGGTGTGGGGCACTGTTAAATAGCTTGACTGATTTCTAAGCCCAGAGGCAGGCTTAAAATACGAGAATCCATAAGAGAACAACTTATATAATTGCTCTATACTATCTTACTCTAGTGGGCTTGCTTTTTTCACCTGTATACGAACTTATTCTGCCATTTCTAAATAGGAGTTAATACCAAATCAGCATTCTTCGGCATCCTTAGGACATTGGAAATCTTACAACCTCCATCTCTCTTGGAGGTGTTTTACTAAAAATCTATATGAGTGAAACAATATCCAAGTCCAGGCAAAATTATCCCTTGGGCTGGACAGCATTGCTTAGACATTCCCTAACTTTACCTCACATCTAAGTAGTGGGCCAATCCCAGACAGGTTATCACAAGGAAGTAGGAGTTCAGATGAGAAAGATAATCAGAATTCGTGAATTGGGTAAAGCAGAGTCAACCAGTTACTACTGAAACCTGGCCCCCCAAAAGCTCTGTGTTTCGATGAATAATATTACCAACTCTCTTCACTGGGTTAGAGTATGGGGATTTTACTATAAATACTATAAGTAGGAGAGAATGTCAGGGTGAAACTGTGGGGGGAAGGAAAAAGTCTCATTTTCCTTCACAACGATCCATGCTCCCCCTGAGTGCTGCAATCTCCTGGAATCTCAGAGATATCACTAGCTAAAGACTTCACCTGCTGAGGCAGAGGGACTAATTCTGAGCAGAGATACTGTCATATTCATGTATAATGATATTGTGGAGATCAGCTTTGGGTTCAGCTTGGCCAAGATGAATTCCCTCATCTCCTCTACCCAGGGGTTGGGATGAAGTTTCTTTCTTAACCTCTCAGAGTTGCAGTGTCCTCTGTAAAGCAAAGTGTGAATAATATCTGATAGAGTTGGCTTGATAATTAGATGATGGGATGGTGCATGTAAAATGCACATAGAATGCTTGGCATAGGGCAGCAATTCAATGATAACATTGTAGCTGTAACTTTATAATTGATGTTGGCATGCACAGCCTTTGGTTCCCAGTTGCCTCCTGTGCTACTTCTAGGTAGCTTATACCTTTCCTCTTACATTATTTGGCAGATTCCTATTACAAGCTTTGGTTTTGTTAGTCTTCTGCTGTCGAGAATCCTTGAGCCTCACACACTGGGTGCAAAAATGTAGGGATCCATGAGCCCCACGTTGGATACCAGAATGTAAGGAGCCAGCCCTACGTCACCCGTGGGTACCCTGAGTTCGGTGGTGACAAAGGAATGAGAAAAAAATTAAAAGAGACAATGGGACCAGGGGCCATCACTTATTACTTTGGAGGAAATAGTGAAGGCCCGGAGCTCTGATCATCCACACTATTTACTGATTGCAATTACTTTGATCTATAGGGTAGGGGTGGAATGATGGTGGAGTGAATCAGTGAGCTAGAAGGGAATCAGTGAGCCAGAACTGGTGTGTCATTCTAAGGATCGATAACAGTGGCGGTTTTGGAGTTTCACAAAATAAGAACATGTGGTTATATTTAGCTTATTATCTATGTACAGCTGGTGGAACTCGGGTCCTACAAGGAGCCTGCAAGTCTGGCTATGTCATAGTGCTATGAAGGGGTTTTACATCCTTGAGCACAATGTTTATGGTAACAGAGTCTAGGTCACCCTGCACAGGAACATGAGGCGTGGAGAGGCCTTCCTCCTCAGAGGCCTCCTGTGGCCTTCCGCAGTTTGTTGTTCCTTGTTTGTATGTTACTCAGAAACAATTCATGTAGGCACTCTGTAAGTCCTTCCTCCTTTGCTGTTTTTCCCAACACTCTGCCTTCCTGGGAACCAATTTTCCCCTTTTTAAACAGCCTCATTATTTTTCTTCCTTCTTTCATGCAGGGAGATTCTGCAGAACAGCAATGGGCTGAGAACAGAATCCTTGCAAACCATGTTTAAGAGATAGAAGAGGAAAAGAATCTCATCAGGAATTCAGTGAATGGCCAAGAGGTAAGAAGAAATTCAGATATAAAAGAGCAGAGATTCAAGACAAAGTATAATGCAGAACAAAGTGCATTGTCAAAGTCTAGGAAAGGACTCAAAGAAAACTCTTTACTCACATCTGTAGATGCTCTCCTGCCCATGCTTGCCGAGACCGGTCCCACACATTCATGTGCCAGTTGGTCGGTGCCCCAAGAGTCTTACAGCAGAGAATGCATGGAAACGGTTTCCCGACATGAGAACTCCTCTAAGCACAGTGAGGGTAATGGCTCAACCCTCATACGCTGAACTCGAAGTATTGGCATCCAGCAGCTTTTTAGATTTGTGTGTTTGCTGTACTTGCAGTACTGATATAGAGCCTTCTCTTTACAAGGAAAAGCAAATGGGTATAAAAAATGTCTCCCCCCACCTCACCTGGGGCCCAGGATTTCAGAGGCTCCAGAGCTTATTTGGAGCCACTCTTAAAGCACCCTGTAGGAGGAAAGTAGGTCGTTTCCCTGCTTTCTCTCTAAACACCTTAGATTCAAACCCATTTATTCCTCCTCCACAGAAAATCATGTATTCCAGTGATCATAAACTAGTGCCTCAAGGGAGGGATCTGTTCTTCCATAAGGTTTTATAAAATTGAATTTGGCCATGCATTCTGTCTTTTGAGGCATAATCTCCACCACTCTCTACCCAATTTGCATCTCTCATTTATGGGCCCTGTGGAGTCCCTGGAAACGTCAAATCAATTTGCAAAGCTTGACCTAATCAAATCTTATAATATACCTTTGCCTCTGCAAGCTGCAAGGAAAGGCCTTTTTTTAAATACCCTTTACTCTTCAAGTCTGCCTCAAATATTCATTTTAGCTTGGTTTCATTTAGATAAAATGTTGCAGGTTAAGAATTTTGCCCTTACAAATTGTGACTGGCCTAAGGAGGATGCATTTCTTACCCCCAGGAAGTACTCACATAGAAGAGTTTTATCACCTTTTCTTAGGCAGAAACACCCCTGAGTACCAAAGCTTGTCCTATGAAAACATGTTGACACAAAAATCTTTTCTGTTTTAACAAGAATCTTGCCTTTCCCTTTTTGTGCTATTTTCTTTTTCTGTTCCTTTTCTTCATAACTGCCATGGTAACATGAGTCTGGGTCTGACTATTTCTTCACATTCAGTTGTGAAATGGTTTTCTTGACCTACCGCTTTTACAGAAGGCAGCACTTAAGACCTGATTTCAAGTTACACAGAGTCACAGGAAAATGGAGCCAAGCTTCAGTGTCTTTATTTGTTAAGCAGTGAATCATGTCGCACACATTGTTTCTGAGCAGGTCAGGGACTAAGAATGCCTCAGTAGAGGTATCTCAGGGCCTTCCTTCTATGAAGCTGAATAAAAAGAGGAAATGAAACTTATTTTCCTAAGGGCTAGGCTTCAAAGAATGCAGGAGCTCTAGATACTGGGGCTGGATGCTGCTGACTTCCACTGCTACTTAAAGACTGATGTTTCTATTGCAGGAAGCTGAAGCAATGTGGGATACGAGGCTATTTTTCTGTTCCCCTAAAAGGCACTAATGGCTACCAGTGTTAGCACAATGCTTGGCATACACAAATATTTGTGAGTTAATGGACTTGTTTTTGATATTTTCATTAAGATATTTAATGTATGGGGGTAGGGGGCATTTGACATTGAAATAAATCTTTTTCCAAAAGAAAACCAACTATGACAAGGTTGCTCAGTAGTAAATCAGGAGCTCAGAAAACATGATGTGAGACTTCAACAGAAAACTGGATGTTTCAGTAACATCTTCCCTTAAGAACTGATTTCAGATCAGATAACTTAATCAGTCTGGATTCATAAATAGATTAATTAATAGGTCTCTCACATAAATATATTTAAACTTGCTGCTAGTATTATTCTTGTTAGCTCCAAATTTTCTGCTAACAAAAACATGAAAATATACAGATTGTCATACTATACAAAGAATGGCCATATCTTTTATCTGCATGTTAATCAACCATCTTATCTAATTAACATGTAATTTTAATATGTTTGGATGTTTGGATGTAGATTTGATATTTCAGTGGATCATGATCACATACAGGTGAGCTGTATGACACCAGTTTAGGACCTGAATGGCTTTTTCATACTCTTAAATTCTTGCAGCTAGTAATTGGTCAGCTAGTAAGAGACAATTTCTCTTACTTACTTGCAGCTAGTAAGAGACAATTTCTTTTCTCTTACTTTTCTTATTGTCCTCCTTTTTCTTCACCTTCTCCCACTTATGCTACTTTTTCTTTGTGTACAAAATTGGCATGTTTGCATTGAACTGCCTAGATTAGGGAGAACCTCATATGTCTTAGACGTTGTGCTCCCATTGAGAAAAAAATTCACGTAACAAAGCTACTATACTTTTAAATAAGTGTTTATAATCCATCTATAATATTTTTCTTATGTAGACACCATTGGGAAATAAAACAATCCTGCTAACAAGAGACCCCTCTGTGCCAGTGTGGATACGAGAGGGAATTCACTATATTATTGAGGAAGTATTATCAGAGTTACATGCATGTAGGGTAGCATGAAAGTGGCTATAGAGTCTGGACATAATTTCACCCAAATGTGAGAAGAAAGAACAATGGAAATCTCTCTTGTTTCCTTGAAAGTTAAATGGATGCCCCTTGTATTTCCTGTATACTTTGTGAAACAGTTAATTTTGAAAGTACATGTTTATAGTTTCAAAGGTCAGAAGGCCTGCAATCTTGTGCTATAAAATCAAAGTTAAACCTCTTATTGTGTCTATTATATTTTTTGGGAAAAACTCAAAGAGGGGAGAGTGAGAAGGCAGCCACTTCCTTCCTCAGAGAAAATTTCATTATTTTATTCTTGCAACCCCCAAGTTAGGTTTGCCAGGTGCTTCTTTAAGTGACATTTGATTAGTCACCAAAGTAATTCATGATAAAAATGTGATGATTTAGAGAATGCTCATATACTCTATACTGTGAGTTTAAGTGGAACTAATTAACTGTGGTGGTGTGTATGATGGTGTGATTTCCAGAGGTAGAGATTGAAATTCATTCTGATCCCATTACAAAAAGGAAGATGAATAAAATGTAAGACTCAGATCTGATCTTAGTTCTGTGACATTGCAATGCATATAGATTCACTTAGTTGGTCATGTACTGAAGTCTTCCAGGCAAAAGTTTACCTCTTGTCATTTTTGTAGTATCATTTTTATGCAGGTCATTGACTGCACTCATGATTATGTAACTATTAAGTCTCAGGGGACTCAGAGCTTTGTCAGAGCTGCCGGGGATTTATCTTGGAGGATGCAGACCAAACAATCTAATGAAAAATTTTTTCAAAGAAGACCTAGAGCAGTCATATATAATTACTTTATTGGTTAGCAGCCTTTCTTTGGCTTATAGATACTAATCAGAAAATCCAGAAAAGTTATGAATATGAAGATAGAAGCATTAATTTATTCATTCAATCATTCAACTACCTATTAATATTTTGTAAGAGGTTGTAATCATGAGGGTCAAAGATGAAATATAATGAATTTTTATTTCTGGCCGGGTGTGGTGGCTCACGCCTGTAATCCCAGCACTTTGGGAGGCCTAGGCTGGCAGATCCTCTGAGGTCAGGAGTTCAAGACCAGCCTAGCTAACATGGTGAAACCCCATCTCTACTAAAAATACAAAAAAAACTAGCCGGATGTGGTGGTGCATCTCTGTAATCCCAGCTACTCGGGAGGCTGAGGCAGAAGAATCACTTGAACCTGGGAGGAGGAGATTGCAGAGAGTGAGACTCCATCTCAAAAAAAAAAAAAAAAAAAAAAAAAGAAAGAAAGAAATATAATGTACTTATTTCTTTAAAAAGTTTATAACTTAACAGTGACTATATTCCATATACAGATAAGTATGCAACAAGAAAAGTTGTCAAAGGTCAGTGAATCGGTAATGACCCATGGCTGGTGGGATGAAAAGGTGGCATTTACCTGGTATTGTGAGCGGCTCAGTGGAGAAGGAGGCATCTAGGCACTGAACAATGGGTAAGGTCTCCATAGGTGATGACAGTGGTATGGGAGAAATCATGAGGACACATTCAAGGAATGGCCTAAAGTCATTTGGACTGGAGCATGTTCAAGGAGTCCTGGAAGATCAGACCAGAGAAATATTTTAGAGCTACGTTATGAAAAACCATAGGCAAGATTAAAGTGAAATATCATATATCGGGATCATTTCTAAAGAAAGGTAGTGGGAAGGGCATGGGCTTCAGAATCAGAAACCCTGGGTTCAAATTTTGTTTCTTTCATTTTCTGTTGGTAGAGTCTTGAGAAATTACTGAGTTAAAGTTCTCTTATCTTTAAAATTGGTATAAAAATGCCTACCTTGCATCTTGCTATTATGTCGGGAAATGATAGCAATTTATAAAATACCATACAAAATTTGTTATGTGATTTAGACATTCTTTCTCCCTCTGAAACTCCCCCTTACAGAAATTTATTACTATTCTTTACTTGAGAAGGCAGAACTGGCCTGATTTATTGATTTAAAGATGAATCATATCAGAATTCAGCACTTTGCAAAGATCACCTAATGGTGTCCATTAGGAAACTAAATTTCTTTGGAGTTTTTGCAATTTAAGCTGACATCTTACATTTTGATCCAGGGTATTTCTTCCTATTTGTTAATACTGTTCTTATTATGTCTCAACTAATTTTACTCCTCCCTGTTAATTCCAATGTGGTGTTACTTTTACTTTTCATTTTTCCTACAAGTAGCTATTTGAACAAATTGACTTTGGAGTATGCCCAATTCCTTTTATTTACCTCTTAATCCTTTCATGTCACTCTGGAAGTACTGCTTCAGGATGAGGCCCTGCAGAGATGGCATTTCAAGCAGCCTATGAGGATTAAGCTTTTCGTTTTCTGTTTGTTTCTTTTTTTCTTTTTCTTTTTTTTTTTTCAGTATGTAAACCCAATTTGGGGAATTATCACCTCAGGCATAAGGATGATCGTTCTGGAAATGTCACTCAGAAAGGGATGTGGAATAGCTCAGCTTCCTTTTACAAATAGTTTGGTGGGGAGCGAAATACCAACTCCATCAAGTAGTCAGTGGGCGGACAGACCTTTGGAAATGTCTGTAAAACCCTCTGCTAGCTGCTAATCTTCTCTCTGTAGTTTCACTGACATAAGCAATAAACCCTGTAATTATATTGCACTAATCAAGAACACTGACGATAATGGAATATCAATCACAGCACTCATATGTAAACCCAGTTAGGTTCAGAGACTAGTTTTGGCATCATTTGTAGTTTCAGTTATAATCTAACTAAAAGGAGCTGATGAATGCAAGCTGACTGAATCACATGCAGCTAAACTGTTCCTCCAAGCTATCTTGAATATGCTTTTCCAAGTGCATTATTCATTAAATTAAATGTTTTGCACTGATGTTTGAGCATGTGCAGTTTCCTTCATTTGTAGTTTATAACAGCAATAACATCACAGGCAGAGGGCATTTCCTGAGGATTAACTGCCAGCTGGGGTTAATGGCTGAAGGTAGAACCAACGACCATTAATTCCTTCTCTCTAGTCATTAATTCTTAGGAGATGACCTGTTCTTTCATCATTATCACTGGCATGCTTCTTCGTCTGACCTTTATATGAAGTGATGTGGCACCATAGGAATTAATCCTTACATGGGGGCTGCAAAAGATGCATCCACTGAGCGTCTCCTGAACTTGTTTATAGGACAACAACAATTTACCTACCCACTAAATCACAAGGGATGCCCCAAATCTGTCTATCAAATAAGCAGTTTGTCTAGAATAAGCCATTTGCTTTTTTTTTTTCTGTTTTTAAAAAAATCTACCTTTTTTAGTTTCCAGCTTTTTGATGAGGAGTCAGAACCGATATTTCTGTGATTTTCCTGTTGTTTGATTATTCATTTCTAAAACGTTCATCTCTACCAGGCAGCTCTTTTTTGGAGAAATGTCTCATGAAATGACATTTCCATCATTGTGTGGGAACTATTACATGATCCCTGCAGAACATTTTTCAAATGTGCACGAAGTCCCTTTCTTTGGGGTTTGTGTGCGTGTTTGGGCTGAGGGGGCGAAGGCAGCAAGGAATAAAGGGATATTAAACATAAACCATGCATCTGCTGAGAGCTCTTGGAAGATTTTGTTATTTTCAGGGACAAGAAGGCTCTTTTTGTAATCAGCTCTTCATTATTGTCTCAGTAATTATCATGTTCCCTGAAGATTTTTATTCTTGTATTTTCCCTTGAAAGAATAATAGTGGTTAAATTATTTAATAATGTTGCTTTGTCTTTTATCTGGTCCCTCACCTGAGAATCTCAAGGTGCTTTACAGAGATTAATTATGATTTACAAGACTCACAAAATGGATCTTAATTCGAAGCATTTTGAAAGTTGTGAGGCCTTGATAAATTAAGGAAATAGAAGCAGAAACCTGAAGTTGGGGTCCATTTGTTTGACTGTAGATGAAAGAGATTTTCTTCTCAGGAATCCTTTGACATTATTTTGTTCCAGATTAGGATAAAGGATGTAAGACTAGATTCATGAAAGTGAATTAACTTCTCCTAAGCACTGTGAATTAACTTTTCCTAAGCATGCTACCTGTGCTATTTGTCACCAGAGGAACAGTGGTACCTCCTTAGAGCAGTGTGCATTAATCAGGACTTTTCAGGTCACAGGTGACTGAAGCCTGACTAATAATGGCTTAAGTAAGAAAAAGAAATTGGCTGATGTAAGTGAAAAATTCAGCGATAGTTTGTCTTCAGCTAGACTTAGTGACTCAGATATGTTCATGAGGAGTCTACCTTTTAGCTCTGTTTTTCTGGTGAGGCTTCATTTTCAAGTGGACTTTCTGCATACAGTGCTCCCAGCAGCTACAGACTTACTTACATTCTACAAATTTAACAACGCTGGTCCAAAAAGCTTCTCTTTCTTAAGAGCAAAACATGTGCATTCACCTGGCTTTGATCATGAGTTCACCCCTGAACCAATGATTGCAATTACTGTGTCCAGTAGGATGAAATATTGATTAGTTTGGCTGGTTTATGGTGTTGCCCTTGAAGCTGAGGATTCAGTGAGCCATATCCAAGCCAGGTGGGTTGATTTGGTGAATAGAGATGGTTCCTGAAAGGAAAATCAAGGTATCATTTCAGGAAGAGAGTGGAATAATGGAGATTGAGAAAAAACATGTCCACAAGAGGTAGCATGATTTTAGTATTTATATTTGCTTTCAGCACAGATAATTGAAGGCCTCAGAGATAAAACTAAAAATCTATGTCCTTTATAAATACATTTTTAATTAACATATCACTTTTATTACTTTCAAAAAAAATATGTGCCTTGAAAACAAGCTTCATGACATATTTCCTTAAAACAGTGTTCAATGGGCCAATCGTGGTGGCTCACAGCTGTAATCCCAGTACTTTGGGAGGCCAAGGCTGGCAGATCATGAGGTCAAGAGATTGACACCACCCTGGCCAACATTGTAAAACCCTGTCTCTACTAAAAATGCAAAG
This sequence comes from Saimiri boliviensis, assembly GCF_048565385.1. Classification (NCBI taxonomy): domain Eukaryota; kingdom Metazoa; phylum Chordata; class Mammalia; order Primates; family Cebidae; genus Saimiri; species Saimiri boliviensis. The sequence goes on from NC_133451.1 coordinate 53,185,211, forward strand.
ATTAGCTGGGCATGGTGGTGCTCACCTGTAGTCCCAGCTACTCTGGAGGCTGAGGCAGAAGAATTGCTTGAACCTGGGAGATGGAGATTGCAGTAAGCCAAGATTGCACCACTGCACTCCAGCCTGGCAACAGAGTGAGACTCTATCTCAAAAAACAAAACAAAACAAACAAACAAACAAAAAAAAAAAGAAAAGAAAAAAACAAAAAGTGTTTAATGATAACATATTTGTGAAAAACACAGAAAACTATAACCATCCTTGGATGTACATTAATTATTAAATAAGCCAGTATGCCCTTATAACAAATTTCATTGTATGCATGCAGTTAACATAGGCATCATTTATTCATAGTTATGTGTGGGCACAATTCCAAAATTTCTAATGTTAGAAATAAAAAATGTGATTGATAGAAGTTATGATGGTCTTCTGAGGCAGTATGGCACTAGGAGAGAGAACAGACCACTAAACAAAAGTAGGGCATGGTCCTCAGGGAACTGGTCCAACTACAGAAACCAACATTGGCCATTCAATTGCTTATACCAGGGAGTGTCCATGGAAAGTCATGCTTCCTAATATGATTAGCACTAGATTTCCCATTGGGAAGAGCATGTAGCAGTGGAGAATCTGGGGATCAGTCTGTGGTTGTGTGTTAAAACATACTCAGTAACTTTAAGCTCTAAAAAATCAGTCTGCCTGAGAACACCCCAGGTATTGTTTATGGTCCTAGTTCCATGGGATTGGATTAGTATGAATGAAGAAGAGCATCAGGACTCTCTTCCCTTAGTTAGAAGTCCAGGACAAGACTCTAAACCTGGAACTAATCTTGGAGGAGGGTAGCAGCCCAGTAGGCAGAGCGAAGACACAGGGGTTGTGAATAGAGGCTGAAGCAGCAGCCAAGAAAAAAAAACCCAAAACAAAAGAAAACAACAACCAAAGAACAACACCAAAAAAAAAAAAACCAAAAACAAAACCCAGGAAACTATTGGTGGTGCACAGTGCATATTCAGGATGGGTGTGTGAGTGTATGAGAAGATACCTGGTCGCTTCTTGGCCTTTTGGCTGAGATCAAGTGTGGAGAAGTTACCTGAGAGACTAAATATCTTTCTGGGAATATAGCTTGATACATAGGTGGAATGGACAACATGTGGAGAATATTGCCATGATATAGCGGATGAACTTTAGAACAAGAAACACCAGAATGAGAATGTCAGCTTGCAGAAATTACAAGCTGGGAAAGCTCCTTAATTATGTGGAAACTTGGTCTTATCTTCAGGGGAAATAACAATATTTTCCTTGGAAGCATGTGGTGAATATAATAGGTACAACATTTTACCTTTATGATTAGGTATTCAAAAAACATTTTGTTCTTTATTGCTTTATGACTGAAGGTAACTTAACTCAAGAGTATATGTTTCTGCTCATAAGTGAGAAATATGAAGACATGCTGCTGATGGGGAGAGAAGAGTTTAGTTGGTATTGCTGATTTCTGACTCTGGCAGCATCTGTTGAAGTGTAACTTGACCAACCAGGCCTCAAGTGTTTCCTGCTGGTCCTACTGAAACTGCTTCTAATGTCTTTGGACTTTTTATGGCCATTGGTTTTGGAGTCCACTCACCCCTTATGCTAACTGCTGGGGTCTTTCTGCTACACTAACTCTGTTTTTCACTTCTGTGTCCCTCTTTGGGGTTTAGGAGACTGCAGTTTCTTTTCTATCAGGTTCCTATCAGACTCATGCTCTTTGACACATGTCTTAGCCACTGCTACTTTTACTGCTATATCAGATATAGAATTTTCTATAAAGCATAAATACCCTTAGGATATACCCTAGAAAGTTATGCAATTAACTGTTTTTAGAAAAAATTGTAAAATTTCGGTATTATATACCTAACATAAAATTTACCATCTTAACCATTCTTAAGTATAGAATTCAGTCAGTAGTGTTATGTGTGTTCGGGTTATTGTGCAACCCGTCTTCAGAATTCTTTCCATCTTGCAAAACTAAAGCTGAAAACAGCCCATTGTCCCATAGAAGTGATGTTTACAGTCTTTGAAAATGAACACAGAAATTGATCCTCTTGGTCTTAAAGTTTGAAACTTAACATATGTTTCATCTGCTTTCTTTCTGCAGGAAACTAATCCTCAGGCCTCCCCCAGCAGTACAGAGGGATTGAAATTCGCCAGATCACCACACTCCAACAATGAGAAGCCAGATCTTTCATTGCTCGTGATTTTCTTTCCTCACCCAAATTCCTGTTTACCTGCATGCAGTTATTATACATTCTTTCTCTGTTACACAAACTCCCAATTTTAGTCGGTCAGAAAGATGGATTTGAGGATGATGATTTCTCGGCTCCTCAGCAGCAGGACCTTATTGAAGCCTTCTTTCCTGGCAATACTTAATGTCTCAGTGATTGGCTTTCTGTGCAGTGAGCAGCAGGACCTAAACCCAATCCCGGGCATTTTGGTAACATAACTTTATACCCATTAAACACCTCCCCCACTTCCCCTCCTCCCAGCCTCTGACAACCAACATTCTGCTTTCTGTCTCTATGAATTTGACTACTCTAGGTAGTAAGGGTAAGTGGAATCATACAGTGTTTATCTTTTTGGACTGGCTTGTTTCATTTAAAATATCATCTTCAGGGTTCATAATATTATAGTGTACGTGAAAATTTTCTTCCCTTTTAAGGCTGTAGAATAGTTTGTTGTATGTATGTACCACATTTTATTTATCAGATGATTATCTTTTATACTTTCAGGACTCTAACAACTTACCTGATTATCTTTCACAGTCTCTATCATTTCATTTTTCCAAGCTGAAATGAAATTTTTGGCATATCCTTGGCATATGACCCTGGGGAATAAAGTGTCCTTATATAATCACACATTTTATTTCTCTGCCAATCACTATATGGTTAGTAGGTAAATTCTCAGCTTTGACTCAGTTTGATTTGGATGTTTATAAGTAAAGCCAGGTGACTAGAAATTGGAAAGAAATAAAGAAAAAAAAAAAAAGGAAACAACATTTTCCCACCAATCAACTTAATTCTGCAGTTGAAGCCAATGGCTTTCAGTACTATTCTCTCTGTTAAATATTTATTAAAGTCTGTGGAAGTGCTTGATGAAAGCCATGAATTTGACTTATTTTTCTCTCCATATTAAATTCTAAACCAACTGCAGTATGTAGAGATGATCATTCCTGCTATTTGAAGGATAGGAGGAAGCTCATGAGTAAAAGGAATTAAAACAAAACAACAACAACCTATATCCATATCAAAGCATTACCCTGCTATGTAAAAATTAGAGCTAATGTATGTAAAGCATCTGACACAAAATAAATATTTTAAAAATATGGCTATAATTATAGCATATTCACCCTTTTGGTAAGATTTTGAATAAATGTTGACAGTACATTTTAATTTGCTTCAAGGTTATACCCTCAAGTGAAGGCCTGACAATTTGGAATTTTGAGCTGGTGACTGAGAGAGGGTATTTATGTGCTTTGAATAACAGATATGGTAATAGAAAGCTGTTACTCTATTTTCAAAGTTGAAAGAATGAACACTCTGTTCTTACAAATGGAAAGGGCCACCCAATCCTATTCTATCTGAACATGGTAATTTACACTTACATGTAACATCATACTTTGGAACAATTATTTAAAACAAAATATTCAAAATATTCATATATTTATATAAGATTAATGATGTTTAGTCACATACCAATAACTTAAATTATTTTTATGTAAAGAGAATATACTTGAGCTCATCTTTCATTCATCTAAATGGAACCTCAGGCTGCACCTAAGAGGCAATAAACTTATGGGTTCAAGGTATGGGCTCTGGAATCAGGGGCTATGGGTTCAAAACCAGGCTTTGCTGTGTGCTAGCTGTGTGACGTAGAGAACATTATTTAACCTCTTGCTCAATTTTGTTTGCCTGTAGATAGGAATAAAATAGTACCTGCTTTTAGAGTGAGCATTAAAACAAATAATAATAAAATACTTACTATTTTATTATTATAAATAAAATCTTTATAACCATAAAGTATATGACACATGATTGGGGTCAGATAAAGTTATTCTTCATAACTCCTACCCTTGTTTGTGCTGTGAGTGACACCTTGCAGTTCTCAAAAATATGTATTATCTTCATGGCAATTGGCTATTATTTTCTGAGTATTTTTGGTGTTCTTACTTTCTACCATGAGAGCCATCTTCTGTTTCTTCTGTGTCAGTCATCTTTAGCCCATTGACTGAAGTTTCCTGCCTTTCTTATAAGACATCATTGTTAGGGCTAAGACCAAGGGCCTATAAGGTCTCTTCTGGTGAGGAGTGAGACCAGCATGGAGGCTGATGGCCCATGCAATGCTTGTATTGATTTGCTTCTAAAACTATTCCTCATCCTGGACAGGCTTCCCTGCCTGCACAGTTGTCTTGATTCTGACCACTCAATGGTGTGCCTGTTAGAGAGTGCTGTTTCTCTGAAAAATTTCTTTGCTATGGTATGTTCTTCTTTTGCAATACAGCCTCATATTACATGATTAGTTTGATCAGAATCTGAATTTTATAATCTGGCTCTTACTTTTTTTTTGAAAGAAATCCATTCTTTCTCCTAATCATTTAAAGAAAATCAGAACAAATATATCAACAATAGCAGTTAATATATAGCATTTCTAGCAGGTTCTCACCAGGAAAGGAATATCTACTAAGGACAGTAAACCGTTTATTACTTCTGTTTTTATTTTAGGGGGAACTATTCCCTGATCTTTAAACTAAGTTAAGTTTTATGATAATTAATCAGTTGAAGAACAGAAATAAACTAGGAATTCAAGCTTTTCATAGGTACACAGCATCATTAATGGAATTTTTATTGTAAAAATATCATTTCTTGATCATACACTATTTATGCAACATTGTGGCAGTTTGCTGAAAACTATTTTAGAGGAAAATAAAATTTTCCCCACCACCATGCTTACACCCACACTTAGCACCTGCAGCCATGCCTGTGCATGCCACCACCCTCACTCCTGTAGCCGGGCACATGCACACACCACTCACACAACCGCATCTGGTCCCTGTAGCTGACCATGTGCACACCGCTGGCTCCAGGCTTCTACCCTCCACTGCACAGTGGGTTTGCAAGAGTAGATTCAGAGTTATCCGAGTTTAATTAGAATTGGCATTTTTTTTCACCATCTGCTTAATTATACTTTGTTTTAAGGGAGAACAAACAGCAAGAAACAGAGAACAAAGAGTATGAAGTTAAGACTCAACACTAAAGTTCAAAATCTGTCTCAGTGATTACCAGCTGGGTGCTCTTGAAAAAGCCATTTGGTATTTATGATAACTCTATTGCAAGTGCGTTGAACTCTATATCTGTGTGACTGCAGCTGGTCCCAGTAAGAGGTGCTGTCTTGACTGTGGCTTTGGCCTTGTGATTACTCTGGCCAAAAGAATGAGGGGCCAACAGAGTGAGCGAGTGTGTGGCATTTCAGAGCCCAGACCTCTCAGCACATGCAGACAAGAGACCCCATGAAAGATACGTGTTCCCAGCTGACAGCTGGCCATGCCCTAGAAGGAGTCAGTCTCCTACCTGAAATACGAAGATAGAAAATGCTTGAGGGACCCCAGCAGAGACTAGGAGAATCTTGCAGCGGAACCCAGTCTCCATTATTGGATAGTAGAATCATGAAATCAATTAATAATTATTGTTTAAAATCAGTAAAGTGATTTAGTGAATATCTCAGATATTCAGATTTATAAAATGGAGATTATTATACCTGTCCCCAAAGGTTGTTATGAGAACTGAAGACATGAGAAGTATTAAGAGCCTATTACTGTGGCTGGCACATAGCATGTATCTAATTCATCTCAGTTCCCATTTACACCTCTTTAATCAGCTCCCCCCTGCCCTGCACTTTTCACCCCATCTCTTCTGGCAACATTTTCTCTAGGGTAAAAATAGGAAATAATCAACCTTTTAAAATAATTTGATTACCACAACCATTTGAATAATTTGATTGCTAAGATGATGTCAATATGCAATACTGATGAGTGCTCAGCTCGTATTAAAGAACCAGGGATGGTGAGTGCACCAGAACACATCTTGATGAAGTTGTTTGACCCACTTGTTTTTGTACTAGCTGCAGACCAAACACTGAATAGAGGTGCATGTGGTTGGTTGACTGACAGGTTCTACTTGACCCAGAGTGGGATGATCCTGGAGAGACTGGTCTGATTAAATGCCACCCATTCACATTTGGTGTTTCTGATTCAGTTAAATACTGAAATTTCTTTTATTAATTTGCAATTCAAATTTGCAAGTTAGCTGAGTTAACTTGGGTATATTTTGAAAGTAAATCAACATTAGTTGATTTAATTAATAATAAATATGTACTGAGAAGCTAATATGTATCATGAATAGGGATACAGTATGAACACATAACTTGTCTTCATGGAGCTTAACTATGTTCTATGCAGGTTTCCTCATCCCCAGAGACTCTGAGATCAATCCTTACTTTAAAAAGAGAGACTGAAGTTCATTGATTCAGCAGTGAATCAATCTGGTTGTTAGATCTGTTATAACCATATAAGAAAGACTGGATGAAACTGAGTCTAATCTTCTTGGGACTAAATTGCAATGAGATTGAATAATGCCTCTAGGGTCTGAATAATACATGTTGTCCAATGAGTGTGTTATGTTGATACCTGCTGTTAGACAGTTCATCTGCCTGCACTGCTGATTGCCTGTTCTTTGGAATTTTCTCAGATGCCCTGAATCTTTTATTTATTTTCATTCATTTATTTCTTTAGTCATTTATTTACTAATTTACCAACTTACCAAACACATATGCCTTCAATGTACCAGACACATGGTCTTTGCTCTAGAAGAACTTCTAGTCCAGTGAATTAAGGCCGACATATAAACAGATAACTAGAACAAACTGTTTTATCAGCTGGGTGTTTTAGAAGATACTTAGGAGCAGGAACAAGGAGTCGAGGTGACTGGAACATAGAGCAGCTTGTTCTGATCTGAGGTAGATTCTCCTCTCCCTAAGAAAACATATTTTAGCTCCAGAAAGCAAACCCAGAAAGCAAATCAGCCAGTCCTTTTGTTATTTCCATATCCTAGTCCTGGGCTTTTTTCAAAGTGTGACTCTGCCTAGATTTCCTGAATGTACCAATTATGTTTCACTGAGGCTCAGTTATGACTCTAAAGGTATGAAACACTTGTCTGGACTTATGAAAAAGACACATACACAACCACAGGGTGTGTTAGTTTCTGTATATGAAATTCTCTTAGTGATATTTTCATTTTGTTACAGGGGATATTTATGAAAATGCAATCTTTGTAATACCAGCATTTGTATTTGGAAAGTGCTTACTGCCACAAATTTGGGAAGTCAGTAAGTGTATTAATTGGCTAAGTCAGCCATAAAAAAGCTCCACAAACTGAGCGAATCAAACAAAGTAAATTTATTTTTTTATAGTTCTGGAGGTTACAAATCTGAGATCAAGGTTGGTTTCTCCTGAGCCTTCTCTTTTTGGCTAGCAGATGTCCATCTTTTGATGTCTTCATATGGTCTTCTTTCTGTATTGCCTGTGTTCTAATCTCTTATATGAACATCAGTCATATTGAATTAGGGCATGCCCTAAAGACCTTATTTTAATGTAGTCACCTCTTCAAAGACCCTATCTCCAAATACAGTTACAAATGCTGGGATACTGGAGCTGGATACTGTTAGGATTTCAACATGTGAATTTTGGGAGAATACAACTCAGTCCATAACAGTTTTCATCAAAAGAATTCATTAAAATTTAAACATTCATAGCCAGCAAATATACTGTCATTTTATTTTTCAACATAGCTCATAAAACACATCCAGTTCTTTTAAAGAGAGAGCAGAGCTACTGGAGGAAAGAGAAAGAGAAAGAGAGCACATTGGCTTTGGATTATCATATGTCAACTCTTGTTATCCATTTGAAAATTCAGAGAGAAGATTACCTAAGGGAAGAAAAAAGGATTTGTTTATTAAATTTATTTATTGAATAAAGAATATTTGTGGTGTGCTCTGAACATCTGAAATTATGCTAACACACTAACACGTGGAAGAAACTTGCAGAGCTTTAGTCAAAAGCAATGCTGATACATATAGAATGATCTTGTATGAAGAGTTAGTTATGCCTTATGTCACAATTTAATGGAACATTAGTAAAGCCTTTTTTTTTTTTTTTTAGATTTGGGCATGCATGAATATACCTTATAGATGTACCTGACCACTCTTGAAACTTACCTCTGATTATTGTTCCATTTTTTTAAACCAGAGGTATCACAGAGCAGGTGTTGCATTATCAATTCAAATAGGATGTTGAAAGGCATTTATCCTCTTTTAATAACCATATTCCCAATCTACTGAACATTCTTTCTATTTTTCAGCCCTCTACAAGGCTGGTGTATTCAAACCTCTTTCTTATCATGCTGATTGCATTGGGTCATCTGGTGTCGTGGAATCACAAAATGGTCCTGACATATTTGGGTCTTAGACGTCTTAGACAAGGCATGATCATTTTACATGAGCTTTATTCAGACACTGTGACCTACAATGAAGTGAAGACGTCCCTCTAAATGGCTTCAGCAATGTCTTCATTTTGTGCCTACATCAATGCCTGTATTTTATTGTCTTCAAGCAGTTTCTTTGAGAAAAGAAACAAAACGTCATCATTTTTATTAGCCCCTTTTGCAGAGCACTAGCAGAGAAATTTTCTTTCTTAATAAATTTTATTCTATATGCAGATATAATCAGTATCTTATATGCTTCAAAATAGTTAATCTATATTTCATACTTCAAAATACATTTTTTACCATAATTTACAATGTCAAACAATATACTATATGTGTAGATTTGAGTGTTAATGTTTGCATATGAAATTATATGTAAATATATGTTTTATGCAGCCTCAAAATATGGGCTCTGACATTGATTATAAATGCCTTCTTCATCTCCTAGATTTCAAATGCTTTTAATTTGAGCAACCAATGTTACCTTTTACTTGTGAATTTAGAACATCATTAAGTCCAATTCTCCTCTTAGCAGGAGACCTACCATGGCTTACCAGTTGACATGGACTTATCTTACTCCCGGTTTTAAACTTATGACTTCGGAATTGAAGACCCAAGGATGGCTTCCTGCTTTTACTCTAATGGTAGGAGGAAGAAATCTAGTTATTTATTCAATAAACATTATTTTGAGAATATATTTTATGTCAGTCATTATAAAAGGTTCTGGAGATACAGTTATGAATAAGACATGCTTTTGGTTATAGGACAGTGAGAGGTAGAGAAGTAAGGAACAATTTTTATGAACAAAATGTTTGTGTCCCACTAAAATTCATTTGTTGAAATTCTAACTCTCCATATGATGATATTAGGAGATGGGGCCTTCTGGAGGTAACTTAGGTCATGAGAGGTCGAGCCCTCATGAATGACAATAGAACTCCTATAAAAGAGACTCTGGAGAGTTCTCTAGTCTTTTATTATTTTCTTCCACATGAGGAGCACTAAAAAGTTGGCAGTCCAAAAGCCAGAAGAGGATCCTGACCAGAATCTGGCCATACTGGCATCTTGATCTTAGACTGTCAGTTTCTCAAGCTGTAAAAAATAAATTTCTTTTGTGTATATGTCCCTTGGTCTATGGTACTTTGCTACAGCAATCTACACTCACTAAAATGGCAATTAAGTTGGTATATGAGTGCTCTGACAGGGGAATAAGGAATATACTATATAAATGGATATCCAGCCTTGCCTGAGAGAAGGAAAGACTGAAACTGTAGAAGCAGCAGAAGGCTTTCTTTAGAAGTTAGATATCTTGTCTGGGCATGGTGGCTCATGCCTGTAATTCCATCACTTTGGGAGGCCAAGATGGGCTGATCACAAGGTCAGGAGATTGAGACCATCCTGGCTAACATGGTGAAACCCCGTCTCTATTAAAAATACAAAAAATTAGCTGAGCTTGGTGACATGAGCCTGGGGTCCCAGCTACTAAGGAGGCTGAGGCAGGATAATCGATTGAACCCAAGATGCAGAGGTTGCAGTGAGCTGAGATCGCGTCACTGTACTGCACTGTACTCCAGCCTGAGTGACAGAGAGAGACTGTCTCAAAGTTAGATACCTTTGTCTTCCACCATCATACTTCTTTGATGCTGATTACTTACTTAGAGATGCATCTGTAGCAGTACTGGTAGCTGATGCAAAAGCTGTCTCCATCAAAGTTTCAGGCAGAACTGAAGGATAAACATGCTCTATTGGGATCTATTGATATGAAGGACTGAGCAATGGAATAGGTAATTGACATTAATTGTTTGGTTCAAGGATGTGGGTCAATGCTAGACTCTTCCCTGAATACGTGTCTTCATATCCTCATTTCTTCTTTCACTTTCCCTAGTCTAGGCCAATGTCCCCTTGGACTAATAATTTACTTTCATTCTTGTCTCTCTTAAGTTTAGTCTGTTTTCTTTTATTCTCACCACAGTAGTTAGACTGACATTTCTAAAAGTTAAGTAGTATCATGCCATTCCCTTGTGAGCTGCCATTTGCTGTCCATTGCACAGCTAGTGAAACTCTCTCTGGTCTTCAAGGCACTGAACTATCTGGGTGTCTCCACCTGATAATGTTTTCCCCAGAACTCACTGCTTCATGCTGTTCAGATTTCTTTCAGAGCATAGGACAGACCAAGTTCCTTTTAATATCAGAGTATTTACATATGTTGTTTCCGCTGCCTAGAAATATTTTATTCTGGATTTATTTTTGTTCTTGTTCATTTTTTTAAAGTCAGCAGAAGTATTTACTCCATGAAGTGACCGTCTCCAGCCTCTGAGTAGGGCCTAAAAAGTAGGTCTCCTCCATCTTGCTTTGCTCCAGCATTCTGTTGTTTTATTGCTCATTGCAATTTCTAATTATTTCCTTTATGTATTTGTTTTTGATCTGCCTATTCAAGTAGACTTCAAATTTTATGACAGAAGAATTCTTGTCTGTCTTGTTTTCCATTGCACACTCCAGTGTGAAAAACAGCACTATTAAATAAATATTTGTTGAAGGAAAGAATGAAAGAGTATCACTCAATTGAAAGCAAGACTATGTGTGTATATGTGTGTTTGTGTATGTGATTGTTTTAAATGACAAAAGGACAAGATAATTCTATTTAAATTTATGTTGAGTATTAAAGATACAACTTACTAGTTAGCTACAGCAGAAAAAACTTAGCACTACAACTTTTGTCCTGGTTTGAGTGGGCACCAAAGATATTGAACTTGGCTTAATTAATACCATTTGTAATGATCTTAACATCCTAAAAATTCAGAAATAAGCAGGCATCAGTAGTATCCTGGTGGCATACTTCAGCAGCAAAGCTACTTATTATGGCATTGGTAATAGCAAGAGATATTACTACTGAAGCATGAACAGAAAAAAAAAATAAGTTTTGTAAAATTGTTAAAAGAACCAGTCTTCTGAGAATCACTCCCTGGGGAGCCCCAGAAGTACCTAGAAAAAAATTGAAGAATGATGTGATGAGAGGGCACAGACCTAGAGGGGTGTGTGTGTGTGTGTGTGTGTGTGTGTACACGTATGTGTTTAAAATGTATGTCTCTATTTGTCCAATTTAACTGATATATCTTAGAAATCATGTATTAGCTGTAGGAATGGGTATCATCTAAACATTATATAAATGTTTAGGATGCCAATATTTTCTCTAGTTATTGCAGTTATCTCCTGCTGTATAAATCTATTTTTGCATACAGCACAGCAAGAGGTGGAGAGAAGTAAAAGGTAATTAAAGTGGAACATGGTAAGTGCTATGGTAGAGGGGAATCAGTGTGCTACAGGAGAACATAGGGTGGGCTTCTACCTTAGCCTGAAGGACAACCAGAAGCTGATCTTTGGAAGCTTAATTTGATGGCTCACAACAATCATTTAATCAGCTCAGTTTTTTTCTGGGTCTAGAATTTGAGCAGGGCTGCCTTAGTCCAATTTTGCATTGCTATAAAGGAATATCTGAAGCTGCGTAACTTATAAAGAGGTTTATTTGGCTCACAGTTTTGCAGGGTGTATAAAAAACATGGCACTAGCATCTGATGTGCTTCTGGTGAGGGCCTCAGGCTGCTTCCAATCATGATGGAAGGAAATGGGGAGCGAACACATCACATGGTGAAAGAGGATGCAAGAGACAGAATGGGATGCCAGGCTATTTTTAACAGCCAGATCTCACAGGAACTAAGAGTAGGAGCTCACTCAATCCTGTAAAAATGAGCACCAAGCCATTCATGAGGGATCTGCCTTTGTGACCCAAACACCTCTCACTAGGCGACACCTCCAACATTGGGAATCAAATTTTAACGTGAGATTTGGAGGGGACAAATACCTGAACTATATCAAGGGCACTTCTGGTGTTTTGCTTCACGTGGCCTACAGTGAGGTAAAGGGATGGTGGGAAGGTCTAAATTACCTTACTTACATGCTCACAGTTGGTGCTTGCTGTCAACTCGAGCTCAGTGGGGGCTGTAGGCTGAGCCTCAGTTTTCCATGTGGTCCAGCCCACATGTCTGCTTGTGCTTTCCCACAACATGGTGATTGGGTTTCCAAGAGAAGCAGTGTTAGCAGTAAAGCTGGAAGCTGTTCAGACCTTTTAAGGCCTAGGTTTATAAGTTTTACAACATTATTTCCAAAACAGTTTCTAGTTCAAAATATGTTACAGGAGCAGCCCATGTTTAAGGAGGGAGGAAATAGATTTCACTGTTGATGGGAGAATGACTATACTGTAAAAAGAACATGCCAAATGGGAGACATGGCTGTGACTCTCTTTGGAAACACAATCTATCTACTGGTATAAAATCTCTTGGTATTTTGCTCATTTTTTTTGGCCTTGAGTTTGGAAGGCAATTAGCATTTTCTTCTGGACAATGACCTTTTACATTCTTGAGGAAATTCCTGAAGAAAATTATCTTTGTCTTCTTTTACTTTCTCTTTCAACTCTCTTCTTCCAGGAATATCTGCTTAAATTTTATTCTGTGAATTGAATTAGTTCTTTTCTATTTTTTGGAAGATATCTAATTTCTTAACATCTTTTTAACCAGTACATTATATGAGATATGTGATACTTGATTCCCAATATAAATGGATAAATATTAAGTAAATACAAAAAGACACAGTCTCCTTACAACTTGTACTAGTAAATTCATTTCACTATCAATGTGATATTTTGAAATGAAGAATATTGTTGTAGTTGGGGACCTGGAACTAGTACTTGCACTCCAATTACTAACCTGTATTACTTTATAAAAATCACATGTATCAACCAGGCGTGGTGGCTCATGCCTGCAATCCAAGCACTTTGGAGGCCAAGGTGGGCAGATCACCTGAGGTTGGGAGTTCAAGACCCGCCTGACCAACATGGTGAAACCCTGTTTTTAAAAAAACAAAACAAAACAAAATCACATATATCTTGGGCTCGGCTTCCTCTTGTGTAAAGTGAGTGCTTTGGACTTTGACTATACAGTATCAAAGAATCATTCTAACCTTAAAATTATTTATGTTTTCTGATAATTTAGTGAGTGTTAAAAATCTCTGATGACCACTCAAGAGATTGTGCTTAGTAATTGAACTTAGAAAGAAGTTACTCATCTACTTCTTGTGTCTATTTCAGTAAAAGAGCATAGATATGCAAAATAAGTTTGTTCACATTAAACTTGGCTATCAATCATTTCTGGCTAATGTTAAATTAAGACCTTGGGTTTTTAAATTTTTTTCTATTAAGTGTGAAACATACTAAAAGTCAGAAATGTTGCCTTCATTTGCTATCTGGGTTTGAGCTTGGTCAAAGAAGCATTTTAAGGAGTATGAAGATCATGGAAACTCTTAGAGCTTATAGATTATTTTAGTAGAAACCATTTGCATGAATGTTGCACTGTTCTCAGCATTTGCCTCTGTTCTCATCCAATGATCTTCTACATGCCATCATTTAACAGACATTGTATAACTGATTTTTCATGGCAACTTTATGAGGTAGCTGGCATTATTATTCCTATGTTATATGAAGGGAAAACAGAAGCATAGAGAACCCTAGTAAAGTTCCCCAAGGTCACATATCTCACAACTAGTAAAGCTGGGAATCAAACCCAGGTTTTGATTTCAGTGTCTACCTCTTAGCCCCTGTGTCATGCATGCATTTCTTTCTAGTCTATGTATCCTATAATATGTGTGTGTGTGTGTGTGTATAAATATATATATTTGTGTGTGTACATAAATAAATAAATAAATAAATAAATAAATAAATAAATATATATTTATGTGTGTGTGTGTATATATATTCAGAAATTCCTCCTATAAATTCAGCAGGTTGGTTCCAGGAATGAGGCTATAATACTAGTGCACTAACTCTAATGTATCTTGGAAGTACTGAATCATTTGTATAATGAATCCCAGACTGAGTGATGAGGCAGATATCACAAGGTTTGGGGGCTTAATGGGCTTCATCTCCAACACGTTGGAGAACTTTCCCTTGTACATCTGTCATCCTTTCACAGTCCCGTTAAAACATCATTATTCTCCTACTCCTACCCACTGCCTGGCTGGAAGCTTTCCCTACAGTTCAGTTTTTCATACTCAGTGCTGCTTCAAAGAGGTAGAATGATAAAATAACTGAAGTCATATACAAAATCCAGCAACAGACTATTAAAAATAGTGCAAATTGCATAGAACCGCAAACATGTTTTATCTTAAAAATTTATCTGGAACATTTGCTTAACTGGAACAATTTTGCATATTCACTTCCATCTGCCTATGAAATATTCCCTTAGATAAAACTACTCCTTGTTCTGAATATTCAACATTAACTTTTCTCTTTGGCTTTTAAATAAATTCACGTTTATTACAAACACAAATCAGGCAGTTTATATTATGTGTGTGTGTATAATCACTTACCTAATACATTTTTTTTAGTTTCACTGGCCATTTATTCACATATATTGAAACTGCATGTTAATAACTCAACTAAAACAGTTTCTAAACCATTGTGACCAATATAGTTAATCATTTTATGGACTAATTTTAGTGGTTTACTGTCTCTTATAGTGTAGAAGCTAGTGTAACATACTTTTAGAATGCTATTGATTGGAATTTTTTCTTGGATGAGTTCATAGAAGATAGAGGTTTTAGTTTCTTGTCTGTCTCCTTTAGTTTATGTTTGTTACATTAGGTGACATTTTATCTTAGATTTAGTAAAGATGTAGAGAGGGTTGATGTTGCATGTGAAGGTACCTTTATAATTGTCAGACCATCTCTGTACTTGTAAGAGCTCCTCCTACCTTGGATTCTGAAGTAAGAACTGCTGTAGCTCAAGGCTCCTGAAGCTCAGATTTCTAACAAGGAGAGAGCTCCATATTCTGCTTCCAGTGCTCTGATATAATCCACTTGTTATGCCTGGACTCTTCTTCTCTATTCTCCTGTTCATGCCTGGCTTTTACCCACCCTTATGCCAAGACAACTGGATTTAGCTCTCTACTCGATGAACTTTGGACTGTGTGCCTGGCAATCAGTTCTGGATTATCTCTGATGCCACCTTTGGTTCTACCTTTACTTTACCTTTGGCTCTTGTGATTTTGTCCCAGATCACCATGTGCATAGCAAAGAATCTTAGAACTCCAATCACCATCTGAAATCCCAGGAACTGCTTATCTAGGAGAGAAGTAGATAGGCACTGTGCCTTGGTGTTGGTGCAGCAAAGGATAGAGATCACAGTGTCTGCCCCAAGAAACTCATTCACCTTTTGTATTTGGGGAGCAGAAATATATAAACTATTTTGGGGCAATGATGTTGTACAAGTCCATGCATGCATTTTATGAGAACACACAGCAAGGCCACAAAAATCAAGCTTCCCAGTTACAAAAGATCCTGTGAAAGGCATGTCCTTTGAAATAAGTCTTAATGATATGAAGCCAATAACTAGGAAGAGCATTTATTTAAAGGGAAAGCTGTTCTCATTTTAAAGCAAATCATAGATTATAGATATAGCATAATGTTAATAAAGAAGTACAAGTGTTTGGATATTTTCAAAATGTAAAATGCAATGGAAACAGGCAAAAATGCACAGGAGAAGGCAGAGGTCAGATCATGGAAACTCTGTATGCTATAGTGGAAAACATGGGCCTATCTTGTACTGATGGAAATCCAGTGCTTGTAACCCTTTGCTGTTTTATCTATTTACATGTCACCTGCCATCTGATTACTTTTCTTTTGTAGCTAGCACTATAATTTGATTTTACAGTCTCCATCACTACCTCATTTTCTGTCCATGGGATTGGGTTCTGTTTGGTCCATTCCAAATTCAGGTTCAGTAGCAGGCTATATGATACTGGTAGGAACATAAGAACACCCCCATCATATGAACAAAGCTAGTCCTTCTTCAGCTCCCTCTCTCTCCCTCTTTTTTTTTTTTTTTAATTCTAAATACTTGCAGAAATCATGGTAACTAAGGTGTGTAATATGGTTAAGCTCTGTGTCCCCACCCAAAACTCATCTTGAATTATAATTGATTATGATCCTCCAATGTCAAGGGAAAGACCAGGTGGAGGTAATTGAATCATGGGGGTGGTTTCCCCCATGCTGTTCTCACTGATAGTGAATGAGTTCTCATGAGATCTGATGATTTTATAGGGGGCTCTTCCCCCTCTGTTCCACACTTCTTCTTTCTGCCTTCTTATGAAGAAGGTGCCTTGTTTTCCCCTTTACGTTTTGCCATGACTGTAAGTTTTCTGAAGCCTCCCCAGCCATGCTGAACAGTGAGTCAATTAAATCCCTTTCCTTTGTAAATTACCCAGTCTCAGGCAATTTTTTATAGCAGTGTGAAAATGGCCTCATATAGAACATTAGCACCAGGACGGGTTGCTGCTATAAAGATACCCAAAAGTGTAGAAGCAACTTTAGGACAGGGTAATAGGCAGAGGTTGGAACAGTTTGGAGGGCTCAGAAGAAGAGAGGAAGATGTGGGAAAGTTTGTAACTTCCTAGAAATTTGTTTTATGGCTTTGACAAAAATGACAATAGTGATATGGACAATGAAGTCCAGGCTGAGGTGATCTCAGATGGAGATGAGGAACTTCTTGGGAACCAGAGCAAAGGTGATTCTTGCTATGCTTTAGCAAAGAGACTGTTGGCCTTTTTCCCCAACTTTAGAGAACTGTGAAACTTTGAACTTGAGAGAGATGATTTATGATATCTGGTAGAAGAAATTCCTAAGTAGTAAAGCATTCAAGAGGTGACTTCATTGCTCTTAAGAGCATTCAGTTTTATTCATTCACAATGAGGTGGTTTGGAATTGGAACTTATGTTTAAAAGAGAAGTAGATCACTAAGGTTTGGAAAATTTGCAGACTGATGATGCAATAGAAAAGAAAACCCTATTTTCTAAGGAGAAGTTCAAGCCCACTACAGACATTTGCGTAAGTAATGAGGAGCCAAATGCTAATCATCAAGATAATGGGGAAAAGATCTCCAGGGCATGTCAGAGGACTTCGTGGCAGCCCTCCCATCACAGGCTTTGGGCTTCAGAGGAAAAAATAGTTTCTTGGGCTGGGCCCAGGGCCTTGCTGCTTTGTGCAGTCTCAGGACTTGGTACCCTGCATCTCAGCTGTGGCTAAAAGGGACCAACATACAGCTTAGGCTGTTGCTTTAGAGGGTGTAACACACAAACCTTGGTGGCTTACATGTGGTGTTGGGCCTGTGGGTACACTGATGTCAAGAATTGAGGTTTGGGAACCTCTGCCTAAATTTCAGAGGATATATTGAAAGGCCTAGATGTCCAGGAAGAAATTTTCTGCAAGGGGCAGGGCTCTCATGGAGAACCTCTGTTAGAAAAGTGCAGAAAGGAAATGTGGATTGGACCCCCTACACAGAGCCCCCACTGGGGCACTGCCTTGTGGAGCTGTGAAAAGACGGCCACCATGCTCCAGACCCCAGAGTTTTAGACCCACTGAGAGCTTGCACCATGCACCTGAAAACTCTGTAGACACTAAATGCCAACCTGTGAAAGCAGCCAGGAAGGGAGCCATACCCTGCAAAGCCACAGGGGTAGAGCTGCCCAAGGCCATGAGAGCTCACCTTTTGCATCAGTGTGACCTGGATGTTAGACATGCAGTCAAAAGAGATAATTCTGGAACTTTTAAGATTTGACTGCCCCACTGAATTTCAGACTTACATGAGGCCTACTGCCCCTTTGTTTTGGCTAATTTCTCCTATTTCAAATGGAAACATCTACCCAAATGCCTGCACCTGTATGCAGGTGCCTGTATCTAGGAAGTAACTAACTTGCTTTTGATTTTACAGGCTCATAAGCAGAAGGGACTTGCCTTGTCACAGATTAGGCTTTGGACTTAGACTTTTGGGTTAATGCTGGAATGAATTATAACTTTGGGGGACTGTTGGGAAGGCACGATTGATTTGAAAGGTGAAAGGGGCATGAGATTGGGGGGGCAAGGATAAGAATGGTAAGGTTAGATTTTGTGTCCTCACTCAAATCTCATCTTGAATTACAATCCTCATGATCCTCATAATCCTCACGAGTCAAGAGAGAGAACAGGTGTAGGTAATTGGGTCGTGGTGGTGGTTTTCACCAGGCTTTTCTTATGAGAGTGAGTTATCTTGAGATCTGATGGTTTTTATAAGGGGCTCCTCCCCCTTTGCTCGTCACTTCTCCTTCCTACCTCTTTGTGAGGAAGAGACCTTGCTCCCCCTTCCCCTTTCACCACGATTGCAAGTTACCTGAGGCCTCCCCAGTCATGTTGAATGTGAGTCAGTTAAACTTCTTATAAATTATATTTTTACTCAGTCTTGAGCATTTCTTTGTATCAGTATCAAAAATTATAATTTTTATAAATTACTCAGCCTTGAGCACTTCTTTGTATCAGTATCAAAATAGGCTAATACAGTGTGTATGTGTGTAGGATGTGGAAAAGGGATGGTTGAGCTGGAGGAGACAGAAGGAAATAAGTATCTCATAGCTGGCTCAAAATGAAGTCTTACAGAATAAGCAAAACTTCCCAATACCTGACTTGTGAATATTCTGTGGTTCCAAGCATGTCTGAGTCCTACATTTTTACTATTTGCTTTCAGGGTTGCCAATTTCTTAGGTTTCTGATGGTTAAGCATAGATAGACATGAAACTGTATTTTTTTCTACTCCAGCTTTATTAATTTTAGAATTATTGCAAATTCTTTCAATAGTCTCTCACAATATTGAAGTTATGTCTTTTTAATTACAGTCTTGGGAAAGTAGGAGGATGCAGGATATCAAATATATCTTTTCCAAAGTATTTCTTATGTAACCTAAAACAGTAGTTTAATATTTATGACTTACAAATTTGATTTCCCATATAAGAAATTATTTTATTTGTATATTAATTTTGTGACATAGGTAGCATAAGAATTTTCATCTTAAAGAAGAGAAAATGTTAAGGCTGTCTGTAACTACCTGACTGGCCATAGTTCGCACAGCAGGATGAGCTATGAATGGAAGACTTCTCTCTAGAACTCTAACAGTAATTTTGGAAGATGACTCTGGGCAAATGTTTACCTCTTCCCCTTTGCTAATAAGGGAGCTGTAGTATAAAGGAGGACAAAATAGTGGCTGGAGCTGAAACAAGAGCAAAGCACAGGTCTTTTGACTTCTTAACTTGCAAGCTGTCAGCGTCATACATGACTTCTTTTTGAAAATCGCATAACCAGTTCCTTGACACATACATAACAAAGATTGGTTTTATTACTCCTGAGCCATTCCTCAGTGATCTTTTGTATACTACTGGGACTTGGGTAGGATTGTCTTTTGCACTGTATTATCAGCCAGGGTATGAATATGAATTCTCAAACCACCAGAAAAATGATAGATTCAGAATCTGTATATACAAACTGTATTCTATCTTCAAAGTTCTTGTGATGAGCACCAAAAATACACATCATGACACATGTAATGATAGCAATTTGACAAATAATTCACATATATGGAGCTTCTAAAATGTACTTAAATTGAAATGGTTTTGGAACTATAATTATAAGCAGAGGCCTCCTTGGATTTCAGTTCACCTTGGGGTCATAATTTTATATTTTGAACATTCTCTCAGAAGAGTATTACCCCTGAATGGGTTTTCTTAACAGCTTTTCTGTTGAACTCTGGCAAGTCTAAAGTGTGTCAGAAAAATGTTTTAACTCCATCCCATTTCTACTTGGCTAGAGAAAGCTTTTAATCACTGGAAAGCTCACATTTTGTAAATGGGTGTTGTAAAAGTAGGTTTTTTTTTTTTTTTAGAGAAAAAGAATGTCATTGCTTTCTAAATATGAAAAAATTACATGGCTTGGATACATTTGGCAGTTTTTATCAACACACCCATCTCTGGAAAGTGCTTATTATTGCATGAATACTGTGCCTTATCCGAGGTTCAATTTGTAGATTCAATGCATATCAGAATGGTGTGTACAACATTACTGAATGTAATCTTTTAAAAAAGAGCTAATAAAAGTACTAAATATTTGAGGATTCCAAATAATTATATTAATGTGTATGATGGCGATATCAGAGGGTGCAACTTACAATGAGAGCCCAATTAAGTGTGTTACCGTTTTTGAAGAGTACAGGCTTGATATCTTGCCAACAGAGCACAATTTTACCTTCCCTGTTTGATATGTTGCCAACAGAGCAGAATTCTACCCTTCCTGTTTCTTTCTTAGATATTATGTGGTACTGATCTTGATACATTTAAAAATTATTTTTACCTTGTGTTTTCTTATTTAGAATGCTTATTTTTAAGTTATATTTTTCCTTTATGCATAGAAAGATTTGAAAAAAAAAAGCATCACCAGCTACTTTTGAATTCGAATCCTTTTGTTACACTCATCAGATTTTCTCATTGGTTTGTGGATTTTTCTTCTACAGAAGAAAAGACTTTGTTAATTATGTTCTTTTGCTTGATAACAAGAGGCAAACAATCTTAGAATGCTAGAATTGGTAGGCACCTTTGTGTTGGTCTAATCACTGATCATAACTCACATAAAAATACATTTTATTTTGCAGCTAAACACACATACACAGACATTCCCCTCTTCCTCTACTCTCCCACTCATTTGCATACAGTTAATAAAACTAAAGTAAGAGTTTTAGGAAAAAATACTTACACTTTGTGTCATATATTCAGGCATCTAGTTCATTAAGAGAAAAATGCTGATCTCAATCCACCAAACTGATTTCACCGCAGAGACCAGCTACTTAGTTTCAGGGTTCAAGGCAAAATAACACTTGTTACACAATTATTAAGATTTTCAAGACAGTGGTGGTGGATCATTAATTCAAGAGTGAGGCCCTTGTGCTCAGGACGACTCCTGAGCTCGTGAGGCTGAAGCGGTTGTATATCTGTGATGTCAGCCCTGCTCCCACACCTACAGATGAGTTGTGGACAGTAGTTAAGAAACATTACTTTAGAGTAACTCTCTCATTTCACAGATGCATAGACTGAGACTCACTGAAATTTAGTGACTTATTTAAGATCATAAGATGATTTAGTACGGCAGAATGGCAGTTCAACAATTTATATTGCAGTGTTCTTTCTCACTGCTAATCTTAACTAGATTACTCCGAGGACAGAATAATGAAGTTATCAATTTTCTATTTTCTTTTGGTAAGCTATCTTCTGGTCACAAACTTACAATTTTTTTTTCTTTTTTTTTTTAGACAGAGTCTTGCTTTGTTGCCCAGGCTGGAGTTCAGTAGAGTGATCTTGGCTCACTGCAACCTCCACCTTCTGGGTTCAAGCAATTCTTCTGCCTCAGCCTCCCAAATAGCTGAGATTACGAGTGCACACCACCATACCCAGCTAATTTTTGTATTTTTAGTAGAGACAGTGTTTCACCATGTTGGCCAGGCTGGTCTTGAATTCCTGGCCTCAAGTGATCTGCCCACCTCGACCTCCTAAGGTGTTGGATTATAGGCATGAGCCACCATGACTGGCCTGATCACAAACTTTAAAAAACAATTAATTCAGATTTGTTGAAGGTATTTGTAATACCCCACTTAATCTATTTTTATATCTTGGTAAGAAAGAATAATGGTTTGTTTTCTTTGAAGTTTTCTGAACCACCAACTACTATGATATAGTATTGTAGTTGCTCAAACACAATGAAGATAAAGAACCAGACGGAATGTTCAGATTATGGGTCAAAGAAGAAAGCCTTAAGAAAGAAAGACTGGGAATTCCCTACAGAAAATGAGGGGAGACCTGGAGGGGTTAGAGTTAGAGAGGTGTTGTGGTCTGAAGGAAGGATGAGAGGACAACTATGTACACTTAGGAACTTGTTTCTTAAGTGCATAGAGAAGGATTGTATCCATTATTTTTATTTCTACACAGAAATAACACCCAAGAGTCATGTATGGGAAGTCAAGCCACGTAGAAAATATAGAAAAGCTATGCACAGAGGCTGTACAGACCGGGGGATCAGGGTTCTATAAAGGATTGCCAGCCGGGCACAGTGACTCACACCTGTCATCTCAGCACTTTGGGAGACCAAGGTGGGAGGATCACTGAACCCAAGAGTTTGACACCACCAGCCTAGGAAACATCGTGATACCCTATCTCTACAAAAAAAATAGAAAAAATTACACAGACTGGGTGGTACATCCCTGCAGTCCCAGCTACTGGGGAGGCTGAAGTGGGAGGATTGTTTAAGTTTGAGAACTTGAGGCTGCAGTGAGCTATGATTGTGCCACTGTACTCCAGCCTGGGTGACAGAGTGAGATTCTGTATCAAAAAAAAAAATGGATTCAAATATGAAGAAGTTAGATAATATATTCAAAGTCACTTACCTGTATACCTAACTAAATTAAATACAATATATCATTGAATTACAACAATAAGTATAATGTAAAAATTATTACTAATTAGCCTTATAATTAGCTTTGTTGCTAATTAGCCTTTGATTATTAGGCTCAATCCAACTGACTGTTTTAAATCGAAAGTGAATTTAAGCCAGTTAAACAAAATGGGATATTTAAAATGTGATCCTTTATCTGAAGCCACACTACATTTTGTGTGTTTTTTGGGGAATTTGATTAAACTATTTTTTACATTTAGTCAAGTCAGCGATTAATTTGATGGTTTCTTTAATTAATCTTTATTTTTGACAGGTCAACGGAGGAGCAAATAGAGAATATTTTTTAAAAAAAGTGAATAATTAAAAAAATTAAAATGTGATCGTCTTTTTTTTTTTTCTAATTAAAACTGTACTATTCTATCCTACATAGTCAAACCAGGAGGAGACACCACTTAAAAAAGGTGAATGAATGTTAAACATTTCTTACCAGACTTCCAGATAAAATTTGTACTAAAATAGTGTTCATTTATTAGTTAAAAAAAAAACTCTGCAAAAAGACCAACATGAGATAACGTGTGCTAAGACTTCTTCCAGATTTCAAAGTTTTAAAGCATTTTAATCCACGTCCCAAGTTTCTTCCTCTCCCTTCAGGCTTGGTTCTCTTACTCCTTTTCTCTCCGTTTAAGTGCCCGTGTCTCAGTTTCAGGCAGGATCTAACATAGAAACTGATGAAAATTTTAAAAAGTTCTTCCACCCAACTTGGTGCTGCAGGATTTCAGTAACAGACAGTATTAAAATCAACATGTGTGGTACAATTTATTTTTTCTTTGAATTTGTTAGCCTTAGCAAATGTGTGAATCCTTTAGCAGAGACATCTAATTGTGAGTGCTCAATATGTGCATCTTGAAACCTGTACATAAGCCCAGCCTGAAAGAGAAACTGTTCTATGCTTATTTCTTCCCCAAGATCAAGAGAAGATCAAAAGTCAACATGTCTTAGGAAGCCCTTTGATTCATTTTGATGTCCCTTTTCGTGATCAACTTTTAGCGACATGAAGCTGAGTGATAATTAAAGACTCTTAGCATCTCTTTAGGGGGTCTTTCAAATGTCAAATGCCCAGGCACACAGTAGGCATAAAATGACTTCTCCAAAGATCACAGCAAAATGTAAAGATAATAAATTGAACATTTCCTACTGAGGGTCCTACTGAGATTTCAAGACAGCTATTAAAATTAGTTTCCCCATTAACTTTCGTATTAATACCATAAAATATTCACTATAGTAACTTTTTGATTAAATTTTGGTCACCTATGATAATTTGTTTTAATAATTTTAGGAATAGCAATCCCTTAAAATGATCAATTTTGAACAACATTTAAGATTTAAGTGACAGCCTTCGATCTCCTGAACTATTTCTCAGTAGTTTACTTAATTTAGAAAATAATTCAGTGGTTCTCATTTTCTTAATTAAACTTTAGATGAGTAAAAAAAGCTAGATTAATTTTTCAGTGTGTCATTATTTGTTATACTAAAAGGTTATGTTATGAAAAAAATCTGGGTGAAACAGTTTAATATGCTTTTCTTTGGTGGGATTTCTGACAGCCTTTAAAATGCTAATATTCGTTGTGAATCTCTTAGAAAGTGGGGATAGGGAATACATCGTTTTCCACATTTGTTTGACTCGAGAAAAGAGACCTCAAGGGACTGTTCTGTAGAAAGAACATGTTTTGGGAAAAGCCGATATAGAAGATGTTTGAGTTTCTGTTTATGCATTCAAGGACACAGTCATAGAATATAGAAGAAGTATCAAACTTGTTAGGTTATAAAAAGTATGTTATCTTAGGGTAAAGGAATCTCATGTGAAGCAGATGGAAAATATGAGATATTTTCATATTTAAAACAAAACCAAAACCTAAGCCCTCAGTTTTCTGTTATATTGTGAGGTGATGGTTTAACAGATTATCCTTGAACAAAGTTCCTTTGTGTGCACTTTACTTAGCATGGCAGATGCAAGTAGAAATTCTGTTCATCTTAGCTCTGAGGAAATCATCAGTGCTACAGGAAGATGAATGACCTGGGAAGAGAGGCGTGTTGGTAGATCTGTACCTTTGATTCTACAGGTTGAGTGCTATGGTCTCTGAATTATGGGGTTACAAATTATCTTGATCTATCCCAAGCTAGGCTGAGATTTTACCAAAATGATTTTTCCATGGAAGGAATAGAAGACAGAAGACCTCCAGTATGATGTTGTTTGGTAATATGATAAAATGTAACACTCCTAGTAGTAACTCCATGTTTTGAGTGCTATGTGCTTGATACTGCGCTAAAGTGTTTTCTGTGGCTTGTTTCATATAATCCTCAACCAACACCTTCAATCAGTTAAATTTCTATTCTCATTTTTTGGTAAGAAAACTGAAGGCTGGAAAAGGTGCATGTCTTTTCTAGATCTCACAGCTAAGAAGTGACAGAGCCTGAACGAGAACACAGAAAGTCTGACTTTAAAGCTCCTTGTTTTTAACTGCTAGATGTTTGCCTCTTATGTTATGTCTTACTATCAATAAAGGTTTTAGTAACAAAATTTGTCATTGACAGGTCCCTCTTTATTAAATGGAGGCACCTCTGTGGCTACAGATTTCCAAGGTTCTTTGATACTTATTATTTACTGTTTCAACATGAAATTTCTTTCCATCCTTTTTCAAGACTTGATACTTAAACTTGTGTTTGTATCTGAGGTTTGGGGAAGTAGAAGATGGTCTTAGCCAAGAAAACTGAAAAAAAAGAAAAAAAATCTGCTTGTTAAGAAGGAAATGAAGCTCCTTTAGAAAACAGCAGGAAGAGGAGTGAAAAACAGTATTTTAGTAACTTGAGGGATATACATAAGAACTCCATGGGATAAAGGTTGAAATTCTATTCAAGTATTTTTTTCCCTGAGTCATGTTGAGAATTTTTTTTTAACTTTTTATTCTTTCTCTCTCTCTCTCTCTCTCTCTCTCTCTCTCTCTCTCTCTCTTTGGCATATTGTATGATGTTGAGGTTTGGGCCACAAATGACCCAGTCACCTGGGGAGAGAGCATTGTACCTTATAGGAAGTTTTTCAGTCCTTGCCTCCCACATTTCCTTCCCTCATTTAGCAGTCCACAGTGTCTATCGTTGCCATCTTTATTCCATGTTCACCCAATATTTAGTTCTCACATATAAGTGAGAACATGAACTATTTGGTTTTCTATTCCTGAGTGAATTTGCTAAGGGTAATGACCTCCAGCTACGTTGATGTTGCTGAAAAGAACATGATTTTATTCTTTTTTATGGGTTTATATTCTTCCATGGTGCATTTACACCACATTTTCTTTATCCAATCGACTGTTGATGGGCATCTTGATTGATTCCATGTCTTTGGTATTGTGTGTAGTGCATATGTCTTTTGGGTAGAAGGATTTATTTTCTTTTGGATGTATACTCAGTAGTAGGTTTTCTGGGTCAAATGGTAGATCTGATTAAGTTCCTTGACAATCTCCAAACTGCTTTCCACAGTGGCTAAATGAATTTACATTCCCACCAGCAATGCGTAAATATTCTCTTTTCTCCACAGCTTCACCAAAATCTGTTGTTTTTGACTTTTTAACTATAGTCATTCTGACTGGTGTGAGATGGTATTTCATTGTGGTTTTGACTGACATTTCTCCAGTGAGTAGAGATGTTGAGCAGTTTTTCATGTTTTTTGGCTGGTTGCATGTCTTCTTTTGAAAAGTGTCGGTTCATGTCATTTGTTCACTTTTGAATGGGGTTATTTGTCTTTTGCTTGATGATTTCCTTAAGTTCCTTATAGATTCTGGACGTTAGATCTTAGTCAGATGCATGTTTTGTGAATATTTTCTCCTATTCTGTAGGTTGACTGTTTACTCTGTTGATAGATTCTTTTGTTGTGAAAAATCTCTTTAGTTTTATCCAATCCCTCTTACCAATTTTTGTTTTTGTTGCAATACTTTTGAGGACTTAGTCATAATTTTTTCTCAAGACCTATGTCCAAAATGGTATTTCCTAGGTTTTCATAGTTTAAGATCTTCCGTATAAATCTTTAATCTATCTATTTTTGTATATGATGAAAAGTAGAGGTCCAGTTTTAATCTTCTGCATACAGCTAGACAGCTATTCCAACACTATTTATTGAATAGAGAGTCCTTTCCCTGTTGCTTTTTTTTTTTTTTTTTTTTTTTGAGACGGAGTTTCGCTCTTGTTGCCCAGGCTGGAGTGCAATGGCGCGATCTCGGCTCACCGCAACCTCCGCCTCCTGGGTTCAGGCAATTCTCCTGCCTCAGCCTCCTGAGTAGCTGGGATTACAGGCACACGCCACCATGCCCAGCTAATTTTTAGTATTTTTAGTAGAGACGGGGTTTCACCATGTTGACCAGGATGGTCTCGATCTCTTGACCTCATGATCCACCTGCCTCGGCCTCCCAAAGTGCTGGGATTACAGGCTTGAGCCACCGCGCCCGGCCCCCTGTTGCTTTTTTAAATAACTTTGTGGAAGAACAAATGGTTGTAGGTGTGTGGCTTTATTTCTCCATTATCTGTTCTGTTCCATTAGTCTATGTGTCTGTTTTTATACTGATACCATGCTGTTTTGATTACTGTAGTCCTACAGTATAGTTTGAAATAAGGTAATGTGATCCTCTGGCTTTGTTCTTTTTGCTTTGCTGTCCAGTCTATTGATAAAGCTTTCCATTTTTTTTTTTTTTGAAAATTAAGTGAGTCTTTAATTCCAGAAGCTCAACTGATTTCTTTTTAGATGTTTGTCTCTTCCTTCATTTCCTAGGTTGCTTGAGAACTTTCATTGTGTTGATTTTCAATCTTGTCTTGGATCTCTTTGAGTATCCTTTCAATCTATGCTTTGAATTTTTATGTGTCATTTCTGAGTTTTCATTTTGGTTAAGATTATTGCTGGATAGCTAGTTTTATCCTGTGGTGGTATCACTTCGTTCAGATTTTCTTCATTTCATAATTTGTGCACTGATTTCTTATCTGGTGACACCAGTACTTCTAATTGTTTGTTATTATTTTAATATGGGAAGGATTTATTTTTCTTTCTTTCCCTAAAAAATGGTTTTGTTTTTGTTTTTGTTTTCTCCTTTGCTTGCCCCCTTACTCCATCTTCCTAGGGGATAACTATAGCAAATGCTGGGTAGGATCTTTTGGCTTTGCTTTCATAACCTTATACTATATCAAATTTTCTATTGGCCTGTACAATTTGACTTACAATCTAGTAGATGGTGCTTATGGGTAAGACCTTGGTGCAGCCAGCACAGCAGGAGATATGCTTGATCCCTTTTTACAGGAAGAAGCTCTCTGTTGCCTCAGGCAGTGGGCTAATTTTTGTAGCGCATAGGGGTCTAAGCAATCTGCTCAGCCCTGGGAATGGGGCACAGGGAAAGAATGGCAGGCCAGACTGTAAAGTCTGCTTACTGGTCCCGTGATGGAGGGCACAAGCACCAGTGCAGAGAGAGAATCCAGTGGGCAGCCACTAAGTACTTAGAGGTGTGACTAGTCATGGAGCTGGGAAATATTCTTAGTCCCAAGTTCTCAAACAGGGGGGAGAGGGCAGCAAGAACTTCCAATCCATGAGAGTAGGTGTTCCAGATGCCTGAAAAGCTGCCTGAGCCAGGTGGAGAGGGCCTCCTGCTACAGGATCTCTGCACAGAAAGGGTGAGCTTGCTCAATCAGGCTGCAGATTCAGGTTAGATAGGGTTCTGAATACCTGGAGATGTGTCTATGCATGGGGTGGAAAGGGCCCTGTCTCACTGTAGTCTCTGCAAATGAAGGGTGAGGTCACTCAGGCTGCCAGTCTGGGTGAGCAGATGTTCCAAATGCCTGGAGATCTGCCTTCATGTGGGGTGGAGAAGAGCCTGCTGTACCAGGATCTCTGCACAGGAAAAGTGGGGTGGTTCAGGATGCTGGGCCAGGATAATGGGTAATTCAAATGCCTGGAGGTATGCTTAGGCATGGAGTGTTAAGGGTCTTGTTGCACCATGATCTCAGGGGAGCTGGCTGGAGCACCCAGCATTGACTCACACAGATTGATTTCAGGTCACCAAACTGGCCCTGGCTGTTTGTAGAAACTGTTTTTGTAGTAGCTCTCTTTCTGCCCCAAGCCTGTGACAAGGGGGAGCACAATGCTAGTACCTACTGCTGAGATGGTTTGCACACAGCAGCATGTGTGGTCACTCTGCTGGGTCACCAAAGAGTGGTTGATGTTGCATGTGCTTAGGTTAAAAATGGCATCTTGCTCCCAGTCCTTGGCCTGGAAAAATGTATGAAGCATTTTGCTCTTGCCAAATGCCCAAGGCATGCTAGCATGCTAAAAACATAGAACCCACCATCTTGGTTGGGAGGGGAGGGGACTTGTTCATGTAGTATATGATTTTTAAATTCAGTCAAAGACTGTTTTTGCATAGGTGCATCTATCCATGCAGATGGTGGCAGAACAAGCCTACACTTAATTTAGGAGGTGTCCTCTAGGAACAATCAATTCTTATGCTCCTGGAGAGGTTATACAATAGAGTTAATGGAGGTGTCATTACTGCTGTGATCAGATCAGTTGCCATGGGTGATTTCTAATGGGTTCAAAGCTCAGTGTTCTTTACTGATTTCTCATTTTCATTCCCACTGTCATAGTTCAGGCCCTTATTACCTCTTGTCTGGACTACCAGCTGGTCTGATTGACTTTGGTCTCACATACCTCAAAATCACCTACAGAGCTTAAGGCTCTCAAAGTTTCCTCTTTATCATATCACTTTCTTGATAAAAAGTCTCCAGTGGGTCCCCATCACCTACTGAATGAAGAAAAGACGTTGTAGTCTGGCATCTAACAGTCTCCTGAACGGTCAATAACCCACCTGTCCTGCCTTATACTCTCTATTAACTCACACGTATCCTTTATCCATGCCTGCTGATAGCTGCTAGTAGCTTAGTTTTTCCTTATGCCATCTCCTTTTCTTTTGCTTTTCTGTCTACTGAAGTATACATATACTTCCATTTCTTCGCTCAGCTTCTGCGTATGCATTCTTTAATGTCCTTTATGAATCCCTCTGTTTCCAAGCTGTTCCATCATTTCAACTGTGATGGACTTTTCATCTTCTGAACTTTATGAGTGGATTTATGATATCTCTTCTATCTAGCTACCAATTTTGTCTTTGGGTTATAGCTGGAGCACATGTTTATATGGGATTTTGAAGTTATTAAATTCAGGGGCTGCATCTTAGTCATTTCTGCATCACACAGTGATTGGCTCAGGGCCATAGCATAGTAAATACTCCAAAAATATTTGTTGCATTCAAAATAAGATAGTTTCCACCATTCTAGAGAGTGTTATCTACCAAATCCTAAATCCCCAAAGGTAAGTGGTTACAATATTTCTTCTGCCCTGTTTGTTCTTCCAGTGCCTTCTATTTTTCTTTCAAAAATTCATTACAATTGGAATTAAGGTCTTAATTGTCATACTTATTTCTGTATTGTTGGTCTTTTTGAGGACAGGTATTACATCTGCTTAACTCCTCATTGTATTCTCAGAACTAGGACAGTACTTGAAATGTGGAAGTCATGTATCAAATATTAATTGAATAAGTTAATAAGTTTTCTAGCATAACCTATTTCCTAAACACCTGAAATAATAGCTATGTGTTTAAAGATATATATTGGACACTTACTATATTGAGCACACGCATGGGCTTGGGAAGCAAGCAAAATTGAAAGTGACTTCCCGCATACCAAGAGTGAAAGTTTTATTCAATTCAATCAATTGACAAAATAAGGTGAGCCAATTAGTCTTGTTTTAACTGACAGCAGATCAATCCCTGCCATACCTGGTCCATAAAGGAATCACAAAATCTCACTAACTATAGCTGACCTACATTCCTGATAAAACCAACATGACCTGCCTTATGAGGAAGGGTTATTTGACACCTTTAATTTATACCTATTTTTTTTAGATATCTGGAACTATTTCTTCTGTGTAGTAGATTTCACCTCACAGGAATAATGTCAGTGGACATGAAACTACAGTGTAGAACTCAGTTGACAATATAGAATGTATATCTTCAATATTTTATATGATTTCTTGTTTAAATGGGCTGTCAGCGTCCTGTCAAAAGTTGAGATGAGACATTTAGTATTCAACTGGGTTACTCTAAGAGGTACATCATGTGTGTATCCTCCTGACGCCGAACTTGAAACCTGTGTAAGGGTAGATCAGTATAGATTGGGCCATGAACTATAGAACAATAATATAAAACTCTGTTCTTGGCTTTCATTGGAGTCATTTGAGAAATAGTACTATGCAGAAGATCTCTATATTAAAAAAACTGTGAATAAAGATGTTATGCATAAATTTATTCAATATTTTAATATGAGCACCCACATGATATTTTTTCCTGTATTTAGGGTTAAAATAAACTTTGTCCACTGATATGTGTTCTTTTAGTAGTTAATAAAAGATTTGCAACTACGAGAGTTTAGGAAAATAGCAGATAAGAGGCAGGACTAAATTGCAGCTCCTACCTGGATGGACAGGGCAACACGTGGAGACTCACATGGTGAACTTTTGCTCAAACAACCACTGCAGGATCATACAAGTGAAGCCAAGACAATCTATAGACACTATGAAGAAAGTGGATGGATGCTGCAGGCTCTGGGAGACAGCTCAAAAACTGTGAGTGCTCAAAGTGTGAAAGTGAGAAATCGAAATTATCTGCCCCTGAACACACATCTTCCCTGGGGAAGCTAAAGATTCAGATTACGGGAGAAGGATTTCACCTTACCTGGAGGGGAGACAATTTTAAAGAGCCAAGTGAAATACAAGGGTAGAAGAAGCAGTGGCAAGAGTCCCGTGGACTCTTAGTCCTCAGGAAAGCCACTTCTGACTTTGTGTTGCAGAGGTCCTTGGGGAGTGCTGCCAGGAGAATTAGGAAAAAGCCACAGGGAGAAGAAAATTTTCAGCTGAGCTTTTTAACAATGTTGACTGGGCATGAAGTTTCCTGGACAGGACTTGGGGGACCGGGTGAACCCGGAGTGCAGACATAGCACAGAAGCCAATGCAGGCAGGGAAGAGTTCTGGTTTTTTTTTGCAGCTGGGAGGCTGGTAGCCTGGGGCGGGTTCTCAGCCCTTCTCACCCACTTCCTGGCAACAAACTTGGTGTCAGTGAGTGGGGCACAGTGGGAGTGAGACCAGCCTTTTGGGCTACATGGAGCTGAGTGAGTCCTGTAACTGCCGATTTTCCCCACTTCCCTGGTGACCTGCATGACACAGCAGAGACAGTAATAATCCTTCTGGGAAGATAAGTCCATTGGCCTAAGAACCACACTTGTCATACCCCACAGCAGCTGCCTCAAACCCACTCAAGGAGAATCTGAGCTCAGCCATGCCTAACCCTGCCCTCACCTGATGATCTTTCTCCACACACTTTGGAAGCTGAAGACAAAGGACATATTCTCTTGGGAGCACTAGGGTCCCACCCACTGCCTGATCGTTCCTATGCTACCACAGTTGATGCCCTCTCGAATGTGCCACCTCCTAGCACTAGACAAAACAGTACAAAATAGTGCAATAGTGCAACAAAACTACAACTCAGGACCCTCACAGAACTAATTTCGCTACCCTACCACTTCCACCAGAGCAGGTGCTGCTATTGATGGCTGAGAGACCTGAAGACAGTTCACACCACAGGGCTCTGTGAAGACAACCTCCAGTACCAGCCTGGAACCCACTAGCTCTGCTGGGTAGCTAGATTCAGAAGGTAATTAACAATCACTACAGTTTGGCTCTCAGGGAGCCACATGCCTAGGAAAAGAGGAGAGCATTACATCAAGGGAGCACCCCATAGGATAAAAGAATCTGAACAGCAGCACTTGAGCCCCAGATCTTCCCTCTGACATAGTCTATCCAAATGAGAAGGATTCAGAACAATAATTCTGGTTATAGGATAAAGCAAGTTTCTTTGACACCCCAAAACATCACACTAGCTGACCAACAATGGATCCAAATCAAGAAGAAATCCCCAAATTGCCAGAAAAAGAATTCAGAAGGTCAGTTCTTAAGCAAATCAAGGAGGCACCAGAGAAAGGTGAAATCCAACTTAATGAAATCAAAAACATGATACAATATATGAAGAAAAAATATCTTTAGTGAAATAGGTAGCATGAACCAAAAAACGCAACTTCTAGAAATAAAGGACACATTTAGAGAAATTCAAAATGCACTGAAAAGAAAATAAAAGAAAGAAGTCCAGGGCTCAAAGACAAGGGTTTTGAATTAACCCAGACCAACAAATACAAAGAAAACAGAATTTAAAAATAATAAAGCCTCCAAGAAATTTGGGATTATGTTAAATGACCAAACCTAAGAATAATTGGTGTTCCTGAAGAAGAAGAGAAATCTGAAAGTTTGAAAAACATATTTGACGGGATAAGCAAGGAAACTTTCCCAGCCTTGCTAGAGATCTAGAGATCCAAATACTAGAAGCTCAAAGAATATCTGGGAAATTTATTACAAAAAGATAATTTAGAAGTAAAATGTGAGATATTACAACCGATACCACAGAAATACAAAAGATTACTCAAGGCTACTATAACACTTTCACACACATAAACTAGAAAATCTAGAGGAGATAGGTTCTTGGAAATATAAAACTCTCCTAGATCAAACCAGGAAGAAATGGAAATTCTGAACAGCCCAAATAACAAGCAGCAATATTGAAATGATAATTAAAAATGGCTGGAACCAGACAGATTCAGAGCTGAATTCTATCAGACAATCAAAGAAGAATTGGTACTGACACTATTCCAGAAGATAAAGAGGCAATTCTCACTAAATCACTCAATGAAGCCAGTGTCACCAAAATACCAAAACCAGGGAAGGACATAACAAAAAAAGAAAAGTATAGACCAATATCCCTGATGAATATAGATGCAGAAATCTTTTGCAAAATACTAGCTAACCAAATCCAACAATGCATTAAAAATATTATACTCCATAATCAAGTAGATTTAATACCAGGGATGCAGGGATGGTTTAACATGTGCAATTCAATTAATGTGATACACCACATAAACAAAATTAAAAACAAAAATTACATAATAATCTCAATAGATGCAGAAAAAGTATTTGACAAAATCCAACATTGCTTTATGATTAAAACCCTTAGCAAAATCAGCATAGAAGGGACATAACTGAATGTAATAAAAGTCATCAATGACAAACCTACCACCAGCATAATACTAAATGGGAAAAAGTGGAAAGACAAAGATGCCCACTTTCACCACTTCTATTCAGCATAACCCTGGAAGCATATCCAGAGCAATCAGACAAGAGAAAGAAATAAAGGGTATCCGGATCAGTCAAAAGGAAATCAAACTGTCACTGTTTGCTGATGATATGATTGTATACCTAGAAAACCCTAAAGACTCCTTCAAAAAGTTCCTAGAACTGATACATGAATTCAACAAAGTTTCAGCACACAAAATTAATGTACAAAAATTAGTAACTCTATTATACACCAACTAAGCTAAGAATCAAATCAAGAACACAACCCCTTTTAGCTGCAAAACAAACAAACAAACAAACAAAACAAAACAAAACAAAACAAAACTCTTAAGAGTATACCTAATGAAGGAGGTGAAAGACCTCTACAAGGAAAATTACAAAACACTGCTTAAAGAGATCATAGTTGACACAAACATGGAAACACATCTCATGCTCATGGATGGGTAGAATCAATACTGTGAAAATGACCATACTGCCAAAAGCAATCTACAAATTTAGTGCAATTCTGATCAAAATGCCAACATTATTCTTCACAGAACTAGAAAAAAACAATCCTAAAATTCACATGAAACAAAAAAAGAGCCCACATAGCCAAAACAAAACTAAGCAAACAGAACAAATGTGGGGCATTGCATTACCTAACTTCAAACTATAAGGCCATAGTCACCAAAACAGCATGGTACTGGTAGGAAAACAGGCACATAGACCAATGGAACAGTATAGATAACCCAGAAATAAAGCCAAATACAGCTAACTGATCTCTTTGACAATGCAAACGAAAACCGGAAGTGGGGAAAGGACACCTACTCAACAAATGGTGCCCGGATAATTGGCAAACTGCATGTAAAAGAATGGAATTAATTCTCATCTCTCTTTTTATGTTATACAAAAATCAGCTCAAGGTGGACCAAGGACTTAAATCTAAGACCTGAAACCATGAAAGTTCTGGAAGATAACATAAAAAGAAAAAAGAAACCCTTTTAGACATTGGCTTAGGTAAAGACTTCATGACCGAACCCCAAAGCAAATGCAACAACAACAACAACAAAAAAGATAAGTAGATGGGTCATAATTAAACTAAAAACCTTCTGCACAGCCAAAGAAACAATCAGCAGATTAAGCAGACAACCTACAGAGTGGAAGATCTTTTCAGTCTATACATTTGACAAAGGACTAATATCCAGAATCTACAAGGAAGTCAAACAAATTAGAAAGAATAAAACAAATAATCCCATAAAAAAGTGGGCTAAGGACATGAATAGACAATTCTCAAAAGAGGATATACAAATGGCCAATAAACATAAGAAAAAATGCTTACCATCATCATTTATCAGGGAAATGCAAATCAAAACCACAATGTGATACCACCTTACTGCTGCAAGAATAGGAATAATAAAAAAAGAAAAATAAATACATGCTGGCAGGGATGTGGTGAAAAGAGAACACTTTTACATTGCTGGTGGGAATGTATGCCAGTACAATCCCTATGGAAAACAGTGTGGAGACTCTTTAAGAGCTAAGAGTAGAACTACCGTTTGATCCAGCAATTCCACTACTGGTTATCTACCCAAAGGAAAATAAGTCATTAATAGAAAAAGATATTTGCACACTTATGTTTATAGCGTACAATTCACAATTGCAAAAATGCAGAACCAGCCCAAACGTCTATCAATTTATCAATGAGTGGATAAAGAAATTGTAGTATATATATCATAGAATACTATTCAGCCATAAAAAGGAAAAAAAAATAATGGCATTAGCTAACACCTCATGGAACTGGAGACCATTATTCTAGTGAAGTAACTCAGGAGTGGAAAACCAAATACTGTATATTCTAACTTTTGAGTGGGAGCTAATCTGTGAGGATGCAAAGGCATAAGAATGATACAATGAACTCTGGAGACTCAGGGGAAAGGGCAGGAGAAGGGTGAGGGATAAAAGACTGAATAGGATACACTGTACACAGTGTGAGTGTTGGGTAAACCAAAATCTCAGAACTCACTACTAAAGAACTCACTCATGTAACCAATCACTACCCGTTCTCCAAAAACCTACGGAAATGAAAATGAATTGACAAAAAAGAAAGATTTGCAACTAATGTATACACACACACACACTCCTACACACACACACACACACACACACACACACACACGCACACACCACAGACCCAGGAAGGTTAAAGCTATATCTTTAGTTTATATGGTAACTTCTTTTCTCTTGGGAATTATTCTATAATTACTTTCTTTTTTCTCTCCCTTCCCATTTATCACCTGACTCATTTTTTTTCCTTGTGCTTTTGAAAATAGTTTTACTGTATTGATTACTTGCATTGTGGTTTAAGTCAATTATTTTCTGATGTAGTTGGGGGCATAAATAAATAATGCTCAAATAAATAATAGACTTGTCTTTAGGCATCCATATTCTCTCTTACAAGCATTTATTGCGGAAGCTAATTGGAAATGGAACTAAATATTACTTTGATTAATTAGTATTCATTGCCTTAGTGTACTTTACAGAAGCCATGAAGCTGCTGTGTCTCCTAAGACATCCAGCACAGTACTTTTGGTGAGACAGCATTGAATTCTTCCTGTATTTTAATGAGTTTTATATATACAGATTTCTTTTTGTTCAGCATGCCCTATTGTTCCTCTGCTCTGAAATGAACATTGCAAATGCTTAAATAAATTAATTGAAAAGTTGTTTACCATCACTGTAACTCATACACGTATTTTCATGTCCTCAGCTGAAATGCAATTTTCTAATGCTTGGCACAGGTAATACTGCGTAATGAATCACAACTGAGTTCACATTTAGCTCCGTTAAACTGAAAAAGAAAAATCTCCAACAAAACTCACTTCTTTTTTAACTTATATGAATATATAAAAATGTGGAAATGTGCAGGCTGCCCATGATCTAAAAAACAATTCAGACTTGTTGGCACACCTGTTTTTCATAATACCTTCAGTGGAGCATACAATTTTCTGGAAACATAAATATCAATCCCATATTACATTGGAGCAACTTTGTCCTATTGTTAAAAGGAATATTTCTGTATATAGACATGGCCAGTCATGGACAATATTTGACTCTTGAATTCTACCAGCACCTCTTCTGGTCATTCTGCTTTTTGGGCATTTGCTTCTCAAACAACCTTTTCATCCTTGTGTCTTGTTTCCCAGAGTGTATTCAGCAAAACATTCCTGAAAGATGCACTTTGGAAATAAAGATTCTTGATAAAATTCATAATGAAAAAATCTTTCTACACCTCCATTTTCTTGAAAAGTCATAATTTTTTATTAGTGTTAAGGCTCTGAGAACTCCTGCAGGAAGAAAATAATGTTATAGTGTTAAATCCAGCATTTTCCTAAAGGAAGTATTTTCTACTCAAAACAGAGAAACAAAATAGTAACACCCTGAAGAAGTAGTCCAGTTGCTATTGTTACTGTTGTTTTCATGTCCCATGGAGTATAGTGGTTAGAGATCCTCTAGAAATGTTCTTCTATCACCTGGGGCTTATTCCTGTGCTCTCTGTTTCTTATGGAATCATGGACCCTGAGCATCAGAGGGACCTTTAAAGATCATGTGGCCCAGTGGTTCTCAAATTCTAGTGTTCATTATAACCACCTAGAGAAAATTTGTTAAAACACAGATTGCTAGGCTGTACTCCTGGAGTTTTTGGTTCAGTAGCTCTTAATCAGGAGGCTAAGAATTTGCATTCTAACAAGTCCTTACGTGATTTTGGTGCTGCTGTTCTGGAATGATCCCTTTGAAAACCATTGAGGTCATCCATTGCATCCACCTGTATTCCACTGTTTTCAACTTTCTTAGGCATATTTTTTTCTCTCAGTTTTTCTCAAGTATCCTTAATTGCCTAGGACATGTCACTTATTACCAAACTGCTAGGTTGGAATGTATAAACCAGGGGTGGTCACTCATTAGCCTTAGAGTTATTTCTGGAAAGAACAACAGCTTGCTCTCTCAATGACCTCTGCTGCCTCTGGCTGACTTCGTTCTTCAATTATTTATCATTCTGGACATTCATTAATTTGCTCGTTGAATGTTTACTGAATGCATACCATATATGCATATATAGGTCATGTGCTGGGCATACAGGGGAAAACAAAACAGACACAGGTCCCTGCTCTTATGAAGCTTACATTTTAGGAGAGGAAAACAGAAAGTAAAGCAACAAACAAAATAAATGAGATAATTTCAGACATGATAAATGGAAAACAAATGAAAACGAAACAGGGGACGTCGACAGAATGTCTGAGGTACTACCAGATATTGCGGTCTGGAAATGGTCTCTCTGGGGAGGCTGCATTTGAGGGAATCCTCAATGACTTGTCTTTCTTTGTAGATTATTCTTTGGACTTGGGCTCTGCTTTTGATTGCCTGCTTTGCTAAAGGTTGTGCATCAGAGGGGCTTCTACCTGAGAAGATCTCCACCCCATAACCTCTGTCATTCCCAGTCTCTCTGTCTGGTACTAACCCTCAACTCTTCCTCCACCTCTTTGACCAGCAAGATTAAGTAAGATCTCTGCTTACTATCCCTTCACCAACTCCATTCTTGAATAGTTTCTAAGAAAAGGAATGCTCCACTTTTTGAGGCTGGCCTTTCCATCTCTAAAATGTTCTTTAAGAAAACTTAAAATATAATGAGCTGCATTTAGTTCTCTTGTAATTTCTTCTCCTAATTGTACCTATTGGTATAATGCAGACCTAATCTAATTCCTTTGCATGTGACAACTCTTCAGATATTTGGCAAGAGCCACTGTGTCCTCCACATCCGCAAGATCCTTCTTTCTTAGGCCAAACTTCTTTATTAGCTTTGAATCAATCATTCCATATGGATATGGCATTGAATCTCTCTCTCTTACTTTATCTCCTCCGTATTCCTTTGACTTTGTCTATAGCCAGTTCCTCAGATGCGGTTTGAATAACAAAAAACAAAGAAGAACTGTGGTGTCTTCGCAGTCTAGTTCTATTCATCTATGATGCAGGCTACATGTATAGGAGCTATTTTTCTTTTGTGTGTGTGTGTGTTGGGGGGGACACGGTTTCACTCTTGCTGCCCAGGCTGGAATGCAATGGTGCGGTCTCAGTTCACTGCAACCTCCACCTCCCAGGTTTAAGCGATTCTTCTGCCTCAGCCTTCTGAATAGCTGGCATTACAAGCACAGGCCACCACACACAGCTAATTTTGTATTTTTAATAGAGGTGGGGTTTCACCATGCTGGCCATGGTGGTCTTGACCTCCAGACCTCAGGTGATCTGCCTGCCTCGGCCTCCCAAAGTGCTAGGAATTCAGGCGTGAGCCACCATGCCTGGCCTTATTTCCTTGTTTTTGAATACTAAACTCACTTAAATATTTAAACTGAGTTACCTTACCCATTCCTGACCTCTTCTTCAACTATTTTCGCATTCGTTGCAGTGAAAAATGCCCCCTCTATAGCTATACTTACTTCACATTAACTGTATATCAGGCACTTTTCTAAGGTCCAAAATATTTAATTCTTAAACAACTACTCGGGATGGCATTATAATTAACCCCATGTTATAGAAAAGGAAAGCAAGTTACAGTGAGGTTAAATCACTCGCTGCAAGTCACATGGCTCTTTGCAAGTGGCTGTGGTAGAATTTGAAGCCTTACAACCTGACTCCAGAGTTTGGGCTCTGAACCATTATTCTATAATGCTCTCAATCCCACTGCCATCAAGTGCAGAATCTTTTATCATCTTTGTAAAATGCTATATCTTCAGATTTACTTCAGTCTCTCATATCTGTCAGAATTCTTTTGTGTTGCTGGCTGTATCATTCAATGTATTTAGTATCTTTAAAAAGTTTATGCCTTCCATAAATCGTAAATATAAAAATAATCTATTAAATTACTCTATCTATCTATCTATCATCTTTGATCTATCTTTATCAATTCTTTTATAAATGCCATATACTATCCATCATCTATTCACATGTTCTGAGAGCCATCAGGGATGAGAATTTCACTAAATCTCAAGTTAAATGCTTGTTGTCTGTAGCTTCCCTTTATATATATATATATATATATATATTTTTCATGTACTAATGAAGATCCATGATAACTGGCAGAAGATGCTCTGGATCTGCCATACAGAAACAAAGAGCAAGTATCAAACTGGATGTTAAACAGAAAATTGTATGACCTTCATGTTTCCTTCCAGGCAATGGTCATAGAAACAGGATAAAAGTTGGCAGACAATTAAGAGCCATTGAAGTCCTTTGACATTAAGAATGACATCATAAACATATTTTCAGTTTCAGGGGATTTGACCAACAATTCTGTATCTGGAATACATGATAGCTATAGGTATGATACAAATCCA
Organism: Saimiri boliviensis; assembly: GCF_048565385.1. Taxonomy (NCBI): domain Eukaryota; kingdom Metazoa; phylum Chordata; class Mammalia; order Primates; family Cebidae; genus Saimiri; species Saimiri boliviensis. Next base: position 53,225,785 of record NC_133451.1, read on the forward strand.
GGAGATTAGAAGAAAATGTGAATGCTATTGGCATTGTAGGATGATGGGACTGCAACTGTGTAAGAACTCCGTCATAATGACCTGTGCTTTTCCAGTTAGAAGTAATGCATATTTTGCACTGAAAGAGGTATGAATGTACCTCATAATATATGATGTTACATAGCATTTATTCAAAACAGGTGGTCACTAGCTGTTAGTTTCCTTAGCTTTCTACTAAGTCAAGTATTAATATACCTACCACTTTTGGTTTCCCACAGGTTACAAGACAGTAGCTAGACAGTCTTTTAAACTATCCGAGTATAGTGACATTTGGAGACAACAAATATAGAAAAATGTATTTGTTTTGCTTACTACCTTGTCCCTAGAGCAGGACTTCTCAAAAGATACACTATTGACATTTGCATTGGATAATTATTTGTTGTGAGAAACTGTTCGGTTCACTGTGGATGCTTAGAGAATGTTAGTCTGGTCTCTACTCACTAGATGCCAGTAGCATCCTCTCAGTTGTAATAACCAAAAATGTCTCCAATCACTGTCAGATGTCCTAGAGACAGAAAAATTTCCCACTGTTGCTAAACACTGAGTTATAACATCAAGTATAACACACACTCAAGTATTTGTTAATGAATGTAAAATTGAATGAATAAAATTTTTTCTGCTGTCCATACTCATTGATTTTTCATTGTTTAACATATCAATAATACAACAGAAGGGAAGGGAGTTAAAAATTAGATTATAAAAAACATTTTTATATAATTATAAAATATATAATTCTACCTGGCCAACAGGAACATGCATTTGACGTCTAATCCTACACAAACCAACACAAATCATTCTATCTGGTGAGCCCTTGAATTACCTCCACCACCAGAGAGTCTCCCTGTTGGTGACTAAAATTCTACCAAAGTAGATGCTTTTTACTTTGAAGTTCCATTTTCCTGAAGAGTTTTTTTTTAAAAAATAAATACCCTGGGTAGAATTAATTGCTTAATCCTTATTGTTAACAAGAAAGGGATCATGAATTTGATTTTCTTCTATGTAACCATGGGCACTGAGGGAGTCCTTGGGATTCTGGAGAATTTAGAGGACACATTGCAAAAAGGAGACGGTAAATGCAAACTTCAATAGCTACTGAATTTTATCAAGTGGTTCTCACCAGCATTATTTGTTTGTTAAATAAACACACAGTCTCTAGGATGCTTTCTTTGCATGTTCCTGTTTCAAGGACATGTAGAAAACATTAAATGTTCAAATATTCAAAATCATGATACCCGGAAACTTGTTTGCTGCTCTAATTGCTAATTTCATGGTTATCATTCTTAAATGTAGTTAATTTGAAGATTATACTTTCCAATTTTGTATTTCCAAAATTGTTCATATCTGTGAAGAACGAGTGCTAAAGCCTCTCAGATTTGATTCTAACAAGAAATCTCAGCTAAGTGACAGTCTTTGAGCATAAGCTGCTAAGGTGCTTTCTTCAGTACAGGCATTAGCAGCTGTTATTCAAGCCCTTACTTGAGTTGATTTCTGCTTAATATTCATTAAAATATATGTGTTAAAATAAGCATGCTCTGATCTGAGTCTCTCACTTAGATGTTGTTTCTCTCATCTTTCAAGCAGAGTCACAGTAATCATACCTACTAGAGAAGGAGGGCATTTCCTTTGGCCAGTACGTAATTACCAAGATGGTCATTACCATCACTAAAAGGGCAGCTGGGATGTTCTTCACAGAGAAAAATTTTGATTGGAGCAAATTGAACTATTTATAGTGGTAGACAGTTACTCTTCAAGCAACCTATAGGATAGTGTATTCAGTTCAATTCAACATCCATTTATCATATACCTATTGATATTGAGAAGAGAAGATTCAATTAAATAAAGCTACTTGCTGGGCAGAGGAGTGGATTTCCTTTCTGAACAGTTAAATGTTATGGGCCATTTTTTATGTGTTTACTTACCTAGTCCTTGACAAAATAAAAGCAATTATGGCAACATTAGAAAGATTTCACAATCTGAGATATCAGTATATCTGTGGCCTCTCTGGGATATGCACCACATTCATCTTTGATGTTTCCGGAGGTCTTTTTAGAGTTATTCATTGATCTGTGTGAGAAAACTTTCTGATGAATGATCTAGTATGCAGAATGTCCATAGTGTTAGTAAATATCCTTACCTCCTGTAGCTGGTTTCTTTTATAATCTGTGTTTGTCTCATGAAAGAAAGGGCAATTTATAATTTCTTATTAAATTTCTGGCTTGCATGAGTGTCTTTAGGCTTTTCTTCATGATTTATATCCCAAAGCAATGCAGTTGATTGCCCATAGGAGTCTGTTTGCTGCATGGTGGTTATATTTGTCTGGAGTCTCAGGATCCACTTTGGCAAAAAGGACATATTGTACAGATTTCTGAGAAGGGATAAAATATTATAATGACTCAAATTTTGACTATCATGTTGTCAGTGATGTGCACCTTTATTCACTCACTTGAAGAGTTTTATCTTCCTGTAGTCTTGCTATTTCACATAAAACAGTCTTTGACAATAGTAACAGACAAGAAATACTACAACCCTGTTTTATTTTTGTTAGTCAGGAGTCTTTCATTGAAGGAAAGGGAAAAAAGATTTCAAAAATGTTTTAAGTGCTATATGTATTGGAAAGTACAGAAACTAACTCTACCTTGAGGAATCTTTAAATTTCTTCAAGTTAAGGGCTATTGTCTTCTTACTAAGTTTACTCAAGATATGTAGATATTTGTCAGATAGTAGATAGAAACTCACAGAACAAAGAATCCTTCACAATAAAACATAGAAGTGGCTCACGTGCTTCATCAACCGGAGTGCAGCCTACGGTTCCCAAAGGACAAGCTACTAATTATGTTACCTGTAAGTTCCATGAAATTTTCTTTCACACCTGAAGGAAGAGGAAAAATACGGCTCCATTTTTCAGCATATTCTTTTCTTTTTAAGCTTTCTTCCAGTTTCTGCTCAAGTAACTTATAACAATTTTTGAGTACTTTTGTTTTCTTTAATTGTATTTTGGGCTCTGGTGTACATGTGCACGTCCTACATCCTGCAGGACTGCTGCATAAGTACGTACACACCATGGTGGTTTGCTGTCTCAATTCCCCCACCCCTCTCCACCGTCACCTACATCAGGCATTTCTCCCAGTTTTATCCCTCCCCATCCTTCCCACCCCCACACTGTTCCCCTCCCCTCCACCCCACCCCCTCCAACTAGCCCAGTGAGTGTTGTTCTCTTCCCTGTGCCCAAGTGTTCTCACTGTTCATCACCCGCCTGTGAGTGAGAAAATATGCGGTGTTTGGTTTTCTGTTCTTGTGTCAGTTTGCTGAGAATGATGGTTTCCAGATTCATCTATGTTCCTTCAAAGGACATGAACTCATCTTTCTTATGGCTGCATAGTATTCCATGGTGCATATGTGCTACATTTTCTTTATCCAGTCTATCTTTGACGGACATTTGGGTTGGTTCTAGGTTTTGGCCATTGTAAACACTGTTACAATGAACATATGTGTGCATGTGTCTTTATAATAGAATGATTTATAATCCTTTGGGTATATATCCAGTAAAGGGATTGCTAGGTCAAATGGTATTTCTATTTCTAGATCCTTGAGGAATCACTGCACTGTCTTCCACAATGATTCAACTAATTTACACTCCCAACAACAATGTAAAAGCTTTCCTATTTCTCCACATCCCCTCCAGCATCTGTTGTCTCCAGATTTTTTAATGATTGCTATTCTAACTGGCGTGAGATGATATCTCAATGTGATTTTGATTTGCATTTCTCTAATGACCGATGATGATGAGCATTTTTTCTGTATGTTTGTTGGCTGCATAGATGTCTTCTTTTGAAAAGAAGACATCTATGTTGTCTTCTTTCTTTCAAATCCTTTGCACACTTTTGAATGGTTTTATTTCTGCTTTAGTTCTTTGTAGATTCTGGATATTAGCCCTTTGTCAGATGGGTAGATTGCAAAAATTGTTTCCCATTGTGTTGGCTGCCAGTTCACTCTAATGATTGTTTCTTTTGCTGTACAGAAGCTCTGAAGTTTAATTAGATCCCATTTGTCTATTTTATCTTTTGTTGCCATTGCTTTTGTTGTTTTAGTCATGAAGTCCTTGCCTGCGCCTATGTCCTAGATGGTGTTGCCTAGGTTTTCTTTTAGGGTTTTTATGGCGTTACATCTTATGTCTGAATCTTTAATCCATCTGGAGTTAATTTCAGTGTAGGACGTCAGGAAGCGGTCCAGCTTCAGCTTCCTGCATATGGCTAGCCAATTTTCCCAACAACATTTATCAAACAGGGAATCCTTTCCCCATTGCTTGTTTTTGTTAGGTTTTTCATAGATCAGATGGTTGTAGATGTGTGGCATTGTTTCTGAGGCCTCTGTTCTGTTCCATTGGTTTGTATCTCTGTTCTGGTACCAGTACCATGCTGTTTTGAATGTAGCCTTGTAGTATATAGTTTGAAGTCAGGTAGTATGATGCTTCCAGCTTTGTTCCTTTTGGTTAGGATTGTCTTGGCTATGCAGGCTATTTTTTGTTCCACATGAAGTTTAAAGTGTTTTTTTGTTGTTGTTGTTTTTTGTTTTTTGTTTTCCAGTTATGTGAAGAAGGTCAATGGTAGCTTGATGGGGATAGCATTGAATCTGTAAATTACTTTGGGCAGCATGACCATTTTCACAATATTGATTGTTCCTAACCATGAGCATGGAATGTTTTTCCATCTGTTTGTGTCCTCTCTTATTTCCTTGAGCAGTGGTTTGTAGTTCTTATTGAATAGATTGTTTACATCCTTTGTTAATTGTATTCCTAGTTACTTTATTCTCTTTGTAGCAATTGTAAATGGGAGTTCACTTATGATTTGGCTCTCTGTCTGTTGTTGGTGTATGGGAATGCTTGTGATTTCTGCACATTGATTTTGTATCCTGAGACTTTGCTGAAGTTGCTTATCAGCTTAAGGAGGTTTTGGGCTGAGATGGTGGGGTCTTTTAAATATATGATCATGTCATCTGTAAATAAGGACAATTTGACTTCTTCTTTTCCTAATTGAATGCCTTTATTTCTTTTTCTTGCCTAATTGCTCTGGCTAGAACTTCCAATACTATATTGAATAAGAGTGGTGAGAGAGGACATCCTTGTCTAGTGCCAGTTTTTAAAGGGAATGTTTCTAGTTTTTGCCTATTTAGTATGATAATGGCTGTGGGTTTGTCATAAATAGCTTTTATTATTTTGAGATACATTCCATCAGTACCTAGTTTATTGAGAATTTTTTGCATAAAGGGCTGTTGAATTTTGTCAAAGGCCTTTTCTGTATCTATTGAGATAATCGTGTGTTTTTGTCTTTGTATGTGGTGGATTATGTTTATAGATTTGCGTATGTTGAACCAGGCTTGCATCCCGCGATAAAGACTACTTGGTCGTGGTGGATAAGCTTTTTAATGTGCTGTTGGATTCAGTTTGCCAGTATTTTATTGAAGATTTTTGCATCAATGTTCATCATGGATATTGACCTGTAATTTTCTTTTTTAGTTGTGTCTCTGCCAGGTTTTGGTATTAGGATGATATTGGTCTCATAGAAAGAGTTAGAGAGGATTCCCTTTTTTCATATTGTTTGAAATAGTTTTAACAGAAATGGTACCAGCTTTATTTTGTACATCTGGTAGAATTCAGCTGTGAACCTGTTTGGATCTGGACTTTTTTTGGTTGGTAGGCTATTAATTGCTGCCTTGACTTCTGACCTTGTTATTGGTCTATTCAGGGTTTCAGCTTCTTCCTGGCTTACTCTTGGGAGTGTGCAAGTGTCTAGGAATTTATCCATTTCTTCCAGATTTACTGGTTTATGTGCATAGAGTTGTCTGTAGTAATCTCTGATGGTAGTTTGTATTTCTATGGAATTGGTGGAGTAACCCCTTTATCGTTTTTTTATTGCATCTATTCCATTCTTCTCTCTTTTCTTTTTTATTAGTTTAGCTAGCGGTCTATTTTGTTGATCTTTTCAAATAACCCACTGCTGGATTTCTTGATTTTTTGAAGGTTTTTTTGTGTCTCTATCTCCTTCAGTTCTGCTCTGATCTTAGTTATTTCATGTCTTCTGCTAGCTTTTGAGTTTTTGATTGTGTTCCTCTAGCTCTTTCAATTTTGATGATAGGGTGTTGATTTTAGACCTTTCCTTGCTTCTCATGTGGACATTTATTGCTATAAGTTTCCCTCTAGACACTGCTTTAAATTTGTCCCATAGATTCTGGTAGGTTTTGTCTTCATTCCCATTGGTTTCAAAGAACATTTTTATTCTGCCTTCATTTTGTTGTTTATCCATTCATCATTCAGGAGCAAGTTGTTCAGTTTCCATGTGATTGTGCAGTTTTGAGTGCTTTTCTTAACACTGAGTTCTCATTTGATTGTGCTGTGATCTGATAGACTGTTTGTTACAATTTCTGTTCTTTTGCATTTGCTAAGGAGTGATTTACTTCCAATTATGTGGTCAATTTTAGAGTAAGTGTGATGTGGTGCTGAGTAGAATGTGTATTCTGTGGATTTGGGGTGGAGTGTTCTGTAAATGTCTATTAGGTCTGCTTGGTCCAGATCTACATTCAAGTCCTGGATATTCTTCTTGATTTTCTGTCTCATTGATCTGTCCAGTGTTGTCAGTGGAGTGTTAAAATCTCCCACTATTATTGTGTGGGAGTGTAAGTCTCTTTGTAGGTCATTAAGAACTTGCTTTATGTATCTGGGTGCCCCTGTATTGGGTGCATATATATTTAGGACAGTTTGCTCTTCTTGTTGCGTTGATCCTTTTACTATTATATAATGCCCTTCTTTGTCTCTTTTGATTTTTGTTGGTTTAAAGTCTATTTTGTCAGAGACTAGGATTGCTACTCCTGCCTTTTTTTGCTCTCCATTTACTTGGTAGATCTTCTTCCATCCCTTTATTTTAAGTCTATGTGAGTCTTTGAATGTGAGTTGGGTCTCCTGTATACAGCAAGCCAATGGGTCTTGACTTTTTATCCAGTTTGCCAGTCTGTGTCTTTTGATTGGGGCATTTAGGCCATTTACATTCAACGTTAATATTGTTATGTTTGAATTTGATCCTGCCATTTTGTTACTAGCTGGTTGTTTTGTCCATTAGTTGATATGGTTTCTTCATTGCATCATTATTTTTTTACCATTTGGTATGTTTTTTTCAGTGGCTGGTACTGGTTCTTCGTTTCCTGCCTTATAAGAACTGCCTTCAGGAGTTTTTGTAAGGCAGGTCTTATAGCAATGAAATCTCTCAGCAATTACTTGTCCATAAAGGATTTTATTTCTCCTTCACTTATGAAGCTTAGTTTGGCCTGATATGAAATTCTGGGTTGTAAGTTCTTTTCTTTAAGGATGTTGAATATTGGCCCCCACTCCCTTCTAACTTATAGAATTTCTGCTGAGAGATCTGCTGTAAGTTTGATGTTCTTTCCTTTGTGGGTGACTTGACTGTTCTGTCTGGCTTCCCTTAGGATTTTTTCCTTTGTTTCAACCCTGGTAAATATGATGATTATGTGCCTTGAGATTGCTCTTCTTGAGGAATATCTTTGTGGTGTTGTCTGTATTTCCTGGATTTGTATGTAGGCCTGCATTGTTAGGTTGGGGAAGTTCTCTTGGATAATATCCTAAAGTTTTTTCCATCTTGGATTCATTCTCCCCATGACATTCAGGTATGTCGATCAATTGTAGGTTAGGTCTTTTCACATAATCCCATATTTCTTAGAGGCTTTGTTTGTTTCTTTTCACTCTTTTTTCTCTAATCTTGCCTTCTAATTTTATTTTATTGATTTGATCTTCCATCTCTGATATCCTTTCTTCTGCTTGATTGATTCAGCTATTGAAACTAGTGCATGCCCCACGAAATTCTCGTGCTGTGTTTTTCAGCTCCATTTAGTCACTTATGTTCTTCTCTAAACTGGTTATTCTAGTTTGCATTTCATCTAACCTTTTTTCAAGGTTCCAAATTTCTTTGCATTGGGTTAGAACATGGTCTTTTGACTCAGAGAAGTTTGTTATTATCCATCTTCTGAAGCCTCCTTCTGTCAATTCATCAAACTCATTTTCAGTCTTGTTTTGTTCCCTTGATGGTGAGGAGTTCTGATCCTTAGGAGGGGAAGAGGTGTTCTGGTCTTTGAAGGTTTCATCCGTTTTGCACTGTTTTTTTTTTCCCCCATCTTCGTGGATTTATCTCCCTTTGATCTTTTTTTTTATTGCATTTTAGGTTTTGGGGTACATGTGATGAACATGCAAGATTGTTGCATAGGTACACACGTAGCAGTGTGGCTTACTGCCCTCCGTCCCCTCACCTGTATATGTCATTTCTCCCCATGCTATCTCTTCCCATCTCCCCACCTCCCTGCCCCTCCACCATTTCCCCCCAATGGACCCCAGTGTGTAGTGCTCCCCTCCCTGTGTCCATATGTTCTCATTGTTCAACACCTGCCTATGAGTGAGAATATACGGTGTTTGATTTTCTGATCTTGTGTCAGTTTGCTGAGAATGATGGTTTCCAGGTTCATCCATGTCCCTACAAAGGACGTGAACTCATCGTTTTTGATGGCTGCGTAATATTCCATGGTGTATATGTACCACATTTTCCCTATCCAGTCTATCATCGTGGGGCATTTGGGTTGGTTCCAGGTCTTTGCTATTGTAAACAGTGCTGCAATGAACATTCGTGTGCACGTGTCCTTGTAGTAGAATGATTTATAATCCTTTGGATATATACCCAGTAATGGGATTGCTGGGTCAAATGCGATTTCTATTTTTAGGTCCTTGAGGAATCGCCACACTGTCTCCCACAATGGTTGAATTAATTTACATTCCCACCAACAGTGTAAAAGTGTTCCTATTTCTCCACATCCTCTCCAGCATCTGTTGTTTCCCGATTTTTTAATGATCGCCATTCTAACTGGTGTGAGATGGTATCTCAATGTGGTTTTGATTTGCATTTCTCTGATGACCAGTGATGATGAGCATTTTTTCATATGTTTGTTGGCCTCCTGTATGTCTTCTTTTGTAAAGTATCTGTTCATATCCTTCGCCCATTTTTGAATGGGCTTGTTTGTTTTTTTATTGTAGATCTGCTTTAGTTCTTTGAAAATTCTGGGTATCAGCCCCTTGTCAGATGGGTAGGCTGCAAAAATTTTTTCCCATTCTGTTGGTTGCCGATTCACTCTACTGACTGTTTCTTTTGCCGTGCAGAAGCTGTGGAGTTTGATTAGGTCCCATTTGTCTATTTTGGCTTTTGTTGCCATTGCTTTTGGTGTTTTGGTCATGAAGTCCTTGCCTACACCTATATCCTGAATGGTTTTGCCTAGATTTTCTTCTAAGGTTTTTATGGTATTAGGTCTGATGTTTAAGTCTTTAATCCATCTGAAGTTAATTTTGGTGTAAGGTGTCAGGAAGGGGTCCTGTTTCTGCTTTCTGCACATGGCTAGCCAGTTTTCCCAGCACCATTTATTAAACAGGGACTCCTTCCCCTATTGCTTGTTTTTGTCAGGTTTGTCGAAGATCAGATGGTTGTAGGTATGTTGTAATTCCTCTGAGACCTCTGTTCTGTTCCATTGGTCTATATCTCTGTTTTGGTACCAGTACCATGCTGTTTTGATTACTGTAGCCTTGTAGTATAGTTTGAAGTCCAGTAGTGTGATGCCTCCTGCTTTGTTCTTTTTGCTTAGAATTGACTTGGCTATACGGGCTCTCTTTTGGTTCCATATGAAGTTTAAGGTGTTTTTTTCCAGTTCTGTGAAGAAGGTCATTGGTAGCTTGATGGGAATAGCGTTGAATCTGTAAATTACTTTGGGCAGTATGGCCATTTTCACGATGTTGATTCTTCCTAACCATGAACATGGAATGTTTCTCCATCTGTTTGTATCCTCTCTTATTTCGTTGAGCAATGGCTTGTAATTCTCCTTGAAGAGGTCCTTTACGTTCCTTGTTAGTTGTATTCCTAGGTACTTTATTCTCTTTGTAGCAATTGTGAATGGCAGTTCGTTCTTGATTTGGCTCTCTTGAAGTCTATTACTGGTGTATAGGAATGCTTGTGATTTTTGCACATTGATTTTGTATCCTGAGTCTTTGCTGAAGTTGTTTATCAGTTTCAGGAGACTTTGGGCTGAGATGATGGGGTCTTCCAGATATACAATCATGTCATCTGCAAATAGAGACAATTTGATTTCTTCCTTTCCAATTTGGATACCCTTTATTTCTTTTTCTTGCCTGATTGCTCTGGCTAGAACTTCCAGTACTATATTGAATAGGAGTGGTCAGAGAGGGCATCCTTGTCTAGTGCCAGATTTCAAAGGGAATGCTTCCAGTTTTTGCCCATTCAGTATGATATGGGCTGTTGGTTTGTTGTAAATAGCTTTTATTGTTTTGAGATACATTCCATCAATACCTAGTTTGTTGAGGGTTTTTAACATAAAGGGTTGTTGAATTTTGTCAAAAGCCTTCTCTGCATCAATCGAGATAATCATGTGGTTTTTGTCCTTTGTTCTGTTTATGTGGTGAATTACGTTTATGGACTTGCGTATGTTGAACCAGCCTTGCATCCCCGGGATGAATCCTACTTGATCATGGTGGATGAGCTTTTTGATATGCTGTTGCAATCGGTTTGCCAGTATTTTATTGAAGATTTTTGCATCTATGTTCATCATGGATATTGGCCTGAAATTTTCTTTTCTTGTTGAGTCTCTGCCGGGTTTTGGTATCAGGATGATGTTTGTCTCGTAAAATGATTTGGGAAGGATTCCCTCTTTTTGGATTGTCTGGAATAGTTTCAGAAGGAATGGTATCAGCTCCTCCTTGTATGTCTGGTAGAATTCAGCTGTGAACCCATCTGGACCTGGGCTTTTTTTGGGTGGTAGGCTCTTTATTGCTGCCTCGACTTCAGACCATGTTATTGGTCTATTCAGGGTTTCGGCTTCTTCCAGGTTTAGGCTTGGGAGGATGCAGGTGTCCAGGAATTTATCTATTTCTTCCAGGTTTACTAGTTTATGTGCATAGAGTTGTTTGTAATAATCTCTGATGATGGTTTGGATTTCTGTGGAATCTGTAGTGATATCCCCTTTATCGTTTTTTATTGCATCAATTTGGTTATTCTCTCTTTTCTTTTTTATTAATCTGGCTAGTGGTCTGTCTATTTTGTTGATCTTTTCAAAAAACCAGCTCCTGGATTTATTGATTTTTTGAAGAATTTTTTGTGTCTCTATTTCCTTCAGTTCTGCTCTGATCTTAGTTATTTCCTGTCTTCTGCTAGGTTTTGAGTTTTTTTTTAATCTTGCTCCTCTAGCTCTTTCAATTTTGATGATAGGGTGTCAATTTTAGATCTCTCCTTTCTTCTCATGTGGGCACTCATTGCTATATATTTTCCTCTAGAGACTGCTTTAAATGTGTCCCAGAGATTCTGGTATGTTGTGTCTTCGTTCTCATTGGTTTCGAAGAACATCTTTATTTCTGCCTTCATTTCATTGTTTATCCAGTCAACATTCAAGAGCAAGTTATTCAGTTTCCATGAAGCCGTGCGGTTCTGAGTTAGTTTCTGCATTCTGAGTTCTAACTCGATTGCACTGTGGTCTGAGAGACTGTTTGTTATGATTTCTGTTCTTTTGCATTTGCTGAGGAGTGATTTATTGCCAATTATGTGGTCAATTTTAGAGTAGGTGTGATGTGGTGCTGAGAAGAATGTATATTCTGTGGATTTGGGGTGGAGAGTTCTGTAAATGTCTATTAGGTTTGCTTGTTCCAGGTCTGTATTCAGGTCCTGGATATCCTTGTTGATTTTCTGTCTGGTTGATCTGTCTAATATTGACAATGGGGTGTTAAAGTCTCCCACTATTATTGTGTGGGAGTCTAAGTCTCTTTGTAAGTCATTAAGAATTTGCCTTATGTATCTGGGTGCTCCTGTATTGGGTGCGTATATGTTTAGGATCGTTAGCTCTTCTTGTTGCAGTGGTCCTTTTACCATTATGTAATGTCCTTCTTTGTCTCTTTTGATCTTTGTTGCTTTAAAGTCTATTTTATCAGAGATGAGAATTGCAACTCCTGCCTTTTTTTGCTCTCCATTTGCTTGGTAGATCTTCCTCCATCCCTTTATTTTGAGCCTTTGTGTATCCTTGCATGTAAGATGGGTTTCCTGGATACAGCACACTGATGGGTTTTGGCTTTTTATCCAATTTGCCAGTCTGTGTCTTTTGATTGGGGCATTTAGTCCATTTACATTTAAGGATAGTATTGTTATGTGTGAATTTGATACTGTCATTTTGATGCTACCTGGCTGTTTTGTTGGTTAGTTGATGCAGATTCTTGATTGCGTTGATGCTCTTTTACCATTTGGTGTGTTTTTGGAGTGGCTCTACTGGTTGTTCCTTTATATGTGTAGAGCCTCTTTCAGGAGTTCTTGTAGGGCAGGTTTGGTGGTGATGAAATCTCTGAGCGCTTGCTTGTTCAAAAAGAATTTTATTTTTCCTTCACTTATGAGGCTTAGTTTGGCTGGATAGGAGATTCTGGGTTTAAAGTTCTTTTCTTTAAGGATGTTGAATATTGGCCCCCACTCTCTTCTGGCTTGTAGGGTTTCTGCTGAGAGATCTGCTGTGAGTCTAATGGGATTCCCTTTGTGGGTAACCCGACCTTTCTCTCTGGCTGCCCTTAGCATTTTCTCTTTCATTTCAACCCTGGTGAATCTGACGATTATGTGCCTTGGGGTTGCTCTTCTTGAGGAATATCTTTGTGGTGTTCTCTGTATTTCCTGGAATTGAATATTGGTCTGCCTTGCTAGTTTGGGGAAGTTTTCCTGGATAATACCCTGAAGAGTATTTTCCAGCTTGGATTCATTCTCTTCATCACATTCAGGTACACCTATCAGACGTAGATTAGGTCTTTTCACATAGTCCCACATTTCTTGAAGATTTTGTTCATTCCTTTTTGCGCTTTTTTCTCTGTTCTTGCCTTCTGTTTTTATTTCATTGAGTTGATCTTCGACCTCTGATATCCTTTCTTCTGCTTGGTCGATTCGGCTGTTGAAGCTTGTGCATGCTTCACGAAGTTCTCATGTTGCGTTTTTCAGCTCCATCAATTCATTTATACTCCTCTCTATGCTGTCCATTCTCGTCAGCAGTTCGTCCAATCTTTTTTCAAGGTTCCTCTTTTCTTTGCGTTTGGTTAGAACATGTTCTTTTAGCTCACTGTAGTTTCTTACTACCCACCTTCTGAAGTCTGATTCTGTCATTTCATCACCCTCCTTCTCCATCCTGTCTGGTTCCCTTGCTGGTGAGGAGTTGTGTTCCCTTTTAGGAGGAGAGGTGTTCTGGTTTTGGGAGTTTTCATCCTTTTTGCACTGGTTTCTTCCCATTTTTGTGGGTTTATCCACCTGTTGTCTGTCTCTGTCCCAGGGAGTTGGAGCTTTATGAGTTTCTGTTGCACTACTGCCTTTTTTTTTTGATTTTTCTTTCAGGTCGGACCCGCCCAGCTAGCAGCACGCCTAGCCACTGCCTGCCCACAGGGGCTTTGCTGAGCTGCTGTGGGCTCCACCCAGCTGCCCTGAGCTCTTCCCTGTAGTCCTTTTTATATGGGCATAGTAGTTAGAACTGTCTCGGCAATGGTGGCCCCGCCTCTGTTATGGCGGACTCTCTCTGTTGTGGCAGGTTGCCTTGGCAACGGCAGCCTGCCTCCGTAGGGGTGGAGAGTCTCAGTAATGGCAGAACCCCCTCCCCCACCGAGCCCGACCGTCCTGGTTCAGCTGTGCTTGTTTTGAAGGACTCAACCCAGAGGGTTTCCAATTACTGTTTTTGTTTTCATTGTTGTTGGGGGTGGAGGGGTGGGACCAGCCGAGCCTGATCATCTGGCTCCCTGACTCAGAGTCTTTCTTTTAGGTTGAAGGACCCCGTGTTCCAGTCACTTGTTGAAAAGGCGCCGGGATCTCCCGTGCTGCGACTCACGGAGTCGGCTCGAACTGTGGTGCCGGCTCCTGGTGGATTTTTTGCCTATGAATCTCCTGGCCTGGCTCGCTATTTCAGATGAATGGGCAACTCTGCCGTCTCAGGGCTCTGCTCGCCAGCTAAGAGGGCTCCCAGACCAGTGGCTTTTGTATGGAGAACCGCAGCAACAGGGAGTGGTCACAGCAGCCGCGCGGGCAGAATCAGCCCCATGGGGGCCAAAACAGCCGCACCGGCTGGGACTGCGACGCTGGCGACCCCTCTGCCTGGATATCTCCTGGTCTGTGGGCAACAAGAGTTCGTCTGGAAATGCGGCGTCCACTCACCCTCTGCACTTTCACTGGGAGCTGAAGTCCTGCGCTGTTCTTAGGCGGCCATCTTCCCAGCATTCCCCACCTTTGATCTTTGAAGTTGGTGATTTTGGGAGAAATCTGAGTGGATGTTCTTTCTGTTGCTGTTGGAGCTGTATCTTTTTTGAGCTGTAGAGGCACTGCTGGGCTTCCTCAGATTCAACCAGGTTGCTGGGTGGGTGGTCTTCCCCTGGGGATTGTTTGTAGGTGAAATTAGCTCTGCCTTCCCAATGGCATCTCTCCTTCCCTGAGCTCTGTCTTCTTGGTTGGGGTCAAACTGGTGTATTTGCTGCCAAGCTCTCTGGTGCATGGGCTTCAGTTTGAGTTTTTTTTGGGGGGTGGGGCCTACCAGGCCTTATGACCTGTTTCCCAGCTTTCAACTCTGTCTCTTTCTGTGGGACCGATTGTTCCATCCTGCTGGCATCGGTCCAAACTTCCGCCCAGGTCTGTTGGACAACTTGTGGCACCAGGTGGGAGCCATTGTTCAGATTTGCATCGACAACCCATGGAACCCCTCAGTCTGGAGGGGCTCTCGTGGACCCTGGGTTGTAGGAGGGATGAGGTTAGCACAGGATCCGAATTGGAGCACCAAGGGGGTGAAGTCCCCAACCCTCTGAGCCAGCTGCACATTCCAGGTGGGGATGTGCCCCATCCTGCCTTTCTTCATTCTCCCTGGGCAGCTCTCAGCCTGCTTTGGCTCCTTCCCTGGATTATTTTAAGAGTCCTTCCAGTCCCCCCCAAAATGAACCCAGCACAGCAGTCCTCTAGCCCTTTGTGTCTCATTTGCTGTGAGCTATATTCCAGTCTTGCCTCCTCTCGGCCATCTTGACACTGCCTCCTTGACTGCTTTTTAAAATCAAGAATTTAGGAGAAGATATTGGTTGCAGAAAATTGTGGCTGAGGCACATGCCAATCACTGAGTTTCATTAATTGGAGGTGAGTTATCATAATGGTATTAATGTTTACATTAGGTATGCTCCAGTCCCTTTGGAAATTACTTAGTGGGAACATCCATTTATATTTTAGAAGCAGAAGTGGAAACCAGCACACTTGAATTTTCTTGTCTGCAGAAACTTTTATATTAGTGGCATATAGCAATATACTTTACCTACAAATCCTAATCTCTTTTAGGAGTGTGGAAGAAGATTTAAAGCTGTTTTCCATTTGCCCATGATTGTCTTTGGAAACATAGTTGCTTGAGGACAAAGTGTGTATGTAACTGGGAATGCATGCTTAGTGGATAACAACATTTACATTTACAATACAGTTTGAATAAACACTCCAATAAATGCATTAGGTGCAATACAAGAGGAAATATTTATTTATTTTTTTCTGAGTTTTGCGACACATGTCAATGTGAAGCTTACACAATGGATAAGATTGTTTTCTGTATTTTCAGTATACGAATGTCAAACCTGGAGCCTTTTTAATTGCAAAAGTGGCCTCCTTGGCATTAAATAAATCTTGCATAGATTATGACATTCATTCTACCTACAGCCTAAGAGCTCATTCTGGAAGAGGTGAGCTTGTGTTTTATACCTAAGCCTTAGCTTACATGTTATACACACACACACTTTCCTAAGTACAAGCCAAGTTAAACATCATTTCATTGTAACCTTAAAAAATTTTTCAGCATAATGACTGGCCGTGATATGAATAAGTGTTCCAAAAAAACCCTTCAACAGATCTATTCTCATGCTTCATTTACATTATTCCCAGAGCACAAATAGTAAGATATTAAAACTGGATAAGACTGTCAAATGAGATTCACTCACCTGACAGTTTTGTCACTTTAAATTGCTTTGTTGTTTATGCCATGGTTGCAATCTCAGCACTGTTACTTGTTAATTGCTTAGTCAATGCAATTGTATCACAACACATTTATTAGGATTTTAAGAGAAGAACTGTCTCTCACTTGGATATGAAATTACTTTGATGGATCGAAGGTGATTATTATCATTAAATGTGACAAGCACAAAATAAAAATTCTAGTTTTAAATTCCTCTGCAGTAAAGGTGCAATAAAATTCTGTATGAAGACTTCTACTAAAGAAATGAAACATTATGTGAGCAGATTACCACCAAATCTCATCAAATGAAATATTTTTTGAATAATTGAGAAGTGAAGAACACTTTAAATATTGGTTGTTAAACTCAAACAAACACATTGTACTTATTAGCATGTAACTTATAAATATATTCATGAGTGTGTGCGTGTGGTCAGATGTGTTGAGTGTTTACTGTGATATCAGTACTGGATTCATGATACTGAAGTCTTCCATAGCTTTCTTAGACCCTGCCAATGGAGTTATCCTGTTCTTCATTTTGAATTCAGCTTTGGTCATATGCATTTTTTAACCATTTTGTATCTGTGTTTACATTATCTTCTTCATTTAAAATCAAATCCTAAATAATTTACACCTTTTCAGGTAGCAGAATGTAGTAGAAAAATACGGTAGATAAGTGTCTAAAATTGAACTCATTATCTCCCCCACCTTGTCTTCTGTATTCCCTTGAGATTTATTCCTTTTCTTAAATATTTATGTTATTTGTAAATATTACATATTTGAATTATTGGCTCAGGTTCCAAATCTTACCATTATCTTTTACTTCTTGCCCTTCCTTATTTCATATGTGCCACTCATCACCAAATCTTTTCCATTCTCCTATGTGCATCTGACACTCCTCTATACTCATTACTATTTTCAGTTCAGGTCCAGACTCACATTATTTCTTCTTCCCTAGATTGGTTTATTGACCTTCAAACTTCACCTTCAGCTTGGTCCATGTTTTAACACCTAAGAAAGGCCCATAGCACTTTTAGGTTACACTGTTGCAACACCAGCATTTGTTTCTGAATTATAAATCTGAACTTGTTACTCTTTGCTTAAATTTGCCAGTGGATTCCTATTAACTACAAGGTCAAATACAAATTTGTTGTCTTATAATATCTCATAGATTCTTGGTATTGATCGAGTGCAGTCCTTCATTGCATTGTGTTATTCTCCAATACCTTTACTTGTCCCTATGTTATGAAAATATTCACCCATATATGATTCCTTGAGCCAGTCATTGCATTTTGTGATATAGCTTGTTTGTTTTCTCTCTTCTCCTTGTATAGCTGTTAAACTATGGGTTCCTTGGAAATTCATGATATACTATGTATTATATTTAGTTTCTTTATCCACTATTTTTCCAACGTGCCTTAAAGATCTATCAGTATTTATGGTAGCAATTGATATTTATTAAGTGCCTGTTATATGGCTGGCATGGTTCTACATGCCTCATGTAATTTTTGTAACTAACTCATAAAGTTTGTAGTCTCGCTCATGATGAGGGACAAACTGGAAGCAGTGAGATTAGGATTTTAACCAAGCAGTTCTGCATCAGATCCTGGGGTCTCAACCTTGCATTATGTGTTCACCCCATTGGAAATGATTTATGTAGATACCAGTCTCCTCTTCTGGAATGTGAACTTGTTATATTTGGGAACTATTCTCTATGTTTTTATTCCCTGAGCATAAAATGGAACTAAACTTAGAATAGACATTCAGTCCATATGTGCTGAGTAAATGACTAGGAATTAATCATAGGTCCACCTTCTACCTTTTGAATCATTTGGAAAACTCCCTCAACATTTTAGAAAATAAAATTCTTTTGTATGTGCAAAATTGGAATTAAAATGCCTGCCAATATTTCAGAGTGCTCATGGGAAAAATAAATAAGATAATAAGGTAAAGGTGTTTGAAGACATCAAGAGTTATGCAAATGAATGAGAAGGACATATTTTTATGAGTAATAATCCAATATATTGAACAACATGTCAAGATCTGCTATATACAAGACTATTATTGGTGATATTGGAAATATAAAATGAATATCATGTAATGCTTACTCTTCAGGTATTTAGAATCAGGAATCATCACTAAGTAATTATAAATGATTTTTCCTTTTTAAGTACACAGTCTTAATAGAGATTGCGGATCACCTTAACCAAAGACATATAGAAAATTAATTTGATTCATTCATTCATTTGTGCTCATTCTTTCAGTGAATATTGATGCTGCCCACTGATATGCACACTGATAGGACCTGGAGATACAGTGGTGAGGAAGTCAGACAAAGTCCCTGCTATGTGAAGATGAAAGGTAAAGGATATGTAAATTCAGACTACAGAAAAAAAAAATTAAAAGGACACAGAGTGATAGGATACATGAAACTATTTTACTTAGGTTGTCTTTTCTTTGAGAAGATGATTAATCTTAAGTTTTTGGGGTAAACATCACTAGACTTGATAATACAATATCCCTTTGCCACGACTATTGATTTAACAAGATGTAGTGGAGATGGTCAATGATCAGCCAATATCTCCTTTGTTCCCTTTACCAGTTTTGTGCATGCCAGCTTGATTTGAAATGGTCAAGATCTGTGAATTTGGGCTGCTGGCACACACTTTGCCAGCTCAGCAATAGCTGGTTGTTAATGACCACTGCAGGTAGCCTTTAATCAATAACATGGGTGTATTGGGGTATAATATCCCTTGGGGTAATTATACTATTATTCAGGATAATTCTGGAGGATGCATTTTACACTATTTTTCAGGTGTAAAGCTTTAGTTGTCCACTGTGGCAGCTTCTTTCACAACATACTCCATACTTGCATTAAGCAATCAAGAAGACTCAAAGCAGCAGTATGATGGTAACCGCTAACTTGGTTTGCCATGCTTCCATAGATTTGAATGTTAAGGAGAAAATGAACTCTAATGACTAGAGAGCTTATTACTTAGGCAGATAGTAAAAGCAAGATCAAACTGGTATTGGCTCCCAATGTCGTGACCACATCACAAGGCAGAAAGTCGCATGCCTCACCAGAAAGAGACAAGCTTCATAGCAGGCTTCTACAAGGTAGGGTTCTCCTGTAAGATAAGGACACAGGTGAAAAGTGGTTATGTGATGGCTTTGCACAAGCTGCTTATTTCCTCATGCTCTTGGGAGGATTACAGGTTGTTCCACTAAGACTCGGGTAGGATAGTGATGGAGCTTTCCTTTTTTTTTTTTTTTGTACTGGGATACACACAAGGCCATCATAGCACCACATTACCACATTCCCCATCAGCTTATCAATATCCCCACTCCCCCACAACACCACCTCCTTCCTCTTCTGGTATCTCTTCACCTCCCAAATAACCTCTTTGTATTCAGTCTTTGTCTCAGAGACTGGTTTTAAGCAGTACAGGGGACCCGACAAAGACATTACATCTACAATTACATCCAGGACAGCTTGACCGGACATGGTGACTAACACATGTAATCCCAGCACTTTGGGAGGCCAAGGCAGGTGGATCATTTGAGGTCAGGAGTTCGAGACCAGCCTGGCCAATATAGTGAAACCTCATATCTACTAAAATTTTAAAAATAACCTGGGTGTAGTGGCATATGCCTGTAGTACCAGCTACTTGGGAGGCTGAGGTGGAAGAATCGCTTGAACCCTGGAAGCAGAGGTTGCAGTGAGCCAACATCACACGACTGCACTCCAGTCTGAGAAACAGAGTAAGACTCTATCTCAGAAACCAAAACAGAAGCAAAAAAACAAAAACAAAAACAAAAAACACAACAGAAAAATAAAGTTGACTAGAATGTGGAGAAATAGGAACAATTTTACACTGCTGGTGGGAGGGTAAATTAATTCAACCATTGTGGAAGACAGTGTGGTGATTCCTCAAAGATCTAGAAATAAAAATACCATTTGACTGAGCAATCCCATTATTGGATATATGCCCAAAGGATTATAAATCATTTTATTATAAAGACATATGCACAGGTATGTTTATTGAGGCACTGTTCACAATAGCAAAGACTTGGAAGCAACACAAATGCCCATCAAGAATAGACTGGATAAAGAAAATGTGGCACATATACACCATGGAATACTATGTACCATAAAAAAGGATGAGCTCATGTCCTTTGCAGGGACATGGATGAATCTGGAAACCATCGTTCTCAGCAAACTGAAACAAGAACAGAAAACTAAACACTGCCTGTTTTCACTCATAGGTGGGTGTTGAACAATAAGAACACAGGGACACAGGAAGGGGAACATCACACATCGGGGTCTGGGGTGTGGGGGGATAGGGGAGGAATATCAGAAGGTGGGGGGATTGGGGAAGGATAACATTATGTAGGAGAAATACCTCATATGGGTGATGGGGGGATGGGTGCAGCAAACCACCACCATGGCGTGTGTATACCTGTGTAACAAATCTGCACAATCTGCACATGTACCTCAGAACTTAAAGTATAACAGTAATAATAATAATAATAATAATAATAATAATAATAAAGAAAGCTGACTTTACAGAACTGTTAGAATGATTTTACTATGTTGCAGTTCTGAGCCGAGACACAGAATTTGCAAGATTCACCTTGATTCAAGTTACAGAATGTGCATGTGTTTTGAAAAGGAAAAACAGCAATAAATCTATTCCACAAAATATTTGTATTGTGAAAGACAGAATCCCTTTTAATTTTTGTGAAGAAGAAAACAACTTTTGAATGAAAAATTTCAACATCGGGGTTTAAGTATGAATGATTCAGGAAGTTTCGTATTACTTTAAGAAAAAAATGAAGCAGATGCATGCAGGTATCAGTGTGGACATTTATGGTATAAACATTTACAAATGGATTGTGTATGCAAAATTGCAGTAGGGCTCTTGAAAATCTGTGACATGAACAGATCCCTTTCCAGGCAGAAGCCATATTTTTTTTCCTAGCATTGTCAATACCTGCTGTGCACAGGTGGTTTGGGCAGTTGGGGGCTCTTGCACATAAATATTGTTATTCAGATCCGAATTTAAGCATGCAGATTTCACATCTTCCAAGGGTCTTAGTGTTTGAACCTACATATTTCTGACTTCAGGGCCCCTACTCTTTGCATTTTGCTATACTTTTTTCTAATACCTATCAATAGCTGGAAACAATAATAACAGTAATAACAGCTAATATTTATTGGACAATTGCTTTGTGCTAGACACAATTCTAAGTGTTTTATGTATATCAACTCCTTTAATTCTCATACCAACTTTTGACGTAGGTCTTATTTCTATCCCCATTATTATTTTAGGAAACTTGAGCATAGTGAGGCTAAGTTACTTTCCCAAAGTCAGTGATCTAATACATGGTAAAGGCACTATTTAAATTCATGCAGTTCAATGGAGCATTTGATTTTAAATACTACTCTTCTATTTTACCAGATTATTTCAAATGGTGTTATTGAAAGTACAGTTTAAAATCCATATTTGATAGTTGTACAAATTCTTTCTCTAGGGTACCTGTCAAAATGCTTTAAATTTTAAATCTATGTGTAAAATTTAAAAGACAAGATTATTTAAAACAGCTTTCCTTATAATGTTAATGTCTGAATGCAGAAATCTTATTTGAGAATTGACCTAAAATAGTAGGATCTGACAGTGCTGATAAAAAAAAGTGTGTTAGAAACAACGAAAATCAATGTTAAGATGCACCATTTCTCTTGAGATAAAAAATAAATTAATAAAACACAATCGTTTCTAAAATCAAAAACATGTTTGTTTTTTCCCACATTGCTATTAACTCAGTGCTTAAAAAATAATCCATTCTTAGTATCTGTTAGAGTTCAAAGATGTTAATTATAAAATTGTTAGTTGAAGTCAATAATTTAAAAATGTTAGTTAAAACCAAATTGTCATCTGGCTTCGCTCTAATTAGGATTATTTAGAACTTTGCTAATTTGAATAGGTAAACTCCTCAATATAAGAGCAGATTTCTACACATAAATGGCAATAACATCAAAACTAGATGATGATTGTTTTTCAGTGTGGGTAGGATGGGAGGAGGAAGGAAGCTACAATTATTAAATGATGATAATATATAGATAATAAACAGAAAAAAGTTAGCCAGAAGACATCGGTTTTCCTGAACTTGATAACCTGTTTAACTCAAAAACATTCTCCTTGAGAATGTAGAAAGGAGATTATAGCTGAGCCCATTGGTGCCAGTGTGTAAGATTTAGGGCTGAACATTAGTGTAACCGATTTTCTTGAATTCACTTTACCACCTGCCATCCTTTGGAGGCATATTCCCCAGTAAGCACATATATATGGGCTGGGGCATATTGAACTAACTCTTTTAGTATCACTTAATTTATCATAAAAATAGACTAACATTAGAAGGGAGAAGCATATGGGATGAATCCAACCCATGGCAAAAGAGAAAGTCGGCAGGGATAGACCTAGAAAAAGATCATAGCAATTCTGATTTCTGACTACTGGCACTAATTACTAGAGTTAATGCTACTTAATAGGCACAGGTATACAATAGACGATCAGTTTGTCATTCCTATTCTGATTCAATAATAATTGTTCACCATTTCTGCCTATGAGCAAAAAGCCTCTTATCGATTCCTTTCTAAAATAGAGACAGAGTTTTGCACCAACAGTTTCTTAGTAGCAAGCAGTAGATATAAACTCCAGCTAATTTTAGCAGAATAGAAATTTATTAAAGGGCTATTAGAGAGCTCTCAGTGTAGTTGGCAGAAGTGGAGAATCAGATTAAGTGCTTAAAAGCAGGATTTACACCCAAGCCACATTTCAGCACTCCTCTGATGATAAAACTGTTGCTGCCTTCATTTGTATGAGGTGCCATAGTTTGCATTCTGCCAACATTTCAACCTTATCACAACTGCTAATGCTGCCAAGGAAGAAACCATGCCTCTTACACCATTAGCTTCAGAATTAAAGTCTGACATTGATGCATGCAATTGGCAGAGCCTAGGTCCATTGTTTATACCCTTGCTTCAAGGGACCCCAGGAAGTGGGCTTCTTATCTCTACTCACTTCTGGGATGGGAATCCATTTCTGCTGCTATGAAGACTCATAAAGTGTGGAATTGCCCCATATGGGATGGATGCCCAGATCAAAGTGGCCCAAAGGAATGATGATTGTCTAGTCCATGACATCTTTACATAAAGCGCTTCTAAAGAGCCTCTGGCTTTTGGCCTTGTCAGAAAAATCAAATTAAATAGTTTCTGAAAATGCCTCACTGATTCTTACTGAACTCTGTTGCTCAACTAATAGATCTCTCAGAGATATTGACATGACCTTGAATAAAAATTCCTATACTCATTCATATCTAAGTGGATATCAGTAACTCTCTCAGTTTTAATTAAAAAATTAGATTTTTTTTTTTTTGAGTTGGAGTCTTGCTCTGTCATCCAGGTTGGAGTGCAGTGTCAGGACCTCAGCTCACTGCAACATCCACTTCACAGGTTCAAGTGAATCTCCTGCCTCAGCCTCCTGAGTAGGTGGGACTACAGGAATGCACTCCCATGCAAGGGAAATTTTTGTATTTTTTAGTAGAGATGGGGTTTCACTATACTGGCCAGGCTGGTCTTGAACTCCTGACCTTGTGATCCACCTGCCTTGGCCTCCCAAATTATTGGAATTACAGGCTTGCACCACCACACCCAGGTTCTTAGTATATTTTATCTATAGTCCCAAACTGTCTATCTTCCTTTGAAACTTGTATTTCTAAAATGTTCTCAAAACAGTAAGAATAAGAGAAAATATTATATTGATCAACACTTTTGAATTTCTGTATATATGGAGCATACCTGATTGGGCAGAAAATTTTTATGTCATGAAATTCAATTTTTCATCAGATATAATATTTGAAATAAATAAATATAGTCTCAAAATTGGTTTTCCAGCTGCAAGCAATAATTATTTTCTTAAGTGATATATATTTTCATAACATTAACATAGGGAAATGTCCATTCAACAAAATTTACCTAAAATGGTAGCTGGATTAACATTGTTAAGGTTTCTGTTATACAGTCTGTGCACTTTTAATTGTTTTTTTCTTCTTTTTGTTTTAAATTATACTTTAAGGTCTGGGATACACGTGCAGATCTTCCAGGATTGTTACATAGGTATACACATGCCATGAGGGTTTGCTGCCTCGATCCCCCTGTCACCTACATTAGTTAGTTCTTCTAATGTTATCCCTCCCCAACCTCCCCCATCCCCTGCTATCGCTCCCCTAGCCCCCCATCCCCAGCAGACCCCAGTGTGTGGTGTTCCTCTCCCTGTGTCCGTGTGTTCTCATTGTTCAACACCCAGTTATGAATGAGAACATGCAGTGTTTGGTTTTCTGTTCTTGCGTCAGTTTGCTGAGAGTGATGATTTCCAGATTCATCTATGTTCCTGCAAAGGACGTGAACTCATCTTTCTTATGGCTGTGTAGTATTCCATGGTGTATATGTGCTATATATATTTTTTATCCAGTCTATCTTTGATGGGCATTTGGGTTGGCTACAGGTCTTTGCTGTTGTAAACAGTGCTACAATGAGCATACGTGTGCATGTGTCTTTATAATAGATCAATTTATAATCCTTTGGATATATACCCAGTAATGGGATTGCTGGGTCAAATGGTATTTCTATTTCTAGGTCCTTGGGGAATTGCCACACTGTCTTCCACAATGATTGAACTAATTTACACGCCCACTAACAATGTAAAAGCTTTCCTATTTCTCCACATCCTCTCCAGCAACTATTGTCTCAAGATTTTTTTAAATTAAATGTTTTATTTTGAGATAACTGTAGATGTCCATGCAGTTGTAAGAAACAATTCAGAGCCTGTGTTTCATTTACCCAGTTTTCTTCAATGGTAGTATTTTGAAAAGCTGTAGCACAATATCACAAACAGGATAATGACATTGATACAAATCATCTGATATTACTCAGATTTCATGTTTCACTTTGATTTCTCTGTATGTATGTGTTCATATTTATTTCTATACAGTGTTATCCTATGTGTAAGTGCATAAAGACATCACAACTTATGATGCAGAATGTTTCTAACTCCATGAGGATTCTTCATGTTGACCTTCTGTAACCACATTTATTGCCTTTCACACCCCTCCTTTTTTAAATCCCTGGTAGCCACTAATTTCTTTTTCATTCCTACAAGTTTGTCACTTCAATAATATTATATAAGTGGAATTTTATAATATATAATCCTTTGGCTTTTATTCACTCAGCATAATTCTCTAGATATGTATCCAAGTTGTTGCATGTATGTTGCATGTATCAAGAATTCAGTCTTTTTGTTGCTGAGTAAATAGTATTCCATGGTGTGGATGTAATCATAGTTAAACCATCACTCATTGAAGGACATCTGGGTTCTTTTGAGTTTTTAGCTATTTCACATAAAGCAGCTAAGAATATTCATGTACAACTTTTCACATAAATATAAAGTTTTCCTTTTCTGGGATAAATGTTCAAGAGTGTAATTGCTGAGTTGTGTGGTAATGGCATGTTAACTTTTTTAAGAAAGGGTCAAATTGTTTTCCAGAGTGGCTATAATATTTTATATCTTATTGGTGTATAGAAATGTAATTGATTCTGGTATGTTCTTTTATCCTGTGACTTTGCTAAACCCATGAATTAGTTTGAGACTTTTTGTAGATTCCTTGTGATTTTCTTTCTTTTCTTTTTGGAGACAGAATTTTGTCTCCAGAATTTTTAATGATCACCATTCTAACTGATGTGAGACAATATCTGTCTTCTTTTGAAAAGTGTCTGTTCAGATCCTTTGCCCACTTTTTGATGGGGTTGTTTGTTTTTTTCTTGTAAATTTGTTTTAGTTATTTGTAGATTCTGGATATTAGCCCTTTGTCAAATCAGTAGATTGCAAAAATTTTTTCCCATTCTATTGGTTGCTGGTCCACTCTGATGATTGTTTCTTTTGCTGTGCAGAAGCTCTGAAGTTTAATTAGATCCCATTTGTCTATTTTGGCTTTTGTTGCTATTGCTTTTGGTATTTCAGTTATGAAGCCCTTGCTATGCCTATGTCCTGAATGGTATTGCCTAAGTTTTCTTCAAGGGTTTTTATGGTGTTAGGTCTTATGTTTAAATCTTTAGTTCATCTGGAGTTAATTTTTGTATAAGGTGTAAGGAAGGGGTCCAGTTTCAGCTTTCTGCACATGGCTAGCCAGTTTTCCCAACACCATTTATTGAACAGGGAATCCTTTCCCCATTGCTTGTTTTTGCCAGGTTTGTCAAAGATCAGATGGTTGCAGGTGTGTGGCATTAATTCCAAGGCATCTGTTCTGTTCCATTGGTCTATATCTCTGTTTTGGTACCAGTACTATGCTGGTTTGATTACTGCAGCCTTAGAGCATAGTTTGAAGTCATGTGGCATGATGTCTACAGCTTTGTTCCTTTTGCTTAAGATTGTCTTGTCTATGCACACTCTTTTTTGGCTCCATATGAAGTTTAAAGTGTTTTTTTCCAGTTCTGTGAAGGTCAGTTGTAGCTTGATGGGGGTAGCATTGAATCTGTAAATCACTTTGGATAGTATGGCCATTTTCACGATATTGATTCTTCCTAACCATGGAATGTTTTTACATCTGTTTGTGTCTTTTCTTACTTGTTTGAGCAGTGGTTTGTAGTTCTCCTTGAAGAGGTCCTTCATGTCATTTGTTAGTTGTATTCCTAGGTATTTTATTCTTTTTGTAGCAATTGTGAATGAGAGTTCACTCACGATTTGGCTGTTTGTCTATTATTGGTGTATAGGAATACTTGTGAATTTCCTACATTGATTTTGTATCCTGAGACTTTGCTGAAGTTGCTTATCATCTGAAGAAGATTTTGGGCTGAGATGGTGTGGTCTTCTAAATACACAATCATGTCGTCTGGAAATACAGACAACTTGACATTCTCTTCTCCTAATTGAATACCCCTTATTTCTTTTTCTTGCCTGATTGCTCTGTCTAGAACTTCCAATACTGTGTTGAGTAGGAGTGGTGGGAGAAGGCATCCTTGCCTACTGCCAGTTTTCAAAGGGAATGCACTTTCAATTTTTAAAGAACATTCATGTATGTAAACGAAGATGGGGAAAGACTATTGTGTTTCAAACCAGATAAACATGTTTACCAGCTCCAGATCTGCTATCTAACCACTTTCTTAATTTATTTAACCTCTGTGAGTTTATATCCTTGTATCTAAAAATGAGACTGATAGTATCTTTCATGAAGGACTGTGGTAGGAATTATCTGAGAAAAGTCAAAAGTACATTGCATAGCTATGAGTATTTTGTTTTCTCAATAAGGTTTTTGGCTATTTTCATTTTTAGATTAGGGTACTTTAATGTAAACAAAAGGAAATAAGTAAAGGAAAATACCTTTAAGATACTTATGGCATAGACTCTCCACTTTCTAAAAGAAATGGAGGAACATTGCTTGGAGTGTTCACATTCTGGAATCTACAAGGATAACTTAGGCATTTTCTATGAGACATCACACCAGCATGCACACATCAAGGCCACCATCAAGAAATAAAGCTAACATATACACACACATTGAATAAGCTGGGCTGAGGCAGTTAATCATGGGGCAGAAACAGTCAGGTGGAAATGGTCTAAATGATCATAACTACAGAGTCATTATCTAAAAATCAAGTAGTCCAGCCAATGGAACTTTTGGTGATTTTTGTGTGGCACTGACCTAGCATATACAGTGTCTTAGTCCTCAGCTGAGAAATGTGATCAACAGAGAAGCTCACCAGCCACTTCAGAAATAGCACCATTTAATAACTTCACAAAAGGCAGCTAAGGTGGGAAGGACTTGCAAACTTTTGTGCATATGTGTGTACCTGTGTGTGTGTGTGTGTGTGTGTGAGAGAGAGAGAGAGAGAGAGAGAGAGAGAGAGAGAGAGAGAGAGAAAAGAGAGAACTAGTGAGTTTAAGACATTGAATTTCACATTAAGTAGCTTGGCTTAAAAATCTCTTCCCCACTTACTAGCTGTGTAATCTTGGGAATAGTATTTTACCTCTTTTGCTATTATTATTATTGAAATGAAAATTAAAATAGTACTTTTCAAGATGATTACAATGAAAGTTAACTGTATTTGTGCCCAGAAATAATCTAGAACAGTCCCAGTAATTACTTGGTGTCTAATAAATATTGAGTCTTTCAGAATTTCATTATACATGTTATTATTTATCCATTTTGATTGGTTAGTTCCTATTCTGAACACGTATCTAAATAGTTTGAATATTAAGTAAATATTGAAATAATTTTCATTATTTTATTAAATGCTAAATTCTAATAGCTAAAACATTCTGAAAGTCAATAAATATTTTCTAAAAACAAACCTAATGCTTTTCTCCCAAAGGACAGTGTTTCTCTTTCTCCCTCTTTTCACAGCTCATTTATCCTGATACCTAGACATTGTTATTATATTTGAGCTCTTTCTCGAAAGCCCAGCAGGCATTTCCACAAAAGTTCTCTTTGCATGCACTGTTTCCCCTCCTGATCTCCTCTGTGAAATGCAGTTGAATTATTTATGTGTGCCATGCTTATTATTTATGTGCTCCACAAAGTGGAGAGCAAGAGGGAGTACTAACATTTATTCCCCAAGTAGGAGGAGTCAGGAGGAACAAAAAGTGTTAGATCAAAGAAATCACTTAGTAGAATGAAAAGAAAGGAATCTTCTATCAAATACCTTTAGCTCAGGACTCAAGTGACAGGAAGAATATCACTCAAATGAAGGACAAAAATATCTTTCCTGGGGAACCAAGGCCAAGGAATCATGGATTAAATAAAATCAGGTGTAAGATGCTGAATAAAGTTGAAGTCCTGAACTTACTTTGATTATTTGCCTGGGTGAGTCTGATAAGGACTCAACTCCTAATGAGAGAGTCTATTAATAGGGATTGTTTGGTTTTGGAGGGAAGAGATGGAAAGCTGATAAAGTCAGAGAAATTAAGAAAATCACACTACTAAGTGGTTTTGTTCATCCATGGTAGAGCTTTTAGAAACAAACAGCAAATAGAACTCTTCTCCTGCAAAAAATAGTAACATCTTCATTTCCTCTCTCTATCATAGTTAACTATACTGTAGTTATTTTTTTAAAAAAGACTGGAAGACAATCATTCCTATAAACCAATAACAGACAGAGAACTAAATCAAGAGCGATTTCCCATTCACAATTGCTACAAGGGGAATAAAATACCTCGGAATTCAACTAACAAAGGATGTGAAGGACCTCTTCAAGGAGAACTACAAACCACTGCTCAAGGAAATAAGAGAGGACACAAACAGATAGAAAAACATTCCATGCTCAATATTAGGAAGAATCACTATTGTGAAAATGGCCATGCTGCCCAAAGTAATTTATAGATTCAATGCTATCCCCATCAAATTACCACTGGCCTTCTTCACAGAACTGGAAAAAACCACTTTAAACTTCATGTGGAACCAAAAGAGAGCCCACATAGCCAAGGCAATTCTAAGCAAAAAGAACACAGCTGGAGGCATCATGCTGCCGAACTTCAAACTATACCACAAGGCTGCAAAACAGCATGGTACTTGTACCAAAACAGAGCAACAGAACAATGGAACAAAACAGAGGCCTCGGAGGCAATGCCACACATCTACAACCATCTGATCTTTGACAAATCTGACAAAAACAAGCAATGGAGAAAGGATTCCCTGTTTAATAAATGGTGTTGGGAAAACTGGCTAGCAATGTGCAGAAAGCAGAAACTGGACACCTTCCTGACACCTTACACTAAAATTAACTCCAGATAGATTAAGGACTTAAACATAAGACCTAACACCATAAAAACCCTAGAAGAAAACCTAGGCAAAACCATTCAGGACATAGGCATAGGCAAGGACTTCATGACTAAAACACCAAAGTAATGGCAACAAAAGCCAAAATAGACAAATGGGACCTAATCAAACTCCACAGCTTCTGCATGGCAAAAGAAACAGTCAGTAGAGTGAATCGGCAGCCAACAGAATGGGAAAAAAATTTTGCAGTCTACCGATCTGACAAGGGGCTGATATCCAGAATTTACAAAGAACTAAAACAGATCTACAAGAAAAAAAAACAAACAAGCCCATTCAGAAATGGGTGAAGGATATGAACAGACACTTTACAAAAGAAGACATACAGGAGGCCAACAAACATTTGAAAAAATGCTCGTCATCACTGGTCATTAGAGAAATGTAAATCAAAACCACATTGAGATACCATCTCACACCAGTTAGAATGGTGATCATTAAAAAATCTGGAGACAACAGATGCTGGAGAGGATGTGGAGAAATAGGAACACTTTTACACTGTCGGTGGGAGTGTAAATTAGTTCAACCATTGTGGAAGACAGTGTGGTGATTCCTCAGTGACCTAAAAATAGAAATCCCATTTGACCCAGCAACCCTATTACTGGGTATATATCCAAAGGATTATAAATCATTCTACTATAAGGACACGTGCACATGAATGTTCACTGCAGCACTGTTTACAATAGCAAAGACCTGGAACCAACTCAAATGCCCAATGATGATAGACTGGATAGGGAAAATGTGGTACATATACACCATGGAATATTACGCAGCCATCAAAAACGATGAGTTCGTGTCCTTTGTAGGGACATGGATGAACCTGGAAACCATCATTCTCAGCAAACTGACACAAGAGCAGAAAATCAAACATTGCATGTTCTCACTCATAGGTGGGTGTTGAACAATGAGAATGCATGGACACAGGGAGGAGAGCACTACACACTGGGGGCCGTTGGGGAGAAATGGGGGAGGGACAGGGGGATGGGGAGGTGGGAAGAGATAGCATGGGGAGAAATGACAGATACAGATGAGGGGAAGGAAGGCAGCAAACCACACTGCCATGTGTGTACCTATGCAACAATCTTGCCTGTTCTTCACATGTACCCCAAAACCTAAAATGCAATTTTAAAAAAAGCCAAAATATACAAATGGGATCTAATTAAACTTCAGAGCTTCTGTACAGTGAAAGAAACAATCATTAGAGTGAACTGGCAGCCAAAAGAATGGGAAAAAAATTTTCAATCTACTGATTTGACAAAGGGCTAATATCCAGAATCTACAAAGAACTAAAACAGATTTACAAGAAAACAAACAAACCCATCGAAATGTGGGTGAAGGACATGAACAGACACTCTTCAGAAGAAGATATATATGAAGCCAACAAATGTATTAAAAACTGCTCATCATCACTGGTCATTAGATAAATGCAAATCAAAACCACATTGATATATCATGTCATGCCAGTTAGAATGACAATCATTAAAAAATCTGTAGACAAGAGATGCTGGAGAGGATGTGGAGAAATAGGAACACTTTTACACTGTTGGTTGGAGTGCAAATTAGTTCAACCACTGGTGAAGACAGTGTGGTGATTCCTCAAGGATCTAGAAATAGAAATTCCATTTGAACCAGCGATCCCATAGTGGGTATATACCCAAAGGACTATAAATCACTTTGTTGTAAACACACATGTACATGTATGTTCATTGTGGCACTGTTTACAATAGCAAAGACCTGCAACCAACCCAAATGCCCATCAATGATAGACTGGTCAAGGAAAATGTGGCACACATACACCATGGAATACTACGCAGTCATAAAAAAAATGATGAGTTCATGTCCTTTGTAGGGATATGGATGAATCTGGAAACCATCATTCTCAGCAAACTGACACAAGAACAGGAAATCAAACAGGAAATCAAACAGCTCATAGGAGGCTGTTGAACAATAAGAAAACGTGGACACAGGGAGGGGAGCATCATACACTGGGGTCTGTTGGAGGGGTTGGGAGGGACAGTGAGGGGAGAGGGTGGGGAGGGATAACGTGGGGAGAAATGCTACGTATAGGTGAAGGGGGAATGGAGGCAGCAGACCACCTTGCCATGTATGTACCTATGCAACAATCCTGCATGTTCTGCACATGTACTCCAGAGCCTAAAGTACAATTAAAAAAAATAGATGTGAAGATTCTCTGTAATACAAAATTTCATAATATATCACAGCCAATGCCCCAAGCAAACAAAAGGAGAAAGGTTTTGGTTCCTCCTGGTTTCCTGTGAGATTTTGAAATACAACTTCAGAGTATTAATTACAGTCAAGTTAGATGAAACCAAAGGGCTAACCATTGTGTTGATTCAATTTCATAAGGGACTGAAGTTTCACTGAGAATTCATTTCATTTTATTTCTTCTGCAGGTTAAGTTACTGTAAGTATAGAGTGGATTCTGGTAACATGTGTCTATTTTTTTTTAATTGAATGAGTTTTGCAAAGTTGCCTCAGAGAATTTCCAAATTGAAAAGAAGGGATGCATATTGATAGTTTTTATAGAAGAAGTGAACCTAAATACAGACACTGTATCTAGATCAACACAAATCTCTCACTACCCATGGGAAATAATTCAAAAGCGTATGCTAGACCAATGGTGAGTTAGGAACATTATCTTCATAAGAAAGACAGAACATTATACTTACTTCCCATTTCCACTATTAATTCTTTGTTACTTTAGGCAGGTCATCTGGGAGAAGGGATTTAATAATAAGAAAATATGTGTGTCCTTCCTTTCCTAAGTTGGCCAAGGGCACATTTCACTGCTTGAGTTACTCTACTCACTAAGAAATAATTCAAGCTCTGTGCTTTTGCACAATTTATGTTTTAGTTGGAACCAGAGTGTGAAAGGATCTATTTGCCATGCTCATGTTAATTTTGCTTAATATTGGAAGGCCTAAATTTATGCAATTGTAATTTTAAGGCCATAAATTTATAGATAAAATTTATTTCTTAAAATATATTCCATCATATAACATGTTTTATAATGCATAATGATGGGATTCATTATTCCTTATTCTAAATAGCATCTTCTTTTCTATTCTTTGTGTGGTTTGCTGGTAATACCAGTAATTAATTACAAAATATTTGTTGAACATTTTTATGGAGAGAGTATTCAAACTTTCTTTGACTTCTGAAAGCCAAGAACAACCCCTGTCTTAGTTTGTTCTGGCTGCTCTAACAAAATATCTTTGATGAGATAATTTATAAACAACAAATTTATTGCTTACAGATCTAGAGGCTTGTAAGTCCAAGATCAAGGTAGGAGCAGATTCAGTGTTTATTGAAGTCTTGCTTTCCTGCTCCGAAGATTGAACCTACTTGTTGTTTCCTCTCATGGCAGAATGGCGAAAAAGAGATAAATTTCTTCAAGCCTCCTGTAAGGGCTGTAATTTCATTTGTGAGGGTGGAGTTCTTATGACCTTATTATCCCCTAAAAGCCCTACCTCTAAATACTATAGAATTGGAGATTAAGTTTCAACATGATTTGTAAAGGGTCAAAAACATTTAAAGCATAGCAACAACTCCCCACAATCTTACAACTACTCATTACTTTCTCTATGCTCCCTCCATGGGCAATCTCATCCTGTCCAGAATCTCAATTACTAACTAACATCGATGATTTCCAAATGCATACTTCAAGTTCATTCTTCTGAGCTCTAGATCTTTCAGACATTTATAATAGAAAGCTCAGAAATAAATGAATTCACCTAATCTCTTCATATATCCTTTTCTAACTCCCATACACTAGCTCTTCCGTCTGTTGGCTCCAGATTAGTTGATAAGAACATTATCAGACTTGAAACTCAAACAAACATAGCAGCTTTTTTTTGGTTCTTTTATCCCTATGTCCAGTTACCACCTTTCTTGAAGACTACTTTTCAAGTCATTTTTATCATGTTTCTCCTTTCTCTTTTCCTGCTGCCTTGTTTTCATAAACCATTACCTAGAGCAGTGATTTCTAATAAGGGGCACACACATTTTTGAGGGTGGTCCATGGAACGAAGGAAGAACATTTTAGAATATTTGTTTACTTATACATAGAAATGGACAATTATTTCACAATTTACTTTTTGTTTTTAAAACTTCTATATGACCTTTATGACATACAGTTTATGAGTATATTAAAACATGTTATAAAATGTGCATGTAAGAGAGAATGCATGCTCAATATTTACTAACTAAAGTTCATAATAAAAAATGTCTGGAGACAACTGAGCATTGTTTGAATATTCTATCAGGTTATTTGTCTCTGTATTTACATTTTCCAATTTATTTTGCACAATTATTAAAGATATTGCTCATATGAACATTGAATAGAATCTGACTTTTTCTTGACAAAGTAAACTATGTGCTTCATTATGAACTCTAAATCTGCTTTTCCCATTTCCTCTCTCACCATTTGCCCTATCCTATATCCTTTGTGTTGTGCCAGGTGAACATGAGCATTCTGCCAAATATTCTTCCATTCATGATCTGCTGTCTTTTTGTGTGGGCTGAATCTTTTCTTCTTCACCTAGCAAAGTCCTGCTTTTTAAGACCCTGGCCAAATTCACTTCCTCCCGAAGACTTCTCTGACTCTGGAAATAGAGTTAGTCACATTCTTGTGTAAATGTAATAAATGTATGCACAGTGCTATGATAGCATGAACTAGATTCTATTTTAGGTGTCTGTTCAAGATTTTCTCTCTTCCTGTAGTCTGTCTTTAGATTGCATATTATTCATCCTTATGTCATCCACTACTCCCAGTTCATTGTTTGCCATGCAAGACAACTAATCAATTATCTTGCGGAAAATATGTTAATCTAGTGAAAAAATAACAAGAGCTACAGTATTGGGGTGTTATTAGAAATTTCACATTATTTTGATACATCAGCTAAGAGTTATGAAACCAGACTGACATCAAGATCAGTGCATCAGTGGTGTCATGTTAAAACAAAAACACTTTCTTAGTGTATTGGTCTGGGAAGGCCTAAGTTTTCAATTTCATCCATGTTTACAGCATGTTCTTTTAGTTCCTGATGAGTTGAATTTTTCTGCAGAGACATCTACCTATACAGGATAAAATACATGCAATACTGGAACAAACTTTAATAGTATTTCCTATTGCACCAAGACTCAGTGAGAAGAAACAGATGAATCACTTTTGTAGGTACACTGAACTGACAGTAAATGAGTTCCCATCAATATAGCACATTTTCAAATATCCATGAATTCTTAGACTACTTGATGTTTTCTATCCAGCCAAAGGAAGTTCTGCTCTGAGTCTTGACTCTTTATCGGGCTTGCTATTCTGTGTCTTAATTGGGTCATTTAGCTCATTTACATTTAAGGTTAATATTGTTATGTGTGACTATGATCCTGTCATCATGATGCTAGGTGGTTCTTTTGCAGACTTGTTGATGTGGTTGCTTCATAGTGTTGGCCTTTGCACTTACAGTGTGTTTTTGTAGTGGCTGGTAACAGTTTTTTTCTCTTCGTATTTAGTGCTTTTCTCAGGAATTCTTGCAAGGCAGGCCTGGTGGTAACAAACTACGCCAGCATTTGCTTGTCTGAAAAGGATTTTATTTCTCTTTACATATGAAGCTTTGTTTGGCCAGATATGAAATTCTCGGTTGGAATGTTGAATATTGGCCTCCAATCTCTTCTTGTTTGTAGAGTTTCTGCAGGGAGATCTGCTGTTAATCTGATGGGCTTCCCTTTGTAGGTGACCTGGCCTTTCTCTCTGGAGACTGTTAACATTTTTCCTTCATTTCAACCTTGGAGAACCTGTCTTGGGGTTGATTTTTTCATGGAGTAGCTTACTAGTGTTCTCTGGATTTCCTGAATTTGAATGTTGGCCTGTCTTGCTAGGTTGAGGAAGTTGTTCTGAATGATATCCTGAAGTATGTTTTCCAACCTGGTTCTGTTCTTCCCGTCTCTTTCAGATACCCCAATCAGTCATAGGTTTGGTCTTTTTACATAATCCCATTCTTCTCAGAGGTCTTTTCATCTCTTTTCGTTATTTTTCTCTAATCTTGATTGCCTGTCTTATTTCAGCAAGATAGTCTTCAAGCTCTGAAATTATTTCCTCCATTTGGTCTATTTATCTACTGATACTCGTGGTTGCATTATAAAGTTCTTGTGTTATTTTTCAGCTCCATCAGGTCAGTTATGCTCCACTCTAAACTGGTTATTGTGATTAACAGCTTCTGTAATGTTGTATCATGGTTCTTAGCTCCTTTGCATTGGGCTAGAACGTGCTCCTTTAGTTCAGTAAAGTTTGTTTTCACACACCTTCTGAAGCATACTTCTGTCAGTTTTTCTATCTTAGCCTCTGCCCAGTTCTGTACCCTTGCTGGAGAAGTGTTGCAATTATTTGGAAGAGAATATAAACTTTGGTCTTTTGAGTTTCCAGGATTTTTTTCATTGATTCTTTCTCATCTTCCTGAGTTTATCTAGCTTCAGTCTTTGAGGCTCCTGTCCTTTGGATGGGGTTTTGGTCAGGACTTTTTTGTTAATGCTTTTGTTTTTGCTTTCTGTTTGTTTGTTTTTCTTTTAATAGTCAGGCTTCTCCTCCACAGGGCTGCTGTAATTTGCTATGATCTACTCCAGACCCTACTCACTTGGGTTCCTCCTGCACTTGGAGGTGTGACCAGTGGAGGCTGCAGAATAGCAAAGACGGCTGCTTGCTTCTTCCTCTGGGATCTCTGTCCTGTACTTGATGCCAGTGGGAACACTCCTTTATAAGGTGTCTTGGGGGCCTCCACCAGTCAGGAGGCATGGGATCCAGGATCTGTTTAACGAAGCACTCTGGTTGCTCCTTAGCAGAGCGGGTGGACTGCACTGAGAGAAATCCCACTAGTTCAAACTTCCCAGACTCCTCAGAACCAGCAGTCATTTCTATATTTTTTATAGTGACTGTTACTCAGCATATGTTCACTAAATACTTATTGTATAAATAATCAAATTAATGAACAAGTGTGTGAAAATGAGATTAATCTGCATTGCCTAGAGTATCCTAAACAGTATATTGAGCATTATAAGCACTCATGAAATACATTAAAAATTATTGAAATATTTCATGAAAATCCCTTTAATTTCACTAATCAAAATTCTACCTGCAATGACTATTCCATGAACCTTCTTTTTTAGGCAATATAAAAAACACTGACCTGCAGATCCATTTTAGCTCTCATACTCAATTTTTGTTTTTGTGCTATGATTTTTGGACAATTCATTTTTAGCTTTAAAATCATCAGTACATTCATCTGTAAAATGAAGATAAGACCCAGCCTATACCCTTTGAAGATTGTGCTGAGAATGAGACGAGTTGCTCTAATTAAAAGAACTTTGTTAATAAAAGAGCCTTATAGAAACATATTGAAATAAGTATATTGTCTACAATTTTTGATAAAAGTTTTATAATTGAAAGATAATATTGTATGTTTTTCTTATGTATGATATAATGTATAATATAATATTTTGAAGTATATTATGGAAGATCATTTTTTTACATTCAAATGGAAATAATGACTTGAAAGACTCTTTTATTGTGGTGGTCAAATCAATTAGGAGTATATGGAAGGTTGGTAGCTAATGTCTAAAAATAAATGTTTATGAATACACGAAAATAGTCTGATATGTTTAAAAATGAATTTTAAAATACTAAAATATTCAAATTCCAATTTATACTGAAGTATGTATTCTGGGAAAGTGTTATAAAAAGTAGATATGTCTAAGTATTTATTTTTGAGCCAGAAGTGATAATCAGTTCCTTACGTATTTTACTTTATTTTTCACTGGAAGAAATTAACAGTCCTAAGATACTGGAGATAATTTAGTTTTTAGCCAAAGAAAAATCCAAAATTCCAGGTCCAGGACTTGGCTATAACAGAATTACCCAGTTTCCATGACAATTTTTATCCTTTATAGACATTTTGAATGTTCATTTTCAAATTTATCTTCAACTCATGAAAGCAATTCTCAATAGAAATAAGTAAATTGTATTCACAAATTATTCTAATATTAAAATTTAATTAAATTTTTAAATAAAATTCATGTAAAATTTGAAGCAATATCTAAGTGTAAGTCTCCCTTGGAGATTTTCTTTTCTTAGAAGACAAAAGCCAGACACAAGAGCAAGAGTAATTAAAAACTTACTAGTAACCTTTTAAAGTTGAGTGTCTGAAAAAGTTATTGAATTTAGGTTAGAATTTAACACAACTGCACTTGATTGGCTGTTAAATGAGTATCCATTAATTATTAACATTTAGCAATTTTGATGAAATATATTCTGTATTGAGGTAGACACTTTTCACCAAATATGTTTAAATACATATTTGGTAAAGGCTTCCATTTTGTTACATAATACCTTAACTAAAAGGATCTCGTTTTATACTATGATGTTCAGATTAACTTGCTGATAGAATATTAGAATAGCAATAGTAAAGTATGCTTTTGAAAACAGCATTTAAGTTAGAGCTTAAATTTTCAACAATGTTTAAATTTGTTTTAAGGTATACTTCACAACTCTAATAATGCCAATTTAAGCATTCAATGAGCATTTATTGGACATTTTTGAATACTACTATATTAAAAGCATAATGAGAATACTATGGTGGACTCAGGAAGGTAAAATATGTTTTATTTGCTTTCAAAAAATGCCCGCATTAAAATAAGAGAAATGCAAGGTAGGATGTAATAAGATGCAACATGAGCCAGATAATATAATAAGGTTGTTTAGGAAAAATCCAAAATTATATTTGACTGGAGTGACTGTGATATATTCCATGAAAGAACATCTTAAGTAGTCTTTGAAGGATAATATACAAGAGTATGTGAACACTGAGCAGGAAAAACAAAGTACATGCAGAGCAGTTTGAAGAAAGTGATATAGAAGGGAAACCATCGGGGCTCAGTGGAGAGTGTTTGCTTGAGTATTAACAAAAGGTCCTGGTAAAGGGAAAGAGACCTGGTAAAGGGAAATAACTTTTATTAAGTAAATTTATGATTTCAATCTAATTATATAAATATGAATTTATAAAGCTAATTAATGGATAACTAGTTACTTTTAAAAAGAAATCTTACCCTTCACAAAAGATATACAAAAGGTCTCTTTAAAAATCATCCAGGTTCACTCCAAATTTTTATTCACTTATAAAGCAGACATATATATATATAAAGTACTCAAGAGAGTATATCTTTCTTGGAAAATTAGATCAGCTATACAATTAACATTAAAGGAGCTCTACCAGTCAGTTCTTTTGCCTAATTTGGGCTCATAAAATTATAAACTTCATGTCAATTCCCTTTACTGATTAGCATCATCTGATTTTATCTTTAGCAAAAGCTTGTGTCTGAATCACAGCAGTCAGGAGAAATGGTAAAATTTAGGAAGATATAATTTTATCAAACACGGAAGAGAAATAACAATAACAAAAACAATGGTAATAATATAAACCATATATTTTACAGTTTCAGAGAGATTTGTATAGTAGAAGGAGCATGGCTATGAAATCAGATCTGGGTTTTCTAGCAATTTGGCATACCATGCAACTTAAATTATATGCATTTTAGTTGACTTGGCTGTAAAACAGAACTGTTAAATGCTTATTTCCATGATTACTGTGTGGATTGAATATGGTAACATAAAAGTAAAATATTGAGTTCATGGTGGAGGCAAAACAAATGTTATTTTTCCTCATCTATTTCTCATACACATAATCTCATAACAATTTTGTGTAAGTGGTTATTATTTATTCATCCACCATATATTTTTTTAGCTCTTTTTTTAAAAAATGTATTTTATTTTATTAATTGCATTTTAGGCTTTGGGGTACATGTGAAGAACATGCAAGATTGTTGCATAGGTACACACATGGCAGTATGATTTGCTGCCTTCCTCCCCTTCACCTATATCTGGCATTTCTCTCATGCTATCTCTCCCCACCTCCCCATCCCCATCCCTCCCCCATTTCCCCCCAACAGACCCCAGTGTGTAGTGCTCCCCTCTCTGTGTCCATGTGTTCTCATTGTTCAACACCTGTTTACGAGTGAGAACATGCAGTGTTTGATTTTCTGCTCTTGTGTCAGTTAGCTGAGAATGATGGTTTCCAGGTTCATCCATGTCCCTACAAAGGACACAAACTCATCGTTTTTGATGGCTGCATAATATTCCATGGTATATATGTATCACATTTTCCCTGTCCAGTCTGTCATCGATGGATATTTGGGTTGGTTTCAGGTCTTTGCTATTGTAAACAGTGCTGCAATGAACATGAGCTCTTACATGAGCCCTGCATTGGTCTAGAAAGGGAACATCAAACAACAAAACAAACAAAAATGCCACATTTATCAAGATTTTAATAACAGAGCTCTGGGAGAAAATTAGTAAACAAAAAAAGAAAAAATGCATAGTATCTTTTCCCTCAAGTTTCAATACCTCACCCAGGATATGCTTTAATTTAGATTGGTTGGTTTTGCTTTATTTTAAAACAAAAAAAATATTTTTTGATCCACAGATTTATGTTATGCTTGTATTAGTCAGGGTTCTCCAGAGAAACAGAACCAATAGGAGATCTCTCTCCTCTCTCTCTCTCTCTCTCTCACACACACACACACACACACACACACACACACACGTACACCCCACACAGAAGAGTTGATGTTGCATCTTTAATCCAAATGCAGTCAGGAGGAAGAATTCTCTCTTTCTTAGGAACCTTAGTCTATATCTCTATACTCGTGTCTGACCAAATATCTGGGTACTATGGCCTAGCCAAGCTGACATATAAAATCAACATCATTATTTTTTATGTTAGTTAAATTCTATTCAGGAATTAAGTATAATTTGTTTTTCATTTATTGCATTTTCAGTGATTTTCTGAAGTTTAAAATTTACTAGGTGCAGATTTGTAAGATTATAAAATCATGTAGGCTGAAATGGGTATACTAGTGGAAACTATATAGACATCATATTTTAAAAATATTTCAAAACTAAAATGAAGGAGAAAAGTTATGATTTTAAGTACTTATTTAAGCACACTCTGCCTTTTAAAATATGATTTCTGTATAGTTTCGCTAGGCACCTATTTCAGACAGTGTGAAGAGTTTTATACCCTGCTAAGATGGATATGTCCAATAGACATTTATTTTCAACTATGTAAAGACTTAGGAAATACAGCACTGTTCATGCAATGTAGATTTCTTCTTAAAAAGAAGGAGATATAAAATCTAAAATAAAAGTTGAAATTAAAAAAATTAACGATGAAAAGGGAGCTATTTATCAATAAAGATAAATTACGAAGCAAATAATTTGTTCCTAAAAATACTTTGTTCATGGACTGCATTATAAAATTGTCTTTGTGTTGATGAGAACACTTAATGAAATAACATATTTTAAGAAACAGAAAGTAAATAATAGCTTATGCCCTGACTAATCATATTAAGGCAAAATTTCCAGGCCTATTTTTGACTGTTCAGTTCTCTACCGTATGAGATGATTTATCTCATGAATTTTAAAAAATGTTATTTAAATAGACAAGTACTTCCTTGTAGTTAAATTGTTTTATAAGACAAACTTCTTTTTTTTTTTTTTTTTGAGATGGAGTTTCGCTCTTGTTACCCAGGCTGGAGTGCAATGGCTGCGATCTCGGCTCACCACAACCTCCGCCTCCTGGGTTCAGGCAATTCTCCTGCCTCAGCCTCCTGAGTAGCTGGGATTACAGGCACACGCCACCATGCCCAGCTAATTTTTTGTATTTTTAGTAGAGACGGGGTTTCACCATGTTGACCAGGATGGTCTTGATCTCTTGACCTCATGATCCACCCACCTCGACCTCCCAAAGTGCTGGGATTACCAGCTTGATCCACCGTGCCCGGCCAAGACAAACTTCTTTGACCATCTGAAATCTAAACTATATTGGAATAAATGCCAAAGTTTATAAAACAAATTTTAGATAATTGCATGAAGCCATAAAACAAGGCTAGGGTAGGAAAGAGATAATTCATAAATTATACCTGCTGTTAATCATGCTAGGTGTAATTAAACTCAGTCAATTCTCTGAGCTTGTGTTTTTCTTCTTTTCTTGCCTCACACTAAGTTCTTCATTTTGCAAAAAATATACAAACTCATGGTAATTTCTAGTATGGCAGTTGAATTTTGTATCATCTCCCTGATGGAGCTGCTTATGACAAAGTTAAATTAGATAAAACGCTTCCCAACAGTTTCTGAACCTAAAGTACAACATGGATCTTTGTGTTGACAGCAAGTATAAGTCCTTTATACCCAACAAACATCCTTCTCCATATTGCCTGACAAGAACCAATGAGTGGGGGATAGAGAAGCTATTGAAAAAGTTGGTGAAGATGAAGATGTAGTATTCTGAGATTAAACAACAGGAGAAATTACAACATTAGATTAAAATAAAAAAAATTCAAGCATTGTCAAAAGAAAAATAATAATACAATTCACAAAATAAGAGGAGGAGAGAAAATGCTATTTCTTCACCTTTCATAATTCAGAGTCATCAAAGTTCTCTACTATTGAAATATTCAGGGTGAAGAAAAAGCAAGAAGTTTTAAATATTGTTTTCATAATGTCTTTTCTTAATATTAGAAGGTATTTTTTCTTAGAACTTAGCTTTAAGGAAAAATATTTTATCTGAGATCTAGCAAATTTATTTTCATTTCCTTTTTATCCTTATTTTAAAAATTAGATACAAAGTATGAACAGGTTACTTTTTAATTATTTTTTTAAAGGACCAAGTAAGTGTTACTGACAATTTATAGGCCACTTAGTTTTAAGTCTAATACAAAGATAGAAAATTACTGCCTAAACATGCTTAAACATTTTTTTTTTACTTGCTCTCTATGTGAGTGGGTCCATACCCAGTGAGAGAGAGAAGAGAGAAAGAGAGAGAGAGAGAGAGGGGGGAGAGAGAGAGAGAGAGAGAGAGAGAGAGAGAGAGAGAAAGGAGAGAACAGAAAGGGAGCGGGAGAGAAAGGAGAAATAAAAATTATGGCTTTTTGTTACTTACTGTACTGTCAGTTCCTTCTGACTCCATGATATTCCATATGAATTCTCTTTATAGATATGTATGTGTGTATGTGTGTGTGTGTGTGTGTGTGTGTATGCATATATATGAATATAATTATACTTTAAATCTGGATTTATCTCACATAAGTGTTCACAGTCTTTATCTATACAAGGTTATAGAAACTGGAAGGAAGGCCATATATTTTAGACTAATCTATTTTAGAGCACCTGTAAATTGTATTCAACATAACAGTTTTATTAAATTCCTTGACTTAAAGTATTACTGAATTATTTTGTGATCTACAATTCTCAGGTGAAGAGACAAAAATCCCATCTAGCTGAGGATAGGGGAATCTAATTCCACAGAACAAAATGTGCTTTTAATAAATTGTGACAAGAAAGGCAAGAAAAAGAAAAAGGGTTAGGAGACAAAAATCTGGGTCTTAGACTAATGAAAATATTCAATCCATGTGTCACAACCAAGTAAAACAGAGCAGAATATGGTGAGTGAACACTGACCTCTCAAGAATACATCTTCTGTACACCATAGCAAACTCACGTAGAAGAGCAATGAATCCCTGGCAAACATTTATCACAAAGAAATGCAATAATTGGTTGAATGCAGCAACAAAATGAAAGCAACCTAGCTAAAGGCATCTACTTTACACAATGTGAAATATAATACTTGTTGAATTGTAAGTCACATCTCTGCATACCTAGCCACATACACATAGTATAGAGAGGACTGGTTGCGGGCTGCTTCTGTCTTCCAAATAGATGCTACTTGAAACTTAAATTATAAAGTAAATATTCTGATTAAAAGTAACATATACATTTACAGATATATAAAAAACTTACAGAAAAGTAAAATGCTAGGAGGTAGAATTAACAAAAAGACTCATATTCTTGAGACAATTACTATTAACATTTTTGTGCATTCATTTTTATATTTCTTGTTAGAAAATTTCAACATTATTGAGATAATACTTTTATAGAATTTTGTATTCTTTTCGCTTAACTTCGTATTTACTTAGTTTGCTATGAATGTTATTCTTGAAACCAAGGGCAAGAATAGTTTAGAGTCTCTGGTTCACATCACTAATTGCTCTCCAGAGGTTTATATCAATTTATATCACACTATGTATGGGGGCCACTCACCCTGGGCTTGAGCAAATACTGACTACAATTGTCAAAGTTTTAATAAGTTTTTAGATTTTAAAGGTCCCGAATTTAGTTTTATTTGTAAGTATACCAATATTATAATTTTATATAAAAATATATTTTTTAT
Source organism: Saimiri boliviensis (assembly GCF_048565385.1). NCBI lineage: Eukaryota > Metazoa > Chordata > Mammalia > Primates > Cebidae > Saimiri > Saimiri boliviensis. Next base: position 53,270,127 of record NC_133451.1, read on the forward strand.
ATTGTCAACTATTTATTTTTTCTTATCTTTTGGTCTTTTACTCTATTGGTAACCTATTGGCTTTTTGTATACTAAGGTTCACAACTTTTTACTCTTACATTTTATACTTTCCTATTTATTACTGTTTCTTTCTCTGATAGCAATTACATTATTCTAATCATCCACATATTTATTATCTATTTTTTGTCTAGATTATTTTTCAGCTACTAAAATTTGAGAATGCTCTATTAAAATTTTACACCACAGATATTTTTATTTCCCCCATAATTAATAATGCATTAACAGGCCGGGCACTGTTTCTCTATAATCCCAGCACTTTTGGAGGCCAAGTAGGCCAGGTAATTTGAGGTCAGGAGCTTGAGACCAGCCTGGTCAACATAGTGTGACCCCGTCTATGCTAAAAATACAAAAATTATCCAGGTGTAGTGATGCATGCCTGTAGTCCCAGGTACTCCAGAGGCTGAAGCAGGAGAACTGCTTGAACCTGGGAAGCAGAGTTTGCAGTGAGCTGAGATTGTGCCACTGCACTCCAGCCTGGGTGACATAGAGAGACTTTGTCTCAAAAATTCCAAAAAAAAAAAACCACACATAAAAACAATGCATTAACAACACTGCAGCTGATGACTGGCATTTATAGAGAGCTTTCTGTGTGTCTGGCTCTATTCAAAATGCCTGCCATCCTAAATAATTTGATCCTCACAAGAACCAATGAGAAAGGTCGTATTATGAATTCTATTTTTTAAAGGAGGAAATGGAAGCACAGAGAAGTTAAAAAATCTTGCTCAGTGTTACCCATAAGAATTAAAACCCAGGCTATTTGGCTCCTGAGTCCATGTTTTGCTTATGGGATTTTGGTATCAATACTATGCCATTCAGCACCTAGAGGTTGGCCTAGGTTAGCCTATCTTCATTTTGTGTTGAATTAATAATCAGTCTAAACTTTATATTACCTGTGTAAGAAGTTTAGGGTGATTGTGCCAGGCTAAACTCTGAGAAGTAAAAATAAGAAATGGTTTTATTGTTGTTCAGTCACTGACTTCAGCCATTCTCTTCCTGTTCATCCTCTTGATGACACTTAATGATATTTTTGTCTCAAGTAGATTTCATAGCAGTTGTAAAAAGACCTTTTCTGGTCATTCTGGTATTAAAAAGATGACCTGCTGTACAGGTTACTTATATGGGAGGGCAGTTGTAGGGCAAAGTGTTTCAAATGCCCCTTCTCTATTCTCTGTTAGTACATCCCATTGTCTCTTGCTGCTGAGCTGCCCTAGGCCATTGGGCAGCTCTTTGGGGCAACTGTCTTAAGACAGCTCAGTGTGTGCTACCTTCTGCAGAATCCCATGGATCTGCTGGAGCTCACACATTCTCTCATCTGACACCAGGTGGAAGTGCAGGTGCTCTATTCTTTCTCTCATTTTTCTAAGTTTCTTTCAACCATGAGGCTTTGCAGGTAGGGCACTGGCAGCTCATCCAATCCATTGCACAAGCAGACATCCAACTGAAAAATGAGAGGCCTGTTTCCACTACACATGCCTGGTTCCTATGAGTCATTCTCTTAGGATCCTTGATTTCAGGAAATGAGGGTTATCTTTCTTTTTCTCTCAATAATTTTCTCTCTCTTTTGTCTTTCTGTTTCCTTCCTTTTTCTGTATCTCTTTCTCCTTCCGCCACACCCTCTGTGATATATGTTTATACAGACTAAAAGGACTGGGAAGTGGGTCAGTTGGGATGGTACTTGAGGATGGCAGATCAGTTTTACTCCTTCATAATAAGCCCTGGAAACAATGTCTGGCTTCTGCTATTTACTTTACTCTGCTTTTTTTTTTTTTGGACTGCAGTGTATGTATTGTCTTTTTGCTTTAACATTTGTATTAGTCGATTCTGGCATTTCTATAAAGAACTACCTGATACTGGTAGTTTATAAAGAAAAGAGGTTTACCTGACTCACAGTTCTTCAGGGTGTACAGATGGCATGGCTCAGGAGGCCTCAGGAAACTTAGAATCATGTGGAAGGCAAAGGGGAAGCAAGCACATCTTCACATGGTGACAGGAAAGAGAGTGAAGGAGGAAGTGGTACACACTTTTAAAACAGTCAGATCTTGTGACAACTCACTCACTATCATGAGAACAACAAAAAGGAAATCTGATTCCATGATACAATCACCTCCCACCACATCCCACCTTCAACACTGGGAATTAAATTCAACATGAGATTTAAGTGGGGACACAGAAACAAACCATATCAGAATTGGATCCTCATTTCCAATGTGGGTTAACCAGAAAAACCAATTACACATTTATTCTGTTTATTTCACTTTTGCTAGCCCTGATGACGTTCAGTTATTCTGCTTTATTGGTATATGTTAAGATTTTATTTCAGTATTTAAAGGTATGTTCCTTGTAAGCAACATACAATTACATTTTTCAAGTCAGATGAAACAATTTGTCTTCTTATGGTACAGCAAAGTAAACGATGTGCCCAAGGTCACACCATTAGCTAAATGGAGCATTAACTTTCTATCTCAGGTGTGTCTGCCTGCAAACACAATGCCCCTAATTGCTACATTTCTCATTTTTCTCCAGTAAAGTGGAAAATATTATCTTGATCTCAATGTTATAGATATTATAATTTTTTTTCAAAACTCACTTGGAGCTCTAATTGTTCAATTCAGGAATAATATAAGTTTTGACTAGGTAAGGCCACTAACATACTTCATTTCCTGACACTTACATCTACACATTTCCAATCTTACATAATCCTTGTTTTTCTAATTCATTTAGTGGTTTAAGCTCATGAGTCTTGGATTTAAAGAGACTTGGTTTTAAAGCTGAGTTTTGACACAGTATCATGTATGAAGATTAAAGAGCTAAGACAACAAAAAGGAAATTATAAGTCTTATATTTGTCTATTGGTGAAATTTAAACATGTTGGGTCATGAGTGGCAACTGGAGACATAATCCTGTTGAAAGTTAATCTCATGTTGGGTGAGGATGCTTCTTATGGCTGGGCATGGTAGCTCACGCCTATAATCTGAGCACTTTGGGAGGCTGAGGTGGTCAGATCATTTGAGGTCAGGAGTTCAAGACCAGCCTGGCCAACATGGTAAAACCCCATCTCTGCTAAAAATACAAAAATTAGCTGGATGTGGCTGTGCACACCTGTAGTCCCAGCAACTCAGGAGGCTGTGGCAGGAGAATCACTTGCATCCAGGCAGTGGAGTTTGCAGTGAGCCAAGATGGTGACATTGCACTATAGCCTGGGCAACAGAGTGAAACACTGTCTCAAAATAAAAATAAAATAAAATAAATTTAAAAAAGAAGGAACTCAGTCTCCTGTGCAGCTTGAGTTCGGTCTTACCTGGATATTTATGGAGAATTAGTGATTTAGTCTAGTAAATTTTTTTTTTTCAAGGGTGGGACAAGTAGACTTGTTTGGGAACAAATGAACTTGACCCCCCATAAAGCCTAATGATCATAATTTTGAGTGCAGTCTGAGGGCTTTTACTCAAACATGTTTTTAGCTTAGTCTCCAAAAATGCTTTCTTATCATGGAGAAAGAGGTGAAAGTAAATAAAATCTGAGGAGCATTTTTATTGAAAATGAATTTGCAAGCACAAATGTCACTGCTTGTGAGGTCTCTGAGAATATATTTAAGACTATGAAATAGGAAGTGAATTGCTTTCCCCCTTTTCTCTCTTCTCCATTTTGCTACAGCTACCAGTATCTGGTAAAGCCACCCCTAAATAACAACTTTGGCAGCCCGGAACTGCTTTTCCTACATAAGTAGTTAGGACCACTGCGTGCCAAGTGCACCAGCCAGTGCCACAGTGAGAAGGGAGAAATGGAAAGGGGATCCTAAAAGAATAGTGGGGTGGAGAACAGCTGCAAGTAGTGGCTTTCAGATGCCATTTTGCCAGATGATATAATAGGAATATGTACACGTTCCAAAGCCATACATGTAGAGTGATGGCGTCGTGCAGAGTGAAAGTAAAGCAGCAGAACATAAGTTTATGAATATGCACTCCTGGTTTCCGCCCTTAAAGATGCTCTAGTCCCAACATCCTGCAACTCAGTAAGACCACATTTTTACCCTCCCGCTTATCCAAGTCCAAAACTCCTATGTCATCCTTGACTTCATCCCTTTTTTCTCATCCTACATCCAACCCATCAGAAAATTACATTGATTCAGCCTTTAAATATATCCAGAATCCAAATATTCTCAGTCCTTCTACTGCTACAGTGCTGGCACTGACACCCATCATCTCTCACCTGGTTACTGCAGAAGCCTCGTCTCTGATCTCCCTGCTGCTACACTTGTCCATCATTGTGTATTCTCAACATGGCACCTATAATAAGTCTTTTAAAATAAAACTCATCCTGATGTCACCCAGAGTAAAGGTTAAAGTCTTCTCAATATAAGACTTATTTAAATATGATCTGCCTTCTGTCCACAATCTCCCTGACCTTACCAATGAAGATGATATTAATATATAATATTCAATATGTCACATATAACATGAAATATTTTGTACAGCATGTATAACATATACCTCATAAGGTTAAGATCTATAAATTAATATGTGAAAAATGCCTAGAAGAGTGTCTGTCACATAGCATGTGCTCAATAAATTTAATGTACATTTATTATTAAATCCTTACTATACAGGAAGATGGAAGTATGAAAAGTAATGGATCACTAATTCCAGGAATAAAACAATTTCTGCTCAGTAAGATCAAGAGACTTGTCCAGAATCATTGGTGGGATATGGTAAAGCAGAGATTTCATTTTACATATGTTGACTGTTTCAGATTGCCCAACGTGTCTCCAACAAATTATTAAAATTCAGTGTAATTCACCTTGGAGAATGATGTCTTGAATTCACCTTTTATTTTACATATTTATTTAAGGTTTCTAGAATAAAAGGAGTTGAAAATAATTCTAAATTACATTTACACAATATTTTTTACAGTTCTAGAACTATGACCATATATTTCTAAATAAATGCTTCCACATCTCCTAAAATTAAGATCTTTGAGATGAAGTATTGAGTTACTGTAATTTTTGATTCCTAAAATTAAGATCTTTGAGATGAAGTATTGAGTTATTGTAATTTTTGATTCCATAAAATTGCAAATCCAAGGCCAATAAAACAAACAAATATATAGCAATAATGAGGAGTATTAATGTATCTTTATTTGCATTGATTTGTCAGTATTAAATTGTTGACCGATAACGTAAATTCTCATAACTTGACATCAAAGCTTCCCATAGTTTGATTGTGTTTTCTTTCTCTTTGTTTCCCTGTAGTTACTTGTGGATCTTTTTCAGTTTGTGATTCACATTTATTTATATTACAACATTATATTTATCATAATTAATTTCCAGAGTTGACATTAAAAGTTGCATCTCACAAAGCATAGTCATTTCATTCACAGGATGACATTCATATAAGTGGAAAACACTAACTGCTCAAGAGCTGTATTCAAACTAATAAGAACAAGATTTATATACTTTTTTTTTTTTTTGCCAAGACTATTTCAGGACTGCTAGAAATGAGAACAAAACAGTACTAGCAAATGGATTCAAAATGATCAACCCAATGTAAGCAAAACTTATGAGCAAGTCTATCTGAAAAGTCTATTCCAGTTATCTATTTACCTTTGCATGTTATACAATATTAAAGAGGTATTTGCATTAATTTAAAAATATTGGTAATCTGGTAAGTCTGTGTTTCAGTGCCCTTTCTCTCTTCAGTTTTAAATTTGCTACACTCAGTGACTGGGCTCTCAGGGATAATGATCATGCAAGTTAAGGTGGATGACTATTTTTCAAGAGATAAGTGGTTGCATTTTTTCCCTCAGAGCACCTCAGATGAACATAAATATCACACCAGAGAGGCCTTTGCTGGCAGCTGGTGATTGTCAATACAGAGGCACCGTGATGCCGCACAGATGGCAAGAAGGAGGAAAAGCACAACTTGAGGCCATTTTCTTCCAGGGTTCCCTTGTGCCAACAGAAGTAGTAACAGCCTCAGTTTTTAAAAGATTGAGATATTATTGTGCTTTCACTTCTTTGCTTAAATTTGGGCAATGCTTGCTTTCTGTTCCGTTTGTAAGACAGAGAAGAATTTTCACCTCCAGAATCTAAAGTAGTAGAGGGAGGGTTTGGCCTAAGATTTTGTATCATGTCCTGGGTTGTGAATGAACAAGAGAGATTTGATGATTTCCAATGATCAGAAATGTTTTCCCGTGAGAACTCTTTGGCAGATGTAACATTATAAATTCAGAGAAGTAGTTTTTATGTTGTTTCTTTTCGTTAAAAAAATACATTCTTCTGTGTAAACTTAAAGTTAAATTTCTTCATCTGTTGCTTATTCTAAATATCACTTTTCGCCGTCATCTTCTCTACACATTTTGGAGACATTCTACAGCATCTTCTTAGCTTTGCCTCTGACTTTTCTTTTCATATCTAAACTCTTAGAGAACAATATATTTATCATCTACCATTATTTATTATCAATTATTTCTCAGACCTTCTAAGTCTTGATCTCTACCTCTTCCAGTACCCAAATTCTTCATATGCTGTGGGTTTTAATGTATTCCTAACTGCCAAAAGTGTAAAAAATGTCCAGCTTCAAATTTTGAAGGTTAAAAATTTATACCATATCCCATTAGAGGGGCCAAGTAGAAAAATAATCTCTGAAGGAAATTTCAGTGTTTTGATTTTATGGTTTCAAATAATAAGTTCTTTGAAGTTTCTTGAAGTATGTGCTCATTTAATGATAGTGATTAAAACCAGTTTACATTTATCACTGAGGAATTGATGTGACACGAAGCAGGCAGGCAATGGTGAGCAAAAAAATCTTCTGTTACATCAATTTCATATTGAAACAACCTGACAGCTACCTTCTCTGGGACATTCAGCTACTTGTGGGGTAGAATATGCCTTCTATATATAAGAGAGAGGGATTAGAAAGAGCCTTGTAAATTTAAAAGTAAAAAATCACAGCCAAACTAAATTTTAGCTGTGATTTTGTCAAGCAGTGAACTACCATGGCATGTGCTTACCTATGTAACAAACCTGCACATTTTGCACATGTACCCTAGAAGTTAAAATATAATAATAAAAAATGTTTACACAAAAGAGAAACCTTGTCAAACTGTCAAATTAAATTGAATCTTATACAGTTTTATAGTAATTAAAGAAATGCAAATTAAATTCATAAATAACACAAAAAGAAAAAAAAGAAGGTTTTGTGAAAATTCCATGTAGATATACTCTAGAAGCTAATGTTACGGGCTATACTATACACGTGTTCTCTCCTTACTGTGATCTTTATGGCAGATTTCTTACCTTTCAGTGCTTGGAAAACCAGGCCTTGAAAGTTTTGTTAAAGTTAAAATAAATATATTATATGTATGCATATAATATTAAGTAATATGAAGAACCTGGAATTCTAAACAACTGATTTTATTCTGTGACTGTTACTCACCATCTTCAGGATTGTTGAGAAACCAAAGTAGGTGAGACCAGGCATTTTATTTCTAAGAAGCTGCACATTCAATCTTAGTCAAGGTCATTGGGAAAGCCAAGTTTAGCTGACATATGAAACTTTTTTCTTTTCACTCTAATCTCTTATAGAACCCTGGGATTTAACAATCTAGGAATTATAAAAAAAAATGTCTAGACTCTGACAGCTAGCAAAAAGATGAGTTCAGAAGCATTGGAGCTTGAAGAAGACATAGATGGTTAGACCCTGTGCATTGAGAGTACCAGGTCCTAAGCCCAGTCTTTGCTCTCCAACCTTGGGGAAGGAAGAGCATCCAAGAGAATACCTGTTGTGTAGAGAGTGATCAAAATTTCCTCTCTCCACCTCCCTAATATTATCCATTCTGACCCATTAATTAGATCTCTTTCTTTATATATGGGCAAATTGAGGGTGAGCGTTGGGGAGGAAAGTTGGAAGCTTTCCTTACCCACTTTGTCTTGTAATCAGATTGTAAACAGACGAGCTGGAGAACACAGATCTTTACTTCTACAAATCCATGTTTGGACTGTCTTTCCAAAATGTTTACTGCTTTTTAATCAACAGATGACAGAGAGATGAAGTCTGCTCTTGCCTGTTCCTTGGAATAACATAGATTGTGTGAATAATGAAAAGGGGTTGATATAAGGGCAAGCAAACAATGAGAAAAACAAAAAGCAAATACAAAAACCATACTGTTGGAGCTAATGAAATGTATTCTATGATAAAACATAGAATTAGTTTTATTTTTTACCTTTGGTGGAACTTAATAAATTTAACTCTTAAAAAAATTCTCAACATTTAAGCAGTCTAAGAGAATCTCAGGGTTTTACCTTTAAAACTAGTAAGAAGGACATATTTCACAATATAGTTACCAATTATATGATTTCATCAAGATAATCTATGGAAGCTTGGTTTTGCATTAATATTGGGAAGGCTTCTTTTTCTTAAGTTTAGCTCCAAGCAATTGTTTCTAACTTGGTGTACACTATTTTATTTTAGTTTGGTACACATTAAATCTCTTTTTCTAAACCCTCTAAAAAATAAATTTGAGTTAGAGAACTAGCTTAAGACTATTGTCCACTGCTCTGACTGTTCTGATGATGGTCTCCAATTATGGTAAACTGCTTTACTTAAATATTCAGTTTTTTTGGAATTTATCAAAATTTCAAAGCATCCTATTTTCATAAAGGCCAATTTTTCTGTTGTATCACAACTGCAGTCATATTTATTTTCCTCTTTTTCTTCAAGTATAAGTCTACTTTTATCCTTAGGAAGTTTTAACTTTGTATGATTGGTAGAATAGACAGTCAAAGACATGATATCTCCTCCTTTTGGGATTGTAAATTCTGTTGTTAAGCTGGTCCAGCAGGGATACATCCATGTGCTGTGTAATTATCGCTTGTCATAGAGTAACATTCACCATGTCGCATTTTGTTTTTGTTCTCCTGGCCTTTAGGAAACATTGCAGGGAGACTGTGGTTCACTGTGTGTGCTCACTAGATTCTGTTTCCCCTTCCTGGGACCACAACTGGACTGTCTTTCCCAGACTCTTTTTTTAGTCAAATGGGGCATGTGGTTGTAGACACAAGCCAGTGGGATGTAGACACAAGCAATGGGTGCCTGGATCTGACCCATAGAAATCTTTCTCTCTCCTTATCTGCCAGTCAGACACTGAGAAGTCCTGGAGCCCTGGGGTTGGGGGAACAAATAGATAGAGGTAGCTGAGGCCTTGAGTGATTGCATTGAACAAAGTGTCCTACAACCTCGCAACTCCTGTTAGATAGTGATATAGGTGAGAAGTAAATGGTTACTGTGTTAAACTACTAAGAATTTGAGATCATTTGTTAAAAGAGTCAGTTTACTTTGACAAATATAGGGGCATGCTGGTTAGGATTGTGTCTCTAAAACTGAAATCATTTATTAACTACGTGACTTTGAACAAGTTTTTGATCCTCTCTGTATCTCAGTTTACTCATGTGCAAAACTGGAATTACGATAATACTTCATAAGATTATCATTAGGATAAAATGATAATATTATCATTTTAAACATGACAATTAATATGTGTGAAGTGCTTAGGACAATTCCTGAGACATTATAAATACTGAATATATGTTAGCTATTGTTATTGTTGTTGAAAGAAATAGTTATGTGACATCCATTACAATTTCTTTTGTGTGTGTGAAGTGTTATCAGATATTACCTTCCTTTCTGTGCTGTTTCTTTCCAAAAGTAGCTTTGGTCAGGAGAGACGCATGCCATACAGTAAGATAAAAATAGGTGAGCAAAATAGGAAGAAGGCAAACTAGAGAAAGCCCTGGGTCAGAGCAGTTCACAAAAAAAGAGCCAGGATCCTGTAATGTGGGACCAAGAGCTGAATACAAGAAGCATGACATAAAGCTTCTGCTTTTTATTTCAAAACACATATAAATCAGTAGAGAAAATAAAAAAAAATAGGATACAATTTAAACTGTTAGTTTTGAGGGAGAAATGGGGGTGAGAGAGATGATAGAATCAAGGTTACGTTTCTAAAATGTTGGTTGAATATCAAATATGGTCTTTTAGGAAGAGAGGTAAGGTGGGGTAAATAGGCTAGATTAGAGATTAGGGTGACTCACACTAGGTTTCACTCTATAGAATTTATTATGTAGTCATCTTGGGTGGTGGATTTAGAGCTATCTAAACAGTGTGGCCAAATAAAAGTCTTACTATTTAATTATCCTGGGGAAACAGGCCTAAAATGGGACTGTCCTGGCACACGTGTTATATTCATTAGGGTTCTACAGAGAAACAGAACCAACAGGAGATACAAGTATGTGTAGGTGTATGTGTGTGTATGATGTACACACTAAATCTGATCTACAGCAGTTTTCAGAGCCTTTCTCTCCTCTTATCTGCCAGTTAGAGAGGGTGACAAACACACACACACACACACACACACACACACACACACACACACACACACACACAGAGAGAGAGAGAGAGAGAGAGAGAGAAAGTGAGAGAGAGAGATTGATTTTGATTTTTAGGATTGATTGTAAAGGCTAGCAACTCCAAAATCTGAAGGGTGGCCAAGGAAAACAGATGCTGCAGTTTGAGTCAGAAAGCATTCTTTTGATAGATTCCCTTTCTCTTGCACAGGACAGTCTCTCTTCTTTTTAAAACCTTCCACTGATTGACTGAGGTCCACTCACATTACGGTTGGCAATCGCTTTTCTCAAAGCCTGCAGGTGTAACTGTTAAACTCATTTGAAATATGCCTTCACAGCAACATTCAGATGTGTTTTACCAAATATGTGGGCAACATGGCCTAGCCAAATTAACACAAAATTAACCATCACTCCTGCTTAAAATGTCCATCAGTATGGAAGGGATGCACCCAGCTGGCAACTCTTTGACTGAATTTGTCCTGCAACCACGATGTGGTTTGGCTCAGGGTTTCATAAGCTTTTCAGTCAATATTTTAAGTTGAAAAATTACATAGACAGACAAAATATATTCAAGTTTCCAGCTTCTCTTAAACATTGCACACCCACCTCCACTGAGTCCCTGTTGCCTCATAGCAACAGATGGAACTCAGTAGCAGCCTCCTCCTTAGGGTGGAATAGACTTCCCTCCTTTCCCACAGTCCCTACTTTGTCATATTGTTTGTTTCTTAGACTCCACCATCTCCACCCAGTTGCATATGTTTTCTAGATTCTGTAAGCATTTAGGCTTTGAATCTTGGCCATATAACCTGGGTGTAGTGAAGATGGGTTGAAGAAGCCGCTTAATGCTTTGTGCTACCCAAGATAATCATTTCAATGACATAAGCTCAAACTACTTCAGGCTGCCCCAGAGAAAGCACAGCTATCTTGGATGAAGGTCCGTATTCCTAACTCAGATATCTGAGATTACCTGAGAGCTTTTGACAACACAAACATTAACAGAGAAGACTTTTTTTTTTCTGTAGTGCTTATTGCCTAAGGAAAGCCAACTTACATGTCTATTCATTCTGTAACTATAACTTATATAACAATTTTAATGGAATATATAGTAGAAGTTCTAAGATAAGTCATGTGGAAAAATGAAAGTGTTGACTAGCTTTCTTTAGAATTGTCATTCAATGCTTTTTTTTTCTATTCTAATGGAGACCTTTATAAGAAAGGTGAATGAAAATGCATCTGTGTGTTATAGGGAAAATATGGTTTTTAAGATTTTGACAGCCTGAAATTTCTTAATAGTGAGATTCACAATTGATCTGTGATGCATTTCCTTGGCCATATATGTGAACAAATATGAACTATATTTCTACGGGCCACTGCTTTTCATGACCCTGTTCCTTAACCCTTTTAAGAAGGTTTTTTTGGGTTGGCAGAAAAATATAAAGTACCCTAGAAATGAATACATAAGACTCTGTTTGTGATATTAGTAAGTCAGTTAAACGAAATGTACTACTTTCTACCTGTCAAAATATTTCAGAAGAGAATGACTTATAAGGGCAATATTTCTAAAGTCCAGAGCAATTGAGCTCCTCTTTTTTCCTATTTGTTACTTTCCAGTGTTTTGGAATTCAGTATAAAATACATTTCTCCTTAAAAATTGTGGTTGATTAACTCCCAATCAAGTAAGAGTGCAAAAGTAGTAGGGAATGATGGCTGTGTCTACAGGAAAGCCCCATTTCTCTTGCGTGCTGCTGAATGACCCACAGACATTGAGTTGTGTGAACGCATCTGTATATGGCTTTCGTGCACTTAGCACAGGACGACAGCAAAGAGAGGAGGTATATTCAACGTATTTGGTGAGAGAGCAGGATGGTATAATATCAGATCTTCAGGTTGGCCTCAGGGCAAGGTCTGATTGGTATAGAAAGAGAGGGATTAGTCTCATTTTATGCATGAAACACAGTCTGACTTCAGTTCAGTATGAGTAAAAATAACTTACGAATTCGGCATTGGGAGAAGTTAGTTGCTTTGGAGTGTGCCAAGGGAGAAATGCTTGGTCAGGGCAATGACAGTGGACCTGAGGCCCTGTGGCCAGGGATGGTGCAAATCAGCTGGTCACTGAAGATTCTAAATAGAGGTTTGTCAGCAGAGTTCTTCTTGAGGTTGGGGTGTGTGTGTGTGTGTGTGTGTGTGTGTGTGTGTGTGTGTGTGTTGCTGAGGGCAGTGGGAAACACTTTGTAAGGAACCAAATTTCTGGAACTAAATAAAATGTATGATAGGATCAGAATAATTAGGGTTCTACAAGACTACTCTCATGTTGACAAAACTAATTAACATGGCTACTTAAACAGTGGAATTCGTCAGTAGTATGCTCTATTCCTAGACTCAACAATAGTCAACTATGAATCAAGGAAGGCTTCATTATCACTCCATGCATAGCATAGCTAGAATTTGCTTAAAGAAAAAATTCTTTAAGTACCCTTTATAAATTTAATTTTCAGTTTACATACAGTACAATTTTCTCTTTTTGAATACAGTTTCATGGGGGCTAACCAACAAATATCGAAGTCTGACCATCCACACACAGAACAGTTGTCAGTTCCATTTTCTTCGTGTTCCTCCTTTGTAGCCAACTCATTCTTCACTCCTTCCCCTTTGACTTACAAGCAGAACAGTTTCCAGATTTCTTGAGATACAAACATCTTAGTTGAGGGAAATAATATAGGCCTCTGGCTGATCACCTCTGATTCCTTTGCTCTGACACTTTTGGTTAAATGGCAATATTCTTTTGTATTTGTAACCCAAGCTGGCCAGGGTTATGTGAGTAATTTAACCTTTAAAATCTCAGTCACTGCTCTTCAGAGACTGGGCAATGCCTGGAAGTTCAACTACAGTGTAAACGAAGGTTTCAGAGAGTTTTGCTAGTCTGATCGAACAATAATAAGTATTTCTTGTTAAATTAATAAGATTTCTCATGGGTAGGTGTTAGATGCTCTGCTTCTGAGCCTGTAAGCCCATTTGGCAGTTATTAGAATATTTCTTGATTTCTTGTCTGTTCCTCTAGGAGCCACTCTGTTGTTAATAAGACTTTGGAAGCAGTCTAGGAAAAGACCTGAGCCCTCTGTGCAGAGAGTAGTAGGTGTTATTGCTGGGGCTCAGAAAATGATACCCCAATGTGAAGGTCTCAGAGGCAGCCTCAGATGCAGTGTTTCTCTATGACCTTCTCCTGCCCTCCTGTCCCTCAGCCTCCTTCTTCCCCAGGGCAAGCCATAGAAACTAGAATCTCAGCCAGCCACGGTGGCTCACACCTATAATCCCAGCATTTTGGGAAGCCGAGGCAATCACCTGAGGTCAGGGTTTGAGACTAGCCTGACCAACATGGCGAAACCCCATCTCTACTGAAAATACAAAAATAGCAGGATGTGGTTGAAGGCACCTGTAGTCCCAGTTACCTGGGAGGCTGAGGCAGAAAAATCAGTTGAACCCAGGAAGTGGAGGTTGCAGTGAGCTGAGATAGTGCCATTTACTCCAGCCTGGGTGACAAGAGTGAAACTCTGTCCCCCCAAAAGAAACTAGAATCTCTCTTCCTCAAGTTGTAAGAACCAGAAACTCTTTTCTCCAAAGTCAGCCCAAAGCCTAAAAGTTAGTGTAATAACTCTAACTTCCTCCAGCCTTTCTGTGTAGGAAGTGTGCATAAAGAAATCCTCTAACCTATCTTGTTTGACTCTGGGTCCTAAGACCCCTATTCCAAAGAAAGTCCTGTTCCATACCTGGAAGGAAGGGATATGGTACAGAGAGGAAGAATCTGCAGGCAGGCCTTGCTGAGTTCTCCTCATTCCGCTTCTACCATCATACCCTTTTTGGACAATCACATTTCTACACAGCTGTTTCTGCTTCATTGAACCTAAGCAAGAAACTCAGAGAGCCTTCCATGCATATTTGAGCTTTCATTCTGAAGGCCCCTGTGTCATGTAAAACTATAGCTAAATACATTTGTTATGCTTTCTCTCGTTAACGTTTGTTATAGGGGTGTAGGTCATGACTCACATAATGGGAAGGAAAGGGATCACTCCCTGTCTGTCCTTACAGTTTCTTTACTGGCTTAATTGGCATAAAAGCAGCTTATTTATTTATTTTTTAATTGCAAAATGTTAGCATGTTCATTTATTTGTAACATTATTTCATTAGCATCTCTTTTTTCTTTTTTATTTTCTGTTAACTTTTGATTTGTCAATAAAATTATGTCGTGCCCTCTGTATATAACAACCAAAATACAAAATACAAAAGGAAATACGCAGTACAAAAATATACAAGGGAAAAGTTGTAGGAAGGTGGATGATTTTCTCTTTTTTATTTTTATTTTTTCAGATAACATTTCAGTTCTCAATAAAGTGATGCCATACCCTCTGGATGTAACACTCTGGATGTAACAGCCAAAATACAAAATTCAAAGAAAAATATAAAATGCAAAAAACATAACAAAAGTTGTAGGAAGGTGTAGATAGGGATTAGTAAACAGGTTAGAGGGTTCAGAGAGTTTATTTATCCTTTCCTCTTCTTTTGAAAATTGGGTCTTAAAACCTTGCTGTGAATTTACTTGCTGCCTTATTATTTAAAGCATTATTATTACTTCCTAGGGTTGCCTTATATATTAAAGCATCATGGGATGAGCAGCCAGATTTTGCCTTTCCAGGAAGTTGTTCACATATATAGCAAATAATTAATAGTTGAAGCTTAAAGCAAGAAATGAAACTCACTCTATTTATGGGAGCTATTTTAAACATTCTTGTTTACATTTTAAGTTTGAAGACTAGTGTTTTTCCTCAAAGAGAAGAAGATTTTTAAAAATCTCTGCTTATTCTTGGAGATATTTTCTAACTATACGATGCTTCAGCAATTTTGGAGGAGGGGTCATTATGTCAGTGTTTTGCAGCTGTAAATAAGAGCATTTTACCTATGTCACAACATTTTACTGTCCCTTTAGTCTTTAAAAATCAGAATTTAAATCAAGGCCTTAAACATATGCACAGAGCTTACAAGAACTCCTATTTCAAAAATTTAGATGCTATAAAACATTAATTGCTATAGTCCTACCTATCTGCTCACAGATAAACTAATTCTAATAGTAGTTACAAATGTACATTTTACCTTATACAATTTTGAGAATTCAGGAATTCATGGACACAATCCTCTGCACAGGAATGATGAGCTGAAAGAAATGATAACAAAGAGGAATCTTTTACCAAGCGATTAAATAACAAACCTGGTTACAGTTGGAAAATTCTGAAATTTTCTTCATAATGCTTGTATTTTAGACATCTATTTGGGAAGAAGCAGATAGGGAGAACTTTGCGTTATGCTATATTTTATGAATTCTGTCTATTTTAGAAGGGACTGGTACTAGCTATAAGTACTAATGATGAAGCTATAATAATAATTGCTTCAATTTGGCAAAGTAGAGTCAGAGTTCATGTAACACCGTAAAGAGAATTCCGTCACAAGTATTATATATAGATGAGGAGAGATTAATAAATACATTTTATAATTACAAGCAGCATTTAATAAATGGCTATGTTCCCTGTGGTACTAGTCACAAATTGGAGCTCCAGGGAATTTTCTTTGGAGCTGATATAAACCTGTTCTTTATGTCTCTGCACCATCTTAAATTAGATCCATCTTTTCTTCCTGTTCGGATCCATGTCTCAGCAAATGGCCCCATTGTCCGTTGACTTGTCTCCTTTCATATCTAACCTACCCTTTACCTTTCTACCAAAAATATCATAGTTCAGAACCTCAGCATTTCTTGCCTAAAGAAATCTCTTCTATTTCAGATTTTCTTAGCATACACCTTCCCTCACTGAAACTTGAGCACTTTTCTAAATTAAAAAGAGTTATGACATCCCTTTCATTTACTTCCTGGTTCATGAATTTAATAAATATTTTTTGTACACCTATTATGTACTATTCTGTGTGCTGGGAATAGAATTGTGAACAAAAGTTTCTTAGAATTTTTCTATGAGGGGATGTAGACAATAAATATACATAAAAGTGAATAAATGCAACAAGATTAAGGTTCAGATAAATGCTATATACAGAAAGTAAAATGGAATAATAGAGCAAAGTGACCTGGGACGGTAATAGGCCATATTAAAAACGTGAAACAAAAAAGACCTTTCTGATGAGATGACATTGCCACATGGATAAGTAAGCTATGCCTGTGAAGATCCAGAAAGGTCACTCTAGACAAAGGAAATAGCAAGTTCAAAGGTACTGAGGCAGGCTTGAGAATGTGTTTGAGAAATAGAAGACAGTGATGGATGCATTACAGTGAGCAAGGGAGAGGGTAACAGAGATGAGGTCAAGATTAGAAAAGAAGGCTGGGGCGGGCACTGGGGCTTCAGTATCTGACAATAAATAAATAATAAAATAAAGTAAAATAAAATAAACTGGTACTCTGATTATAGCTATTGCTGTGTATAATGAACTATTTTTCATCTCTGGCCCAGGAGTCTCATGTCTTTCATCAGCATCTGTGAAACTGTGGTAGGCTAATGTGTTAGTTTTCAAACTGGGTAAAAGTTCAGTGTTAGACTTCACAGTTCTTGATAGGTGGATGGTTGGTCTTCTTGGGCATATGACTAACCTACAGTTCACAGCCTCTTTTCAGTTTTGTGTGGCTATGCAGCTGAGTTCTGACCAATGGATTGTAGACGTATGCACTCACCTGCAGGACTGGCCCGTAAACTACTTCTCTTCTTTTGCCTCCTGGTCAGACAGAGAGAATATAGCTGGGAAACTCCATGGTTAGGAAGATTACAGAGTCACTAGATGCGGTGCCTGGATCTCTAAATGAGTGCATCAGTTGGCTCTCTGGTGAAACTCATTAGAGTGGGATGAGAAAGTAGAGGGGGAATATCTTTGTTAGATTACAGTTTTCAGATGTTTGTTAGAGCAGTGAGACTCACTTGATTAGTATACACACTACAGCCAAATTCATATTTAAAATCTCTTTAACTGGTAAAATAAACGTAACAGCTATTTAGAAATACATTATACTAGTGGGATTTTAATTTCAACCTATCTTTTACAGGGAGTGGGTAATATTTCCCTACTCAATTAAGACTACCTAGCTTCATATGTTAGTCATGCTGCTTTAATCACTTGCCCTCTTAGTTTTCCCTCACATCCTCTTTTCTCCATTTCTTTTACTTTTTGTGTTACTTCAGGGGATTTTACATTCTTCTAAGTCAATGTTTTTCCAATTATTATGTAACTAAGGCCTTCCCAGACAACCAGCAGAGCCCTAAAACTGTATTTTCACTTCCATCCACATGTATTTTTTTTTTTAGTTTCTCCCAGATATCTCCACTCAATTGGAGAGATATGATGTATTTAGACAAAATCAGTGATTTTTTTTTTTGTTGATTGATCAAGTTTCTGTTTTATACTGGGTCATTCCTTACAGTCACAATCCCAACTCCCTCCTTACAGAGCACACTAACCAAGTAGCTTTCATTAAACTGATTTTGCTTTTATTAAACTTTCCTTCATTTTATCTCTAGGTAGGTGACATGATCCATCGCTAAATACATTCATCACTTATTCAATAAATACTTATGAAATGCTCACATCATGCTAGGCATTAGACTACAAAGTAGGTAAAACCAACACAAAGTTCTAGGGTCCCACAGTTTACATTTTAGGGGAGAAAGAGACAATAGTGGGTCAGTGGCTCGTTCCTGTAGTCCCAGCATTTTGGGAGGCTGAGGTGGGTGGATTGCTTAAGACTAGGAATTGGAGTCCGATCTGGGTAATGTGGTAAAACCCTGTCTCTACAAAAAATACAAAAAATAGTCCATCATGATGGGACATTCTTTTAGTCCCAGCTACTTGGGAGCCTGGGGTGGGAGAGTCATTTGAGCCCAGGAAGTTAAGGCTGCAGTGAGCCATGATTGTGCCTGTGTATTACAGCCTGGGTGACAGAGTAAGACCTTGTCTCAAAATAAAACACAATAAAATAAGTACATTTTGAAAAAGAAAGATACAATAAAAATAGGTAAAATGCATAGAAATTCAGAGGATAACACTTTCTTCACAGGAAAATAAACACACAAAATAGACGAGGGAATACTGTGGGGGTAAGTGGAACAAATTGGATTACAATCATAAATAAGGTGGTCAGAAAAAGTCTCACTAAGAAAGAGACATTTGAGTGGAGACCTACAGGAGGCAAGGAAGTGAGCCAGGCCAGTATCTAGGAGAAAAGTGTTTTGGGGAACAGTAAATGCAAAGATCCTGAGGCATGATGTTCTAAGCTTGTCAATGAAGTATGAGAGAAGCCAATGTGGCCAAAATGCTGCCGGCCACAATAAAAGGTAAGGTCCAAGACATATTGCAGGGCCACACTACCTAGGTCTTTTTACTGTCTTCTATGATTTTGGCTTTTATTCTCAGTTGGGAAGCCACTGAAAGGTTTTGAGCATAGTAGTCACATTATTTGGCCTATGTGTTTGTGGGACCAGTTTGGAAGTTTTCAAAATAGAAAGCAGGAGGCAAAGGTGAAACCAGGATGAAATGTTAGGAGGTGTTTATAAGAATCTTAGTGTAGCTTAGAAGAGGGTATTAGAAAAGAATGTGGTTAAGAAGTGGTTAGATTTGGGGTATATCGTTAAGGTCTAGCTTACTGGATTTGCTGGTGGATTATCTATGACATGTGAGAAAAAGAAAAGAGGCAAGGATGACTTTAGATGTTATGTCTTGAGCAATGGGAAGGATGATGTTACCAATCTTCCAGATTTGGAAGATTGAAAGATGGAAGAGATATAAGGAGTTCAGTTCTGGCAATGTAAAATTTGCCCAAGAAAAACTTAGGTGAACATGTCAAGTAACCTGATAGATATAAATTTGAAGTCCAAGGAAGACATCTTGGCAAAGGAAATATAAGTGTGCGATTTGGCAGCGCAAAGAAGATTCTTAAAGGCTGGATAAACTTGACAAATTAACAGGTGTGGACTGAAAAAAAGGGGGTCTACCTGTGTTCCAGAGCACTCTCATATTCGGAGGCCGGGGAGGTGAGGGGAGAGCAACGAACAATGTGGAGGTCATTGGTGACGCTGATAAGAGCAATTTCAGTAAAGCTGGAAATGCTGAATGGGAGGAGAAGAAATGGCGACAACAGCATAGAGAACAAGGAGTTTTGCTGCAAAAGAGAGTAGAAAAGTAGGACAATGGCTAGAGGGGTGTATAAAATTATAAGAGGCATTTTTTTAAAGAGGGAATTTTTACAAAATGTTTAAATGCTTATAGTAGCAATCCACTAAGGAAGGAGAAATTGATAATGAAAGAGGGGAGAGAATTGCTGAACAAGGCACTTGAGTACATTGGAGGGGATTGAGTACATTGGATGCACAGTAAGGGATGACACAGAGAGAACGGGTAATAATAGCAACAATAGCTAATATGGAATTAGCATCATGGAGTGACAAACTAGTTGGAGAGTAAGGGAAGGCTTCTTAGGGGAGGATGGTTGAGCTGAACTTTGAATCATGAGTAAGAATTTCCTAGGAAAACAGTTCTACTGCCTGGTATTGTATGGAGAGACGAGTGAGCATAAGCACACTGAGAACTGGAAGAGCATGAGGCTGAAGAGGTGAACAGGAACCATGTTATAATAAATCCTGTGGTAGGTGCTCTTTTGATTCTTTCAACAGCCAGGACTAAGACCACTGCAGAAATGCAAGTGCAAATGGAATGGTAAGGAGTTTGAATTCTACCCTATGTATTATGGAGAATCTTCGAAAAAAAAATTTTTTTTTTGAGTTGAGGTCTTCCTCTGTCACCCAGCCTGGAGTTCAGTGGCACAAACATGACTCACTGCAGCGTCAACCTCCCTGGTTCAAGCAATCCTATGGCCTCAGCCTCCCAAGTAGCTGAGAATACTGGTGCATGTCACCACACCTGGCTAATTTCTGTATTTTTGTGTGTGTGTGTGGAAATGGGATTTTACTGCGTTGCCCAAGCAGATCTTGAACTCCTAAATTCAAACAATTTGCCAGTCTTGACCTCCCACAGTGCTGAGATTATAGGCGTGAGCCATGGCGCCCAGTCTGAAGAATCTTAAGCAGGTGAATGATATGCTTTATTTGATTTTAGCAATATAACTTTAGTCATAGTGAGGAAGATGGGTTGGAAGAGAGCAAGTTCAGGTGAAAGCTGATGAGCACTGAACTAAGAGTTAGCAGTGTAGATAAAAAGGCTTTGATTTCATTATTGCAGAGGAATGAGTCTGATTAAATATAACCAAATAGACCGGGTGCAGTGGCTCACGCCTGTAATCCCAGCGCTTTGGGAGGCCGAGGTGGGTGGACCACGAGGTCAAGAGATCAAGACCATCTTGGCCAACATGGTGAAACCCTGTCTCTACTAAAAATACAAAAATTAGTTGGGTGTGGTGGCATGTGTCTGTAGTCTCAGTTACTTGGGAGGCTGAGGCAGGAGAATTGCTTGAACCCGAGAGGTGGAGGTTGCAGTGAGCTGAGATCGTGCCACTGCACTCCAGCCTGGTGCCTGGTGACAGAGCAAGACTCTGTCTCAAAAAACAAACAAACAAACAAACAAACAAACAAATGAAACAAAACAAATAGTCAATTAAGTAATTAGTTAAATATGGTGTAATGGAGAGAGGCAGCATCTGGGGTAGTTTGTAGATTTCTGACATGTGAGACAAATAGATATAGAGAATATAGATAGAGGAGAGGTTTAGCAAGGAGTATGTCTGGTTTAGATTTCTATATATTGTAAGAGGACCTTATGGCTATTCAAGGTGAGGATAGTCACCAGGCAGTCACAAATGTGCATCTGGAGCTCAGGAATGAGATCTAGCCTGGAGGTACAGCCTTAGACATGACTGACATATTTCTGATGGTTGAAACTTGGAAATAAATGAGAATGGGAAAAGAAGAAAAGCAGAAAGTGCTAAAAGCTGCAGGAGCTACTAGAAATATACCAATAGAATAAAATTCAGCTATCTGGAAGCCAATTATTCAGCAGCGAAATTAACTATAATCCCCTTTTATGTGAAGAAAAAGCACACATTTAATGGGAGTAACACTACAAATCAGCATTTATCAGTGGTTTAAAAATAACAATATCAATCTGCATATCCTTAAATTTGTCCTAATCTAATTCATTCCTGAGACATTACATTGAAAATAAATCTTCCTATGGATGAATCTAAAGCATTTCTAGATTTTTGTCATTAAAAAATGATGAAATTCATCAAGCGTGCCCTACTTAAAAAAGTAGGATGCCAAGTGGAAAATTTTAGAGAGACTATTACTAAGGATAATACTTTTTTTTCCAGTTAATCATATGCCAGTGAGTTAATCAGTCAATCAGTTCTCAATTTCTAAGGAGTTGGGTTAGTCCAAGCGTAGAGTACGTATTTATCAAGCTAAAAATAGCCTTTAAATCACATTTGGAAAAATTATATTTTTAAATAGTACTATTTTAATGAAGGTACTATTTAATTCTTTTTCTGAGAAAAAAACCAAAGCACACAGTCATTTTTCTACCTGTCTGACAGGCACACTGAAGTGCCAGCATCTTTCAGCACTTTAATAGTAACCCAAAGGATAAACAGAATTTAAGAAATAGCATTCATTTGCACTATTAAACCTTCTACTACATCACAGTTCTTACCAATTTAATGTCATCTTCTTAGATTATTTAAAATAAAAGAAATGACACATTTCACAGGAAGCAAAAAAAAAAAAAAAAAAAAAAAAAACAGAGGTTCTGGAAAAACTCTCTGCTACCTTCTTCTAAGGTGACAGATGCTCCTTCGACTCTCTCAGCAATCAGGATTGGGGCCACTGCAGAAATACAAGGG
Organism: Saimiri boliviensis; assembly: GCF_048565385.1. Classification (NCBI taxonomy): domain Eukaryota; kingdom Metazoa; phylum Chordata; class Mammalia; order Primates; family Cebidae; genus Saimiri; species Saimiri boliviensis. The sequence continues at coordinate 53,292,470 of NC_133451.1, forward strand.
GCCTCAGGACGAGTCCTGACATTTAGAGCATGAGACTACTGTGCCAATATCTCTCTTTCCGAAAATTCCTGTTTTTGGAATGACAGTAGTCTTGGTCTACTATATATAAATAGGATTTTGCTAGACTTTTATCAGCATATCTTAGAAAATTGTGAATTCATATATGCTAACACGACAGAGACTTTGGATATTTATTTCTATAAGTGATAAGGAAACAAATGTCAAACTTGCATTTTCTACCTTGGCTAGCTCTTCTTATTTCTTTACTCTCTTGCTAGAGTACTAGCAAGCTGGGAGTGCCTTGGGTTGTCTCCCAGGAGACTGCAATCTATGCAAGGAGGCTTTTCTGAGGAATAGCCTCTTCACTTGTAGTGTGTAGTAATATCGCTGTCCTGTAATGAGGAATTCAACCTTTCAGTCTCCCACACTTTACCTTACTTGTCTTCCCCCTCCCAATAACGCTTTCTTTGGACATAGCTGGGATCCAGTATGTAACATAGCACTATAGCCTACTAGAGCTGGTAGGAAATTTAGGCATCCTGTAGTTGAAATCCTTCATTTTACAGAGAAAGGAGTTTAAGTCCAGAAAGTAAGGGAGATGCTTTGAATCACACAGGCTGTTTAGCTACAGAATTTGGACTAGAATCCACATTTCTTGATGTTCAGTCCAGTGTTCTATATTCAACCCCATCTATGCAAAGCCATAATTTTACATGCTATATGTTCATGGAAAAAACCTTTTCTAGTGAGCATTTTTTGTTCTTTCTACTTTATCTTCCTTTCACCTTTCGGGTGAAAAGGTGAAAGGTGACAAAGGTGGTATGCACAGAATTTTGCCTCTTTCCACCCATGAGTTTCCAAGCCATATTACTTCTACTCATGAGTATGTCCTCTCCAAGCTAGACCTACAGTGTGGGAAAGAAGGAAGCAGAGAAGGCAGTTAGAAGACACTTCCGTAAGGCTAGATTACGAATGAGAACATAGCTTCCTTATCAGGAGATGCCAAAGTATGATTTTGGTTAAAGACCTTTGAAAAGTGAAAAATAAACAACAACAACAACAACAACAACAAACTCTTCTTTTAAATATCACTTTCAACATGATAAATGCAGTGTGTGTCCAGATCACAGTAAATAAAGGAGTCAATGACTTTTTTTTTTAATCACATGAAAGTACCTGTATGCCATCAGGTACAGATCACTGTCTTGAATTAGCAGAATGAAGAAGCTAGTTTAGATATAAAATTGCTTATTAATCCAGTGGTTATTTGGACACAAATTTATGCATTTAGAAATGTAATTCTGCAAGCATTTCTTTTGGAATTTCCTAAAAAGTTGACAGCCATCACATGGAGAACTTGAGACATTAAGAGTCAAAATGCTAAATTTAGATCCTGGCTCTGCTTCAAAGTATATGAACTTGCAAAGATCAGATAACTCACACAGCTTATATTCTCATCTAGAAATTGTTATTGATATTTGTCCTGCCCATATTTCAGTTATTTAGTAAAAAAAATTGGAATAATACATGTTAGGACAGTGAACTTCAAGAAAGAAAACAACAGATATCATCACTACCACAGTACAAAAGAATAAAATATATTCAAATGCATCTAAAATAAATTAAAATCTTCTAAATTAGAGAATTCCTTTCCTCATACATCAAACAGCATATTTCTCATCTTCCCTGCCTTATTTCCCTCCAAACCCCTAGTATATTTTAACCTCTAACCTGATATTTTGGCAGTAAAGCTGTGTCCAGGTTTTGTGAGAGCTGAAAGATATACTTCAGGGAGACCTCTCTAATGAAAAGGATACAAAATTTGGCATAGAAGTAAATATTCATTTAGAATGAGAAAAGAAATCACAACAAATTCATATTTTTTAAAGCTAACAAATACTAGAAGCATCAGATTTAGAATAACATGTTTTCAATAACTTATTATACAACCAATCCTGTAATTATATTTTCACTACATTATTGGCTGAACACTGTTTGATCACCTCTTCATATGACAACAATTTTGTAATATGAATTTCTATAAACATAGCAGTCTCAAGATAGAGGCTTTCCTCTAGCATGGTCGATGGCAATTTCTTTTTTATTATTGAGAGCTGGGTTGAAGAAGACATGTGACTTCATACACAGATGTTCTTGCTGTTTGTAAGATTATTATGGTTTAGTGCCCTACAAACACAGAGAAATGAATATATCCTATTCCCTATGATTTCCATCAAAATAGTGCAGAGTGTATTTGTAATCATATATGCTGTGTTATTGTGTGTGTTTCTGACCGAAAAGAAATTTCATTTTGACTAGGCCTCAATGAGAATTATACTAAGCATCAATGAGAATTACACTAAGCATCAATGAGAATTACAATTCTGCATAGCTGATGATTGGAAGAATTATTTTCAGACTAGCTTCTAGCTTTGTACATGTTAAACCTTGTTCTTTCTCCTCTACCAATGTCCTTCTGATGTCAGAAATCTCAGGACATGGCCCCATTATGAAGTCATGTCTGGACCTGCATACTTGGGTTAACTCAGCAGACCAGTTAACAAAATGGCCACTAGGGGGTCTTCCTATAGCAGGACAGTTAAAAACAACTTCTACATGAAAATAAGCAAGAACACACAAACATAATTTAATAAACCCAAACAAAATGTATCCTTATCTCAACTTCTCATTAGATAAATCTCTAAATCATCTGAGGACATCAAATACCATTAAAACGAGGGAAAAAAGGTATGAAAGAAAAATTGGAGAGGAAAAAAGCAATCTTAATCGGCTGTGATGAAAATATTTTACTCATGTAAATTACACAACAATCCGTGAGCATATTAACACATGGCTGGGACTCCTTCCTGGAAAGCAGTAATGCTGAACCTGAAGTGTTTTTGGCTTCTCAATGACTTTGCATTTCCTAGACAAAATCTTTTGATACAGAGAACAGTCTTACCTTTCAGATGCTGCATCTTCCTTACAAACTGCCTCTATCACTTTCTTGGGGCTGCCATAACAAATTTTTACAAACTTCGTGGTTTAAAAAATAGATACTTATTCTTTCAGGTTGTGGAGGCCAAAATTCTGAAATCAAGCTGTTGGCAGGCCTTGCTCTTTCAGAAGGGTTCTAAGGAAAAAAATCCCACCTTGTCCCATTCAGTGTTTGGTGTTTCCAGTCACTCTCTGGTTTGCAACTTCATAACTCCAATCTCTGCCTTGTTTTGCTCAAGTGGTCTTCTTTCTGTATCTATCTCCTCTTCTGTCTCTGTGGACACTTGTCATTGGATTTGGGGCTTACCGGATAATCCAGGGTGATACTATCTTAAGATCCTTAACTTAATTATGTCTGCTAAAAACTTTTTTTCCAAATAAGATTATGTTCATAGGTTCTGGGGTTAAGACAGGGACATATCTCTTAAGGTGCTACAATACAACCCATTCACAGCCATTAACATATATCATTTGGAAATAGTCAGAATATGGGTACTGGCTAACTGACTTGAGGCAGAAATTCCATTGTCCATATATCATTGTATTAACCTCCAATTTCCTACAATTTCATATGTATCTATATTCAAGATTTTAAGCCAGGGAGGCTTCCAAAAACAATTACCAAATATTTTTGTGCCACACTCTCCTAAGTCATTCAAAGTAAAATCAAACTTGGTTTTTTACAGCTGAGTATGTCATGAGCTATGAATCAAAGGAACAAAAGGACAACCTAGAAAACCTAGTATTTGGAATGGCTAATCAAATTACAAAGGCAATAAGCATGTGGCCAGTCAGTGGCTTTGTACTGTTGTATGTTTTCATTTGAAAGAATGTGGTCCCCCTGTGGAAACATTTATTAGTAGAAGATGTAAGCGCAGATGTGTTCTCTAACGGATGTTATAGAGTAGTACTATCTGTCTGGTTCCACAGAATCTGTGACTTAGGGCTACACTAAAACAAGTTTATGAGTTCTGCAGGCGAGCTCAGTGGCAAGATTACAGTCAAATCTAGGGATATATTACTAGGATGTAGACACCCATGAAAAATAACAATTGTAGAATAGTGTTAGGATGTGCGCTGTAACATTCCCTTCTGACACTCTCTGAGCAATTTATCTGCAGCATGTTTTTACTAGATCAATCTCCACAGCCAGGTAGAAAGGTAGAATCAAGACTACGTGTGGGCAGGAGCAATAAAGAAGCAATGAGCCCCCCATTGCTTGAATTTCACCAACAATGTACTAATTGGCAACTGTGTATATCTCATTTTGATAAATTGCTCACAAAAGTTTCCCAGGCTTTTTTTTTAAATGTTAATGATGCTTTGTTAATTTTTGAAAGACAATTTTTTCCACAATAGCTGAGCTTTAAACTGTAAGCATGCTTTGCAATCATTTATAGGTTATATGTACTATGAATATAATTTAGATGAAAGGAACAGGAATCTTAGAACAGATGGAACTGTAAAGTCAATTCCTTGTATTTTTTTTCTTCAAGTTTTGCACCTGTGCTCTATTCTTTAAAAAGATAATCAGAAATACCCTGATTTTATTTTGCAATAAGATCATGTCCTTTACTACTATTCTTAAGGTTGTGTAGAGTTTGAGAGCCAGTATAGTTCTTGGGGAGTTTATATTTTATGTGTTTCTTTTTTCTTTTCTTTTCTTTTTTTTTAAATACTTTGGGCTCTGGGGTACATGTGCACTCCCTGCATCCTGCAGGATTGTTGCATGGGTAAGGTATACACATGCCATGGTGTTTTGCTATCTCCATTACCCCCCACCCCCATTCCCCACATCAGGCATTTCTCCCAATGTTATCCCTCCCCATCTTCCCTGCCACACCCCCCGTTGTCCCTCCCCTCTCCTCCAGCTCCTCACCTAGCCCTGTGAGTGTTGTTCCCTTCCCTATGCCAGGTGTTCTCGCTGTTCATCACCTGCCTATGAGTGAAAGCATGAGGTTTTCTGTTCTTGTGTCAGTTTGCTGAGAATGATGGTTTCTAGATTCATCCGTCTCTACAAAGGACACAAACTCGGCATTTTTTATGGCTGCATAGGATTCGGTGGTATATATGTGCCACATTTTCTTTGTCCAGTCTATCATTGATGGGCATCTGGGTTGGTTCCAGGTCTTTGCTATCGCAACAAACATACGTGTACATGTGTCTTTATAATAGAATAATTTATAATCCTTTGGGTATATACCCAGTAATGGGATTGATGGGTCAAATGGAATTTCTATTTCTAGATCCTTGAGGAATCACCACACTGTCTTCCACAATGATTGAACCAATTTATACTCCCACCAACAGTATAAAAGTGTTCCTATTTCTCCACATCCTCTCCAGCATCTGTTATCTCCAGATTTTTTAATGATCACCATTCTAACTTGTGTGTGATGGTATCTCAATGTGGTTTTGATTTACATTTCTCTAGTGACCAGTGATGATGAGCATTTTTTCATATGTTTGTTGGCCACATGGATGTCTTCTTTTGAAAAGTGTCTGTTCGTATCCTTTGCCCACTTTTGAATGGGTTTGTTTATTTTTTATTTTTTCTTGTAAATCTGCTTTAGTTCTTTACAGATTCTGGATATTAGCTCTTTGTGAGATGGGTAGATTGCAAAAATTTTTTCCTATAGGATTGGTTGCTGGTTCACTCTAATGATTGTTTCTTTTGCTGTGCAGAAGCTCTGAAGTTTAATTAGATCCCATTTGTGTATTTTGGCTTTTGTCGCCATTGCTTTTGGTATTTTAGTCATGAAGTCCTTGCCTGCGCCTATGTCCTGAATGGTGTTGCCTAGGTTTTCTTCTAGGGTTGTTATGGTGTTAGTATTTATGTTTAAATCTTTAATCCATCTGGAGTAATTTTTGTATAAGGTGTAAGGAAGGGATCCAGTTTCAGCTTCTTGCATATGACTAGCCTCCTGACACATGCATGATACTGTACATAGTTTCATTTGGGACAAAACAAGTTTTAACAAATTTGCTTGTCTTGAGTAATGAACCTTTCTGATGGAGAGTAAAATAAAATGAAAAGATTCATTTGCCTCTATTCATTAAATATTCATTAAGTTCTTTATGTACACTAGGCATTGTGCTAAAGCTACAATTCCACATAAGATGAAATACCTGCACTCTCTGTTTGGAGACACAGGAAGACAATCAACATTGAAGGCAGAGTTTATTAAGTCTTACCACAGAAGTGTGCATAAGGCAATATGAGAGTACAGAAAAGGGGATAAAAATACCTGTGAATCAAAGAGATCTTCTTGAAGGAAGTAGTACTTAGGTGAATTTAGAAGAATTCAGTTTGAGTTAGACTCAGGAAGGAATGGCAATAGGATCTAAGCAATGGAAGGCACCCAAGTAAAGATATAGAAGTTTGACAACTTATTGCCATGTTGAAAACACTTTGTGTAGGGAATTTCGTGATTAATTTCTATAGCACTTTCCTATATAAATTTCATAAACTTGGCTTGGTAAATCCAGGCATAAGATTTGCTGCCAATAGAAGTAATTACAAGTTGATAATAGATAGAGTAATAAATAGGAACAAACTGCTATGTGATGCAGTGGGAGCATGGGTGAGAATTAGCTCTGAAAGTTATACACTTTATAAGCCTCACAATTCCTTCTTATGGTCTATAGCCAGACAGTGATGTTAGAGTTGCCGTTCAATGTACTTTTGGAAATATGCACATATCAATGTACATAGCTCAGTGAAATTGTCTGCTAAATGGGCAATGTTGGCTGAAAAACAAATAGAAGGAATGTTCTTAATGGTGTTTTTGGAGAAGCAAGTTTTTCTTAACATCATTTCTGGAAATACATTTGGTGGAGGAGAGAGGAGGATCTAATTTTGTTGTGAACTTGAGATTGGAATGTATAAAAATAATTTTAGCATTGCGTATGAGATGCACCAATATGAGAAAATATAATTGTAGAAAGATCATAACAACATTTTGCTGTAATACATGGCACAGACGAAAGAAGGAAATGAAAAAAATGACAAAACACAACTCAGATGAATGTAATTATCAGGGTACATTTATATCTGAGTACTCAATTGCCCAGTGCCTGAGAAGATTGTCTAATGACTGCAATGAAGAAGTTTTGAGCACAAGTTCTGAAACTGTCATTTATGACCACTTACTTCACAGGGCTATTGGGAGGTGCAATAAATATGAGAGAAATTTTACTCTGCTATATAGCCTGGCAAAATTAGGTGCTTTAATAGGTTAAGTGAGTCAGTGCTAAATCAATACAAAGATGGATGATTTGGGTTCATAGCCTGGTCAGCCAAGTTTATTTCCCAGGCATAGATCTTACTACAAAGAAAGTAATTAATATGCTCACCAAATCAGGAAGATATCTTTATAGGCAAGAAGAAGCATGAAAACTGATTTCTTGGGCTAATAGGTACTGGTACCTGCACATAAGATCAAATATAATTCACACAATGCTTTGCTTAACACCAAGTAATGATGAGCTTCTCATCACTGAATTGTAGGAATCATACAACATTATATTAAGACCATTGTAAAATTCCCAGAGACTCACAAAGGGATGTTGGGCTAAATTCTTCAGCGAATAACGATATCATTTTGGGTTATCTTGGACTATTAGGACACGTCCAATTTTGTAGGTAACAGGTTTTAAAGGATTCTGTTCTGCCTTAATTCGACTGTATTTCACAATCATCTTTAGACCAGTCAAATTGGGCCTGACCTAAAAGCCTCAATACAAATACAAAAGAAAGTCTTGTACTTGAAAAATAATGATCAAATAGCACAGAGTTATCTCCTACCTATGTCTTGAAATAACAGGCAGCATGATACCAAGCTGGTAACCTTTCAACATTCCTAAGGAACAAAGAGGATAGGGTATTCTAAGAAGCAGGAAAAATATGTGCAAAGACCCAGAGTGTGGATGGACTATAGGATATTTATGGAAGAGAGGTGGAAGTCAGGTTGGAAAAATGTTCAGGAGCTAGATCCTGAACTGGTTGCATGCCATGTTTAAGTTTAGATTTCACCTTGCTTATGATGAATCCTTGATGGACCTTTAGCAGAAAAAACGAATATGGAAAATATTCTGATTCATCAGTGCCTGCTGCCTCTGAAGAGAACCTGGATCAAATCTCAAAGAAATAATTAACTCCTGCAAAACATGGCATTCCATATACCTCAGGGGTTGCAAAAAGATCCTCATTCAAATTGCACATCTTGTTGTATTAGTGTGTTCACATGCTGCTAATAAAGGTATATCAGAGACTGGGTAATTTATAAAGGAAAGGGTTTAATTGATTTACAGTTACACAGGACTGGGGAGGCCTCAGGAAAGTTACAATCATGGTGGAAGGGGAAGCAAACATATTCTTCACAAGGTGGCATCATGGGGAAGTGCCAAGCACCAAAAGAAAAGCCCCTTATAAAACCATCAGACCTAGTAAGAACTCACTCACTATTGTGGGAACAGAATGAGTGTAACTGCCCCAATAATTCAATTATCTCCAATCAGGTCCCTCCCATGACACATGGGGATTATGAAACTACAATTCAAGGTGAGATTTGAACCGGAACACTGCCAAACCATATCACTTGTATGGAGTTAGTTATTTATAAGCATACTCACATATCTTATTTACTCCTCTCAATTATCCCAAGGGAACAAGTATACTGTGACTCCCTTTTTATTGATGAGAATTGAGAAAAAAAGGTGGTTAATTTTATTGTCACATGATAGAGGAAGTCAAAGTAACATTATGGAAACTAAAATTCTGATTCAATGGAGCTGGCTTGTGGGTTTAATTTACTAACAATATTTTGTCCTGATTCTCTGCAGAAGTTCACCAAGCCTTCAACATAGATACTTCAGGGTGTGGAGCATTCACTGTGACCTTATAAACTTACACGTTATTATCAGTGGAGAAAAAAGGAGTTGCATAAATGTTTTATTTATATTTTGTCTTATACAGTATTACTAGAGAAAACAAGTATTATTTTAGAAATTGAACAGACTTTGGTAATAGTCCTATAATAAATGCTTTTCATGCAACAGTGTAGGAGATTATTTCCTAAAAAAAATTATTTATAAATATTTATATAGAAGAACAAACAGCAAAGAAGAGCTGAGACAATTTTAAAGAATAAAGTTGTGTTCTTAGAAAACTCCAAGCACTTGTAAGGTAGATTTAAAATTCTTGGAAATAATAAATGTGAAATTTAGAGTGTGTGCACTGTCTTTCCTCCTGGGTATGCCTTTTCTCTGGATATCTGAATGACCCACTCACCTATCTTCTTTAAGTGTCTGCTCAAACGGGCTTCTTTTATTTAAAATGGTAGCTCTCTTAACCCCCAGCACTCCTTATCTTCCTGCCATGTTTCTTGTTTCATAGCATGAATCAGTACCTAGCTTATTCTAGAATTAATAATGTCTGTAATTTATTATTATTATTCATTTCATCTACTAGAACAGAAGCTTAATATGAGGCCAGAAATATTTGCTTCTTTTGATCTCTGATAAATTCCAAGCCCCTAGAAAAGTTCCTGACACATAGTATGTGAAAAATCAATACTTTCTGATCACATGAATGAATGAAAGTGGGGACTAGGGAGACCAGACAGCAGGACATGTCATCAGACAACAGAAATCAAAGCAATGTGAAGGGGTCAAATAGCATGAGGTCCAAGAAATAGAACAGAGAGCCCAGAAACAGAATCAGGTTTATATGGAAACTATATAAAAACAGAGTGCCATTGCACACTGGAGAAAAAAAAGTGACCTATTAAGTATATGGTGCTCTAAAACTTAAGTTGTGCCTATGGAAATAGACATTATTATATAAATATAAATATATATAATATAATTATTGTAGTATATATAATATAATTATATTATATAATAATTTTATATATATATATATATATATATATATAAATTTTTTTGGGGGACAGGGTCTTGCTCTGTCACCCAGGCTGGAATGCAGTGGCATAACCATGACTCACTGCAGTCTCTAACTCCTGGGATCAAGTGATCCTCCTGTCTCAGCGTCCCAGATAGCTGGGACTAAAGGCACACACTACCATGTCCCACTAATTTGGAGATGGGGTTCTTACTATGTTGCCCCATTTGGTTTCAAACTCCTGGGCTCAGGTGATCCTCTTTCTTTGGCCTCCCAATATCTTATAGGCATAAGCTACTGCACACAATAAAAAATAAATCTTTACATTATATTATTTTCATCATAAGTTCTAAGTGGATTACATAGCTATGTGTCAAATGCAAACTTTAAAACCTTTGGCAAACATTATACTTATAACCCAAGATTAGGGAAGAATTTTTATGTAAAATACAAAAAGCAAAAAATCATAGGAGAAGAAAATGATAAATTTGACATTAAATTAAAAATCTCTATTCACCAAAGGCTTTATAAATAAAAATGAAACAAGCGAGAAACTCTGCAAAGATTATGCAACATGTAACAATGGCATAGAATTAGAATCCAGAATATGTTTTCTAAAAATTACATATCAAAGAGAAAATGACAACTTAATGAAAAATGTGCCAACAGCAACAGCATTTTATACAATGGAAAATACGTAAAATAGTAGTCATCCTCATTATTGGCCATGGAGAGGGAAATTTAAATCTTAGTAAGATGCTATTTTATGTCCACCAAGTTCACAAAAATAAAAAGGTTCGACAACATCAAATATTGCCAATGATTTTGACTGCAACTATTGCTTCAAACTACACTGTTGGTATAAATTAGCATGGAGTTTTGAAGAAACTTTTGGAATTACTAATATAATTAATATTAATATTAATTTATTTTAATGTTAAATAAAATACTGAATACAAATAAAGATACACATCCAGTTTTTTCCTCCTATTTAGACCATGGGGGATTAAACTTTCCTGTTGTCTTGATTAATTGTGAGTCTTGGCTTGGCCAAGAAAATGCAAGCTGAACTGATGTATTTTATTTCTAAGTCAAGAGTTTTTGCACAATACTCTATGAACTCTCTTGCTCTGCTCCAGTGACTATGTGAGCTTATGGCATTATAAGTTACTGTAAAATCAGAGCATTCAATACCTAGAGGATAGCTACCCTAAAGCATCACTTGGACAGCAGAATTTGTATGAACAAGTTCTCTACTGTTGTATGTTAATCTTATAACATATATTGTTAGAGCAATTTTATAATTATTAATTGCTATAATACACGTGTATTAGCCAGGGTAGGCTAGCTGATAAAAAAATAATTTCCAAAATTTTAGTGATGTGACTCAATAGAAATGTGTTTCTTGTTAACATAGCTATTCAAAGTGGTATATGGCAAATAGACTTTCATAACATAATCTAGAGACCAAAGCCTCTTCCATCATGCTGCTCTGGACTCCTCTAGGTCCCCTCAGAGTCCTTTCCTCTTAGCCAGGGAATGAAGAAAGCATGAAGGATCACAAGGGGGAGTTTGGAGATCAGTCCTGAAGATGGCATACATCACTTTCACCACATTCCAGTCACCTGATATTAGAAATATAGTCACACCTGACTTTAAAGGGGAGTGAGATGAGTTTGATGAATGCTTAGCCAGCCTTTGCCACATCATATTTAATATACAAACGAAGTTGGAAATTGGATTGTAAACAAAGGGCTGGACTCTCAGCATCAGTAATGGATCTCCTCTTAAGCAGAATTAGTATGCACTAGGATTCTAGTCAAGCAGAGCCAATCAAGACATTCTTGCCAAGAACTGGATATTTGAGGTTACAAATAAGTTATCACAGGAAAAATAACTCTCTTTGGATGCCCTTACATATATTTTCTGTATTAGGATGGTTTAGATTGCTTTTTTTTTTTTTTTGAGACAGAGTATCATTCTGCCACCCAGGTTGGAGTGCTGTTGTATGATCATGGCTCAATACAGCCCGGAACTCCTGGGCTCAAGAAATCCTCCCACCTCAGCCTCCCAAAAATGGGCACTACAGGTGCACAACATCATGCCAGGCTAATTTTTTTATTTTTATTTTTAATAGAGAAAATCTCTTGCTATGTTGATCTCAGCTCCCATAGTGGTGGGGTTACCAGCGATAGTCATTGTGCCAATTAGGATGGTATTAGTCATAATATCTTGGGGATGCACCCTCAATTTTTTGTATTGCCTGCGGCTTCTGAATAAATATTCTCTTACCTTAAACTTTACTGAGCTGGCCGTGAGTGAGGAAGGAATGCCAAGCAGCTGGGAGAGGAAGGGCTAGAGTGGGGCATCCAGCATGCTTGGCAAAGAAAGGCAGCAGGTGGACGGAATGGCAGTGGGGAATTTTGAATTTGGAGTTATGAAATTTAAGCTAAGTCTTAGTGCCGACTTCACTAGTCATGGAATTGTGAGAGAGTGATTTCATCTGTTTATATAAAATTTCCTCCACGATATGATAAGAGGACAGGACTAAATATTTTCTGAGGCTCTTTTCTAGTAATGAGAACAGTCTGTCTAAGTTAGATACCTAACTATAATCTGTCTCACATTAGAGACAAACATTCAATAAAATGTGGCTCTTTCTGAGCAAAGCCAATGGGCAGCTAGCAGGTCCAATAAGCAGATAGTGCTTAGAAGGCTTTGTAGATGGTTGATTTAGTTACTTTCTTTTAGGACATACAAGAAAGAAAAGGGAAGTTTTTCAGTCACATCTGCAGGTACTGCACATTTGAAAACTTATGGAAACTTCTTTCCATTTCACAGTATCTAAACATTTATTGTAATTTATTTTTCTCCATCAACAATGTATCAACAAGATATTTATTTCGCTTATTTCTGTTTTCTTCTTAAGAGTATAAGCTCAAAGAAGGCAATTTTGTCTAGTTTATTGATGTTGTACCCAATGTCTAACAGTACTTGTCACTTAGAAGAATATTCAACAAATATTTATTGAATAAATGTTATAAACTAGTGGTGACTCCAGAATCATCAGGAGAATTTCAAGAAAGCAGTGATGAGGAATACTGCAGTTTGGATGTGAAAATCGAATTCGAGAGTAGTAATCTGAATTTTGCATTTCCTTTTAAGTCACGGAAAGCAAACCAGGCCTAGAAAAGGACGATCCATTTGAGAACAATTTTTCCTAAAGCTGAAACTTTTGTAAACCTCATCTAGCATTTCTTAAAATTGTCATAAATGATGTATAATTTTCCATGAAATTATTTTTATGTGGACTACTTTAATAAAATTTAGATAAAAGGTTAACAGAGTTTTGCTTGTAAATTCAGGAAGAATTTTCATGATGATTCTAATACAATTTAAAAGCAGAAAACACAAACAATTTTTAATCTGCTCAGTATAAAACAAGGTAACAAAACCACACAAATCTCCATGCTCCTTACTTCAAATCAACTCTAATTATCAATGTTTATATTTTATTCCAAGTTCTTATTCATCTAACTCTAGACCACAACTTAATCTTGATGAATTGTGATGGCAGCATCATTTGTGGTGCAGGCTATGATCTGTTATGATTCCTTTACAAAATTATTATGATGAATCACACTTGTCAATGATTTTTGAATGAGACAAATCCAAAACTAATTTGCTATCTGCAATCCAGATGTAATTGGCTATGTATCATAAATCTTCCATAAAAATATTCTTCAGTTCCATTTCTGTCAACAAACAAAAGTGTTCTTCATAGTTCATTCCCCAAGAAAAACAATAGAGTATAATTAGAAGGGAAGAGAGAAAGTGCACAGTTGACTTGAATATAAAAAACAGAAAATGCCTGGATCAAATTGGCTGCACAAATGAATCTCTCTTATCAAAATCATTATAAATTGCATCTCTCAATTTTTGGTCCAGGAACTCAATACTTTAAGAGAGCCATAAAATATTTTACCTTCATGCTAAATTGTGGGAATTAAGCAATGCTTATAGCATTTTCTATAATTTGAAAATGACTTACATCTTATTTATTTTGAAATAGAAGTTCAGTTACAAAATATTGAGTGGGAGGAATGTAGAATTCATTATTGCTGTACAGTGAACATAAGATTTTTAAAATTTTTGTTTTGTTCACTGGAAGGAGTTTTGGCCATTAATTAACTGTGGTACAAACAAAATATGTTATGGTTTCCAACCACATATAGACCAGAAATCTTTGTACCTGGGCATACCAACCACAGCATTGACTCTGGGTGGGGGGGGGGGGAGAGAGAGAGAGAGAGAGAGAGAGAGAGAGAGAGAGAGAGAGAGAATGTGTGTATGTAATCTATAACATGGATATCCTTGTTTGAAAGGGAAAGTAGTTAAGAAATTCTATAGAAGCATAAACCTCTCATTTCTGTTTTAAAAATTGTTTGCAATGCTTATATTATCAGTGGTGGGTCAGTAACCTTTTCTTCCTATATATGAAGCATAGCACTCTTTATTATGGAAATTTCTAGTATTGGTATAAAATACATAAAGTATATCAGTATAATACTTTCCTTCATATACTCCTACAGAAAGTATTTTCATATACTTCTACATCTCATAGGAGTATATGAAAAAAAGTATTTTGACCAACCAAATCTCAGAAAGTATAAATATATCCTTTCTCAGAAGAAAACCAAATCTTCTCTGAGGTGAAATGTGTCTAATCACAAATCTCATTTCTTTTCCCCATAGTACGTTCCCTGTGCTATTCATCTAGTCCATGCCTCCAAACTAACCTCACATAATAACACCATTAATAATACTTAACACTTATATAGTGCATTCCATCTTCAAAGTACTGAATAAACATTAAATAATTAATGTGCATTGAAAGAAGTCAGCAAAGTGCAGAACTTTCAAATTCTTATGAGGGAAGCAAAGATATTTATTAGTAATTTTTGATGAGGTGGTTTATTTTTTAAAAAATATTTTTGCCTGGTCATATAAGAAGAGTAATATTCACAACCGGAAAGTATATGAGCCTATAACTGGCTTTTACTGATGATTAAATGCTCAGGTTGAAGCCGAGGCTTTTGATAACTGCTAGAGCCATTTATGACCTCATATACTACTCCACTTTGGGACATTAGGCCTTAAATAACATCAACCATGTGCTTTTACTGAGAAGAAGAGAAAGAAAAATAAAATGCCCTTTTGACGAAGAAAAAAATATCTACAGAGATCTCTATGGAAATGTCATAAACACACAGGCATAAATACACATGAAGGTTCTGTAATAGATTTGGGAGCCAGGTTATCACTTGACACCTGTCTGGGTAGTCTTTGGATAGAATACTTATAAAGGAACAGTTCTTTTATCCATAGGCATAAAAAGTGCCTTGTTTTATAAGAGGCACTGACATCAGTTACTGCTCTACAGTGGACCCTAACATTCACAGAAAGCGATTGGGCGCTTGTGGTGTTAATCAGTTTATATTGAACATGGTCTCTGTAAGTGGGCAATTTGCCAAAATCGCAGGTAAAAATTTCATTGGGTGGACAATGTCATGCAAAGGTCTACATAGTAGGAGACATCCAGTGTGAAAATGTGGCTAGAGAGGTGCCAGGGAGCAAAATAAAATCTCATATACTGCTTTAAAACATATCTGGCAGAATGCAAAGATTATTGCTTCTCAGGTTGCCACTTAAAACATGCTCATCAGATTCTTAATTATTGCCATATTTTTTCCTTGACCTTTAAGAATCTAATATACTGAATGACATTTCTCTGATAAATAAAAGAGGCCTAGGAGGGAGATCTACATAAAAATGTGAATTAAAACACCCATAATAAATAACATAAACAGCATAATATAGAAGCATATTTATAATGATTGGAACAAATAATAATTATTTATGATTTGTGTTATAAATGGAGTATTAAATTCTCTATACATATTGGCTTACTCATCATAACAATCCTATCAACAACATTTCGTTATTATTCAATGAAGACACTGAGATTTAAAGACTTAGTAAGCTCCTAAGTAGAAGAGCCAAGATCTCAACACAGCTGATCTGATTCTGGAGGTCAGAATTTTATTACCATGACATGCCTCAGCAATACGTGTTCCAGTGTCCATAGGTACTTCTCCTTGGCAAGCACTTTACATGTATCAATTATTACAAAAACATTATGTATTAACTGTGAAAAAAATCGAGTTCCAAAAAGCAAAAAAGCAAAACTAGAGCTCAAACTTATGTCATTATATGTCTGATTCCAAAACGTGTGCTGGTTTTGAGTACACATAAGCAGTTCTATGATTTTAGCTTTGGAAGCGACTTCTCCAGCTTCTAATATAAAATTTCCAGTATTATCATATTGACTAGAGAAAAGAGAAGTGATCTGCCAAAAGTCCTATAGAAAAATAATATCAGAGCCTAAATAAGAATTCCTTTATTTTTGTAGTGAGAATATCTTTTCTCCACAGCTGGTAGCATTATTCCTCAATATTCAAAATGGAAGAGTTCCTGGAGATAAAACAATGACTGTTTGAGATGTGCTGGTATCTATTATCTTTGTATCAAGACATATGAAAAAATAATACCATTGCATTTACTGTCAGGGAATTGATTAAAACCCACTATCTGCTGCTGTCATAGGTACACCTAATGGTTCTAATAGATAATCAGATATGATTAAGCAACTGATCTGTATTATTACATTTAAATATATTATTATTATTTATTATTATATTTTGTGCAACAGTCTCCCTTTGTGACCCAGGCTGGAGTGCAGTGGCACGATCTCAGCTCACTGTAGACTCTACCTCCTGGGTTCAAGCAATTCTCCTACCTCAGTCTTCCGAGTAGCTGGTACTACAGGCGCCCACCACCATGCCCTGCTAATTTTTGTGTGTGTCTGTGTGTGTGTATTTTTAGTAGAGACGCAGTTTCACCATATGCGTCAGGCTAGTCCCAAACTTCTGACTTCAGGTAATCTGTCCCGCTGGACCTCCCAAAGTGCTGAGATTACAGATGTGAGCCACTCCGCCCAGCCTACATTTAAATATTTTAATGGCTTATGTTTTTGAATGCATATCACATGCTAAGCACTGTATTAACTCATTTAATTCTCATAGCAATCATGTGACATGAGTATAATAATTAACATTCTATAGATGGGAAAATTGAGGCACACAGAGATTAAATAAGTCAAAGTTGCCCAGTAGGTTAATTAATATTGGAGACACTAATTTTGACTGTCTGATTCCAGAATCTACTCTTATACCAACTTGTCTGAAACTATCTTTTGGGTATATTTCTAATAATTTTTAGAAGCAATTAGAAATTTAATGCCCATAAATTTCTCCTGGCCTGAAAGGAATATGTAAATATTTTTCAAACGGTGTACATATTATAAGAACTGTCCAAGAAAATGCTTTAGATTGCCTAAAAGTGATATCACTTATATTACTGCTTATGCCTAATTTAATCAATGATGTTTCATATAGATGAATGTTTTTCAAACGAGGAATAATGTGATTGTCTGGGGTAAAACTAAATTATTCCATTATCTCTTGGTATGGAAGAATAAACACCCACAAACTGGCTTCTTTACTCCTCACTCAGATTTTCTTTATATCATAAAAATATTTCTTCAGCTTCTGCAATATATATGTTACAAGAAACAATGATGTGCATAATTATTAGTTATTAAAATATGCATAGTTATTTTCAGATATCCAAAGCTATATCTATAACTTATGTCCATTTGTAACTCATGAAGTAATAATCATTTTTATTTATATAGGCCGTTTCATTGCAAAGTGCCTCCATTGCTCTCCTACTTTCGAATAGGAAATTTTCTGCAGTAAAGTGTTAAGGATGTAAATTTGATTTCACAGCAGTTGTGCAAAAGTCATTGATATTTTAGTTAACATTAACTGCATTTATGATAATTTGGTGGGTTCTCTGCTTAACAGTACAAATGGCAATCTCATGCAGATGTTCACCACTTCCCTGTAGCTCAACAGGATGCGAGTGTGATATGTGTACATCTGAGTATTTCTCTCCTGAATAGTAAGTTCTGATTTTTCAAACGTGTCCAATTAATACAGCGCAGGGGCAGAATTTGAACAAGTAAAGAGTTAACTAACCCTTGATGTGCATTTCCAATTAGCAGTGAACTACAGTGTAATTGATAGTAGCATTCATTTTGTCTTTCTAATGGATACTATTTGGGATCTGATACGTGAATATCAGGTTTTATTTTTTTCTTTTTTGCCATAGTGGTAACAGACAGCAATAGCAAGGGAAGGTACAGTTTTATTAGACTGGTCCAAGCTTCTGTTTGCATCATGTCTGCTAACAATTCATTGGCCAAGACATGACATATGGTTAAGCTCAAGAGAGGGTAATTATATTAACCTCCTTACACCTACTACGGAAAAGTATTGAAATGTTACATGGCAGAATGTGTGAAGACAAGAAAAGGTAAATTATTGGAATGATAAGTGTAAACTAGAACAGTCTTTACCACCAACCATAATTATCCAGGAATTTCTCATATGTGAAAATTTTCACCTTTATTTTACCAACCTCTCTCCAACCAAATACTCAGTTATTAGTCTCACAGAGTCCAAAGTTATATAATCTTACACAGGTTTTGATATGGATTCTTGATCTAGATAACTATAAAATAAAAATATAAACTATCTGCCCTTAAACACTCAAATTAAATGTCCTCAGCAATATTTCTGATTAAACCCAGCCACCATGTTGTGAGGAGAACAAATCCAGAATATTTGAGAACTATTATGCCCAAAGGTAAAGTTAAGGTTCCCACCAACGTCTATCACCAGACATCTTAATGAGCAAACTTTCAGATAATTATAGCTCCTACCCTTCAAGTTCTTTAGCAGAAGTGCCAGAGATAATGAAGTAGACAGAAGCTATTTCCACTGTTTCCAGTTCAAATTAATGACTCACGAAATTCATGAACGTAAGTATTTATTTTGTGTCATTCATTCAGGGAAAGAGTAACTACAATAAACACTTTCATTTGAATAAGGAAAAATCGCAGGCACCATGGCAGTCCCTTGTCTTTATCAATTCTGAAATCTCTCCAGGGAAAATGTTGCCAGAAGAACATATTGGAATGAGATATGTTCTTTGATTAAGCCTTGGTTCCATAAACTGAGAATGACCCAACCCCTTTATGTGTGGCTTTTGCTATGGCAACTATCTTTGCTGTTGTTTTTTGATTTTTTTTTTCAGTAGCTATTGAAATTTTATTTATGTTACAAGTGTGACTACCTTAAAAACTTTATGGCTTTTCTATGCATCAGATTTGAGTTCACTGTGTGCACAAAAAGTTACACCCCAATTGTGTACATATTCATTATATGCACCAAAAATTACACTCTGGTTGCCTATCTGTTTTGACTTATAGTTACTGGTATCTTTACATGTCAGGTTGTTGTGATACAACCCCATCAAGATTCCTAGGAGTCCATTTTTCCAGCTGAGGTCTACTTGGTAGCTTTAATTCTTCAATTCTTTTTCTTAACAAAGGGTCTCAGAGAGCCTTGATTCAGCCTTTAAATTAAAGCAATGTATTAATATGAGAATCTTTTACTTGTTTGAGAGGCTGAAGCTGAGAATGATTTTTATTTTCCTAACTAGCAATTTCCAGAATACCTAAGCTCTCCATATGCCTGCTAAATGCTACTTAGAAATTGGCCAGTGCTTTATCCTGCATTTTTTTTTTTTTTTTTAGAAAATTACCGTGAACAGCCAAATACAACCAAAAGATGTTTTCAATACTTTTCTTGAAGATCTCTTAAGTCAAACCCCAATGTTTATCAGATATATTTTCCAATTTTTGCATTACATGTGACAGTTTTAATAAATGTGAAGTAACTTCATAACACAGGTTACAATACTCTAATTTTCCTATAGCAGTTTTCTTCAATTTTTCCAGCCTCCTCTAATGATATTTTTATTAACTGTCTCTTGGTCCCCAAATCAATGGATTACATTTTTGTTACAGCAGCACACTATGTTCAGTACACATGTTTTCATTATCTACCTCTAGCCTTAATAATGATGTGAAACAAGCAACCACACGTTTTGTGACAAATAACTATGAGAATTTATTGTTCATGTGGATGGAGTGGTTCTAGCAGCAACTCGGCCAATCACACGTGGAGTTTACCTGGTTATCAGGTAATCTTGTGTGGCTTCATCTGGGAAAACTCGGAAACCTCAGCTCCTCTTCATGGGGCTCTTATCCTGTGTCAGGCTATCCTTAAAATGTCTTTCATGGTAGTAGTAGAAGGAAAAAATGTGAGAATGAACCCAGTTGAATAAGTTAAATTTCAATCTTTTCTTTGCGGTACATTTGTTAACATCTCATTGGCTGAATCAATACATGGCTGAATACAGGTATAGAAACTGTGTCTGCCACAACCCCGTGGGAGTGGATTGCAAAGTTACATGACAAAGCATGTGGATACAAGACAGGGCAAAGCATTGTGATGATCTTTGAAAAGTGCCAATTCTAGATCCTTTGACTCCAAACTTCAAAGCCTTATAAATAAGACCAAATAAACGTTGTCAGCTACTTTAGTTTAGATTTTATTTGATATATCTAACTATGGCATCTTATATTTTATTATTATTATTTTTATTTATTCATTCATTTATTTGTTGAGACAGAGTTTCGCTCTTATTACCCAGGCTGGAGTGCAATGGCGTGATCTCGGCTCACCACAACCTCTGCCTCCTGGGTTTAAGCAATTCTCCTGTCTCAGCCTCCTGAGTAGCTGGGACTACAGGTGTGCGCCACCATGCCCAGCTAATTTTTGTATTTTTAGTAGAGACAGGGTTTCACCATGTTGACCAGGATGGTCTGGATCTGTTGACCTCGTGATCCACCCGGCTGGGCCTCCTAAAGTGCTGGGGATTATACCATGAGCCACTATTGCACTTTAAATTTTGGAGTGCTTAGAACTTATTTTGTATATTTAATAATGCAATTAAATGAAAAAAAATTCTTTGTGAGGAAAGCACTCTGTATGTGCCTTAGTTAATGGATGAGGAAACCTTGGCAGAGGGTTTAAGACACTTGCTAAATTTCCTTCCCCTCAGAGACAATTAATGGTGTTTAGACTGGTTCTATTTGTCAATGAAAACATGTTTTTGCAATTAAGGCTTATTAAATAGCAAAAAAGTTTATTTTATTGAGTGTAATTGTTCTCTTCTTCCATCTTTTACAGCTATATTTTATTTCCTTATACATTAAATATTTTAATGAAAATTTTTTAAATCATGACACAGCTAGACTATATTTTTTCATTACTATAAAAGGGTTAAATGTATTTCCATATGTGCAATGCATGACTGAATATACATTGATCAATCAGGATTTTCCCAAAGAATAAATAATTGTCATGCGTCATGATTAGGAATTATGTAGATGTCCAGAATATTCACCAGTTGTTACCAAAGCTGTCATATAAGAAACCACACCTCTGCTGTAAAGTACATCTTATTTCCCTTGAACACAGAGTGGTTGAATTTTATGGGAATATTTTAGTCTTCTGTGGTCCTTTGTTTCCCAAAGTGGTCACTAAGAAAAATTAATTAATATTCAAGTACAGGAATATAATATTTTTGATTTTCAATACCAAGAGAAAAACCCATTAGTAGCTATAGATTTTTCCTTGCAGCAATGAGCCAGTGTATAATCAATTTGTGTTAGTCTGACACTGTATAGCAAGATGGTAAGTCTTGCTGGGTCTGTACTTCTGTTTCCTATCTGAACTTGTATCGGGTTGCACATTTTTTAGTCTAAAAGGTGAAGCACAAACTGGGATCTCAATGGTTATAAAACATTACTAGAAAAAAAGATTTGTCTGTCTTGTAAATACTTTGAGTTAACTTCAGGCTAGACAGAGCTATTATCTGTTATTTTAGCCTAAGAAGCCTCTGATTCTACCCAACTCCCACCTTGTTTTCATTACCATGAGAGAAGGAAAAACCCAACCTACTGGAATAATTTTTATCTAGGTCTGATGCCTAGAGAAGAAAAAAAATAACCCACAAAAAACAGGACTCCATGAGGAGGTAGATGAGATAAAATACTAAAAAAATTTAAGATGAGAAGAGAAAAAAAGAAAGAGTTGTAGAGATTCTTTATGATTAACACAGATAGACTTGGTAGAAACTGATTTGCCATGGAGGGAAAACTAAAAACTCTTTTACACTCTAAACCCATGTGTTTAATAATACAATAATAAGACTTTTCAGAAATGAAATTTTTCTTGCGTTGTATACAGAGGCATAGCCAGGGGGCCACAATGTTTGCACTGAAATCAGGAACATACAAGTTTTCAATCCTTTCCTCTTTTTATAAGAGGACCCAGTGAAGTAATAATATGTATTCTAGTCAACCAATTTACAAAGATATGGTGAAGCAGCTCTGTCCTTATGTTAATGAAGGTGTTGCTTACCATTACTGAATGCCTGCCAGGTACCAGGCAGTGAACTGAGGAAATAAATTACAGTTGACATTACACAGTGACTTTGATTAAAAAAAAGGTAAAATACAATTTATGCACACTAATTAGAAAAAAAACAAATCATGGTATGTTATAATAGGGAATATTTTTACTCTTTTACCACAACCACCTGTCCCCAACATGCAGACACACATTTTCACTTTTGAAATATGAAATTTAAAATATTTAATGTGTATTCTAATATGTTCTTTCTGTTCAGAGAAAAATTCATAGATACTAAAATACAGTATTGATATGGAAATGAAAAAGAACTAGTTAGAAATTTTGTCAAAGAGTAAAGTGCAAGGAATTACTTTATCAAATTTTAACATTTATTATATAACCACCATAATCAAGTCTGTGAGTTATTGGTGAAGACAGTATCTCATGGATTAATGGGCAAAACAGAAAATCAACAAATACACCATTCAAGAGCAATTGGTTTTTGACAAAGATGCATAAGATATCCAATGCTGAAAAAATATTATTTTCAACAAATGGTTCTAGGAAATGAAATGTTCATCAGAAAAAATCATTTGAACCTCAACCTAAATCTCCCATCCTATGTAAAATTAACTGATACTGAAACACGGATTTAGATGGAAAATGTAAAACTCTAAAACCATTAGAAGAAAACATAGAAGAATGTCTTCAGAACTTAAAATTTGGTGAAGAATTCTTAGACATGACACAAAAAGCATGATCCATGAAAGAAAACCAATTGTATTTCAAAAAAAAAAAAAAATCCAATTAGAAAATGGCCAAATGTATTTCACCAAAGAGAACATAGAAATGACAAACACAGGAAAAGTTACTCAATATCATTAGTCATTTGGGAAATGCAAATAAAAATCACAGTGACATATTACTTTACAACCATTAGGATGATTATTATAAAAATAAGCAGAAAATAACAAATGTTGGAGTGAATATGGAGAAATCAGAACACTCATTCATTGCTGATGGAATGAAAAAGGTGCAGCCACCTTGGAAGATAGTTTGGCGGTGTTTTATACAACTAAGCATACTCCTAACACATGATGCAGCAATCACTCTTCTTGGTGTATACCCAATTGGATTGGAAACTTATGTCCATACATAAGTCTTTACACAGATGTTTATAATTATTTTTTGTTCACAATTTAAGTTTTGTTCATAATTTTCCAAAATTGGAATAAACTAAGATGTCCTTCAGTGAGTGAATGGATAAACAGTAGCACATCATAGAATGAAATATCACTCAGTGTTAAAAATAAATGATCTAATAAGCCATGGAAAGACATGGAAGAAACTTAAATGTACATTGCTAAGTGAAGGAGGCCACCCTGAAAAGGTTACATTCTGTGATTTCAACCATATGACATTCTTTCTGGAAAAGGCAAAGCTATGCAGACAGTAAAAAGATCAGTGGTGGTCAGGGATTAGAAGGGAGGGAGGAATGAATAGGCAGAGCACAGATAATTTTTAGGGCAATGAAACTATTTCATATGACACTATAGAGGTGGATACATGCCATTTTATGTTTGTCAACCCCCAAAGAATGTACAAAATATAGAGCGAACCCTAATATAAACAACAGACTTTATTAATTATGATATGCCAATATTGACTCATAAATTATAACAAATGTATCCTACTGATACAAATTATTAATAATAAGGGAAACTGTGTATGGGACAGGGAGAGGAGGGATTGTATAGGAATTCTGTACTTTTTGCTCTAGATAGGGGGACTATTAATTGTTAAAAAGTAAATATGAACAATAAAAACAAACAAACAAAAAACAAAATTATATGCATTCACAATAAAATACCACTTCACAACCACTAGGATGGCTATACTTAAAAAGATAGATTGCAAATGATGGGGGGATTTAAAGAAATTGGAAGTCTCATGTAATGCTAGTTGTCTTAGCTGGAGCTACTAAAACAAAATACCTTTAACCAAGTGATTTAAAAACAAACTAATTTCTCACAGTTTTGGATGTTTAGAAATCTGAGATCAGGATGCCAGCAGAGTTGAGTGTTTAATAAAAGCCCTCTTGATTTACAGACAGCCATCTTCTTGCTGTGACACACATGGTGAAAAGAGTGCTAGCTAACTCTCTGTACTATTCTTACAAAGACACTAATATCATTCATGGGTACTTCAACCTCAGGACTTAATGAATTTCCGGAGGCCTCCCCTCCAACTATTACCACAGTTGGATTAGGGTTTCAACATATGAATTTGGGGAGAATGCAGTGAGATACACCTCTGCACAGGTGGAAAAGGAAAACACTGTGACCAAAAAGCCTAAACATAGAGTTACCATATGACCCATAAATCCTACTTCTTTACATATTTAAGAGAAATGAAAGTAGATATTTACACAAAAGCTTGTACACCAATGTTCAGACCAGCATTATTCATAATAGCCTCAAAATGAAAATAACCCAACTGTTTATCAACTGATGGATAAAGGAAACATGGTATATTCATAAATTGAATGCTATTTATTAATAAAAAGAAACAAATTACCAATATATGCTGCAATATGAATCAACCTTGAACATATTTTGCAAAGTGAAGGAATCTAGTCACAAAAAAACTACATATTGTCTGATTTCATTTATATTAAATGTCCATAATAGCAGATCAATAGAGACAGAACAGAGAGTAGCAGTTGTCTGAGTGAGGGGGCTGGGGAAGAGTGTAAATAGAAAATAAGTGATAGTGGGTATGAAGTTTCTTATTGGTTAATGAAATATTTATAAAATTAGATTTCAGTAAAGATTTTATAATTGTGAATACACTACATATCATAAAATATTTTAAATTGGTAAATTTTATGGTTTGTGAGTTATATTTCAATCAAGGTATTTAA
The DNA here is from genome assembly GCF_048565385.1 of Saimiri boliviensis. NCBI lineage: Eukaryota > Metazoa > Chordata > Mammalia > Primates > Cebidae > Saimiri > Saimiri boliviensis. The sequence goes on from NC_133451.1 coordinate 53,317,806, forward strand.
AAAGGAGTCAAAATACCCACAAGAGCCAAGAAAATATTGAAGGAGAAAAACAGAGGACTGATACCACTTGATTTTAAAACTTACTATAAGGCTATAGTAATCAAGACAGTGTAATATTGGAAAAGACAAATAGATCAATGAAACAGAATAAAGAGTCCAGAAACAGAGCCACACAATATAGTCAACTAAAGATAATCTTTTCAACAAAAAGTTTTAAAACAAATGGACATCTACATGCCAAATAAATAGATAAATAAATAAATCTAGACACAGACCTTATTCCTTCTACAAAAATTAACCCCAAATGGTTTATAAACCCACATCTAAAATGCATAGCTATAACATTTCTAGAAGATAACAGAGAAGAAAATCTAGATGACCTTAGATTTCATGATGACTTTTTAGATACAATGCTCAAACCATGATCCATGAAAGAAATAATTAATTTAGACTTCATTAAAACTAAGAACTCTGCTCTAAAAGATACTGTGAAGAGAATGAGAAGAAAACTCACACACTAGGAGAAAATATTTTCAAAAGACATATCTGATTAAGGATTGTCATGTATCTTTATTTACACAATATAAACCACCATAATCAACTAGTGGTGGCCAAAGCTAGTAATAAAAGGAATAAGTGTGACTATGAAGGGATAACATGAGAGAGATCATCAGAGTGATGAAATAATTTTGTATCTTGATTGAGGTAGTGGTTACTGAAATCTACCCATGTGATTAAATGGCATAGAACTATAAACACACATTGTACTAATATCAATTTCCTGGTTGTGATATTGTACTATAGACAGGTAAAATGTAATATTTGGGGGAAGCTGGGTGAAAGTCATGGGATCTCATTACATTAACTTTTTTTGAATCTGTAATTATTTTAAAATAAAAAGTTAAAAGAATGCATTGTTACAGACAGACAAATGAGATTTTCTTTCTAAAATAATTCAAATAATGAGAATCCTTGAAAAAAATCTCTGGAAAGTGATAAAAATGCTCCAAAATATTTAATGTTGAAGAAGCCACTGTTTTCATGATATGTGAGTGCTAAACCAAATGACATTAAAGTACAATAAACCCACAGAATAAAACGTATAGCTTTAAATTTTTGATTATTATTAAAGCTAATCTGATTTCTTCTCACTGAGATTTTTAAAGCATTGTGTTTATTTTCTTGTCTATTTTTATTAATAAAAATGGCATATTGTACCACTGTTTCAGAGAGAAAAACAAAAATGTCTTATTCATAGTATGTTTCTATACTGGGTTCTTCCCATTTTAAATTCTCAACAATTCTGATATTTTCAGCAATATGACATTTGTACATTAGATACTTGACAATTGCTGTGATAGCCATTACATGGACGACGTTCTTAAACTCAGAGCAGTAAAGAGAAAAAAAAAAAACAAAAAAGAATTGTCTTTCCTTGAAAGGTTTAGTTCCCATAAAGTTTTTGGCCATTTTTTTTTATCCTTTAAATCTTCCATGTGTGTGATTTTGGAGCATTCTTATATATTATGATTTAACTTCAGCTAAGTTTCTCCTGTTGATATACCTCTTTAATGGATTTTTAAAACTGGAAGTGTACATACACATGCACACACACGCAGATATTTATAAATCATGTAAAATACCTTTGACTATTTCTTTTTATTTTATTTTATTTTATTTTATTTTTTATTGCATTTTAAGTTTTGGGGTACATGTGATGAACATGCAAGACTGTTGCACAGGTACACACATGGCAGTGTGCTTTGCTGCCTTCCGTCCCCTCACCTGTATCTGTCATTTCTCCCCATGCTATCTCTTCCCACCTCCCCACCCCCCCCGCCCCTCCCCCATTTCCCCCCAACGGACCCCAGTGTGTAGTGCTCCCCTCCCTGTGTCCATGTGTTCTCATTGTTCAACACCCGCCTATGAGTGAGAATATACGGTGTTTGATTTTCTGCTCTTGTGTCAGTTTGCTGAGAATGATGGTTTCCAGGTTCATCCATGTCCCTACAAAGGACGTGAACTCATCGTTTTTGATGGCTGCGTAATATTCCATGGTGTATACGTACCACATTTTCCCTATCCAGTCTATCATCGTTGGGCATTTGGGTTGGTTCCAGGTCTTTGCTATTGTAAACAGTGCTGCAATGAACATTCGTGTGCACGTGTCCTTGTAGTAGAATGATTTATAATCCTTTGGATATATACCCAGTAATGGGATTACTGGGTCAAACGGGATTTCTATTTTTAGGTCCTTGAGGAATCGCCACACTGTGTCTCCAAAACGGCAAAAGCAATGGCAACAAAAGCCAAAATAGACAAATGGGACCTAATCAAACTCCACAGCTTCTGCACGGCAAAAGAAACAGTCAGTAGAGTGAATCGGCAACCAACAGAATGGGAAAAAATTTTTGCAGCCTACCCATCTGACAAGGGGCTGATACCCACCAGTTAGAATGGAGATCATTAAAAAATCTGGAAACAACAGATGCTGGAGAGGATGTGGAGAAATAGGGACTATTTCTTAAGTAGAAAAAAAGAGAAAGGAGGAAAGAAAGTACTAATTATCTGCCTTTTATAGTCTCCATCCCACCTTCTGATAGTAGATACAATATAAAAACAAAAGCTTGCTGTGGCAATAGCATGGGCATCTGCGATGTCACTTTTTGAATTAATGCTCTGTGAACTTGGGAAAATGATAAATACATCTTTGGTTAGCACCATGAAAACCGTCAGACCTTTAAAAACGCATATTATTCATTGTACTTACTTGTTCAAGCTTGCTAATGTCCATAGGAAAATGTAGACCTTACCTTTCCTTGGTCTTTTATGCTAAGCAGCTTGTTTCTTTTATACACTTGCTGAATTGTTTATGTATTTTCAGAATGCAGATGATTCAAAATGATTGCAGGTTAAACAATGATATTAGAGGATCATCACTTTTCATCTTGCTGGGATATGAGATCTTCATTGAATGCTTGGCTTGCTCAATGATTTTATTTACATTATTGGGAGGAAGAGCTTTGTATTGTTAATGGAATTGTTTCCAGAGAAATGGAAACAAAAGAATGGGATGTGTCTGTGTGTGTGTGTGTTTAATATAAGGAGTTGGTTCACGAGTTCAGACATGAGAAAGTCAGTGGTATAGTTCCAGTCTGAGCCTGAGTCCAAAAGCAGAAGACAGATGTTTCAACTCAGTGACAATCAATCAGTCAAATAATTCTTTCTGAATCAGCCATTTGTTCTATTCAGGCCTTCAAAAGATTGGATGAGGCCCACACACATTGGGAAGGCCAATTTGCCGCACTCAGTCTACTGATAGAAATGTTAATCTCATCCAGAAATACTTTCACAGACACAGCCATAAATAATGTTTTACCAAATATCTGAGTATCTTAGGGCCAATTATCTTGACACAAAGTTAACTGTCACAGACCTATTTACTCTGCAATAGTCACAGGGTATGCTTTCTTTCTTTTTCTTTTTCTTTTTTTTTTTTTCAAACAGAATAAGACAAAATCAAAACAAGACAGATTTCTCTTTATTAAGTCTTCAGACGTCCATCTTTTCTTTTTTTTTTTTCACCAGCCTTATGAACCAAAGACAACGAAAAACTATTTTCTTGAGGAAGCAACTCCAAGAGAAATCATTGTGCTATCTAAAATGTAGTATTTACTGCTTTTTACACAATTTGCTTTTCCTGACAGAAACCAAATCCAATATCTATTTCTTCACTTAGCCTCCATAGAAGTTCAGACCACCATGGTACACAGTAACTCTAGAAAATCCCCTGGTAAGTACAGATACATCAGGAGGTAATAGAAGCTGTTTCTATATTATGTAATTAAAGTCACCAGTGGTTAATTTTCTTACTAACCAGTGAGTGCAATAGTAGTATCAGAGAAGAGAGAACAGCAACAATTATACCTGGGATACACAACCATATGAAACTGCTATCTTTAAATATGAAACTGCTATCTGCTTTTTTTTTTTTGTGAGATGGAATCTCGCTCTGTTGCCCAGGCTAGAGTGCAATGGTACGATCTGAGCTCGTTGCAACCTCTGCCTCCCAGGTTCAATTGATTCTTCTGCCTTTGCCTTCCAAGTAGCTGGGATTACAGGCATGAAGCACCATGTCTGACAATTTTTTGTATTTTTTGTAAAGACAGGGTTTTGGCATGTTGGCTAGGCTTCTCTTGAACTCCTGACCTCAAGCGATCCACCTGCTTTCGTCTCCCAAAGTGTTTTAGTCTGTTCTTGCATGGCTATAAAGAAATACCTGAGACTGGGTAATTTATTATTTTTTTAAAAAGAGGTCTAATTGGCTCATGATTTTACAAGCTGTACAGGAAGCATGATGCTGGCATCTGCTCAGCTTCTGGGGAGACATCAGGAAAGTTACAATCATGACAGAAGGCAAAAGGGGAGCAGCACTTCACATGCCATGAGAAGGAGCAAGAGAGAGAGTGGGAGGTGCCCCACACTATTAAACAAGCAGATTTCATGAAAAGTCACTATCGTGACAACAGCAGCAAGGGGAGTGGTGTTGAACCATAAGAAACTGCCCCTGTAATCCAATCACCTCCCACCAGACCCCACCTCCAACACTGGGGATTACAAGGGAACATGAGACTTGGGTGTGGACAAAGATCCAAACCATATTAAAACTGTATTTATTTAAACATTTATTTTTGTCATTTATTCAATACCCATTAGTGAAACACTGGCTGAATTCAAGGTATTGCAAAGTCTTTCCAGATAACATAAAGATGAATAAAATATTCTGTCTTAGGTTTTAGCAGGTTAGAAATGCAGCAAAACAACTAGCAATGTTTAAACCTAAATAGCCACACATCTATCCAATGTGAAGAAAGAGGTAATTGACAGCAGATTCAAATAATTTTTAGAAGTCCAGACAGGTAGTACTAAAAAGGCCTGAAAATGGCCATAAGGCTTTGGCCATAGTTATCTGAACCAGGAAAATATGTCCAGTCTCTGACTGAGATTAAAAAAAGCAAAGAGAACAATGAAGAAATAGGTCAATTACTACTAGTGGAATTTCAGAATAGAACTCTATTTAGAAGAATTGGAGCACATCATGTGAGAAACCAGACAGTTAGAATCAGGACAGAGCCCATTCATCAGAAATACAACACTGTATTGGGGTTAGATTAATATCAAGGGCAACTGATGCTTAGTCAAAAATGTCACCAAATTTAAAGGATTGTAAAGATTACCCATTTCGGTTCAGATTTGATTTTGGGTCTTGAAGGCTTTACTGAAGCTTCTGGTGACAAAGTAACAAGTTGCAGAATCAGGTCGCAGAAATTAAGAGCCCCAGCTTTAAGAAGCTGAAGTTCTAGATCTTTTTCTTTCTTTCTATCATAGATTTTCTTCAGGCATAGAAGATAAAAGACACAGGTTTTATAGTTAGATGAGCTAGGATCAACTTTTTTTTTTTTTTTTTTTTTTTTTTTTTTTTTTTTTTTTTTAACTAAATGTATGATATGTGACTCATTTAAGCTTCTCATCATTAGTTCCTTTACCTTTAATTGCTTATATGGTAAATTGATTGCATTGATGGTCTTAATTTTTTACTTTTCTTATTGTGGGTGGGACATTTTGCCACACTCATTGGCTCTGGAAATAACTGTGATATGATTTGATCAATGAAATGTTACCAAACATAATGCATAATAGAATTTTTCAGTTATTTATTACTCTATGAGAAATCTTTCCTAAAATTAGTGACTGAAACAAAAAGTATTTTATTTTTTTCACAGTTTCATGGATCACAAATTTGGACTTGGCTCAGCTGGAGTTGCCTACTAGTCTTGTCTGAGGTGGTTTATGCAGATGCATTTATCTGGTGGTTTGATTTAGGGACTGGTTTGTCTAGAAGTTCTCAGCTAGGGTGGCTGGTCTTTGGCTGGGCTCCACGAGGTCTCATACTCCAGTAGGCCTTACAGAGTTTCCTCACATAGTAAAACAACTTTCAAGAGGATGAAAGCAGAAGATGCAAAACCATATGAGGCCTATGCTCAGAAGTTAAACAATGGAACTCTGCCAAATTGTATAGGTCAAAGCAAATTACATGGTTACCCCAGACTCAGCAGATGTGTAAGCAGACACATTATGAAGAAGCATACATAAAGAGATGGGAGAAATCACTGTGGCTTTCTTTATAAACAATAATACATACAAAGTAAGAAATACACTTGAATAATGGGTCTGGCTCTCTTGTTACTTTGGCTTGGCTGCTGTTACGCCCCTCAGCTAGCCTGCTGGAAGATGAGACACATGGAACAGAGTTATATGACTATATACATTCATTCTCACATTACTATAAAAAACTGCCCAAGACTGGGTAATTTGTAAAGAAAAGAGGATTAATTGACTCACAGTCCCACATGGCTAGGAAGACATCAGGAAACTTACAATTATGGTGGAAAAGGAAGCAGGCAAGAGAACATAAAAGGGGAAGAGCTCCTTATAAAACTATCAAATCTCATGAGAATTCACTTATTATCATGACAACAGCATGATAATAAGAGTGTTTCTCTGATGTTACCACAGACAGCATGGGGTGTCTGGACCATTGATGTCCTTCAGTCATAGGGGTGGCTTCAGGTAGCATCCTATAACCAGGTAATAAATGCCCCTTAAGTGGAAATTCTCTAGTCCAAAGTCGCAGTAGTTACCATTGGAAGGTGCTATATTAGTCAGTTCTTGCAATGCTATAAGGAACTACCTGAGACTGGATAATTTATGAAGAAAAGAGGTTTAATTAACTCACAGTTCAATGGAATGTTCAGTAAGCATGACTAGGGAAGCCTCCAGAAGCTTACAATCATGGTGGAAGGTGAAGTGGAAGCAAGCATTTCTTCACATGGTGATATGAGAGAGAGAGAGAGAGAGAGAGAGAGAGAGAGAGAGAGAGAGAGAGAGAGGAAGTGCTGCACGCTTTTTAACAACTGAATCTCATGAAAAATCATTCACTATCATGAGAAAAACAAGGCAAAGTCAGCCCCTGTGATCCAATCACCTCCCACCAGCCTCCTCCACCCACATTCAAACGATATCAGGTACTCACAGACTTTTGCCACATGCCCCAGTAAACACTCCACAAAGGGCTATCAAGTGGAGAATTTGTCTATACCAGTATTCCAGCTCCCACTCTACACTCTGTGGACTCAGGTCGCTTTCTTTTCTTTTCTTTTCTTTTTCTCTTCTCTTCTCTTCTCTTCTCTTCTTCTTTCCTTCCTTCCTTCCTTCCTTCCTTCCTTCCTTCTTTCTTCCTTTCTTGCTTTCTTCTTTTATCATGGTCTCATTCTGTCACCCAGGCTGGAATACAGCCACCTGATGACAGCTCACTGCAGCTTCAACCTTCTGGGCTCAAGTGATCCTCCCACTCAACCTCCCTAGTAAGTGAAACTACAAGCATGAGCCACAATGCATATTTATTTATTTATTTTGTGTAGAAATGGGGTCCACTATCTTGCCCAGGCTAGTTTCAAAATCCTAGGTTCAAGTGATCCTCTCACCTTGGTCTCAAGAAGTGTTGGGATTGTAAATGTGAGCCACTACCCCTGGTGGCTCAGGCACTCTTATCGGTTCAAAATATTCCCATGTCAGATACAGTATCCATTTTCATAAAACATTTAGGTAAAGGAGTCACAACTACTTTACATAAAGTCATTTAAACATTCTAACTTTCATAATCCTATATCTAGCTGTTTTAACTACATATATTAACTACTGTTCTAATTGTTAGGAACCCTGATATTTAATGAAAATCCTAGGATTACTTAATTTAATATAACATGACTATACAATTTTTAATTACTAACAAGAATTTTAGAACTTGTTTTATTTACCAAAGATTATCAAAGTCATGTGTACTAAAAGGCATTTGATCTGGTTTCTATTTTTCTGATACCATATTTGATTTAAGCACTGAATTTTTCTTTGAGCCAACTGATCAGAACTCTTTCATATAATTCGGCAGTGAAACCAAAGAGAGAGGGAGAAGGAGTAAGGGAGGGGAGAGAAAAAAGCAAAGAGCGACCCACAGAAAGAAAAAGGAAAAGGAGAGTGAGAAAGAGAAAACACATCTCCCTTCTCCCCCAGGGCACATAATCATCTCTTGAGTGGTATTTCAAGTGTTTCCTCCTTTTCAGAGCAAGAGCCACCTATTAGCCTTGTAGTATGCTGCAAAGGCAAATCTTTGAACAGGAGAAGATAAATAGATTACTGACCTAAGGCAAAAAAGAGTGAATGAACAGGTAAAATAATCTTGATTTTAGAGACCAAAATCCAAGCATTCTTAATGTCCATATCTGCTCTTAGATGACAGGAGTTTAATCTCTTTTTGACTGTAACAAATGTAATAGTGGGCCAAGAATAACTGATGTTACAGGCATGCATCCAGATACACAGAATGGCACAAAATTTATTCCTAAGAAGTCCCACATAATAAATAAACAGAGTTGCTATTGTCATTATTACTATTAAGTGACATAAATAGAAAAATATGCTTTCAAATATTCTATCCCAAACAGTAGAGCATTTTTATTAGCAAAATGTTGGCTTCACAGATTTGTTGTTCCTGATTAATGAAGCAAAGAATTCAGGCGAGGCATTGGAGGAATTTGTTTCTCAACCTGTTCTCATGACTACCTCGTCAGTATTTGATGTTGGGCAAGTGCCCGAACCTCTGAATTTTAGATTTTTCCAATTTAACTTACTTAAAATATTGCAAACAAGATAACAATTTTATGAAAGAAAAATATTCTATAGAAAGCAGTATAGAGGATAAAGTTTCATTTTTGATTCTAATAAAAATAATTTAGACTTTTAAAACAGGAATAAACTGTATACTTCATGAGTTCCTGTATAAAACCATTTAATATTTTCAGTTGTTGTTCTTCAGAGTCTTTAAATTACATTGTGTTTTTTTAAAAAAAATATTAATTTCATTACTCGATATTATTCCTTATTTGGGGTTCTCAATATTAGAAACTTTGTTATAAATTTTATAATCGTTCCTTGATATTATTATAATTTTATAGATAAAATGACCTTGAGATTAGAAAATTTAAGTAACTTGGGGATTCTGCAAAGATGGCTGAATAGGAGCAGCTCTAGAGCACAGTTCCCAGTGAGAGCAACACAGAAGGCAAGTGAGCTCTGCATTTCCAACAGAGGTTTCAGGTTTGTCTCAATGGAACTGGTTGGACAGTGGGAGTAGCTCAAGGAGAGAAAACCAAGGTAGGGTGGGGGGCTGCCTCACCCAGGAAGTGCAACTGGCTGGAGGACCCCACCCAACGGAGGTGATCAGGGACTGTTCTAGACACTCTGGCACTCTGGTTCAGATACTGTTCTTCTCCTATGGTCTTTACAGCCATAGACCAGGAGATTTCCACCAGGCCAACAAGTGCTGTGGGTTTCCAGCACAGATCCGAGCAGCCATTCCAGCCAGCCCTGTGGGTTTTTATTACAAATTGAGTAGCCATTTTGGCTGGTACCTGGAACACCTGCAAAACAGAGCCAACTAAAAAAAGTCCAGGTCCAAAAGGGTACACAGCCGACTTCTACCAGACATACAAAGAGGAGCTGGTACCACTCTGTCTGAAACTAGCCCAAACAATCCAAAAAGAGGGAATCCTCCCTAACTCATTTTATGAGACCAATATCATCCTGATACTAAACCTGACAGAGACTCAACTAAAAAAGAAAATTTCAGGAAAATATCCATGATGAACATCAATGCAAAAAATCTTCAATAAACTACTGGCAAACTGATTGCAACAGCACATCAAAAAGTTTATCCATCACAACCAAGTAGGCTTCATCCCAGGGATGCAAGGCTGGTTCATCATATGCAAATCTATAAAGGTAATCCATCACGTAAACAGAACCAAGGACAAAAACCACATGATTATCTCAATAGATGCAGAAAAAGCCTTCAACAGAATTCAACAGCCCTTTATGCTAAAAACCCTCAATAAACTAGGTATCAATGAAATTTATCTCAAAATAATTAAAGCTATTTATGACAAACCCACAGCCAATATCATACTGAATGGGCAAAACTTGGAAGCATTCCATTTGAAAACTGGCACTAGACAAGGGTGCCCTCTCTCACCATTACTGTTCAACATAGTATTTAAATTTCTAGCCAGAGCAATCAGGCAAGAAAAAGAAATAAAGGGTATCCAATTAGGAAAAGAGGAGGTCAAATTGTCTCTATTTACAGACAACATGATTGTATATTTAGAAGAGCCTATCATCTCAGTGCAAAATCTCCTGAAACTGATAAGCAAATTCAGCAAAGTCTAAGGATAAAAAAATCAATGTGCAGAAATCACAAGCATTCCTATACACCAATAACATACAAACATGGAGTCAAATCAAGAGTGAACTCCCATTCACAATTGCTACAAAGAGAATAAAATACCTAGGAATACAACTAACAAAGCATGTAAAGGACCTCTTCAAGGAGAATTGCAAACCACTGCTCAAGGAAGTAAGAGAGGACACAAACAGAGGGAAAAACATTCCATGCTCATTGTTAGGAAGAATCAATATCATGAAAATGGTCATACTGCCCAAAGTAATTTATAGATTCAACACTATCTCCATCAGGCTGCCAATGACTTTCTTCACAGAACTGGAAAAAACCACCTTAAACTTCATATGGAACCAATAAAGAGCATACATAGCCAAGGCAATCCTAACCACCACCAACAACAAAAAAGCTAGAGGTGTAACACCACCTGGCTTGAAACTATACTACAAGTCTACAGTAATCAAAACAGCATAGTACTGTATGGGCAGATTGAATGTTAAGGGCTTTCCTTGCTAAAGCCATTTTATTAAGACAGACAGAGGTGTCTATTTCAAATATGCAGACTCTAATACAAGACCACAAGGATCACAAATAACCACAGGGGTCACCAAAGAAGCAAAATGAAGTACTGGTAACTAAAGAAATGAGAATCTAAAAATGCCTGACAAAGAATTCAAAATAACTATATTTTAAAAGGTCAGTGAATAACAAGAGAACCCAGATAACTAAACAAAATCAGAAAAAAACAGAAGTTAACAGTATCTGAAGTTCAACAAAAAGACCTAAACAGAAAATATGGAGCTAAAACAAAATGATTGACTAAAAAATTCCTTGGAAAACTTCAAAAGCAGACTTGCCTAAGCAGAAGAAACAATGAGCTCACGTAGGTCATTTGAAATTACCAAGTCAGAGGAACTAGAAAAAAAGAGAAAAAAAGTGAATAAATCAATCCTTCATGGGTTATGGGACACCATCAAATGAGCCAGTTTATGCATGACTGGGTCCCAGAAGGACTAGAGAAGGGAGGAAGAAAGTTATTTAAATAATTAAAAACAGAAAACTTCCCAAATGTGAAGAGGAACATGAACATTCAGATTCATGAAGCCCAAAGAACCTCAAATAGATTAAACATGCAGAGATCTTCACCAACACACATTATTTTATACTTTCAAAATTTAAAGGAAAAGAGAGAATTTTGAAAGCAACAAGAGCAAAGAATTTTCACATGATGGGAACCTTCATAATATTATCATTGAATTTCTTATTTATTTATTTATTTATTTATTATTGCATTTTAGGTTTTGGGGTACGTGTGAAGAACATGCAAGATTGTTGCCTAAGTAGACACATGGCAGTGTGATTTGCTGCCTTCCTCCCTTTCACCTATATCTGGCATTTCTCCCCATGCTATCCCTCCCCACCTTCCCACCCTTCCATCCCTCTGTCATTTCCCCCCAACAGACCTCAGTGTGTAGTGCTCCCCTCCCTGTGTCCATGTGTTCTCATTGTTCAACACCCACCTATGAGTGAGAACATGTGGTGTTTGATTTTCTGCTCTTTTGTCAGTTTGCTGAGAACGATGGTTTCCAGGTTCATCCATGTCCCTGCAAAGGACGTGAACTCATTGTTTTTGATGGCTACATAATATTCCATGGTGTATATGTATCACATTTTCCCTGTCCAGTCTATCATCGATGGGCATTTGGGTTGGTTCCAGGTCTTTGATATTGTATACAGTGCTGCAATGAACATTCGTGTGCATGTGTCCTTATAGTAGAATAATTTATAATCCTTTGGATATATACCCAGTAATGGGGTTGCTGGGTCAAATGGAATTTCTATTTCTAGGTCCTTAAGGAATCGCCACACTGTCTTCCACAATGGTTGAACTAATTTACACTCCCATCAACAGTGTAAAAGTGTTCCTATTTCTCCACATCCTCTCCAGCATCTGTTGTCTCCAGAGTTTTTAATGATCGCCATTTGAACTGGCGTGAGATGGTATCTCAATGTAGTTTTGATTTGCATTTATCTAATGACCAGTGATGATGAGCATTTTTTCATATGTTTGCTGGCCTCATGTATGTCTTCTTTTGTAAAGTGTCTGTTCAAGCTCATATCACTGAATTTCTTCACTGAAATCTCAAAGAACAGGAGAGAGTATGATGATATATTCAAAGTGCTGAAAGAGAAAACCCTGCCAATCAAGAGTACTATAACTAGCAAGGTTGTTCTTCAGAAACCAAGAAGAGGAAAAGATTTTCCAAGGCAAACAAAAGCTGAGGGACTTCACCACCATTAGATCTGTCTTATAAAAAATGTTTAAGGGAGTTCTTCAAGTTGAAATAAAAAGACAGTAAATAATAAAATGAAAGCATATATTTCACCATAAAGATAAAAATATAGTCCAATTCAAAATACTCCAATACATAATGCAGGTATATCTTTTCTTTTTCTTTTTTTTTTTTGAGACGGAGTTTCACTCTTGTTACCCAGGCTGGAGTGCAATGGCACGATCTCGGCTCACCGCAACCTCCGCCTCCTGGGTTCAGGCAATTCTCCTGCCTCAGCCTTCTGAGTAGCTGGGATTACAGGCACACGCCACCATGCCCAGCTAATTTTTTGTATTTTTAGTAGAGACGGGCTTTCACCATGTTGACCAGGATGGTCTCGATCTCTCGACCTCGTGATCCACCCGCCTCGGCCTCCCAAAGTGCTGGAATTACAGGCTTGAGCCACCGCGCCCGGCCATGCAGGTATATCTTGAAGATACTTTTGCAGATTCTGTTCTTGACCACCAAGATAAAGTGAATATTCCAATAAAATGAGTCTCACAAATGTTTTGGGTTTCCAGTACACATAAAAGTTATGTTTACACTATTTTAAAATCTACTAATTGTGTAATAGCATTATGTAAAAATGTACATAAATGTACATAAAATATACTGCTGAAAAAATGTTAATGATCATCTGAGTTTTCAATGACTTATAATTTTATTGCTGATGAAGGGTCTTGCCTGATGACTCATCACTCTGGTAGTTGCTGAAGTTTGTGATGGCTGTGGGAGTCTCATAAAATAAGATGAAAATTTTGCCATGTGTATTTACTCTTTTATGAAATATTTTTCTATAGCATTGAATGCTGTTTAACAGTATTTTATCCAGAATAGAACTTCTTTTAAAATTGGAGTCAGTCCTCCCCAACATTGACACTGCTTTTTCAAGTAACTATATACATTATTCTAGATAAGGAGAGAAAGAAAATGTAATAGAAAAACACATACACACACACTGGAATACTGTTAGCCTTATGAAAGAAGGAATCCTGTCAGTTGCAACAACATGGATGAACCTGGAGGACATTAAGTGAAATAAGCCAAGTACAAAAAGACTAATATTATATGATCTCATTTACAAGTGGAATATTAAAAAAAAGTTAAGCTTGTAGGGGTGGAGAATAGAATGATGGTTTCTAGGGGTTGGGAGGAGGAGAATTGGGAGCTGTTTGTCAAAGCATTCAAACTTTTAGTTATGCAAGATGAATAAGTTTGGGAGATATAATGTACAGCATGAAGACATTAATAACACTGTATTTTATATTTGACATTTGCTATGAGAGTAGATGATAAATGTTACTCACCAGAACAAACAAATTGATAGCTAAGTTAGGTGATGGTCATGTTAATTACCTTGACTGTGGTAATCATTTCATAATGTATACATACATCAAAACATGTTGTACACCTTAAATATATACCAGTTTTATTTGTCAATTATACCTCAATAAAGCTGGAGAAGAAAAGTCAACGTATTCACAAGGAATAATGGGAAAATGAAATTCCAAATAAAGTCAAAATAATTCTCTACTGAAAAAAATTAAGCTAAGATAAACAGAAGCCCACATCAGCCAAAATAAATTTTCAACCTAGAATGTGATTGCTTAAAGTAGCACAATTTCTTGGTATACATACAGAAATAAATTTTTTATATAAGCCCTATGTAATATACACCCTACCAACAAAGTTATTTGACTTATAGGGAGTTGTTATTTATAAACAAATTAAAATTGGATAATTTTTTCTAAAAAACAATCATTTCAGTTTTAGAATAGTTGACATGGAGCTTGCTTTTAGGCAATAATTAGCCAGCAGATTCATTAGACTGCATAAGACAATGTTAGCTTGAAAATACAATTGTATCATTTACATATTAAAATCAAAAAGGTATACTAGGAACTATCAAGTTTAGGCTGTTCATTAACCATCATTATGCTCCAGTTTTCAAGTATGTATGGACAAGACAGAATAGTTTTTTTTTGTTTTTGTTTTTTGTTTTTTTTTTGTTTTTTTTTGAATTTTTCTTGTGTTTTTAAGGCTGTGTATCTTAGAATCCCAGAGATCTGGATTTGAACTCCTGTTGCTCTGCTTTCTAGTTGTGTTACTTAGCTATACTAATTATTTAAACACTTTACAAATCCAGTTTGTTGTCTAAGTAAGAGACAGGATAATCTTCAAAAAGTGTTTGTGAAAACTAAGTGAAACAACCACATATGTAGTCAGAAACAAAAGTCAGTTCTACTCCATCATTTACTAGTAAATCTTCCATAGCACCAAGTTACTAGTATTTGAATTTGTATATACCCAGTGAACCATCACTGAGATCAAAGTAGTTGAGTATTTCCAACAGCGAATGTATTTTTTCATGTTTCCTCTTAGTAGATACACTGAGAAGAAGAATAACTCAGTAATAATTGATATCTTAGTCTCTATCATCATAGATTGGTTTTGCCTACTTTGGACTTTGTATTAATTAAATGCAGTATGCATGTTTGCTTAGTTTGCTCAGTCATATGTGTGTGATGTATATCCATGTTTTTGTCTGTAACAATAGCTCATTTTTTATCAGTTACAACTTTCATTCATTCATTCTACTATCGTCAGACATTTGGGTTGTCTCTAACTTTTCATTTTTGTAAGTGATACTGCCATAAATATTTTTAGCAGTCTTGTACATGTCTTTTGATGGTCAAAAGCATTCATTTCTTCTTAAGATATACATATAAATTTGCAGTCATGAGATGTGTGTATCTGTGTGTGTGCATGTGTGCACGCATGTGATTGCAATAGATACTGTTAAACAGTTCCCCAAAGTGCATGTACTAGTTTACAGATCTCATTAGAAATGTACAAGAATTCCAGTTTCTCTGTATCCTCATTAATACTTGATATCAATCAGTACTGGTATTATAAAATAAAAAAATATATATCTACGTATAAATTCAGCATTCTGGTGGATATGTATGGTCTCAATGTGATTTTAATTTGTTTTTCTGTGATGACTAATGGTACTGAATGTATGTTCATGTGCTTATTAGTCATTTGCATATAATTTTTATTGGCACACTGTTTTTCAAATATTTAGCTCATATTAAAATTACATTTTGTCTTTTATTGCGCTCTCAGATTCTGCATTCAAATCCTTTTTTGCACCTATATCTTGGGAATATCTTCTTCTAGTGTGGAGCATGACTTGTCATCTTCTTACGTATGTATTTTTGATGGCAGAAATTTTTAGTATATTAATTTTTTTCATTTATAGTTAGTGCTTTTGTGTTTTGTTTCAGAAATGTTTTCTACCCAAGTTTGAAAAAATATCATCTTATTTTTTTTCTAGAGGTTTTTCGTTTTCTTTTGATATTTAGGACTATGATATATCCTAAATTACTTTTGTATACACTGTGAGATGAAGGTTATTTTCTCATTTTTCCATTATGGATATCTTTTTGGCCAACTAAATTTATTGAAAAGACTATTCTTTCAGTCCAAATTGTAGTGGTACTTTGTATAAATCTGGTCAGTATATACATGTGGATGTATTTCTGGATTTTATATTATGTCCTATTAGTTTGTTTGTGCAGAAATTTTTATTATAATTTTGTTCATATTTGGTATCAATTGCAGTATTTGTGATTTTAAATTTTCTTCCATAAAGTAAGTGCAAAGTTAAATAGTTTTGGGACTCTTAGTCCTTACATTGTTGTTTTTTTCTTAAATACATATGAATTGTTTGCTGTTAAAGCCTATTTAATTTTCTATAAGTAATCACAAATTCAGAATCAAAACGAACTTTTCTATATTTGTTGTATGTATTGATTTATCAACATCTGTCTTTATAGACATTGATTATAAGTTCAGTCTGTATTATGTTATTTGTTTATCTATTCACATATTTATTCATAATCTGTTGTAGGTGCTGTTGCCATTATCTCCCACATTCTAATCTAGTTACTGATACATGCTATGTGTTTATAAACTATTGATTTGGACCAATTGAAGCAGAACCTAAGGCACAAAGACCACACAGATAGAGGTAAGAACGGATTAGGTTGAAGGATGAGAAATGGAATCTGGGGAGGGGCCTATGGCCCACAGGAGAGGCCAACATTTGCATTTTGTGTAATTTCTCACCATAAAAACACTAAGAAATAATAGTGATGGATTTCCCATTCTGAGCAATTTTTTTTCCTCAGAAAGACCCACTGATAGAGACAGACTGATTTTTAATGCTATCATGTGATCTCATGTAAATCCAGTTATTAAATACTTATTATTTAAACAGAAGGTTGCCCGTTTAGAACATGTCTGATGCTACAGAATGTCCATGGGAGGAAAAAGCTACAAAAAAACACCATTACAAATATATTGCAAGTAAGAGCTGTGTTTTTTCAGTTTTTTAAACAAAGAAAATACGAGTTATTTGAAGATGAAATCAGTTTGCTTTGATTAGTCTTTAATCACAGGTTTCAAAGGGATATGTCTTTGAAGCAAATCTTTGCTGAAACATAAAAACAAAATTTGGCTAAAGCTGACAAGTTTGCTAAAGTAGCTTGGTCCAGAATACAGGAAGAAATGGGGACCTTCTCAATTGCAATGAACAACTACCAAACCTGCCTCTTCCTTTTTACTACTGGGTATGTTGAACCTTACACATCTTTCTGCTGAGACAGCATAATTTTTGTTGTTGGCTTTAAAATCGATCATATTCTTATTAAATTCAAAGAGTATATTTTGACACTATCATGTTTAGCTCCCAAACAGCAAAATGGAAGGACAAATGTGAATCATAAAATTTTCTTTTTCAGTGAAAGGATTGGGTATGCGGCAAAGGCACTGGCCAGTAGGAGTTGGTACGCAGTGATCATTAACTCTGCATAATATTCTGAAGGAATTTCCCCCCCACCCTTTCCTTCCACAAAAGGAATAACACACAGGATTTCAGCAAGCAATTTGAATCAGTTATGTGGGTTCTTGAGGAACAATACTCAACAGAATAGTTCAGGTGTCATAAAATAGATCATTAACATTTTCCTAAAGCAGCATAGTAATAAAAGAGCCAAAAATATAGCAGTTGGGCAAGTAACTGATGGCAATTTTCCTGGTCTAAAAAAACCTAATAGTTATTTAAAGACATAAATTAGAAGATTCCTTGTAATCATTCCAACATACTGGATTTTGACATTTTGTAATTATGTTATTTTCACCAATTCTTCCTACTTAAGTATTTTGCAGAGAGAGTCTTGATGCAATTTGTTTAGTATAACTACAACAGCTTTCTAAATATTTGGTATATTGGTTATAGTACATAATACGTAGAATGCCATTATTCTTAATGCATCTGTTCTCAGGGAATATTTCTCCTTCAGAATCCTTTTGCTCTGTGATTAACACTGTTGGGCAAATAAATATATTTCTCAGCAGCATCTGGTAGAGTCTTTGCTTTAAAAGATAGATAATTTCTATTGCCACATAAGTAAGTTTTTATCTACATTAAGGAATCATAAAAGATATTTATCAACAAAAAGTCAATCAGGATGTTAGCAGAAAAAGTCAATCAGGATGTTAGCAGAAAACAGAAGGCACACTTCAAAAGTTAGAAGGGACTGATTACAAAAATACAAACAGTTAAAAAAAAAGCAAGAAGGGATGGTTAAGCATTTGGGGGTCCAAAACTGTGGAAAGCCATTACTGTACCAAAGCCTTATGGTACAAGTATCAGAACCCAGTAATAGCTGTAGCTGTGGGAGATGGGCAGCCCAATAGTAGCTGTGGACACCCGGAGAGGAACACAGCTACTGTCAAAATCATGGCTTGGAAGCTGAGGTGTGGTGAAAATCAGTACCTGATAACTTTGTCTTCTTAACCCTCATCACTGGTAGTATTTTTGTTAGTTGAAATCACCAAATAAAAACCCTAGAAGAAAATCTAGGCAAAACCATTCAGGACATAGGTGTAGGCAAGGACCTCATGACCAAAACACAAAAGGCATTGGCAACAAAAGCCAAAATAGACAAATGGGACCTAATCAAACTCCACAGCTTCTGCACAGCAAGAGAAACAGTCATTAGAGTGAATCAGCAACCAACAGAATGGGAAAAAATTTTTGCAGTCTACCCATCTGACAAGGGGCTGATATCCAGAATTTACATAGAACTAAAACAGATCTACAAGAAAAAAAACAAACAAGCCCATTCAAAAGTGGGTGAAGGATATGAACAGACACTTTACAAAAGAAGACATACACGAGGCCAACAAACATATGAAAAAATGCTCATCATCACTAGTCATTAGATAAATGCAAATCAAAACTACATTGAAATACCATCTCACGCCAGTTCAAATGACAATCATTAAAAAATCTGGAGACAACAGATGCTGGAGAGGATGTGGAGAAATAGGAACACTTTTACACTGTTGGTGGGAGTGTAAATTAGTTCAACCATTGTGGAAGACAGTGTGGCAATTCCTTAAGGACCTAGAAATAGAAATTCCATTTGACCCAGCAATCCCATTACTGGATATATATCCAAAGGATTATAAATCATTGTACAATAAGGACACATGCACACGAATGTTCATAGCAGCACTGTTTACAATATCAAAGACCTGGAACCAACCCAAATGCCCAATGATGATAGACTGGACAGGGAAAATGTGGTACATAAACACCATGGAATACTATGCAACCATCAAAAGCGATGAGTTCACGTCCTTTGCAGGGACATGGATGAACCTGGAAACCATCGTTCTCAGCAAACTGACAAAAGAGCAGAAAATCAAACACTGCATATTCTCACTCATAGGTGGGTGCTGAACAGTGAGAACACATAGACACAGGGAGGGGAGCACTACACACTGAGGTCTGTTGGGGGGACATGGGGGAGGGACAGGGGGTGGGGAGGTGAGGAGAGATAGCATGGGGAGAAATGTCAGATATAGGTGAAGGGGAAGAAGGCAGCAAATCACAGTGCCATGTGTGTACCTATGCAACAATCTTGCATGTTTTTCACATGTACCCCAAAACATAAAATGCAATTAAAAGAAAGAAATCACCAAAATGCCAGAGGGCAAGAGATCCCATGTGATGTGGTTGTGGGGCAAAGACTAAGGCACGGGATGAACTCAGAAGGGTAAAAGCAAATGATGACTAATCAGTATGATCCTCTTTTTTTTCCCCAATTAAATTCATTTCTGTTCTTTATATAGATAGGTAAATCTGAAACACAACAGAAATATATCCCTAAACAGGGGAAATATAAAGATGTATTAATCACTTCATCATCTTGGCAAGATGTCAGTGTAACTAATATCCCACCAGGAACCTTAACTGTAATATTATTGAGCATCAGTGCCCTTCACATAAAAGTATCAAGTATCGGGAGTAGATGGAAAGAAGAAAAATAATAATTAAGAAAAACCATGGCTGATTATAGTGCCTACATGTGTAGTTGATTATAAGGCTTAAATTACAAAGCTCATTGAAATATTTACTTTTATTCTTTGTTCACTAGTTTCATATTTAAAAAAATTCTCTGCCAACACCATTTGATGAATTTTGCTTTCTCCTGGGGGTGGGGTTACACAAATCTTCCCTCTTAAAGAACCCAAGTACCTACTGGTCCTGTCTTACATTGCCTTAATTTCCCTATGGGCAACTAATAACAGAATGGCTGAACTAACATGTTCTACAATGAGTTGCTTGGATTTTAAGGTTTTCTTTACTCCCACTAGTTGGAAGAAAACAAAGTTTCCTTGCCAATTGAATTAATTATTCAACCCAGGCCGCTGACCCCTTTCTCTGCCTGTTGGTCCATCAAAATGAGACGTTCATGTTAGTCTCAATTTCTGTTTCAAGAGAATAATGATAGTGTTTCCTGATGGAAGCATTAATTCTTTGGATACTCACTCTCCTAACACACTGAGGCCACCTCTAATTTACTATTAGTGTAATAGCAAGAGGGTCTTTTCCTACATCTGCATCTACTTCTTGTTTCCCAGATCCATACATTCTATCTACAGAGGCAATGGCACTACTTATTGATTTAAGGCATATTCTACATCATGTATAACAGCATCACAAACTCACAGGGTGTCAGCACCTACCTACTGTCATTATTTACCACTTTGTCACATACCTGCTTTCTGAGGAATAACAGACCAGAGAACACCTTGAGGGAAGCCATTGGTACATTTCCTTCACTGTAATATGTGAAGGAAACATTTTCAGATATGTTTCAGAAAATGTGATTTCTTTCTTCTTTTTTATTTTTGTTTTTTATTATTATTATTATTTTTTATTTTCAGGGTACAAAGATGATGAGTAAGGAATTCAGTGAGTTCCCTGAACAGCAACAATAAGAGAGTTTGCAGACACAAAGGCAAGTCTGTGTTTGGAATATGAATCTATTAGTATGTGTGCAACATTTTTGATAACAGGAGCCTAAAGTAATCAACTTTTACCTGATGAATATCTGGCTTCCTCAAAAATATTCATATTAGAGGCTTAGTGTTTACTTCTGCTTCTGCTTTTAGCATGTCGGATACTCAGCAATAATTGTGACAAGATCAGCTTTAGTGAAGGGAAATCTACCTTATTAAGCCCATATATAGCCTCCATCCCTGTCACTACGGCCACTTTGTAAATGGGCCTATTAAATGAGCAATTTAGTGACCAAGGGTAGAAACTGACTTATCTCCGCACAACAGGTAATTTTGTTCACTTGATTGGTGACACACTTCATGGTGGAGGATTGATGTGGCCCATGAATATTTTCACACTCTACCCATTCTGAAATGCTTATTCACAACCCTCTCTCCTGGAATCCTTTGTCATTCATCTCCTAATTTGTTCTTTCCATACCATGACCAATAACTAACCTGTTATCTTCTGACTATAAATTAATGCAAATTTCATATCAGGTCATTTATCTCTCCTTCCAGATGTCCATGGAAAGTGGATAAATAGATATACTGACCAATATTTCCCATCCAAATTTTCCAGGATGTACTTTCTAACTAGTGGTCATGATGTTAGCATAAGAGATCTGAAGAAATTGTATTTTAAATTGACACTGCATCTCTACAGCGTTTACAATTAGGCTTTGTACCTGATCCACAGTAATGTCTGCAGCCAGCTATGTAACATAAGCTGTGTAAATGCTTTTTGCATTTTGAAAAGAAATTTCAGGCTTTGAGTTTATTTGTCTGTGTGTGTGTTTGTGTTAGTCAAAAGAAACAAGCCTATTTTCACTTACAAATCAACAATGTGAACACAACCACTAAGCACCACAGCAAATTCACCTCCCAAAGCCTCCGTCCACTATGCTCCATCTCATTCCACCTGTGATAATTTGAATAGCTATGATGTCATTGTATTCATGGAGTACCAGTGTCCTGTTGCCCCCTAGCAAAGAGGTTACCTGTGTGATCATCAAATATGTGAGACATCCATCCTGAAATGCAAATCTGAGGGTCTGTTTCCTGGCAACATTCCTGGAAAAATTCTTGTATCAGCCATGGTTCTGGCCAGGTATCATTGACACACTCAAAGAGATCATTAAAATAGTATAAAAATGGGATTATTTACAAAGTGAGGGCAGGATTAAAGGTAATGAAAGAATAAAGTTCCCAGCAGCTAGCAACAGTTACTAGGTGACAGTTACCAGGAGCAAGCTTTTACCATGCCTAGTCTTAAAGGGGAAAAGGAGAAAGCCATGTTATTGGACTCTGTTGAGAGGAGGCACTGGCTGAGTGATGAGCATGCAGAAAGGACACTAACGTTATCAACACTGCAGGCAGAAGAAACTAATGGGCTCTCTTCTACTCCCTACTGTCCTTTCAGTGCCTCAAATAGGTTGACTGCACTTGGACAGCAGAGGTCAAGAGATTCTGAAACATATAATCCATTAAGTTCAGCAACCAAAGTAGAGGAAGGTGGGGCATAGAGCTGGCAGAGTAAATGAAGAATGTCCCACACAGACCATAGATTAATTATATTTTTGGCTAATAAATGAATGTCTTCAGATTAGCATATTTCTGCTTTCTTCTCTTATCTATAAATCTATATATTTTTTTTTAATTTTTTTTTATATAGACTATAATATTACATACACCAATGGTTTCCAACAGAGTGGCACTGCCCACAGTGCCACTAAAATATTTTTTTGAAAAGCAAACATTGGCTTTTAGAAAGTTTGAAAACAACCTATATAAATTTTTAAAATAATCTACAAATCTTGATGATTTGTTCACTTTGAAAGTAATACTACATACATTTATAATTCTTTTTTTTTTTTTATCTTTTTTTTTTTTTTCATGGTAACAACAGTTTTTTTTTTTTTTTTTTCGTTTTTTTTCTTCCCCACCCCCCGCCCCTCCCCCATTTCCCCCCTACGGACCCCAGTGTGTAGTGCTCCCCTCCCTGTGTCCTTGTGTTCTCATTGTTCAGCACCCGCCTATGAGTGAGAATATACGGTGTTTGATTTTCTGCTCTTGTGTCAGTTTGCTGAGAATGATGGTTTCCAGGTTCATCCATGTCCCTACAAAGGACGTGAACTCATCCTTTTTGATGGCTGCGTAATATTCCATGGTGTATATGTACCACATTTTCCCTATCCAGTCTATCATCGTTGGGCATTTGGGTTGGTTCCAGGTCTTTGCTATTGTAAACAGTGCTGCAATGAACATTCGTGTGCACGTGTCCTTGTAGTAGAATGATTTATAATCCTTTGGATATATACCCATTAATGGGATTGTTGGGTCAAATGGGATTTCTATTTTTAGGTCCTTGAGGAATCGCCACACTGTCTTCCACAATGGTTGAACTAATTTACATTCCCACCAACAGTGTAAGAGTGTTCCTATTTCTCCACATCCTCTCCAGCATCTGTTGCTTCCCGATTTTTTAATGATCGCCATTCTAACTGGTGTGAGATGGTATCTCAATGTGGTTTTGATTTGCATTTCTCTGATGACCAGTGATGATGAGCATTTTTTCATATGTTTGTTGGCCTCCTGTATGTCTTCTTTTGTAAAGTACCTGTTCATGTCCTTTGCCCATTTTTGAATGGGCTTGTTTGTTTTTTTCTTGTAGATCTGCTTTAGTTCTTTGTAAATTCTGGGTATCAGCCCCTTGTCAGATGGGTAGGCTGCAAAAATTTTTTCCCATTCTGTTGGTTGCCGATTCACTCTACTGACTGTTTCTTTTGCCGTGCAGAAGCTGTGGAGTTTGATTAGGTCCCATTTGTCTATTTTGGCTTTTGTTGCCATTGCTTTTGGCGTTTTGGTCATGAAGTCCTTGCCTACACCTATGTCCTTAATGGTTTTGCCTAGATTTTCTTCTAAGGTTTTTATGGTGTTAGGTCTGATGTTTAAGTCTTTAATCCATCTGGAGTTAATTTTGGTGTAAGGTGTCAGGAAGGGGTCCTGTTTCTGCTTTCTGCACATGGCTAGCCAGTTTTCCCAGCACCATTTATTAAACAGGGAGTCCTTTCCCCATTGCTTGTTTTTGTCAGGTTTGTCGAAGATAAGATGGTTGTGGGTATGTTGTTTTTCCTGTGAGGCCTCTGTTCTGTTCCATTCGTCTATATCTCTGTTTCGGTACCAGTACCATGCTGTTTTGATTACTGTAGCCTTGTAGTATAGTTTGAAGTCCGGTAGTGTGATGCCTCCTGCTTTGTTCTTTTTGCTTAGAGTTGACTTGGCTATGCGGGCTCTCTTTTGGTTCCATATGAAGTTTAAGGTGTTTTTTTCCAGTTCTGTGAAGAAGGTCATTGGTAGCTTGATGGGAATAGCGTTGAATCTGTAAATTACTTTGGGCAGTATGGCCATTTTCACAATGTTGATTCTTCCTAACCATGAACATGGAATGTTTCTCCATCTGTTTGTATCCTTTCTTATTTCATTGAGCAATGGCTTGTAATTCTCCTTGAAGAGGTCCTTTACGTTCCTTGTTAGTTGTATTCCTAGGTACTTTATTCTCTTTGTAGCAATTGTGAATGGCAGTTCGTTCTTGATTTGGCTCTCTTGAAGTCTATTACTGGTGTATAGGAATGCTTGTGATTTTTGCACGTTGATTTTGTATCCTGAGACTTTGCTGAAGTTGTTTATCAGTTTCAGGAGATTTTGGGCTGAGATGATGGGGTCTTCCAGATATACAATCATGTCATCTGCAAATAGAGACAATTTGATTTCCTCCTTTCCAATTTGAATACCCTTTATTTCTTTTTCTTGCCTGATTGCTCTGGCTAGAACTTCCAGTACTATATTGAATAGGAGTGGTGAGAGAGGGCATCCTGGTCTAGTGCCAGATTTCAAAGGGAATGCTTCCAGTTTTTGCCCATTCAGTATGATATTGGCTGTTGGTTTGTCGTAAATAGCTTTTATTGTTTTGAGATACGTTCCGTCAATACCTAGTTTATTGAGGGTTTTTAGCATAAAGGGTTGTTGAATTTTGTCAAAAGCCTTCTCTGCATCAATCGAGATAATCATGTGGTTTTTGTCTTTGGTTCTGTTTATGTGGTGAATTACGTTTATGGACTTGCGTATGTTGAACCAGCCTTGCATCCCCGGGATGAATCCTACTTGATCATGGTGGATGAGCTTTTTGATATGCTGTTGCAATCGGTTTGCCAGTATTTTATTGAAGATTTTTGCATCTATGTTCATCATGGATATTGGCCTGAAATTTTCTTTTCTTGTTGAGTCTCTGCCGGGTTTTGGTATCAGGATGATGTTTGTCTCGTAAAATGTTTTGGGAAGGATTCCCTCTTTTTGGATTGTCTGGAATAGTTTCAGAAGGAATGGTATCAGCTCCTCTTTGTATGTCTGGTAGAATTCTGCTGTGAACCCATCTGGACCTGGGCTTTTTTTGGGTGGTAGGCTCTTTATTGCTGCCTTGACTTCAGACCATGTTATTGGTCTATTCAGAGTTTCGGCTTCTTCCAGGTTTAGGCTTGGGAGGGTGCAGGTGTCCAGGAATTTATCCATTTCTTCCAGGTTTACTAATTTATGTGCATAGAGTTGTTTGTAATAATCTCTGATGATGGTTTGGATTTCTGTGGAATCTGTGGTGATATCCCCTTTATCGTTTTTTATTGCATCAATTTGGTTATTCTCTCTTTTCTTTTTTATTAATCTGGCTAGTGGTCTGTCTATTTTGTTGATCTTTTCAAAAAACCAGCTCCTGGATTTATTGATTTTTTGAAGAGTTTTTTGTGTCTCTATTTCCTTCAGTTCTGCTCTGATCTTAGATATTTCCTGTCTTCTGCTAGGTTTTGAGTTTTTTTGATCTTGCTCCTCTAGCTCTTTCAATTTTGATGATAGGGTGTCAATTTTCGACCTCTCCTTTCTTCTCATGTGGGCACTCATTGCTATATATTTTCCTCTAGAGACTGCTTTAAATGTGTCCCAGAGATTCTGGTATGTTGTGTCTTCGTTCTCATTGGTTTCTAAGAACATCTTTATTTCTGCCTTCATTTCATTGTTTATCCAGTCAACATTCAAGAGCAAGTTGTTCAGTTTCCATGAAGCTGTGTGATTCTGAGTTAGTTTCTGCATTCTGAGTTCTAACTCGATTGCACTGTGGTCTGAGAGACTGTTTGTTATTATTTCTGTTCTTTTGCATTTGCTGAGGAGTGATTTACTGCCAATTATGTGGTCAATTTTAGAGTAGGTGTGATGTGGTGCTGAGAAGAATGTATATTCTGTGGATTTGGGGTGGAGAGTTCTGTAAATGTCTATTAGGTTTGCTTGTTCCAGGTCTGAGTTCAGGTCCTGGATATCCTTGTTGATTTCTGTCTGGATGATCTGTCTAATATTGACAGTGGGGTGTTAAAGTCTCCCACTATTATTGTGTGGGAGTCTAAGTCTCTTTGTAGGTCATTGAGAACTTGCCTTATGTATCTGGGTGCTCCTGTATTGGGTGCGTATATATTTAGGATCGTTAGCTCTTCTTGTTGCAGTGATCCTTTTACCATTATGTAATGTCCTTCTTTGTCTCTTTTGATCTTTGTTGCTTTAAAGTCTATTTTATCCGATATGAGAGTTGCAACTCCTGCCTTTTTTTGCTCTCCATTTGCTTGGTAGATCTTCCTCCATCCCTTTATTTTGAGCCTTTGTGTATCCTTGCATGTAAGATGGGTTTCCTGGATACAGCACACTGATGGGTTTTGGCTTTTTATCCAGTTTGCCAGTCTGTGTCTTTTGATTGGGGCATTTAGTCCATTGACATTTAGGGATAGTATTGTTATGTGTGATTTTGATACTGTCATTTTGATGCTACCTGGCTGTTTTGTTGGTTAGTTGATGCAGATTCTTGATTGTGTCGATGCTCTTTTACCATTTGGTGTGTTTTTGGAGTGCCTGGTACTGGTTGTTCCTTTATAAGTGTAGAGCCTCTTTCAGGAGTTCTTGTAGAGCAGGTTTGGTGGTGATGAAATCTCTGAGCGCTTGCTTGTTCACAAAGGATTTTATTTTTCCTTCGCTTATGAAGCTTAGTTTGGCTGGATAGGAGATTCTGGGTTGAAAGTTCTTTTCTTTAAGGATGTTGAATATTGGCCCCCAATCTCTTCTGGCTTGTAGGGTTTCTGCTGAGAGATCTGCTGTGAGTCTAATGGGCTTCCCTTTGTGGGTAACCCGACCTTTCTCTCTGGCTGCCCTTAGCATTTTCTCTTTCATTTCAACCTTGGTGAATCTGACGATTATGTGCCTTGGGGTTGCTCTTCTTGCGGAATATCTTTTTGGTGTTCTCTGTATTTCCTGGATTTGAATATTGGTCTGCCTTGCTAGATTGGGGAAGTTTTCCCGGATAATATCCTGAAGAGTATTTTCCAGCTTGGATTCATTCTCTTCATCACATTCAGGTACACCTATCAGACGTAGATTAGGTCTTTTCACATAGTCCCACATTTCTTGAAGAGTTTGTTCATTCCTTTTTGCGCTTTTTTCTCTGTTCTTGCCTTCTCTTTTTATTTCATTGAGTTGATCTTCGACCTCTGATATCCTTTCTTCTGCTTGGTCAATTCGGCTGTTGAAGCTTGGGCATGCTTTACGAAGTTCTCGCGTTGCGTTTTTCAGCTCCATCAATTCACTTATACTCCTCTCTATGCTGTCCATTCTCGTCAGCAGTTCGTCCAGTCTTTTTTCAAGGTTCCTGTTTTCTTTGCGTGCGGTTAGAACATGTTCTTTTAGCTCGCTGTAGTTTCTAACTACCCACCTTCTGAAGTCTGATTCTGTCATTTCATTACTCTCCTTCTCCATCCAGTCTGGTTCCCTTGCTGGTGAGGAGTTGTGATCCCTTTTAGGAGGAGAGGTGTTCTGGTTTCGGGAGTTTTCATCCTTTTTACGCTGGTTTCTTCCCATTTTTGTGGGTTTATCCACCTGTTGTCTGTCTCTGTCCCAGGGGGTTGGAGCTTTATGAGTTTCCGTTGCACTACTGCCTTTTTTTGATTTTTCTTTCAGGTCTGACCCGCCCAGCTAGCAGCACGCCTAGCCACTGCCTGCCCGCAGGGGCTTTGCTGAGCTGCTGTGGGCTCCGCCCAGCTGCCCTGAGCTCTTCCCTGTAGTCCTTTTTATATGGGAGTAGTTAGAACTGTCTAGGCAATGGCGGCCCCGCCTCTGTTATGGCGGACTCTCTCTGTTGTTGGAGGTTGCCTCGGCAACGGCAGCCTGCCTCCATAGTGGTGGAGAGTCTCAGTAATGACGGAAGCCCCTCCCCCACCGAGCCGGGCCGTCCAGGTTCAGCTGTGCTTGGTTTGAAGGGCTCAACCCAGAGGGTTTCCAATTACTGTTTTTGTTTTGGTTGTTGTTGGGGGTGGAAGGCTGGGACCAACGGAGCCTGATCACCTGGCTCCCTGACTCCGAGTCTTTTCTTTTAAGTTGAACGACCCCGAGTTCCGGTCGCTTGTTGAAAAGGCGCCGGAATCTCCCGTACTGCGACTCACGGAGTCGGCTCGGACTGCGGCGCCGGCTCCTGGTGGGTTTTCTGCCTAGGAATCTCCTGGCCTGACTCGCTATTTCAGATGAATGGCCCACTCTGCCGTCTCAGGGCTCTGCTCGTCAGCTAAGAGGGCTCCCAGACCAGTGGTTTTTGTACGGAGAACCGCAGCAACGGGGAGTGGTCACAGCAGCCGCGCGGGCGGAATCAGCCCCACAGGGGCCAAAACAGCCGCACCGGCTGGGACTGCGACACTGGCGACCCCTCTGCCTGGGTATCTCCTGGTCTGTGGGCAATAACAGTTCGTCTGTAAATGCGGCATTCACTCACCCTCTGCACTTTCACTGGGAGCTGAAGTCCTGAGCTGTTCTTAGGCGGCCATCTTCCCAGCATTCCCTATTTTTTGTTGTTTTAAAACGTCCTATCCACAGAGTCCTTTGAGGTTGAAACACAGAAAAGTTTTTAAATTTACTCTAACCACTGGAATATAGGCCATATTAGGGTGGGGGATACACGGCTCCAATACCATATTAGTTTCCTAGGGCTGCCATAACATACTACCACAAAGTGGGTGGCTTAATTAACAGAAATTGATTGCCTCATACTTCTGGAGGTCAGAAGTCCAAGATGGAGATGTCCCCAGGATTGGTTCCTTCGGAGGAGGAATTCCTTCCATAACTCTTCCCTAGCTTCTAGTGGTTTGCAGGAACTCTTTGGTATTTCTTGGGTTATAGAAGCATCACCCCTGTGTGTGTACTTGCGTCCAAATTCCCCCCTTTTTAAGGACATCGGTCACATTGCATTAGGGACCCATCCTACTCTTCAGTAAAACTTTTTACATTAACTTATGTTAAGTCACATCTGCAATGACCTTATTTCTAAACAAGATTAAATTCTGAGGTACTGGGTTAAGGACATCAGTGTGAATTTTGATGGGACCCAATTCAACCCATAACAGATCTCAGTGCCTAAAACAATGTATGACCCAGAGCAAGTGCCCAATAAATGTTTTTGAACAGATCATTGGGTAGTAGAAGAGTACACTGTAGTAAAAGAGTATATCAGAACCCATTTATTTTTGTTTTAAAATTTGGCCATGCTCAATCATACTCTGTCTATTAATGTGCATCTGATTTTCCTGAAAACTATCAATCTAAGGTACTTGAACTCTTAGCAAACAGAATCTTCTATTTTTCCCTAATGATCAATTAGTGATAAAAGAACTTTTTTGCATGTTGCATGATAAATCTTTCTACCTTTGATAGTGCCCACTCAGCCAGTTTCGGAGACAGATAGAAATCTCTCAAGCCCATAAATGTCATTGTGACCTCTGTATGATCAGTTTACTTCCTGGATCATAAGGTTTGATTAAAAAATTATTGCCTGAGCTGGTTACCTGCAAGGGCTTTTAAAGCTCATAAAATAATTCAATCACTTTAAAATCTAATTTTGATATTTATCCCAGTGATAACCTCTGCATAAGAATAATTAAGATGATTTTTGCCAACACCCTTTGAGTCATTTACCCAAATTAATTTTGCTTGCCATTCTACTGCCTGTCCTGCAATTAAATTCAACTTTACTTTCTAATATTCACAGGCAGCTTTTTCCTTTCCAATATTTAAAATTTGCAGGAAGCCTTTTCTTTTTCGGTAAACACTGTCCAACATTTTTGAATGTGAAAAACAGTGATTCTGTGGTTTTCAGTTTCCCTGTCTAATTTTCTCTTGCCAAATCTTAAGTAACAATAATATGTTTATGAGGTTTTCTGCAGGAGCTCTAGTACCTTACAATGTAGTTTTGTATAGAGAGCACTGGAGTTGGAACTCAATTTTTAAGTTAGGATCCAAGTTAGGAATTTATGTATTAAATATGATAAGGCTGTATATCATTACATATAAGCAAGTATTTAGTATTATTTTCTGTAACTAATTATTATTCAAATATTTTGTATTCACTGCAATCCTATCATAACCCCCCTTGAACAGATGAGGATATTTTAAAACAGATTAATTAATCTACCCAAATATATGACTGGGCAGTGATGGCAGAGTGAGACTTGGAACTACTGCTGTCTTCCCACAGAATCCACCATACTTTACACCATCATCTCATATTTAAGACCAACAAAGGTGGGAGACTGGTCTCTCTTCAAACCAATGCTGCTTTCTCTGCCTTGGACTCCCTCTGCACAGATAACTAGATAACTCCTCTCTTTTTGGGGAATTTTGCTTTGACCTCAATTATGCAGACATACCTTCCTTGCCACTCTTCTTGGCGAAATTTATTTCACTCATAATTTCTTTTTTAATGTCTCTCTTCATCATACAGTGGTAAACTCTGTTAGGGAGGTGTGTCTCTGACTTGTTTACCACCCTACTTCCAGCATAAGCTATAGGTGTGTGCTCCGTATATGTTTCTTGATACATCCATGAGAAAAAACACACATGTCACTTCGTTTATTTTGCACATATCTTAGAAGGCAAATAAACATTCCAGCAAGACTTATGCTCCGTGTGTCTCAAGTACAATTCAGCCAGAACAGTTAGGGTTTGTAAAGAAAGCCCCTCCTTTTTCTTCAAATATTCTGAAAATTTATGCAAGAGATAACAACAAAATGCCTGTTTTAGAGGCCATTAAGACTCCATAAAATGCTAAGAAAACACATACACATACATAACACATAATACTCTTTTCTACTAAGCTATAAAAGATGGATGCATTTGATTAAAATAAGAATTAGTACTCCAAAAGGCACTAGCTTGGGTAATATTTTCCATTTTAATTGGGATTCTTATTGTTCACAGCATATGTTCCCACACACATTGAACCTATGCTTTACACGTCCCACTTTAGAGACCACAGTTTACTTATTGGATCAGACCTATTTAAAATTCACTTTAATAAGGTTGTAATGCAAGTATGGATTACAAATAAGAAGTAAAATGGCTTTCGTTAAAGCATATCAAATAATTTGTCCGTATTAGGATGATTAAGCACAATATATTAATTCAAGATGCCTAGTTCTGTGGAAAAACCCACAGTCACCAGCTTGGCAATTTTCAGCCCAATAATTTATATTCAAGTAGTTCTTGAAGTTTCCCGAACATCAGAATAATTTGGAGGAGTATCACAGGTTATGTCAAAATAAAAATGGAGAGATGCATCTCTAATGTTTTATTTGGGAAGAAAGAATCACAATTCAGGGCATATGTGCAGAGCAGGTGGTCTTCAGTATGTTTGAAGGACAAAGAGAAGGTTAGACGTTTTATCCAAAAGAACGAATATTATGTATTGATCTTGAGAAAGTTCGCTGGCTCTAGTAAGGGTTTGGGGAGCTGGCAAGCTCCAACTGTTGAATGATGGCGGTGAGCACAATTAGTCCTAGAGTTGCTGCAAGTTATCTCACAAGCTATAGATAAAATTGGTTTCAGGTTATACAACAAGCAGTTTCAGCAGTCAGTGCAGAGAATTGCTTTCTTGGAACAGTGTTTTATACCCTGAGTGCTTTTCCTCCTGGCGTTTTAATTCTGTTTTAGCTGGATAAGACAAGAATGACTCAATTTGTATGATTAACTTTCACAGATAATACAAATGACAGTGCCCTGTTCTTTGAGATGCTCAGTATATTTGGGTAGGGGCCCTAAATTCTGCATTTCTGAAAAGTTTTCCAGTTATTTAGATTTCCATAGGGGTTTGAAAATCACCACACTTTTAAGATAGCAAACCTGGTTTTGCTTTATGCATAAACCACTTCTTAATGATACATTAATAACATAAATAATCAGTAAACTAATTATTTTAAATAGCAATCACTCAAACCTTCACCATTCTTTTTCTACCCAAGATGTAGAGGCAGGCAAGTTTCATTTATTCTTTTTCTAAATAAAATGGAATGTAAGAATAGGCAGTAATCTTGGGGATGAAATGACTATAATGGCACTTGGGTGCAATTATTTTATGTACTGATTTCTGTACTAGAGACTATATTTAGAAGTGTAGTAGGAGGCCACATAAAACTCAATTCCCCTCATATATATCTCTTCTCAACATGTACTTTTCTTTTAAAAGCAGACTAAAGATTCATGGCCAGAAAATTGAGCTAAAAATGTGTATTAGGAGTATGTAATTTTCAAATCTTAATTTTGCTGTTTCTTAACTTAAATCCCAAATTATTTTCAAAAGCCTCCATTACTCTTGTAATATATAATGCTTCATTTAACAGGCCAACGTCTGGAAGAAAGTGTAGGGGAATTTTGCTTAGAGCTACTATACAAGAATATCACGACTACCTTAGCCAAATTTCACAGAATTGATGCACATAGACATGGAAGTGAGGAGGGAGAAAGCTTTTACTTTGTATGAATCCTTTTTTTTCCCTCTTAACAATGCTATATTTAACTGTGAAACAATTTTTCAGGTCCTAACTGTATTTGCATAAGCTAGAAGCTCAATAAATACTTTTGTACTGTAATCTTCAGTGTGTCTGACAGAAGTGTTAATAATAACAGAAAAGACAGCTTAGACTGGTATTTATCATGTAAAATGGACATCACAGTCATAGCCAATCTGGATGCAACAACATGTAGATTAAATATCATGTTTGACTTGGGGACAGAGGATTCTTCTCTCTTGAACAAGACCCACAAAATCTGACTGAGTGACAAAACAAATGATTTCTACATAGCTCTATGTCTCAATTTTCTTTCCTAAAAATCTAAAATCAATGATTGATCTAATCTGGAAGCTGGAAAAGATGAGTTTGCAGGTTTGATTCTTAAAGTTTTTCAAATTGCGTACTGCTCAATCCTAAGAAATGCCTTATGGTAGTTTGGGAACCAGGAGAAAATAAAGTAGAAATTTTTCTTTCCCTAATATTTTCCATTTTTTTCCTAATTTTGGAAAATATTAGGAAGAAAAGGAAAATTTCTACTTCTAGAAAATATTTTCCATTTCAATTGGAAAGCAATTTACTTCTTAGTTGCTAAGCATTGTCCCCAAAATTTGATTTGCCACATATGACAGCACAAAGTGCATATATTAGAGAAATTGAATCATTGCTTCAAATAGTCCTTTAACATTTGTGGATTTACTATTTGAGGTTTCAGCAATTTTAATAAATGTTTATGTAGTATGATACATTATTGTTTAGGGAAAGCACATATTTAAAATTCATGTGTTGAGACTCTGGAGCATGTTCTAACATAGACACTTTGCCCACTGTGTCTCAGGTAATCTTTGGGCTTCTACTCACTGTCACCCCTGAAATGAGTGACTTGAAGTCTCAAACAGTTTACACTTCATGAGAAATTAGATAAAGAAACAAACTTTGTACAGGTTGGAAAGGTAGTTAAGTTGAAATGTATATGCTGAAAATATACTTTGGCTTGGAAACAGGGTTTGAGAAAAAGCTGGAAGATTGTAGTCACATTTCCTCATTTCCTTGATTCCTCAGGAATCAAGATTTATCATCTATTGAATGTCAAGGTTTATCTCTCAAATGTCAAATGTCTAAGGTAGAAGCCTTTATTTTAATGGGATGAAATTTGTTATTTCTTCTTGTGAAAGCTGTCATTAAATTCCAGAGTACTTCCAATCCAAGTTTAAAGGTGGGGGAAGGTGATTTAACCCTCCATATCCTCATTTTCTTTTTAGCATTATTCCATTGTTGAGTGGTAAATTTTAATAATATGCTTGATAAAGTCAATTTCCTTAGATGACTCTTTCTCTCCTTTTCTCTCAATGATTAAAAACTTAGCTATATAGAGGTTTTATTTGAAGCCATGGCTACTAAACACACACACACACACACACACACACACACACAGAGGTTTCAAGTTTTCTCAGAATTTATTGTTTTTTGTGTGGATAACTCTGAAGAAAGAGACTATGTATTGAAATATGCATTTGTGTTATTCCGGCTGTAAGAAAGGGAAGATGAGAATTTATGTACATGGTCAGATTACAAAAAAATAAACAATACAGAAGTGGATATGAAGAGGAGAAATTCATAGGAGTAAATTACAGTGGTGCAGAGGAGAAGAGAACTGAGTTTTGAAGCCACATTCCAGGTAAGGTAGAGACTTTACATTTATAAGCATGAGTGACAAGCATGTATCATCAGTCTTAATAGATGAATCTAATTGTAAAGCATGTGAATTGAAAGTAACCTTAAAATGAAAAGTACATATATGAATCAGAACTGATTAATTCTGGTGAAAATATTACATAGCTGTAATAAAACATACAGATAACAACAAATAAACTTACCAAATTTTTGGATACTCTTGAAATAATTAGACTTTCAAAAACATCAAGATGGAGAACTTTGGCAAATTATAGGCAGATAAAAGAAAGAGAATCGAGAAAGGCAAGTTAGAAATGCCTTGGTATAGAGCAACAAAGAGCTAATGTAATAATAGTAACAATAACAATAGTAATAATAATCCAGAAAACCAGTCAAAGAATGGGATTAGGGCAAAACAAAATGACAGCAATTTAGCACACATGTACGTTTGTTTAAAATAGATTTTCATGTAACTTACAGAAGATATTAAGTGATTAAGAAAATTTGCCATGTAATTTCAATTATTGAGCTGAGAAGCTAAAAGATAAACTTGGGGAATGAAGAGAGAATAATGGAAAGGATTCAGTCAACTAGAGGAGACAGAGATGATAAAATAATAATATTAATAAAGTAATTGGCTAAATAAAATCATAGATTTTGAAACAGAAAACACTGAAAAGTGGCAAGTGCCTTATTAAGTTTGATTTAAGACCACACATGAGCATATTCATAGATTCAAAGCAAGTCCCAGTAAAGCCCAGAGATACAGAAAAGGCTACAGAAGTTATGGACCAAAGATGCAAGAGGGTGATATGAGTTTGTGCAATGGAGGGTAATAAATAGCAGTGACAGATCAAGGGAAAAAGTAAGACACTGAAGATGTAAAACATGTAGAATATTCCTGAATCTGGAACAATTCTGACCAGTGAGGCAACCTGAGATAGAAAAAGTTAAACGAATAACCTCTTTCTTTTAGATCTCACCAAGAATGTTTTGTGTAAGTGATTATTTAATTTTTTTTCAGGACTCAATAAACTGTTAAATGTTGTGCAAATTCTTTTGAACTTTTTATTGTGTCTGTGGCCTGCACACTTGGTTTAGAAGAGTTATAGGAAAGAATGAAAAATAGACAGCAGGGCTGTCACTTCCCACCATTCTCTTCTTCCATGATCTGCCTCCTGGATTTTCTTGTGTTCTGCTAATTTAGTGTCAGTTATTATATATAAACAGTGTTTTTCTCAACTTTGTTTTTGGGGAGTACAAAAAACTTACAGGAACACATCTGAATTACAGTAATATATCTGAACTCTAACAAGGTCATCATTTCTAGAGTTTTGATCATATATCCTCATATCTAGTTCTTGAGAATTTCATTGAATAGTTAACTTACATGAATCAAAGTCATTCTTTTCTTCCCTCTATCACATCTACATTATGATAATATTACAATCCCTGAAAATTTATCACTAAGGAATATAAAAATATAAGAAGCTATTTAACTAGAGTCCTGTCACAACAACTGATTTAAATTAATTTAATTCCCATTGTTACTCAAAAACACATGCAGGTTTCATGTGGGTGTAATCATACTGTAGATCACAAACTTACCCTGCCTCTTTCCACATGCTGTGTATTAATCATGATACAGTGCTGTATAATAGAAAATAATCGCTTTTTAATGGTTGTTTAATATTTCTTTAAGTATCAGGTAATGTTCTAAATAACTAATCAATGGGGAAATAAAATTAAAACTACATTGAGATATCACTATATGCCAACTACAATAACTAAAATTTAAAAAATTGGCAATAGTAAGCTTTAGTGAGGCTGAGACACAACTATAACATTTTGCACATTATGAAAGAATGCAAAATGCCACAGGCAAGCTAAAAAATCACTTAGAAATACATTTTAGGGTCAGAGAGGCTGAAGCAGGAGGATTGCTTGAAGCCAGCAGTTTGAGACCAGGCTGAACAACACAGAGAGAACACCATCTCTAAAACAAAAAGAATAGATAAAATTAGTCAAATGTGGTAGTGTATGCCTGTAGTTCCAGCTACTTGGGAGGATAGATCATTTGAGCTCAGGAGTTTGAAGCTGAAGTGAACTATGTTTGTGGCCCATAGTCCAGTTTGGGCAATAGATCAAGACCTCATTTCCAATAAAATAGGAAGAAAATTAAAAATACATTATAAACTTTATAGTACACCTTACTAGAATACCCAGTAATCCTAATTTTAGGTATTTACTCCTGAAAAGAATCATGCAAATCGACATGACTTTTACATTTGTAAAATTAGAGCACTAAACCAGAAACATCCCAAATGCTTATGACCTGATACATGGATGAACAAACTTGGATATAGATATGTAATGGAATGCTACTCAGTAATAAAAAGGAGCAAGCTGCCAATAAATTCACCAGCAACATGGGTGAATCTCTAAAGTGTTATGATAAGCAAAAGAAGCCAGAAACAAGACTATGTAATGTTGTCTCATTCATATGGAATTTATAAATTGCATTGTTTTCTTGAGTACACATTTCAATTTTAGATGCCAAAAGCTAGAAATTTAATTATTTTAATTATGGACCTAATATCCTACAACCTTCCTACACATATTTATAACTTTTAGTGTTGTCTCGTACATTCCTTAGGATGTCTAACACAGAGATGATTATGTCATCTGGAAGTGAAGAAAGTTTTACTTCTTTGTTTCCTATCTGTATGAATCTGAAATTTTCTTTTGGGAAGGTCTGAAATTTTAAATTCAATTTCTATAATACATATAAGCCCATGTGTCAAATATAGACCACATACACACACACACACACACACACACACACACATATTTGAAAATTCTTATCTTTTAAGAGATTTGTTCATTACATCAAAATTAACAGATCTATTGACATAAATTTGTTTATAATATTCTTTTGTTTTCTTTTCACTGTCTTCAGTGGTGTCCTTTTAATTCTGTATATTAGTAGCTTATATTTGTTTTTTTTAAATCTTAAGATAAATGGTTATCCATGATTTCATGATTTTTTCCCCTAATTTTAAAGAAATATAGTTGACTTTATTAATTATCTCTATAGTTTGTATATTTTCTACTTATTTGGTTCCCAATTTTATCTTATTTTTTCCTTCTGCTAAATTTAGGCTTAATTTTCTTTTCTAGTCACTTTGAGAACATTCTTCCTTGAATATGGGTGTTATGTGCTTTAAATTTCCCTCTAAAGAATGCTATAGCTGCATACCCCAAATTTTATATATTGTGTTTTCATTTTCCTTTAGTGTAAAATGTTTTTATATTCTCTTTTAATTTTTCTCTAGTTGATTAATTGTATAAATAATTTTATTTATTTATGTGCATGTTTCCCATTGTAAAATATTTGGAGATTTCCCAGATATCTTTTTTTTTTTTTTTTTTGATGATTGCTTATTTAATTCAATAGATAGAAAATAAACAGTGTGATTTTATTCCTTTCAAGTTTATGGAGAGTTGTTTTCATTTAAGTAGATAATCAATCCTGAAAAATATTTTAGACATATTTGGAAAAAATTGTATTCAGCTACCGAGTGGACTGTACTACAAATTCCAAATGCCAAATTAGGTTAAATTCCTTGATGCTGCTATTGAAGTCTCCTCTGTCTTTACTGGTTTTTGGGGTAGATGGGTGAAGGGAGGGTTACTCGTTTTATTAATTACAGAAAGGGGAGGGTTGAAGTCCTCAGCTGTAATTCATTTATTTAATTCTCCTTGAACTTTTATCAATATTTGTTTTGTGTCTTCTGAATTTCTGCTACTAGGTGCATAGACATTTAGGATTGTTATCACTTCTTGATGAATTACAATTCTTCCCCCCTACAGAATGCACCTTTTTATCCCTGTAACATCTCAGGGCACCCAGAGGGCTAACACCCAGCTCTACCTTTTTCATGGAAAGTCCCTGCTCTATTCACTCTGAAGAGGACTCAACTGCTTGCATCTTCTTCAGTGTTAAAAACACGATAACTTTTTCTGATAAGAGGTTTGCATGAAGAGATCAGCTCTCCCACCACAGGGTGATCACTCTTGGGCGGGGCCTGGAAAAGGGAGTGCTGCCCTGGTGCTGGACACCAGTCTAGAGGCTCCTGGAAGTGGCAGTCACAGTCTCTTGTGGTGTATTTTTGTCCCCTTGGTGCCAGGTGGTCCCTTGGATGTATGTCAGGATGTGCGTGTGTATGTGTTTATGTGGGGTTTTGCTTACTCTGTGTGTGTGTGTGTGTGTGTGTGTGTGTGTATGTATGTGTGTGTGTGTCTATGCCACACACACACATTAGTATTTTGTCTGATACTAATATAGCAATTCCAGATTCTTTAAAAATTAGTGTTTGCATGTTATATATTTTTCATCTTCTCACTTTAACAAATTTAAGTCCTTATATTTAATGTAAATATTTTGTAAATAGTATATAGTTTGATCTTACTTGTTATTTACTCTGACACTCTCTTACCTTTCAATAAATGAATGTGGACCATTTAAATTTATTGTAGTTTGACATAAAATCTATAACACTGGTATTTGTTTTCCAGCTTTCCATCTCTTGTTTTTTTTTTTCTCTTTTTCTATATTGTCTTAGATGAGTATGTTTTATACTTCTATCTTATTTCTACTCTAATTGATTGCCTGTATTTTTTTTTATTTAGTGGTTTCACTTAGGTTTACAATAGATTTTACCTTTTCTCAGTCTATGTTCTAATTATACTAAATCAATTCATATATAGTGTAAGAAACTTTCATTTACTCTCTTTTGGCTTTTGTACTAAGATTGTCATGTGTTTTATTTCCACCTAAAATATAATCTTGACAAACATTATTTTCGCTATATGCCATTAATTATTATCTTAAAAGATTAAAAAATCAGAAAAAATGGAGTTGGTACTTATTTTTATAATTGCCATTTCTAGCACTCATTATTTCTTTGTGTACATTCAGATTTCTCTCTGATATTATTTTCCTTTTGCTTGAAACACACTTAATATTTCTTATAGTGCAGTTCTGCTCATTATTTCTGTTCATTTTGTGTGTAAAAGTCATCTTTTGAGTATATTTTGTCTGGGAATAAAATTATAATTGATAATTTTTTTTTTAAACAGCTTACAAATGTAAATTAAATTGTTGTGTGGCTTAGACTTTGAAAAGGAGTCAGCTGCCATTGACACCCACACACACACACAGACACACACACAGGGTCATTGTTTCCCTCATCTAGCTGCTTTTAATATTTTTCTTTTTGTCACTGATTCTTAGATATATAATGTTTCTTTATATATTTTTTCTGTTTGGCTTCACTGAGCTTCTTCAGTCCATAGGATTATAGTTTTCATTGAATTTGATATTGTAGTAGTGATTTCTTCAAAATTGTTTTCTTTACTCACATCCTTATTTTTTTTCTCAGACTCCAATTACATATATTGTACCACTGGAATCAGGTCACCGATGCTGTGTTCCGTTCTTCACATTTTTTTTCACTTTGAGCTTTATCTTGAATAGTGTTTTTTACTATGTCTTCAAGTTCACTGATACTTCCTCTGAGATGTCTGCTCTGATGCTAATCTTACAATTATTTAATTAAAATATGATTTATTTTCATCTCTAGAAGTTCTATTTATCTTTTCTTTAGTATTTTTTCTGTTTTTATTCTGTTTATGTTTTTCTTTGCATCTCTAAGCATGTATATGATATTTGTATGTTTTAAGGTCTTTCTCTATTTCTGAGTCTGCTTTTATTAATTAATTGTTCTGGTTATGGGTCATATTTTTCTGCTTCTTTGCATACTTTGTAGGTTTTATTGTGTTATGGGTATTATAAATTTTACCTTATTGGATGTTACAGTTTGCTATATTCCTTCAAACAATTATGGGACTTTCTTCTGACATGAAGTTAAATTACTTTGGCTCACTTTAAAGTTTAAAGTTTAAAGTTTAATGTTTAAAAAACTTTTTAGGGTGAATCCAGAACAGACTTAATTATGCCTAATTTAGACACATGTCTAAGGTATAATTCTTCAGAAAGCTTTATAATTATCCTGTAAATTTGATGCCTCTTCCCTAAACATGGTAGGAATGTGAGCCATTCCAATCCCTCTGTAAGCCTCAGGAATTATTTGACCAACTTACTATTTTCTGACA
The DNA here is from genome assembly GCF_048565385.1 of Saimiri boliviensis. Classification (NCBI taxonomy): domain Eukaryota; kingdom Metazoa; phylum Chordata; class Mammalia; order Primates; family Cebidae; genus Saimiri; species Saimiri boliviensis. The sequence continues at coordinate 53,358,671 of NC_133451.1, forward strand.
TTTTACTCCCTTGTTCCATGGACTTTAAACTCACACTTATCCAGATCGGTACATAAGAAAGACTTTCGATTTATGAATTCTTTGTCTAAGTACCTCCTTTCTTTCCACTCTGCCTTGCAAATTCCAGCTGCCTTGACTTTCCTGAACTTCTTTCACTATTCCTTCTTTTCTCAACAATGTGCAGCTTCTGTCTCCATTGTGGCCCTTTCTGATCTGAAGTCTGGAAATCACCTCCAGGTAGTCAGCTTGGGAAATCATAGAGTATACTTCATTAGTTGTTCTTCTATCAGGGAATCATGCCTTTTATTGCCTGTTTTCCAATGGCTGCAACTGTAGTTTCACGTATTTTGTCTGGTCTTCTACGTTTTTTTTTTTTTTTTTTTTTTTTAATCATGAGAGAGAAATCTCTATGACAGTTACATTTTTATTTGTGGATGTAGAACTCCTTTCCAAGAGTTTTCATAAGCACCAAATTCTTATTGTTCTGGTAACTATTGTTGTAACTTTATTTTGCCTACAGTTTTATACATCAGAAATTTAGGGAAGTATGGCCAAACAGATTTGCCTGCGGTTTCTTACATGGTTACAGTTAGAAGCTGTGAGGGTTCAAATATGTTAAATATCTTATGTGGCTCATTCACGTGGCTTGCAATTTATGCTGGTTGTAAGTTGGACTTTGTATAATGGGGCTCTTGGTATGGTTAGCCTTCTTACATGATGTCTGGCTTCCCTCATAGCAAATACCCCAAGTGAAATGGACATAAACTTTATGGATTTTTATACTGTAGATTTAGCAGTATTACAGGATCAGTTGTGACACATCCTATTATTGAAGGAGATGCAAACCTATCCCAGTTCAAGCGGAAAGGACACAGATCCCACCTCTCAATGGGAGGAGTGTCAGAAAGTTATGCTCTTTTTTAAAAAAGTACTTTATTTCTATTACATTTATTACTGTTTGGAATATACAGTGACTTATTTACCTGATTAAACCATGAATAATTCAGAAATTGGTACCATAATTTGTATGCTGTGATAATAGAATGAAAAGAGGTGGAGCTGGTTTAACAAATGAGTGGCAAGCAGCAATAAAGATACAGTAGATAGAAGACTGGAGAGCAAGATGTTTGTGATAACTTGGAAGACAAAATCCTTCTAGGAGAAAGATTAAAAGAGAGTGACAGTGTATGCTGGTTACCATTGGTGACATTTAACCAAGTGTTACAAGAAAGAGATTAACTCAAGAACTGACTGGTTTTGAAGCAGAGATCAAAGTTAATAGAGAAAGTCCAGAGCTCAAGTCTTATAAGATGGGAAAAGCTGACTCTTGAAAGCAAATACTAAAGAGTTAGCTGTAAAATGCCTTAAAGAACTAAGGAGTAATAAGACTTCATTTTAAAAAAGAGAATCAAATGTGTACTAATTATCAGTTTAAGAATTTTTTTTTCCTACCCAACCATGTTATTTCAGATAGCCTCAATAACGTTACTACTACTTTGAGAGAGAGAGAGATGGGGTGAGGAAGCAAGGAAATAGTCAAACATTAAGGCACAATCTAGAAAACAACTTTGTATAGAGTTACTAGGGGAAGAAACTAACTAGAAACAAATAAAAAAGAGCCATAAGCATAAAGAGACATAATTTAACAGTCAGTGAACTTTAAAAAACAACAAAGCTTGGTGGGAAATAGGGGAGGGACAGCAGGGGGTGGGGAGTTGGGGAGAGATAGCATGGGGAGAAATGCCAGATATAGGTGAAGGGGAGGAAGGCAGCAAATCACACTGCCACGTGTGTACCTATGCAACAATGTTGCATGTTCTTCACATGTACCCCAAAACATAAAATCCAATAAAAAAATAAAATAAAATAAAGGACAATAAAGACAATAATTAACGCAAAAAAAAAAAAAAAAAGCAAAACAAAATCCTGCAATAAAGTCACCAAAAATGATGGCAAAATTTGTTCAGCTCTCAAGGAAGCTAGACATTTTTCACACATAGTTAGATAATAATGGGTATCAAATAAAGAAATATTTTCAAAAGAGCCTAACTGGAGTTTTTATAAGACAATTCTTGCCAGAAATAAGATTTTGGATATAATTAGGATTATTTTTTATTCCAGGGTATGTGGCCTTTGCAATACCTCCCCAGCAAGATTTCATACTTCCTATGAGTCACTGACTGCCTAATGCCATTCATTTTTCTCTTTTCAAAACAGGAGACTATATTGGGTGTCTTCTTCTCCTGCTCCACCACTGGGTGTTTTAGGAAGATAACATGGATTTTGGTTTGTTGATTATGTATCATGGGGAGATGTATCTAAACCTGATGATGAGGATTGTGCATCACCAGCAGTTTCTGGACCTTGAGCTGACTGCCATGAATGGATGGAACTTTGCAGAGATAGTGACTGAGTTCCGTTTGTGAATAAGTGTAAAATTCATTTAAACATATTTATTTAATTTTGCATAAGAATAAGAGGCAGGATTCTCATTTAAATGTGAATAAGAGAGTCTAGCAAGTTTTGTGTTTATCAAAATATGTTCCTCTTGACATATGGTTAAAAACTCTGGCTCATAGAATATGGCACAAGTGATGCAAGCTATTTCCCAACCTAATCACATAATAACCTTACCTATGGTAAGTGCTGTAGTTTGGATGCAGTTTGTTTGTCCCCACCAAGTCTTATGTTGAGATGTGAACCCCAATGTGTTGGAGTTGAAAGGTGGGCCTAGGGAATTGTCTGGATCATGAGGATGGATTCTTGTGGTAGCAAGTGAGTCCTGGCTCTCATAAGAATGGATTAGTTCTCAGGGAGTGAATTAGTTCCTCAGAATATGGGTGTCATAAACACAGGACACCCTTGCATTTGGTCCCTCTTCACATATGCCTATTTCTACTTTGACCTTCTCCACCATGTTGGACAGAACACGAAGCCTTCTCTAGATGCCAAGCAGATGTGGCACCCTGCTTCTTCTACAGCCTGCAAACTGTGAGCCAAATAGCCCTTTATTCTTCATCAAATGCCTAGCCTGTTTGTTTTTTTTTTAATAGCATCACAAAACAAACTAAGACAGCAAGTAATTTACAAAAGGATGTTAATCTCCTCAAGACACGTAGTAATCCTCTTGGCTTCAAAATCTGTGACAAAAGGTCCTAGCATACCTAAAGGGGACTAGTATAATGTGTGGTCTGAAGAAAGATAACTCTCAAATCTTAATGACTGCAAACTTTTGTTCATCGATGGCAACAGAATCCCACAGACTAAATGTGGTGGATGAACTGTAAAAGTATTTGACCAAAGACAAAAGGGTAAACACTGGACAAGGATGAACTTACTTATGTGGGTTGACTTTGTGTTGATTTTGATTGGAGCTTTTAGATGAAGGAGCTAGAAATGAGTTATATTGCTTTTTTGGTTGGTTGACAGAAAAAAGGATGAATGGTTTGGAAACCAAAAGTTCTTTTTTTTTTTTTTAAAAGAAATCCAACAACTTAATAATACAGAAAGGTTGAACTGAATTTTTCATATGCAGCTTAATCTCTCACTTCCATTATATACATATATCCCACAGAAAATCACAGGATACTTGCTTTACAACAACACTGGGAAATATATTTATGAGGGAGTACCAGCATCCTTAAAAATCTCTGTAGCATTTGTTGTGGCAAGCTGGGAGTGATCAGTCGTGCTTTCATCCACCATAAAAATGGGCTACCAAGGGGTTGGTGGGAGTGGCAGCACTCAGCAATGTAAAAAGTGAGTGTGGTACCAAATGGATAGCAAGGTTAGGAGTGGCTTGGCTCATTCTGTCAGAATGGTCTGATAGAATGATGTGACTAATTAGTCATGATGTTACTCTAACATTGAAATAAATGGGAACCTACAAACTACTTGATTCATGTAACAAAGAAAAGAAAAAAAAATTAGGTTGGGTGAACAAAGACCTGGCTTAAAACCATGTAATCCATAAGGCTGCTGATTTCGAGTACATCTCGGAACAAGAAACGTTTCTTCAGCTGAGTATTAATAGGCTCAATAGTATCTAAGACGGCTGTGGAAGAAGATACAGATGCTCTATAGACCTCTGGCAAATTCAAGTGGGAGAACACCATGCACATTGCTGGTGTCATTAAAGTTATTAATCACTTGACCTTAAAATATGTGATTATCCCAGTGGACATAATATAATCCATTGAGTGTTTTAAAAACAGAAAGTTTCTGCAGTTAGTACAGAGGAGAAAGTTAAGATATCTGATGCATGGAAGTGATTTGATGCACTATTTCTGACTTGAGGATGGAGAAAGTCATATGTCAAAGAAACAGGAAGCTTAGTCCTACAATCATAAGAAACTTTATTCTGCCAAAAACCCGAATGCTCTTGGGAGCAGCTTTTCACCCAGAGCTTCAAGAAAGAAACAGTTCTCCTCTTGACTTGATCTAAGCTTTGTGTGAACCTGAGCAGGGAACCCATTCATGCCAGGCCGGATTTCTGACCTATAGAATTGTGAGTTAACAAATGGGTGTTGTTTCAAGCCGCTACATTTATGGTGATTTGTGCATAGCAAGAGAAAACCGACGCACTGTATGATTCACTAGCCTGAACCGTAATGTCAGGCATACACAGTGGTACCTCATCAAGTGAAGCTGTGTTCTGTAGGCATATGTCAGTATGAACAAGTCACTCTAATTTTCAAGGCACATACTACTGTTACATGGCAATCTCTCTTTCGGATCCATCTATAGTTTCACAGAAAGTTTTGTCTGATCGACTAAGAAAAAAAGTACATTAGGACCTCAATTACAGATGGTTTTACATTTTTTACTGGCACCAACCTGAAATACTAGTATTAACAGTTTCTCTCAGGGATGGCTACAGAAGCCTAGGGGATGGGAAGGACGAAAACACTCCTAATGGGCTTAATACATGTATGTTCAGTTCGTTTGGAAGAAACAATGGCCATAGATATGGATTTGTATCTATTTGTTAGGCCAGGGCTAATTTGACTGAGTGACTGGAGACCTAGAAAAACAAGTTTTGTACGTTTTTGACAAAATAAGTACAGTGGAAATATACATGGATGGAACTCTGCGTATAAAGATATACATAAATCCTCAACAGAGGATATTCACTCATTAAAGGTGCATAGTATTGATATTGACTCATTAAAGGCTCATAGTATTCAGGTAAAACATGATGACCGATTTTGTGAATGTCAGGCAGCTTCTTTCCTCAGTCCCCCTTGTACTTGTTCAATGGATTCACTGATAAAACATCTACAATGACAGAAGAAGGGACCCGATTCAGGTTAATAAAATGCACATCCACTCACCCAGACTGCTGCAGCTGTTGCTATGCATAAATGCCCAACTTGCCAATAGTAGAAACCCATGCTGAGCTCCTGTTATGACACCAATTCCTGGGGAGCCATCCAATCTCCAGATGGCAGGAAAATTACATTTGATCTCTTCCATTTTGAAGGGTGCAAAGATTTATCCTTGTTGAAAAGACACATGGTCTAAATATGAATTCACCTTTGTCCTTTATGCTTCTGCTAGTACCACCATGTGTAGACTTACTGAATGTTATATTTACTGCTATGTCTGACTAAGTTATGTTTTTATAGGAAAAGTAATGATAAATGGGCTTAACTCAGAGCATTTACTTGTTTTACTATGTAACAAATCAGCCATTATAATGGAAAAATGGAAGAATGAGATAACTTATTAAAGACACCGTAACACTTTAGTAGAGTGATAACACATTGCAGTGTTAAGATATAATCCAAAGATGCACTATCAGCCTTGAACTAATGACTTACATGCTGTGGGGGTGGGGGCATATCCTGCCACTGCCACTAATAGCCCACTCATAAATATTTTGCTTTCTGTTCCCACTTTAGGCTCTTTTTTAAATGTGAAGAAGAATGTTTCCAACAGAAGATATAACCATCATCTCACTGAATGGGAAGTTGTGAATGCAAAGTATACACCACTGAACTGACAGTCAAACAAGGGAGTTAAAGCACTGCCTGAAATCAGTACTTGAATGTGAAGATAAAGTATGGTAACCAGAGAAGGGACTGCTGGATAGACTATGGGACATTCACACTTACATAAAATAGCTTTTTGTGAATTTATCTGGAATTCAAACTCAACTGGGTTGCCAATGTTTCTCTTTTCTTAATCTGACAACTCTTATTGAGGATAAGGACAATGTACTCCTGGAAACCAGAAAATTCTCAGGCACTATTGATTTTTCTTTCCCTCTCTTGCTATTATAGTCCACATCCTTTTCACCATACAAACTGTTGTTATAGTCATGACATATGTGCTTGCTTTGGTTGTACCTCTACAGTCAATCCTGTATACCAGAATAGGAAAGCAAAACTAAAAGTTAACATACCATGTCATTCCTCTGCTCAAAATTCATCAGGGACTCTGCTACAGAGATAAAGTTCAAACCCCTAAGTGTGGAATTTGAAGCCTTTTATACTTCCTGGTTTGCTCTCACAACATTCTTAAGTGAACTCCTTAATCTAGCCAGAGGTGTTTTCTTCACTGATGCATGTTTCCTGTCACAAAACTTTCTCAATCTGAGACTTAAAGTTTCTGTTTTCTGTTAAACTTTCTCTATCATTCTGTAGATCTGCAATCATATCTCTGCATACATTTTCCAAAATTGATAGTAATCTCTTTCCTTGGAACCACACTGAATTTCAGAAACACTTCAAATTACACATCTTGAGAATTAACAGGTACTATGTGGCAGGGTTTATGCTAAACCAGGCGTCCCCAAACTTTTTACACAGGGGGCCAGTTCACTGTCCCTCAGACCATTGGAAGGCCGCCACATACTGTGCTCCTCTCATTGACCACCAATGAAAGAGGAGCCCCTTCCTGAAGTGCGGCGGGGGTCCGTAGTTTGGGGACGCCTGTGCTAAATGCTTTATATATCTATATCTATATATCTTTATCTCAGTTAATTATCAAATATATTCAAGAAAATGTATAAGTAAATTCAATTTTTATCTTCATTTTACAGATTAAAAACCCTAAGGAACAAAGAATGTAAGTAACTTGCTCAACTGTCACAAATGTATAAATGACGGAGGTACAACTTAAAATCAGGCAGTCTGACTCCAGAGGCTGGACTTCTACCCACTCTATTATACAGTCCCTATAGAAATACATTTTCCTGATTTAAAAAATGGGAACAGTAAGACTAAATTCTTTTTTGATTTTCTGATTTGCAAAGTCTGGTTATCTACCAAGAGATAATTATAACCAGTTTGGTGTTTATATTTCCAGACCTTTTTCTACATGTTTCTATGTTCATGAATATGTCGCTGTAGAAAGCACATATCATTGTTTGTGTATCTTTTAACATACATACATATATATATACATATATATATACACACACACATATATATATATACACATATCATATGTATATATAAACAATATCATTCTAATAAATATCTTTTTATATCCTTCAGACTATGTCTACCATGGAGGGTAGACACAAAGCCAATACATTTTTAATTCTAAAGTGCTTATATGTAGTCACACTCTCAATAGCTGCATATGATATTATTTCATTTCACTCTTAATTAATATTACTAAACTCCTTTTTAAGCATATAAATAAAAATTTGTAACTCATTGCTTGTATTTTTCCAAACCCAGGTTGAATTGAATTTGTTACCATATGTTATTGGCCATATTAATATTTCATCTGTGAATTGTGTGAATTGCCCATTCACATTTCTTACCTATTTCCATTAGTTCATTTTGCTCTTCATGATTTTAGGACTTTTATCTATAGCAACATACTAAGATTGTCTCTTACATGTGTTGTAAATATTTTCTCCAGGCTCCTGCTTGAATTCAACTTTCTTTGTCACATATTCTTTTGGTCATTTAATTTGTCTTGTTTTATGTTGTTTTAATACTAAATTTTGACATACTCCATCCCTTGCAACCCATTCTACATCTAACACTTTGAGTGATCTTTTAAAAACATAAATCAGACATGTCACTTGCTTTCTTGAAACACTTGGATATCTTCCCATTGCTAGCATCTTACTCTGACTCTCACTGCCCTACAGTGTCTCTCAATAGATGTAAAAGAAAAAGTTTGACCAAATGCAAATTCCAAGCAGGATAAAAATACTCAGCAAATTGGAATTAGAAAATAATTACTTTAATCTGTGATACATTCTATTTTTAAGATTGAGTTGAAACATTTGATTGTATTTTCCCACAAACACATTGGTGACCCTGCCAAGATAAATTATTTTCAAAGTGTATCTTTGTGTAATTAAACAAGTTAAATCTTATATGAAATTATAGAATATGGCAGCATCAAATTCCTTATAATATTTACCACAAATAATTCTTTTAAATGTTTTACTGGTAACTGAAACACATCAATTCTTTCTGATAACATCTGGGTAGAATAACAAATTATTCAATAAAGTCATGCCTGCTTCATAATTTTAAAACTCTGCTTTGCATTTGATGGTGCATGTATGCAGATTATCCAGTTGAGCCAAAATGACTTTAAACACACACACACACACACACATGTATATGTGTGTATATATACACACACACACACATATATGCATACATGTATATATATGTGTGTGTATATATATGTGTGTATATATTTAAGTCATCTTGGCTGAATTGAATAATCTGCATACATACATCATTAAATAGAAAGCAGAGTTTATACCTGTATATGAATATATGTGTGTACCTATACACACACACACACACACACACACACACACACACCACACACTTAAGGCAAAAGGAAGAGATGTCAATACAGCTGTGTTTAGATTCTGAAATTATTTAATGTATAGACTTACCCTTATTTTCACAGGAGTGTTAAGACACAATTCTGTGTAGACTTCAGTCATCAAGGACTGTTGCCAAGCTACTTAAATTTAAGCCAAATTGATTCTTACCCAGAGTCCGAGCCTGAGTAAAGGCTAAAATAAGTCAAAATCATGAGTCTCCCCATGGTTAACAGTGTGAATATGCTCAAGTATGAATACTGGCTTAAATTTCTCTTTCTGTAGTATATAATATTACATATGAAGATATTTCAATATTTTTTATAAAATATAAGACCACTATTAAAAATAAGTGTTTGTTTTAGAACAGAGAAAGATTCCCTAGACACCCTCGACACTTTTATATGTGAAGATCCTTGTTTTGAAAGAGCTATGGGGATGTTTATAAATCCAAATAAATAAGAATAAAAAGAAGAAGCAGAAAAGTATTTTGAATAAGAGGGCATCAATTATATCTTAATTGCATCATGTTTGTTTGTTTCTTTATAAAGATATTGATTGAGCACTTACTATGGGCCATGGTCAATACCAGTTCCTTTATATTTATTTTGTGAAATTTTCATTAAAACGTGGTGAGGTGAAAATTGTTATTCTTACCTAGTTGGTAAGAAAATTGTGCCTTTCAAAGTTTAAACCTTGCCAAAAACTCACATGGTTCTCAGACTCGGGATGTAAGCATGCTGAATGCCAAGGCTTGTATTCCTCGCAGTGACATCTCTGTAAGACTTCTACTAGAATAACAATATATAACTTTCGCTGACTACTTTCTTTACACTATTCTGATTTCTAAAAAGCTGATCTCGGAAATGTCTAACAATTTGATAATCTTCTTCCACAATGCCAAACGGAGGGGCTCAGTTCAAAACTCATTGAGAGCTCTAATTCCTAGAGTAGTCATCTCTTACCATTTTTGCATATCTCATCCTTAAACAACTTTTAAGCATACACTCAACAGACTACATTTGTCTTCTTATAAATTAGACACACACACATGCACACACATGCATACATATAAACCATACTCAAAAATAATAAAAATCTTCCTACTTGCACAGTGGTATTAAAAGAGGATTTGCTTATTTAATTAAAATGATACATTTTTTGTTGATTCTAAACTCTTTTTATTCCATTAAGTAATTTATGAAGAGGTTATAGAATTTTAATTGATTCTTAGTTTTGAATTAATACTTTTAATAGTGTATACTAAATACAGCCTTCTTGATGCTATGTAAAAAATATAAATAAACAAATAAGGATTCAAAGCAACTTCATTGCAAATTCTCCACATTAGCTGATTTGAACTGAAACCTATAAAAGTTGGAACTGGAGGCAACGTATTTTTTTCCTCCAAGGCTCTTTGTACCACTAAGGCAGTGCTATGCTGTTAGGTAAAACAGAATCCCAGTGAAATCTCTTTTTTTGGTCTCTGCCCATGACACAATCCCTATAGCAGAGTCTAAGGCACAAAAATTTATATAACTTTTGGAATTTGGTTTCATATTTTAATTGAAACTCAAGTGAACGTCACATATACAAAAAATATAAACTGAACCCCTGAGTACTATAGTAAAATAAGAAACACACAGATGAATTTTGTAAAATGCACCATTTGTATCCAAAGGCAAGGAAAGTGGCCCAGAGGGAAGATTTTAAGAATGATATTGATAAACAGGGTCAATTGTTTCTCATTAGTCTGCAGTACGTAAAGGGAATATTTTCTTCCTCTTGGTGCAGCTTTCACATAAAGGGCATAAATATAGAACAGGTAAAAGATCGACAACCTGAAAATCAAAACTTCCTTGTCTAAAAAAATAAACTCTGCAGTCTTACAATGTGCATCAGGAAGGCACCAAAGATGCTTCATCTAGAGATAGATTATAGCAGTCTCTCAGCAAAGGAAGCGTGATATACCAAAGAAAGATCCATATTTTCTTATGGTATGTTTCCCAAGAAAATGCCTAAATCATCACATGAATTCATCTTGCATTTAAGGATTAAAGTAATGATAGTAACTAACACACACCTGGCACTACTCAAGATACGTTACCTTATTTAATTTCTACCTCACCTCATAAGAAAGGTAATACGTATTATATGGTTAAGAAAGCAAAGACTCAGAGATCTTATAACTTAGCCAAGAGTACAGTATCAGCAATAAGAAGAGACAGGTCAAGACCCACAAAAACAAAATTTATTTAAAAAAGAAACCAAAATCAGATTTAAATAACTTACTAAAATTAATAGATAAGAAAATATTAAACATTTAAGCCATCTCTGTCCTGTGCCTTCAAAAAATAAAGGAAACCATTTTCTATTCTACACATCACTTTGTACAAACATGCTCACCCTATCTCCCCACATACCCTTATTATAATTCCTTTACGAGTCAGTTCTTTAACAGCAAAGTGTTCCTAAAAGACTTGACTGTACTTTCTATTATCTGATACACTTATCTAAAAGTCAAAGCATAATTCTATTATATTTGAAAATATGCATGGCAAATTTTGAGTGACACTATATTTTTTTGGAGACACTCCCTATTAAAATGATACTTAACCTAAGACAGTTTATTTTATACCCTATAGTCTGTAAATACAGTCAGTAGTTGATTCATCAAGTACAGATGCACATATACTGTGTCTCCACCCAAATCTCATCTTGAATTATAACTCCCACAATTCCCACATGTCATGGGAGGAACCCTGTGGGAAGTGACTGAAGGTCTTTTCTGTGCTGTTATCTTAATAGTGAGTGAATCTCATGAGGTCTGATGGGTTTAAAAACGGGAGTTTCCCTATGCAAGCTTTCTCTCTTTTTGCCTGCTGCCATCCATGTAAGACTAGGCTAGCTCCTCCTTGCCTTCTACCATGATTGTGAGCCCTCCCCAGCCATGTGGAACTGTAAGTCCAATAAACCTCTTTCTTTTGTACATTGCCCAGTCTTGGGTATGTCTTTATCAGCAGTGTTATGATGAACTAATACACATACATACCCTTTTTTCATTTTATATTATCAATGAATTCTAAACTATTAATAGTTAATATAACACATTTTAAATGTTTTTTTTTCTACTATAGCACTCACCCAAGTGCATATGTGAAAAACATTTAATTTTGTTTTTCTCTTAAGTCTTTTTCCTTCTTAATCTAAGTGACAGCTTCTCTTGGCTCCAAATCTCTGGGAAACTGATTTAAGTGGAGCTTAGAGGGAAAAAAAAAGACACAAATTCACTGCAAAGGTATCAACAGACACCAGAGAAAAAAGCAACTTGTCTTTTCATATGACAAAGTATAGTTGTACCCAGAAGTCATTAGATTTAAGACAGTTTGCAAAGACTTCACCACTCAAAGTTTTATTCTATGATGTCTTGTGCTTTCTTAAAGGAAAAGCATTGCTAGTTATTCTTTACCCACAAATGTGAACACCATGAAGACTCTCCACAAAGATAAAATATTTGGAGGCTTTCTTCTTGTTCTGTCTCTGCTTCTGCATATGCCATTAAAAACAAACAAACAAACAACAACAACAACAACAAAAAGCCTCTCTAAATTAATGTCAGAGTGACCTGACATAACAATCAGAATAAATTATGAGCATCTATTATAGTTGAGATTAAATCTGAAAAACTACAGCCCTGTTCATATGTGAAAAAAAGCCATGAGCTATCTCAAGTTAACATCTATTACCAATTTCTTGGTATACATATGAAAAAGGCTTTATAGTATATTGTTATTACGTTTAAGTCTTATCCCTGATTCCATTGTATATGCTCTTTCCTCTTTGTTCCTATTTTCCTTGTTCCTTATTTTTTTGCTCCCTCTTTTTCCTTTGTTTTCTTTTCCTCTTCCTCTTCGTCTTTTTTTTTTTTTTTTTTTTTTTTTTTTTTGATATAGGGTCTCACTCTGCCACCCAGGCCAGAGTCATGGCGGCTCACTGCAGCTCCTGCAACCTCATTATCCTGGGCTCAAGCTATCCTCCCACCTGAGTCTTCTGAGTAGCTGAGACCACAGGGACAGGCCACCATGCTTGGTTAATATTTATCATTCTTAATTTGTAGGAGATAGAGTCTCCCTATATTGCCCAAGCTGGTCTTGAACTCCTGGGCTCAAGAGATTCTCCTGCCATGGACCCTTAAGGTACTGAGATTACAAATGTGAGACACAATGCCTGGCCTACTTGCCCCTTTCAAAAATTATTTCTGGCCAGGTGTGGTGGCTCCTGTCTGTAATCCCAGCACTTTGGGAGGCTGAGGCAGGTGGATCACCTGAGATCAGAAGTTTAAGAACAGTCTGCCCATATGGTGAAACCCCGTCTCTACTAAAAATACAAAAAATTAGCCAGGTGTGGTGGTGGGCACCTAAAATCCCAACTACTAGAGAGGCTGAGGCAGAAGAATCACTTGAACACAGGAGGCTGAGGTTGCAGTGAGCTGATATTGCACCATTGCACTCCAGCCTGGGTGCCAAGAGTGAAACTCTGTCTCAAAAATAAATAAATAATTAATTAATATAAAAAATAAAATTTATTTCTTCTTTTTACCTTGCAATATAGTATTTTTATGAACAAGAAGAAAAATAATAAATAAGGAAGCAAAAAATCACTAACTGAGATAACAAACTTCTGAAAGAAAGTGGGGAAACTTCACATCTTTCTACTCAGATTCATTGAGTATTTATTCAGGAAATAGAGAACTGAACCTGCGTGATACTTATGTATGTATTAGTGTACTTTATTCTTTGACTTGGAAATAAACATGGTTAAGGTAGTTCTGAAAACATCTCAAAAGAGGACTACTGGCATGTATTTTAGCTTGTTTTGAAATGTTTTCTGGAACTATTTTTGCATAGGCAATTCTTTCACCCAGAAAGTAGAAAAGAATTCAGTAGTGTTTACCCATACTCTCACTCAAATGTAAAAGACGAATACATTTAACATATAATCATTTAGAAGAGATTTGGGAAGTCTCTTTCTAGTCTTTTCATTTCCAAAAGTCTTGCCAAAACAATTTGCCCACATTGTGAAATGCCATCCCAAAACTATAGTAACAGATACTTATTTTTCACTAGAAAGAAAGAGAAACTCCAACCCAAGTTTCAAGCATACTATGAACTTTGAAACTTAAAACCAAAGCTAGTTGAGTATGGTCATGCTTATCTTTGGAGCTATGTGCTTAATTTCCTGTGAAGGGAAAGTAACTTTCTCTATTTTTACTAACTAAAAATGACTGAAGGGGAGTGAGGAAAACAGGACTACCCCACACTTGGGTCTGCCAAAGGGCAGGACAGAGTGTTGTGGCCCTTTTTAAAAATCACACATTAATGAGTCTTTGAACATGGAAATACAGTCTCAGAGCAAAGTTAGAGGAAGTGAGCTAAATAAGGTGAGAAAATCTAAGCTGAAAGGAAGAACCACATTTTGAGCAATCTTATGAAAGGTAAACACAAAAAGCTATAAGGAGAGCTATAAGGAAAATGGAACAGTGAGTCAAACAGCTTGGTAAAAGACTTGAACCAGAATTGTGGCCAGTGAAAAATTCTCAGGGGCAAAGACGCCAGAGGATTTGCTAGGATATGAGAATTTGCAAATATACAGCATAGAATTCCTTCCGTTAACCTAAAAGGTCAGTAAAACCTATTACACTTACGAGTGATTTGTCTGGTTGGTTTGTGGGAAATTAAAGAAAAAGGGTTAGTTATTAGTCTACTTCAATGTAAGATGAATGAAAAGGAATAGAAATTATGATAAGAGTTCAGTATAAAGAGAAATTTAGAGCCAGATGCAACTGCAAGACTATAACCCCTGGAAACCTATGGAAACTGAAGGAGAGTTTATGTAGTATCTGGGCTGGGAGCTCCCGATTATCACTTGTATCTGAACCAATGGTGTGAATTTAGCTAACAACAACAACAAAAAAATCAAACAAGCAAACAAACAACAACAAAAAAAACTAAAGAATGACTTTTTAAACAAAAGGGATATAAAGTTTAAAGAAAGCATGGTAGGGGTTTTGAAACTTTTTAAACTTTACTTCTTTAAAGTCAGTCTTCCCTGAAAGGAGAGCATGAAAACAAAAACAACCCCTCACCGTCTTTTTCTACCTCCACGTTTCTAAGAGAAGTTTCAACTGTGTTTGACTTGAATCAGAAAAGCGTTATTAAGAATATCATTTGAAATATTTTCACAGGTTTCATAAGCATTTTGACTTTTCATGAAAGTGGGAAAGGTGAGTTCTGAATATTGGTATTTGAGTGTCTGATTTCCGTGGCAATGTAATGCCTCGGGTTTGGGAGACTGTTACTTGTCAGGAACCTGGTACTAAAACATCACAGGTAAGAAAGCAGATATTACATGTTGTCATGGAAAATTGATATGGGTCCCCATAAAACATGAAGGCTTCCAAGGCATGCTTTTTGCTGGAGTTGCCACTAGTACTTTACTTTATTAGGATTCTTGAGACCCAGGTCAATATTAGAAAATTGAACATCAGCCCAATCACTGAATTTTGTTGACAGCTTAGCTGTTCCAGAACTTGAATCTCAGTTCCTCACATTTAGCAGACAGAATAGACTTCTGTTTCCAATAAGCTCTTGACAAAAAGAATCTATGAAGTCTGCCTGTTAACAGAAGTCTGTGCACTGTGAGGAGAATATGAGAGTATCTGACAAACTGCAGACACTCTGAAAGTGTTCTGCACATGGAATTTCATTATGTTTCCTGGATAAAGTAAGAATATGAAAAGAAAATGAAAAGGTACACAAATTTAGAAATCCTGATGAGGAGAAATTCTTGGTGTAAATTTTAGTTTTCCAGCAGTGTTGTTTCCAGATTAATTGGTGTTCCTTAAGATTAAACTATCAACCAAAGTATGCATCATCACTGTACTTATCCTAGTGAAGAAAGCCACATTTACATGTTTATGTTGTACTAAACTGAGCACATGTCATTGCATGGCATTGTGAGACCAAATTAGAAGCATCACATAGCTATAGATTTGTAGAATCACTGTTGTTATTTACAACTGAGGATAAACTAATTACATGCTATTGAAATTCTGATGGAATGTTCATTTACTGTTGCACTACAAAAATATTTTACTCACTCTTCCCTCTTATTTGGTTTGAACTTTTAGTTTCCAGACTTTTACATTTACAGAGATGGCTAATGTCTCTAGATGCTACCCCTTTTGCTATAAGAGGTAACAGAAATGCCATCTAGGTTGTGCTACATCTGCCTTATCATCATGAACCTCATTTATCTGAGCAGGTTCTACTTAGGGGGTGAAATAAAATATGCGTTCTATCTTGAATGTTGGTAATCAAAAGTATCCAATCATTCATTTTCTTTATTTTCAAAGAGTGGAACAGGCTTAAGATATCATTTAAAAACTCATTTCTTCCTTGATATTTCATCAAGATTTAATGTTGCCTAAATAGAGAGCAACATTCAAGGTGAAGCTCTCCAGTGGTTTTGGCTTAAAATGCATGTACGTAAATCTAAAGTTTTATAAAACTGAGTTGGTTGAAACAAGTGGAGAGATTTTTAGATAGGAGATATACACATAGTAAACAAAAAAAGAGACATATAGCAATATTCTAAAAATGAGATTCTTTCCATTTCTGTTAAGTCCTCCAAAGGCCAAGATAAAATAATAGGTGTTAACTACCCACACATTCCAAATTAAGGTTGCTCAACCAACTCAGCAAGATCTGGAAGAGAAATTTATTAGTTTGCCATGTCTACCATAATAAAGTGCAACAAACTGAGTGGTTTCAATGACAAATTAATTCTCTCACATAAATTAAGTCTCTAGACTTGAGTCTAGAAGTCCAAGATCAAGGTGTTGGCAGGGTTGGTTTCTTTCAAGATATTTTTCTTTGGCTTGTAGATAACTGTTTCTTTCCAGATCCTCATATCATCTTCCTTTTGTACTTGCCTGTTTCCAAATGTTCCTTCTAATAAGGACACCAGTCATGTTGGATTAGGACCCAACCTAACAACTCCATTTTACCTCTGTAAAAATCACATCTCCAATACAGTCACGTTCTGAGGTACTGAAGGTTGGCACTTTAACATATTAATCCTTGGGAACACATTCTATTTCTATGCAAAGTACAAAAGAAGATAATCAAATCTTGTGACCTGAAACTCAACGGAACCCAAAGGGTAGAAAAGATTGGACTGGAGAAGCTGAGAGAGAAGCTACTTTTGTTCAGTGGCATTTTCCCTATCCAGCCTGTAGGGGAAGAAAAGTAGATACAATTATGTGAGAAAGGCTTTAAAAGTACCAGATGTGCAGCTTGGCATATATTGTCTGAAGTTTAGGGGGAATATAGGAAGCTAGTTTTTAATCTATGCTTGAGAAATTTAATGTAAGAAGATATAGCTTATGTGATGATTACTTTTATATGTCTTTTTTATATTAAAAGTTTTTCTTTTTTAAAAATGTGGCTGTGAAATTTTTTTCTGATTTTTTTTTTAATTGCACTTTAGGTTCTGGGGTACATGGGCAGATCATGTAGGATTGTTGCATAGGTACATACATAGCAAGGTGGTTTGTTGCCTCCATCTGCATCACCTATACCTGACATTTCTCCCCATATTATCCATCCCTAACCTCCCCATCCCCTGCTCTCCCTGCCCTATCCCCCTGCAACAGAACCCAGTGTGTGATGCTCTCCTCCTGTGTCCATGTGTTCTCATTGTTCAACACCTGCCTATCAGTGAGAACATGCCATGTTCTTGCATCAGTTTGCTGAGAATGATGGTTTCCAGTTTCATCCTTGTCCCTACAAAGGACATAAACTCATCCTTTTTTATGGCTGTATAGTATTCCATAATGTATATGTGCCACATTTTCCTTGTCCAGTCTATCATTGATGGACATTTGGGTTGGTTCCACATCTCTGCAATTGTAAACAGTGCTGCAATGAACATACATATGCATGTGTCTTTACAATAGAATTATTTATAATCCTCTGGGTATATACCCAGTAATGGGACTGCTAGGTCTAATGGAATTTCTATTCCTAGGTCCATAAGGAATCATCACACTGTCTTCCTCAATGGTTGAACTAATTTACACTCCCATCAACAGTGTAAAAGTGTTTTTATTTCTCCACATCCTCTCCAGAATCTCTTGTTTCCAGATTTTTAATGATTGCCATTCTAACTGGTGAGATACCATCTCAATGTAGTTTTGATTTGCATTTCTCTAATGACCAGTGATGACAAGCATTTTCCCATATGTTTGTTGGCCTCATACATGTCTTCTTTTGAAAAGTGTCTGTTCATATCCTTCACCCACTTTTGAATGGGTTTGTTTTTTTCTTGTAAATCTGTTTTAGTTATTTGTAGATTCTGGATATTAGCCCTTTGTCAGCTGGGTAGAATGCAAAAAATTTTTCCCATTCTGTCAGTTGCCAGTTCACTCTAATGATTGTTTATTTTTCTGTACAGAAGCTCTGTAGTTTAATTCGATCCCATTTGTCTATTTTGGCTTTTGCTGCAGATGCTTTTGATGTTTTAGTCATGAAGTCCTTGCCTATGCCTATCTCCTGAATGGTTTTGTCTAGATTTTCTTCTAGAGTTTTTATGGTCTTAGATCTCATGTTTCAATCTTAAATCTATCTGGAATTGATTTTATTGTAGGATGTCAGGAAGGGGTCTAGTTTCTGCTTTCCGCACATGGCAAGCCAATTTTCCCAACACCATTTATTAAACAGGGAATCATTTCCCCATTGCTTGTTTTTGTCAGGTTTGTCAAAGATCAGATGGTTGTAGATGTGCGGTGTTGCCTTCAAGGCCTCTGTTCTGTTCCATTGGTCTATATCTCTGTTTTGGTACCAGTACTATGCTCTTTTGATTACTGTAGGCTGGTAGTATAGTTTCAAGTCAGGTAGTGTGATGCATCCAGCTTTGTTCTTTTTGCTTAGGATAGTTTGGCTTTGCACACTCTTTTTTGTTTCCATATGAAGTTTAAGGTTTTTTTTTTGTTGTTGTTCTATGAAGAAGGTCATTGGTAGCCTGAAAGGAATAGCATTGAATCTGTAAATTACTTTTGGCAATATGACCATTTTCATGATATTGATTCTTCCTAACCATGAGCATGTAATGTTTTTGCATCTGTTTGTGTCCTCTCTTACTTCCTTGAGCAGTGGTTTGCAATTCTCCTTGAAGAGGTCCTTTACATGCTTTGTTAGTTGTATTCCTAGGTACTTTATTCTCTTTGTAGCAATTGTGATGGGAGTTCACTCTTGATTTGGCTCTCTGTTTGTGTGTTATTGGTGTATAGGAATGCTTGTGATTTCTGCACATTGTCTTTTTTTTTTTTTTTATCCTGAGACTTTGCTGAAGTTGCTTGTCACTTTCAGGAGATTTTGGACTGAGATGATAGGGTTTTCTAAATATACAATCATGTTGTCTGTAAATAGAGGCAAATTTACTTCTTCCTTTCCTAATTGAATATCTATTTTTTCTTTTTCTTACCTGATTGCTCTGGCTAGAACTTCCAATACTGTATTGAAAAGGAGTGGTAAGAGAGGGCATCCTTGTCTAGTGCCAGATTTCAAATGGAATACTTCCATTCAGTATGATATTGGCTGTGGGTTTGTCGTAAATAACTTTTATTATTTTGAGATATGTTCCATAGATAGCTAGTTTATTGAGAGTTTTTAGCAGAAAGGACTGTTGACTTTTGTTGAAGGCTTTCTCTACATCTGTTGAGATGATCATGTGGTTTTTGTCTCTGGTTATGTTTACCTGGTGGATTACATTTATAAACTTGTGTATGTTGAACCAGTCTTGCATCCCCCAGATGAAGTCTACTTGGTCGTGATGGAGAAGCTTTTTGATGTGCTGTCTCAATCAGTTTGTCAGTATTTTATTGAAGATTTTCGCATCTATGTTCATCATGGATATGGTAGTGAAGTTTTCTTTTCTTGTTGAGTCTCCGTTGGGTTTTGGTATCAGGATGATGTTGGTCTCATGAAATGATTTGGGAAGGACTCCCTTTTTTTGGATTGTTTGGAATAGTTTCAGAAGGAGTGGTACCAGCTCCTCTTTGCACATCTGGTAGAATTCAGCAGTGAACCCATCTGGACCTGGACTTTCTTTGGTTGGTAGGCTATTAAATGCCACCTCAACTTCAGCGCTTGTTATTGGTCTATAGTGCTGGTTTAGTCTTGGGAGGGTGCAAGTGTCCAAGAAATTATCCTTTTCTTCCTGGTTTACTGGTTTATGTGCATAAAGTTGTTTGTAGTAATCTCTGATGGTGGTTTGTATTTCTGTGGAATCAGTAATAATATATCCTTTATTGTTTTTTATTGCATCTTTTTGATTCTTCTCTCTCTTTCTCTCTCTCTCTCTTTTTATATTAATCTGGCTAGTGGTCTGTTTATTTTGATGATGTTTTCAAAAAAACAGCTCTTGGATTTATTGATTTTTTGCAGGCTCTTTATGTCTCTATGTCCTTCAGTTCAGCTCTGATCTTAGTTATTTCTTGTCTTCTGCTAGCTTTTGTGTTTTTTAAATCTTACTCCTCTAACTGTTTCAATTTTATTGATAGGGTGTCGATTTTAGATCCTTCTTCACTTCTCATGTGGGCATTTATTGCTATAAATTTCCCTCTAGACACTGCTTTAAATGTGTGCCAAAGATTCTGGTACATTATGTCTTTGTTCTCATTGATTTCAGGAACATCTTTATTTTTGCCTTCATTTCATTGTTTACCCAGCTGACATTCAGGAACAGTTGTTCAGTTTCCATAAAGTTGTGCGGTTCTGAGCGAGTTTCTTAATCCTGAGTCCTAATTTGAATACTTTGTGGTCTGAGAGACTGTTTATTAAGATTGTCATTATTTTGCATTTGCTGAGGAATTATTTATTTCCAGTTATGTGGTCAGTTTTAGAGTAGGTGCGATCTGGTGCTGAGAAGAATGTATAAGATGGATTTGGGGTGGAGAGTTCTGTAGATGTCTATCTACAGGTTAGGTTTGCTTGGTCCAGATCTGAGTTCAAGTCCTGTATATCCTTGTCAATTTTCTGTCTCGATCTGTCTAATTTTGACAGAGGAGTGCTAAAGTGTCCACTATTATTGTGTGGGAGTCTAAGTCTCTTATAGTTGGTTAAGAAGTTGCTTTATGTATCTCAGTGCTCCTGTATTGGACACATATATATTAAGGATCATTAGCTCTTCTTGTTGCATTGATCCTTTTACCATTATGTAATTCCCTTCTTTGTCTCTTTTGATCTTTGTTCGTTTAAAGTCCATTTTATCAGAGACTAGGAATGCAATTCTTGCTTTTTTTTTTGCTCTCTATTTGCTTGGTAAATCTTCCTCCATCCCTTTGTTTTTAGTCTATATGTGTTCTTGCACATGGGATGGGTTTCCAGAATACAGCACACTGATGGATCTTGACTTTTTATCCAATTTGCCAGTCTGTGTCTTTTGATTGGGGCATTTAGCCCATTTACATTTAAGGTTAATATTGTTATGTGTGAATTTGATACTGCCATTTTGATACTAGATGGTTGTTTTGCCCATTAGTTGATGCAGTTTCTTCATTGTGTCGATGGTTTTTACCATTTGGTATGTTTTTGGTGGCTGGTCTGGGTTATTCCTTTCTATTTTTAGTCTTTATTTCAGGAGCTCTTGTAAGGCAGGCCCAGTGGTGATGAAATCTCTCAGCAATTGCTTGTCCATAAAGGATTTTATTTTTCCTTCATATATGAAGCTTAGTTTGGCTAGATATGAAATTCTAGGTTGAAAGTTCTTTTCTCTAAAGATGTTGAATATAGGCTCCCAGTCTATTCTGGCTTGTAGGCTTTCTGCCAAGAGATCCTCTGTGAACCTGATGGATTTCCATTTGTGGATGACCCAAACTCTCTCTGGCTGCCCTTAGCATTTTTTTCCTTCATTTCAACCCTGGTGAATCTGATGATTATGTGCCTTGGGGTTGCTCTTCTTGAGAAATATCTTTGTGGTGTTCTCTGTATTTCCTGTATTTCAATGTTTGCCTGCCTTGCTAGGTTGGAAAAGTTCTCTTGGATAACATCCTGAAGAGTGTTTTTCAGCTTGAATTTGTTCTCAGTCACATTCAGGTACACCTATCAAACAGATTAGGTCTTTTCACATAATCCTATATTTATTTGAGGCTTTGGTCATTTCTTTTCAACTTTTTTTTCTCTAATCTTGCCTTCTTGTTGTATTTCATTAAGTTGACCTTCAATATCTGATATCCTTTCTTCTGCTTGGTCTATTTGGCTATTGAAACTTGTATATGCTTCATGCAGTTCTTGTGCTATGTTTTTCAGCTCCATCAAGTCATTTATATTCTTCTCTAAGCTGTTTATTCTCATTAGCATTTTGTCTAACCTTTTTTCAGTGTTCTTAGTTTCTTTGCTTTGGATTATTGCATGTTCTTTTATCTCAGAGAAGTTTTTTTATTACCCCCCTTCTGAAGCCTGTTTTTGTCAATTCATCAGACTCATTCTCCATCCAGTTTTGTTCCCTTGTTGATTAAGAGTTGTGATCCCTTGGAGGAAGAGAGGCATTCTTGTTTTTGATGTTTCCATCCTTTTTGCGCTGGTTTCTTCCCATCTTCATGGATTTATCTACCTGTGGTCTTTGTAGTGGGGTTGGAGTGGATGTCCTTTTTGTTGATGTTAAAGTTATTTCTTTCTGTTTTTTAGTTTTCCTTCTAACAGTCAGGACCCTTGGCTGCAGGACTGCTGGAGGTCCATTCCAGACCCCGCTTGACTGGGGATCACCTGTGGGGGCTGCCAAATAGTATGGGTTGCTGCCGGTTTCTTCTTCTGTTATCTTTGTCCTAGAAGGGTGCCTTCCAGATGTCAGTCTGAGCTCTCCTTGATGAGGTGTCTTTTTGGATATATTGGAGTCAGGGAGCTGCTTGAAAAGACAGTCTGTCCCTTATAGGAGCTCAAGCACTGTGCTGGGAGCTCCATTGTTCCACTCAGGACGGCTGGGCAGGTTTGTTTAAGTCTGCAGCAGCAGAACTCATAACCACCTCTTTTCTCAGGTGCTCTCTCCTGGGAAGATAAGGCTTTATTTATAAGTTCCTGATGTGCTGCTGCCTTTTTTCAGAGATGCCCTGCCCAGCAAGGAGGTAGTCTAGTCACAGTCTGCCAGCAGAGGCATTGCTGTGCTGCCACAGGATCATTCCTGTTGCTGTGTAAACTTCCTTGCAGTTTTGTTTACAGAGGTATAGTTAGAACTGCCTCAGTAATGGCAGACTGCCTTGGGAATGGCAGATTGCCTTGGTAATGGTGGACTGCCTCATTAATGGCAGACTTCCTTGGTAATGGCAGACTGCCTCGATAATGGTGGACTGCCTTGGTAGTGGTGAACTGCCTCAGTAATGATGGATTCCTTTACCACCATGGAGCTGGACCATCCCGGGTCCAGCTGTGCTTGCTGCAAAACTCTCAATCCAGAGCATTTCAGATTGCTGGTCTTTGTGGGGCAGATCACCTGGCTCCCTGTTTCAGCCCCCTCTTTTTCAGTTCAATGGGTGGCTCTGTCCCCCAGGTGTTCCAGGTGGTAGTTGAAATGGCTGCCCAGATTTTTGTGAGTTTTTGTGCTGAAACCTGCAGTGCCAGCTGAAACAGCCATGCTGGAAACTCATGACACTGTTCAGTCAGGAATCTCCTGGTCCATGGACAGTAATAACTCACTTGGAAATGTGGTGATCACTCACCCTCTGCACTGTTTTTGGTGGAAACTGCACTCCAGAGCTATGCCTGTTCAGCCTCCTTGGATCCTCCCATCTTATATGTCAATTTGCCTGAACAAAAGAGCACCCAGGTATTTGGTCAAACATTCTTCTGGGTGTGTCTGTAGGTTGTTTTGAGATGATATTAGCATTTTTAAAAAATTTATTTTACTTTAGGTGTATACTGTATCTGGCATTTCTCCCTATGTTATCCCTTCCCACCCCCTGTTGTCTCTCCCCTACCCCCCCAACTGTCCCCTGTGTGTGATGCTCCTCTCCTTGAGTTCACATGTTCTCATTCAACACCCATCTATGACTGAGAACATACAGTACTTGGCTTTCTGTTCTTTGGTCAGTTTGCTGAGAATGATGGCTTCCAGATTCATCCAAATCCCTACAAAGGACATGAACTTATTGTTTTTTATGGCTGCATAGTATTCCATGGTGTATATGTACCACATTTTCTTTGTCCAATCTATCATTGATGGGCATTTGGGTTGGTTCCAGGACTCTGCTATTGTACACAGGGCTGCAATGTAGATACGTGTGCATGTGTCTTTATAGTAGAATGATTTATAGTTCTTTGGATATATACCCAATAGTGGGATTGCTGGGTCAAAAGGAATTTCTATTTCTAGATTCTTGAGAATTTGCCACACTGTCTTCCACAATGGTTGAACTAATTTACACTCTCACCAACTGTGTAAGAGTGTTCCTATTTATCCACATCCTCTCCAGCATCTGTTGTCTCCAGATTTTTTAATAATCACCATTCTAACTGGCGTGAGATAATATCTCAGTGTGGTTTTGATTTGCATTCCTCTAATGACCAGTGATTATGAGCATTTTTTCAAATGTTTGTTGGCTTCATATATGTCCTCTTCTGAGAAGTGTCTTTTCATATCCTTCACCCACTTTTGAATGGAGTTGTTTGTTTTTTTTCTTGTATATCTGTTTAGCTATTTGTAGATTCTGGATATTAGCCCTTTGTCAGATGGGCAGATTTCAAAATTTTTTTCCCATTCTGTTGGTTGTTGATTCACTATAATGATGGTTTCTTTTGCTATATAGAAGCTCTGGAGTTTAATTAGGTCCCATTTGTCTATCCTGGCTTTTATTGCCATTGTTTTGGTGTTTTAGTAATGAAGTGCTTGCCTATGCCTATGTCCTAGATAGTTTTGCCTACATTTTCTTCCAGTGTTTTTGTGGTGTTAAGCTTTATGTTTAAATCTTTGATCAATTGGAGTTAATTTTAGTGTAAGGTGACAGGTAGGGGTCCAGTTTCTGCTTTCTGCACATTGCTAGCCAGTTTTCCCAACACCATTTATTAAACATGGAGTCCTTTCCCCATTTCTTGTTTTTGCTGGGTTTGTCAAAGATCAGGTGGTTGTAGATGTGTGGTGTCTTTTCTGGGGTCTCAGTTCTATTCCACTGGTCTATGTCTCTGTTTTGGTACCAGTACCATGCTGTCTTGATTACTGTAGCCTTGTAGTATAGTTTGAAGTCTGGCAGTGTGATGCCTCTGGCTTTGTTCTTTTTGCTTAGTATTGTCTTGGCTGTGTGGGGTCTTTTGTGATTCTATCTGAAGTTTAAAGTGTTTTTTTTTTTTATTTTTATTTTTTCAGTTCTGTGAAGAAGGTCATTGGTAGATTGATGGGGTTAGCACTGAATCTATAGATTACTTTGGGCAGTATGGCCATTTTCATGATATTGATTCTTCCTAACCATGTGCATGGAATGGTTCTCCATCTGTTTGTGTATCTCTCTTATTTCGTTGAGCAGTGGTTTTTAGTTCTCCTTGAAGAGATCCTTTACATCCTTTGTAGGTTGTATTCCTAGGTATTTTATTCTCTTTGTAACAATTGTGAATGGGAGCTTGCTCTTGATTTGGCTCTCTGTCTGTTATTAGTATATAGGAATGCTTGTGACTTTTGCACATTGATTTTGTATTCTGACACTTTGCTGAAGTTGCTTATTAGTTTGAGAAGATTTTGGACTGAGACGATGGGGTCTTCTAGATATACAATCATGTCATCTGCAAATAGAGACAGTTTGACTTCCTCTTTTCCTATTTGAATATCCTTTATTAGCATTTTAATCAGTACACTGAGTGAATCAGACTGCCTGCTCTAATGAGGATAGGCCTTATCCAATCAGTTGAAAATCTGAAAAGAAGAAAAAGCCTGACCCTCCTGCAAGTGAGAGAAACTATTCTTCTTGATTGCTGAGCTGAGATGTTAGTCTTCTTCTGCCTTCAATATTCCACCTGAATCTTTGGCTTTTCTTGTTTCTCAGACCTGCTGTCTTTTGAACTAGAACTTATACTAGCAGTTGGTTCTCAGGCCTTGAGGTAGTATTAGAACTACATCATCAGATCTCCTGGGCCTAGAGCTTTCTGACTAAATATTTTGGGACTTCTCAGCCTTCAAACTTGCATGAGCCAATTCCCTATAATAAATCAATCTCTTTCTCTCACCCCCTTTCTCCTTTTCTCTCTTTCCTCGCACCATCTCTCTCTCCATATATGTGTATATATATATATATATATATATATATATATATATATTATATATATATATTAGACATATATAAATGCATATGTTTGAAGTATGTCTAAAATATATATTATGTATATATTATAAGATATATGTGTCATATATATGTCTAATATTGTATATACATATTAGACACATATATACAATATGCCACACATCATGTTAGAATCTGAGTATATAAAAATGAATGACAAGTTCCCTTAAAGAGTTAATAGTGTGAGACTGCTGGGAAGATGACCGACTAAGAACAGCTCAGGATTTCAGCTCCCAGTGAAAGTGTAGAGTGTGAGTGTACACTGCATTTCCAGAAGAATTTTTATTGCCCAGAGACCAGGAGATTTCCAGGTGGAGGGATCGCCAACGCTGCTGTTTCAGCCGGGTTGGCTGTTTCAGCCTGCGCAGTTGCTTTGACCGTGCCCTGGTGAGGTGGTTTTCTGTACAAAAGACACTGGTCTGGGACCTCTCTGAGCTTACGATTGTAGCCCTGAGACGGCAGAATTGCCCATTCATCTGAAACAGCAAGCCACGTCCGGAGATTCCTAGTCAAAAAAACTGCCAGGAACCTCAGCGCTGCCGGCTCAGTGAGTCGCCGCATGTGAGATTCCGGTGCCTTTTCAATAGGTGACTAGAATGCTGCATTGGTCAACTGAAAAAAAAAAAAAAAAGACTGAGTCAGGGAGCCAGGTGATCAGGCTCGGTTGGTCCCACCCCTCTCGCCCAACAACAACAACAACAACAACAACAACAACAACAACAAAACAGTAGTTGAAAAATCTCTGGGTTGAGCATTTCACAGCAAGCACAGCTGAACCTGGGACGGTCCGGCTCTGTGGGGGAGGGGCGTCTGCCATTACTGAGACTCTCCACCACTACAGCAGCAGCCTGCCATCACTGAGGCAGCCTACCTTTGCTGAGGCAACCTGCCACTACAGACAGAGTCCACCATAACAGAGGCGGGGCCACCATTGCTGAGGCAGTTCTAACTACACCCATATAAACAGGACTGCAGGGAAGATCACATGGCAGCTGGGTGGAGCCCACAGCAGCTCAGCAAAGCCTCTGCAGGCAGACAGTGACTAGGTGGGCTGTTAGCTTAGCAGGGCAGACCTGGGGAAAAAAAATGGGGCAGTAGCACAATGGACATAAAGCCCTAACTCCCCGGACAGAGCTCCTGGGGACAAAAAGCGGTTTATGAGTTCAGCTGCAGCAGACCTAAACATACCTGCCCAGCAGCTCTGAATGAACAACAGAGCTCAGAGTTCAGGATTTCAGCCCCAATAAAAGACAGACTGTCTCCTCAAGCAGCTTCCTGACCCCCATAGATCCAAAGAGTCACCTCATAAAGGAGAGAACAGACTGACAATTGGCGAGCATCCTTCTGGGACAAAGATAGAAGAAGAGGAAGCTGGTAGCAACCTTACTCTTCTGCAGCTGCTGCAGGTGATCCCCAGGCAAGCAGGGCCTGAAGTGGACCTCAGCAGTCCTACAGCAGAGGAGTCAGACTATAAGAAAGAAAGCTTAAAAAAAAGAAGTAACTTCAGCATCCACAAACTGGAAGCTCACTCAGAAACCCAATCTGAAAGACAGTAACTACAAAGACAACAGGTGGATAAATCCACAAAGATGGGAAGAAACCAGTGCAAAAAGGAAGAACACTCCTGAAACCAGAACACCTCTACTCCTAAAAGGAATCACAACTCCTCACCAGCGAGGGATCAAGACTGGATGGAGAAGGAGTGTGATGAAATGACAGAATCGGATTTCAGAAGGTGGGTAGTAAGAAACTACAGTGAGCTAAAAGAACATGTTCCAACCCAATGTAAAGAAACTAAGGACCTTGAAAAAAGGTTGGACGAGATGCTAAGGAGAATGGACAACATAGAGAGGAATATAAGTGAATTGATGGAGCTGAAAAACACAGCACGAGAACTTCGTGAAGCATGCACAAGTTTCAAGAGCCAAATCGACCAAGCAGAAGAAAGGATATCAGAGGTCGAAGATCAACTCAATGAAATAAAATGAGAAGGCAAGAATAGAGAAAAAAGGGCAAAAAGGAATGAACAAAATCTTCAAAAATGTGGGACTTTGTGAAAAGACCTAATCTACGTTTGATAGGTGTACCTGAATGTGACGAAGAGAATGAATCCAAGCTGGAAAATACTCTTCAGGATATTATCCAGGAAAACTTCCCCAAATTAGCAAGGCAGACCAATATTCAAATCCAGGAAATACAGAGAACACCACAAAGATATTCCTCAAGAAGAGCAACCCCAAGGCACATAATCGTCAGATTCACCAGGGTTGAAATGAAAGAGAAAATGCTAAGGGCAGCCAGAGAGAAAGGTCGGGTTACCCACAAAGGGAAACCCATTAGACTCACAGCAGATCTCTCAGCAGAAACCCTACAAGCCAGAAGAGAGTGGGGGCCAATATTCAACATCCTTAAAGAAAAGAACTTTCAACCTAGAATCTCCTACCCAGCCAAACTAAGCTTCATAAGTGACAGAAAAATAGAATCCTTTGCAAACAAGCAAGTACTCAGATATTTCATCGCCACCAGACCTGTTCTACAAGAACTCCTGAAAGAGACTCTACACATATAAAGGAACAACCAGTACCAGCCACTCCAAAAATATACCAAATGGTAAAGAGCATCAACACAATCAAGAATCCGCATCAACTAACCGACAAAACAGCCAGCTAGCATCAAAATGACAGTATCAAATTCACAAGTAGCAATACTATCCCTAAATGTAAATGCATTAAATGCCCCAATCAAAAGACACAGACTGGCAAATTGGATAAAAAGCCAAAACCCATCAGTGTGCTGTATCCAGGAAACCTATCTTACATACAAGGATACACAAAGGCTCAAAATAAAGAGATGGAGAAAGATCTACCAAGCAAATGGAGAGAAAAAAACAAACAAACAAACAAACAAACAAACAAACAAAAAAACAGGAGTTGCAATTCTCATCTCTGATAAAAAAGACTTTAAAGCAACAAAGATCAAAAGAGACAAAGAAGGACATTACATAATGGTAAAAGGAACAGTACAACAGGAAGAGCTAACGATCCTAAATATATACGCACCCAATACAGGAGCACCCAGATACATAAGGCAAGTTCTTAATGACTTACAAAGAGACTTAGATTCCCACACAATAATAGTGGGAGACTTTAACACTCCATTGTCAATATTAGCAGATGAACCAGACAGAAAATTAACAAAGATATCCAGGACCTGAACTCAGACCTGGAACAAGCAAATCTAACAGACATTTACAGAACTCTCCACCCCAAATCCACAGAATATACATTCTTCTCAGCACCACATCACACGTACTCTAAAATTGACCACATAATTGGCAATAAATCACTCCTCAGCAAATGCAAAAGAATGGAAATCAGAATAGTCTCTCAGACCACAGTGCAATCGAGTTAGAACTCAGAATGCAGAAACTAACTCAGAACCGCACAGCTTCATGGAAACTGAACAACTTGCTCTTGAATGTTGACTGGATAAATAATGAAATGAAGGCAGAAATAAAGATGTTCTTCGAAACCAATGAGAATGAAGACACAACATACCAGAATCTCTGGGACACATTTAAAGCAGTCTCTAGAGGAAAATATATAGCAATAAGTGCCCACATGAGAAGCAAGGAGAGATCTTGAAACCCTAGCATCAAAATTGAAACCCTAGCATCAAAATTGAAAGAGCTAGAGGAGCAAGATAAAAAAAATCTCAAAGCCTAGCAGAAGACAAGAAATAACTAAGATCAGAGCAGAACTGAAGGAAATAGAGACACAAAAATCCCTTAAAAAATCAATAAATCCAGGATCTGTTTTTTCAAAAAGATAAAAAAAGACAGATCACTAGCTAGATTAATAAAAATGAAAAGAGAGAATAACTAAATTGATGCAATAAAAAATGATAAAGGAGATATCACCACCTATTCCACAGAAATTCAAACCATCATCAGAGATTATTACAAACAACTCTATGCACATAAACTAGTAAACTTGAAAGAAATTGATAAATTCCTGGACACCTGCATCCTCTCAAGCCTAAACAAGGAAGAAGTTGAAACCTTGAATAGAACAATAACAAGGCCTGAAGTTGAGGCAGTGATTAAGAGCCTACAACCCCAAAAATGCCCAGGTCCAGATGGATTCACAGCCGAATTCTACCAGACATACAAAGAGGAGCTGGTACCATTCTTTCTGAAACTATTCCAAATAATCCAAAAAGAGGGAACCCTTCCCAAATCATTTTATGAGACTAACATCATCCTGATACCAAAACCCGGCAGAGACGTTTCAACAAGGAAAGAAAATTTCAGGCCAATATCCATGATGAACATAGATGCAAAAATCTTCAATAAAATACTGGCAAGCCAATTGCAACAGCACATCAAAAAGCTTATCCACCATGATCAAGTAGGATTCATCCCAGGGATGCAAGGCTGGTTCAACATACACATGTCTATAAACATAATTCACCACATAAACAGAACCAAAGCCAAAAACCACATGATTATCTTAATTGACGCAGAGAAGGCCTTTGACAAAATTCAACAGCCCTTTATGCTAAAAACCCTCAATAAACTAGGTATTGATGAAACGTATCTCAAAATAATAAAAGCTATTTATGACAAACCAACAGCCAATATCATACTGAATGGGAAAAAAACTGGAAGCATTCTCTTTGAAATCTGGAGCTAGACAAGGATGCCCTCTCTCCCCACTCCTATTCAATATAGTACTGAAGTTCTATCCAGAGCAATCAGGCAAGAAAAAGAAATAAAGGGTATTCAAACAGAAAAGGAGGAAATTAAATTGTCTCTATTTGCAGATGACATGATTGTATATCTAGAAGACCCCATCGTCTCAGCCCAAAATCTCCTGAAACTGATAAGCAACTTCAGCAAAGTCTCAGGATACAAAATCAATGTGCAAAAACCACAAGCATTCCTATACACCAGTAACAGACTTAAAGAGAGCCAAATCAAGAATGAACTGCCATTCACAATTGCTACAAAGAGAATAAAATACCTAGGAATACAACTAACAAGGAATGTAAAGGACCTCTTCAAGGAGAGCTACAAGCCACTGCTCAATAAAATAAGAGAGGACACAAACAGGTAGAGAAACATTCCGTGTTTATGGCTAGGAAGAATCAATATCGTGAAAATGGCCATACTGCCCAAAGTAATTCACAGATTCAACGCTATTCCCATCAAGCTACCAATGACCTTCTTCACAGAACTTAAACTTCATATGGAACCAAAAGAGAGCCTGCACAGCCAAGTCAATTCTAAGCCAAAAGAACAAAGCATCACACTACCGGACTTCAAACTATACTACAAGGCTACAGTAATCAAAACAGCATGGTGCTGGTACCAAAACAGAGATATAGACCAATGGAACAGAACAGAGGCCTCGGAGTAAACAGGACATATCTACAGTCATCTGATTTTTGACAAACCTGACAAAAACAAGCAATGGGGAAAGGATTCCCTGTTTAATAAATGGTGTTGGGAAAACTGGATAGCCACATGCAGAAAGCAGAAACTGGACCCCTTCCTGACACCTTACACTAAAATTAACTACAGATGGATTAAAGACTTAAACATGAGACCTAACACCATAAAAATCCTAGAAGAAAATCTAGGCAAAACCATTCAGGACATAGGCATAGGCAAGGACTTCATGACCAAAACACTAAAAGCATTGGCAACAACAGCCAAAATGGACAAATGGGACCTAATCAAACTCCACAGCAGGTGCACGGCAAAAGAAACAGTCAGTAGAGTGAATTGGCAACCAACAGAATGGGAAAAAATTTTTGCAGTCTACCCATCTAACAAGGGGCTGATATCCAGAATTTACATAGAACTAAAACAGATCTACAAGGAAAATCAAACAAGCCCATTCAAAAGCGGGCAAATAATACAAGCAGACATTTTACAAAAGAAGACATACAGGAGGCCAACAAGCATATGAAAAAATGCTCATCATCACTGGTCATCAGAGAAATGCAAATCAAAACTACACTGAGATTCCATCTCACATCAGGTCGAGTGGCGATCACTAAAAAATCTGGAGCCAACAGATGCTGGAGAGGATGTGGAGAAATAGGAACACTTTCACACTGTTGGTGGGAGTGTAAATTAGTTCAACCACTGTGGAAGACAGTGTGGCGATTCCTTAAGGACCTAGAAATAGAAATTCCATTTGACCCAGCAATCCCATTACTGGGTATATATCCAAAGGATTATAAATCATTCTACTATAAGGACACATGCACACGAATGTTCACAGCAGCACTGTTTGCAATAGCAAAGACCTGGAACCAACCCAAATGCCCATTGATGGTAGACTGGACAGGGAAAATGTGGTACATATACACCATGGAATATTATGCAGCCATCAAAAACGATGAGTTCGTGTCCTTTGTAGGACATGGATGAACCTGGAAACCATCATTCTCAGCAAACTGACACAAGAGCAGAAAATCAAACACCACATATTCTCAGTTATAGGTGGGTGTTGAACAATGAGAACACATGGACAACGGGAGGGGAGCATTACACACTGGGTCTGTTGGGGGGAAATGGGGATGGATGGCGGTGGGATGGTGGGGAGAGATAGCATGGGGAGAAATGTCAGATATAGGTGAAAGGGAAGAAGGCAGCAAATCACACTGCCATGTGTGTACCTATGCAACAATCTTGCATGTTTTCCACATGTACCCCAAAACCTAAAATGCAATTTAAAAAAAAAGGAGTTATATATGCACACCATATATACGTACTATATATATACATACACACAATTTCTCCATTGATAAAGATATATATATGTGTGTGTATATATATGTGTATATATATATACACATATATATATATATAATTGGAGCATTCA
Source organism: Saimiri boliviensis (assembly GCF_048565385.1). NCBI lineage: Eukaryota > Metazoa > Chordata > Mammalia > Primates > Cebidae > Saimiri > Saimiri boliviensis. The sequence goes on from NC_133451.1 coordinate 53,391,756, forward strand.
TTCTATATACCTAGAGACTGTATATATATCTAGGGATTACAGATCTCTATATATATAGGTGTCCATGTATATATATATATATATATATATATATATATGTATATATTTATATACCTAAATTATGTATATATACATATCTACTTCTAGGTGTATATATACACATTTTTATATATGTATACACACACACACGTACACACATACATACTATATATGTCAAAAGTTATAGATACACCATATATACACACATATATATATATCATACATCATATATATACACCATATGTCAATTATACACACACAAATGCACACACCATATATATATCAAAGGAGAGACTGTATTGTGTGCATATATATATATATATATATATATATATATATATATATTCTGTCATGTGTCATGTAGTGACATTACAATCAATGATGTATCATATATATAGCAGGGATTCCATAAGAATATAATAGACCTAGCATGGTCTTGTATGCCTGTAGTTCCAGCTACTCAAGAGACTGAGATGAAAGGATTGCTTGAGGACAGAAGTTCAAATCCATCCTACCAACACAGAAAGAACCCATCTTAAAAAATATATAGATTATAATGGAGCTGAAAAATCCCCAATGCCTAGTGATGTCATAGCTACAAAAACATTATAATGCAATACATTACCTTTTCTATATTTAGATATGCTTGGATACACAAATACCATTGGTTATAATTGCCTATAGTAGTCAGTACCATAACTTATTTGTAGCTTAGGAGCAATAGGATATATCATATAACCTAGGTGTGCAGTAAGTTATACCATCCAGGTTTATGTAAATACACTCTACGATGTTTGCACAATGAAGAAATCACCTCACAATGCATTTCTCAAAACATATTCCTGCTATTAAGCAACATCTCATTGCTTTCATTTCTCCAGAGAAACCTGACTAATACATCTAAATATGTCAGGAAATGATTATAGTGGTAACAAAGGCTGTACGACCTTTGCTGATAGAACAGAGGAGTGTTTTTTATGGTCCAGATGTGATCATGTAAGAGGAAGGTGGCCCAGAGAATGTCCAGTAGGCCCTCCTCAGCAGAAAGACATTGAAGGTGTACTTTTGAAAGAGAAAGTTGAGGGGGTGTCATTCAGTTCCCAGCAGTAAAGAGGCACTGCCTAATACAAGGAAGGCTACAGTCACTGAAATCTCAGAGAAAACCACCAAGATAAAAAGATTTGGTGCTGAACTTGAGCACACAGATGCCAGATTATTTCTTAAATGAGATTGTCTTGCCCCTTACCTCTTCTCCTGATCCAATTCTACAGTTGTCACACGACAAGTAAGAGGGAGGAACAGAGAAAAATTAGTGAATTGACTATGCTCACTCCCTTGATTCACTTCAGTCTTCCCAGACTACAGCCAGCCTATTCAAATTATGTGCTGAGTGTTTATATGTGTACGCCGAATTTGATATGTTCATTACTAAGGCAAAACTTTTATGTTGAGAGTGACCAGGAACTTTTGGATGGCTGGAAAATCTGTAAGGACTTCTTGAGATTTGAGTCTGCAGAGTCTAGAGAAAGGATCCTAGTAGGTGTGCAAGGATAGCCACAGAGAAAAAATCCCTTGCTTTATGATTTTACTCAATTAAGTGTCAACTTACTCAATGTACATGTTAATAGTTATTTATCAAATTAGTGTTTGTACAGGAAATACATAAAGAATTCTCATTGTTTTGAAGGATCCTTGTTATTTCTCAAACATTCTAATACAGTTTAACGCATATTTGAAGTATGTCTACAATATGTCAAATGCTGTGTTTGATTCTGAGTGTAATAAGACAAGGTTCCTTAAAATGTCAATAGTGTGCTTAAGGGACTGTGTGGGAGGAGCCACCACCACTATCGACATCATCATGAAGTGACTTTTATGGAGCATCTGATGCACACTAGGCACTGTTCTCGCAGTTCTAGGCCCTGGAAATCATTCAAACACATTAGAAAGTAAGTATCCCTAGCACTTTGGAAAAACTTTTTTTTTTTTTTTGATTCATGTTAAAATTGTACATTCATTAAATTCTTCTTACAACTTTGCCCTACACTCCACAAGCTAGCAAGATTTGTGGGGTTTGATTTCCAAATGTGCAAAGAATACTAATTATTACAGAAAATAATATTTACGGAAATAAAATTTACAAATAATTATTTACAATAATTACAAAAATAATTATTACAAAAAATTATTAATCTAAAATCTACCAATAAATAATAGTTTGGCATAAGAATCTCTAAATTTGAAATGAAGAAATACTCAAATTATCTAAATTATGGATAAAAATTACGACTATTCAATACAGGGTACACATAGCCTTAGTTAAAATAAACCCAAAGTAAAATAAAAGTAACCATCTTTTTCTTTTCTATTTTATCCCTTTTGACTAGGGTTAAGATTATAAAAATCAATTCCATCCCTTCCCAGGTCAGTTCAGGCAAAACCAATTCCTCAGGTATGCATGTGTTAAGACCTTATCATGGCTACTATTCTATTGGTGATGCGATTATTTTAAGGAGTATAGATGATGAAAACATTCCAGTCAAACATCTAATTGTTATTAGGTTCAGTTTCAGAATTTGAGCTCAAAATTCCCATGCCCATGGGAAGACAATTTAGACTGTAACTTCAGTCACCCAACCTGCAAATAGAATTAGTATTGGCTATGTCCAAACTTGATTCAAAACTGAGTATGAAAGGAAACAGCTGAGTTATGTAGAATAATTCTACCTGAAGGGAGACATTTCTGAAGAATTTCTTTGTGCAGAGACAGCTGAAGAACTGAACCTTAAGGAAAAAGAAATTCATGCCTGGGGTATTTATAGATTAGTTCGTGAGCTGTACTAATAGACCTCCCCCTAATGAAGATATTGAGGAATTATTAATCATTCCTCTTGTGTATATGCATGTGGGAAAGGAGCCTATCAGAATTTCAGGAAGAAGGAGATGACATTGAAACTAGAGCTCCACTGCTGCTACTGCCATTCCCACCTACCACATGCCCTAACAATCACTTTCCATAATGAGAAGTGCAAATGATGGGAATAAATAGTATGGGAGTACAGGTATAAAACTTAGAGTCTACTATTGAAGTTGAGAATACAGTCTAACATCTACTACTACATGATAGTGTATAATGACAAAAAAAAAAAAAAAAAAAAAAAAAAAAAAACTTCTTAAAAAGTGAAAAAGTACCAAAATCTCAAGTAAAGAAGTAATCAATTGTGGCTTCCTTGGATTACTGAGAAGACAGGCACTGGATCAAAGGGCAGGCAGTCACATCAAGAGAGGTCAGCACAACGGTGAGGGAAGAAGGAGACCACAGGACAATGACTGGTGGAACTGCAGATATATTTAAAAACCACCTTAAAGCAACTTGGAAAATGATATGTTTTATTATATGCTGAATTATACTCCCAAAATTCATTTGCTGAAGTTCTAACCCTCAGTACCTCCAAATGTGAGCACTGTTTGAAATAGGATATTTAAAAAAGTAATTAAGTTAAAATGAGGCCATTAGGGTAGGCCCCAGTAAAACATTACTGGTGTCTTTATAAGAAGAGGAGATTAGGATACCAGGAACACCATAGGATAGAGCCCTGAGAAGAAATCCCTCTTGCAGATACCTTGATCTTACACTTCTCTATTTCAGAACTGTGTAAAAATAAATCACAGGTTCAGTAGTTTAAGCCATCCAGCCTGTAGTACTTTGTTATGGCAACCTTAGCAAATGAATACACTTTTGCTCTATAAAGTCAGCATGTTTCCAATAAAAAAACCTCATGGCCTTTTTGTGAGTAGAGTTTGACAAGGAGATTCTAAAATTTATAGGAAAATACAAAGGATCTAGAATAGTGGGGGGAAAAGCAACATATAAGTAGCAAAGTTAAAGAATTTACCTTAACTGGCTTCAAGACTTACCATAAAGCTATGATAATCAAAAGAGTGTGATATTGGCAAGATAGCCAATTAAATCAATGGAATAGAATGGATAGTATCTAGAAATAGACCAGACAATTGACTTTATGACAAAGATTGCAATTCAATGGGAAATTAAGTCTTTTCAACAAATGATGTTAGATCAACTGGGTATTGATTTGGGAAAAAATGAACATTGATCCTTGCTTCACACTGATAAAATTTTGCTCAAAATAGTTTGTAGACCTAAATGTAAAATTTAAACTATAAAATACCAGAAAAAAATATAGGAAAAAAAATCTTTGCAATCTTTGAATGAGTAAAAATTTCAAAAAAGTCAAAAACCAAAAACATTAAAGAAAATAGAGTTGATTTGATAAAAACGTAAAACTTGCTAATCGAAAGACACCATTTAGAAAACAAAAAGGCAAGGCACATACTGAAAGAAAATATTCATAACATAGGTATCAATCAAAGGATTATAACTGGAATATACAAATAACTCTTAGGTTTTAGTAATAAAAAAACAACTCAATTTAAAAATAGTTAAGATTTTAAAGGTCACTTTATAAAAGAGTATATGTGATCAAAAAAGAAAAAACAACTTCACACATTAAAAGATGGTTCACATTATTAGTTGTTGAGAAATGCAAACTGAAACCACAATGAGCTACAAATGGCTAAAAGTTATCACAGACTGTACCAAGTATTTGTAATATGTAGAGTAATTGGAACACTCATATGGCACTGTCAGGTGTGTAAAATAGCACAACTATTTTGGAAAACAGTGTGAACATTTCTTAAAAATTTAAACCAACATCTACTACCTGCACCAGCCCTTTCACTCTTAGCTATTTAACCAAGGCATACAAACACATATGTTCTCATGATACGTGTACGTAAACATTCATAGTAGTTTTAGTTGTAATAGCAAAACACTAAAGTTGACGTAAATGTCCATGAGTGGATGAATTTACTCATTCTACGTAACACCACCTGGCAATCAAAGGAAATGGACTATCGATGCACACAATAGCATGGAAAAACCTCAGAGTCATTATGCCAGTACAGGAAACTAGACTTAAAAAAGTAAAAAGCATACATTCAGTTTATATGAAATTATAGAGCATGCAAACTAATCCATGGAAAGTTTGGAAAGCAGTTTAATGAGTGCTTTGGGATAGAAGAAGAAGGAAGAATGGATTTCAAAGAGACACAAAAAATTGTGGGTAGTAATGAAAACACTCATTATCTTGTATTGACAGTTTTTTGGATGTCCATTCATATACATACACACACACACACACACACACACACACACACACGTATGTGTATGTATATATAGTTTGATTTGTATACTTTAAATATATAGTCTCTTCTCTTTATCCATAGTAGTTATGTTCTATTAAGTCACCACAGATACTGAATCAGAAAATACTCAGCTATTGTTCCTGGGAAATACAGGGTTAGGTTCCTGTGAGCCTCTGGTCACATTTTGTTCAACCGAAATGTCATCTGCATTATACATGTTCATTTGCCAAGGATCTTGTAAAGTAAGCCAGGCTCATCAGCATTGAAAATCTGCTCTTCTACATAACCCTTTTCCCTGTAACACCGAGCAGGTATTTGTAAAATTCCTCTGCAGTCTTCACATCTGCAGAATCTGCCTCACATTCAAGTCTAACATTTTTTATGTAGTATCACCATTGGAAACATGCAAGCTGGCCAGTACTAGGCAAGGAGGTTTTAACATTTTCCTGACCTTGGGTAACATAGCCATAAATGTCTTGGACTTTCAGTCTCACAATGATGCTATCCAGTATGTCTTTTTTTTAATTGAAAAAAAAAAAAAATCAGCTGCCATCTCATTAATTCACAAATTTAGCCACTTTTGTTTTCCATAGCTTCATTTATAAATATTACTTTAGGGATTTCTGGAACAGCCTCAGATACAGATTGGCAAATTTTTTCTTCTTTTTCTGGGTGTAACACATTGTCGATTCATTAATATTGAGCTCCCAGCGAAAAGCACCAGAACTCATGCCTGAAGGAAGCTTATCCAACATATTTTCTCTATAAACCACATTGCAGACGTCCTGCACTTAGGAACATCAGATAGCACTTCAGTGGTAGGCTTGAGAGACTAATTTTAAACAGCAAAATCATCAACAAAAAGCACAAAAATGTAGACAATGTGTCGCTGAATGGATAACCAAAAAAAAAAAAAAAAAAAAAAAAAAGAAAAAGGCATTTGTTTACAGTTTGAGAGCTGAAGCATGAAAGAGAAACTTTTTGACATTTTTCGACACTCCCCACATCTTCAGATGACTACAAAAGTGCCGTAATCTTATCAAGTAGGTGAATTTACCAATACAGGATTCACAAATAAAAATGATCAACTGTGTGGTTTGTTGCACTTCAATTATACTTCAATAAAATTGTGAAGAAAATCGTTTGTCCCTTGTTCAAGTGAATGAATGAATGAACTTAAATAACTGCCAAACAAAGAGCTTTTTATTGCGAAGGTGCTCAAGAGCTCCTCAGAGACTTTTGGGAAATGGGCAGTAATCTCCAGCCATTCCTTCTGTGCTATCTGCAGAACAAAAACCATATCTGACAAGCACAGGCTGCCAGCTTGGTGACACGGATACTTTACAGTTGTTAAGTTCCCACTTCAGGGAGAAAGCATGTGGGAAAAATGGCAATAATGCTCCAGCACATGGAAACTGTCCTCCAGCAGAGTTTATAAACGCGAAGAGAAAAAGCAGGGCAATTTTTCAGTACATACTTTGCTGTTAGGCTTTTTACAGGTCTACTCCTTCCTAAGTTTCCAGCAGTCCCTATGACTTAAAAGAAGTCTGTACATTTTTCTGATATAAAATTAGCACTCTGAGCATGTCACCAGGATGACTCTTATTCAGGAAATTTAGAGTCTGCAGCTCACCCAGTTCAGAGGCATATCTCTTTCCAAGTCTTGTTAGCACACATGCCACCAAATACCTTTAAAAAACAATATTTCTTTAGCATTGTAAATTCTAGAGTCTCCTTAAAAACAACCAATATTGCCAATTATTTCCTGAATGTATCACTAGCCGCCTTCTGTTGCCAAGCTACTCACTTTAACATGCTTTCTCCACATTCCCTTTTAAAGTATTCATCAGCATTCTTACATGTAGATTATTTGTGTCTAAATGCAAACTCCTTTATGTGTGTTTAAAATATTTCAACTTTAACTCCTAATAACTTGCACTTCAGAAAGAAAAATAACTGTATGCCTCACAAGTAGCAAGATATTTAATAAACTATATTTTATAACCTGAATGTTTTGGCCTCTGTGCCGCTATCTTTTTTGACTGTTTTTTTTCTGCTTCTGTCTTTTTAAAAGTACATATTCTGCCTATCATTCTCTGTCCCTGTCTTTCTCATTTTCTCTCTGATTAGTGTCATTCTGTGCCATTGCTCATCTTTGCAGGTCTATTTCTTAATCTGTCTTTCAGTCTTTGTCATTTCTTGCAGCTGATTTGTTTTTCTCTGTTTCTTTTTGAAGTTGTGGAAGAAAGCACCATGTGGAGGACAAGAGCTTGGTCTCTGTATTTCTCAGGTTTGTCTACTTGCTTTGCTGCTTATTAGCTATAATTTGGGTTAACTATCTAAACTCACCAAGCTTCAGATTTCCTAGATGTAAACTGGGGATATGATATATATTACATATTAAGCAGTGAGCTTCATACAATTTATCCTTGGAAATCACTTGGAAAAAAGGCCTATCACATAGTGACCACAATTAGTGTTTGCTAAATAAATTAAATAAGTGTAATTCATTATGCAGAAATATTATACTGTTGTGGAGACTTGAATGACTCTGGATTAAGTGTAAGCAGTTATAAGAATGAGCTAAATGGAGGGCCAAAAGGGGGAAGGTTTGGGACAGGGCAATAATACCGACTTGGGATAAGAACATCTTTTACAGGCAGCCTTCCTGGATTTTCTAATAACTATCAGTGATGTATTTAAGAGTGAGGGACAACCCATTCTCTTACAAGAAGTAGCAAGGAATCATGAAACTTCTGAAACAATTTAGGAGTGTGTGATTGGGAAGAGCATGGGGAAGGAGGATGACAGGAATGAAATTATGAAAGAGACAGGTTAAGGTAATAATTCAGAAAGGGTTGGGGTAAGGTTTTTCAGGATAAGGTAAAAGAGCATATGAAGCCAGTTTGGGTACCATAAGCCCAAGGAAGTGAGTCTGTTGGACAGCATTTCGAATAAAGCAGAGGCAATGTCAGGTTCAGCATAAGAAATAGGCCATAATTCTTCTGTGGTGTATATATACATATGAACATATTACACATTTTTTGTCAATGCTCTAAAAGAGAGCTGGTAACTATATGAATAATTTTTTTTCTATAGAGCATTTTTTAAACAAATAGAAATAAAAGGTACCAGAAGAATAAATGTTGATAAGAATTTTGCCCTGAAAATAAATCTTCTTTAGTAATGTGCCTTAAAAAGTTCTGATAATCTGTAACCCTTGGTTACAAAATAATTGTCCTGTTGACTGCTTCTGGGATCATCTTATGATGTACTCAAAATACTAGTATAAACTTGCTTTTTGGTTTGAATGCTGAGTCACACAAAAAGTAAGGTAATTTTTATTTTTGATACAACTCGTTTCTTTCCCTTTTCATGATATTTTTGTTAGAGTCATGGATTCAATGTTCATCATTCAAAAGAATTCGCTACCTCATTCAGCCATTCTTTCAGTAAACCTATAATGAACTCCTTCAGTGGATCAAGTATAATCTTTTTTTTTTTTTTTGAAAATGTTATTCTTTTATTATTTCAAGGATGTAATAGCCCAATAGGTCAAAGCAAAACAGAATTAGAGGCAGCACATTGCCAGGCTTTTCTAAGAGCCTCATTGCTGCATCTCTGAGCTCCTATCTGCCCACAGCCCACAGCTGCTTACATGAAGCCTAGGTCAGTGGACAGATGATCCAACTCGACACCCCACTGACTGAGAAGGGGCTCAATGTGCAGCACAGCAGAGGCACAGCCAGGACTCAGCACGCTGGGCAGCACCTCTTGCTGCCACCACCAGCTCCCAAGGCTAGTGACTTAGTGGCAGCCACCCTGTCTGGCACTTGATTTTATTCTTGTGAGCCTAGAGTGAGCAGGATGTGAATACATCCTGAGTCATAAATTAAGGTGAAAGACTTTGTAGTGTTAATACTCTGGGTGAGAAAAGACAACACCATCTTTGAGAAGAGTGGGCTTGGAGTTTGGTGGAAGAAAGACAGAAACCCACAGAATGGCCTCAGCCTGCAGAGGGGGTTTCACCGTACATGATGGGGAGGAGTGAGGTGGGTGGGCACTGGAGGGCTGCTTCCTATGGCACGTTGAACTCAAGGTTCCTTTTCTACTCAGAATTATTTCCCAAGTCTAAGTCGCCACACCTGGGGCTGAAGCAAGTCTTGCCTGTGCACCAAGCGTGGACTTGGACTCTGGAGAGATGCAAGGCTCAGTTCTCCAGTGTTGAAGTGGAGGGACTCCTATTCGAAGGAGACCTTTCTCCCCCCACCTCCAGCTCCTTTCTTTCCTTTGCAAATGAACAGGGTGGGAGTCAAGATGCAGAGGCACCTCCTGGTGCAACCCACCACAGTCTTCCAGAGAACTCATCTTGGTTGGACCCAAAGCCCAGCCTTGGCATGGAGCAAACTTATTCCACCCATGGGAGGGTACCCAGTCTGGTGACTGAATGGTGATGTGCAAGTGGGAGTCAGCAGTAGCGCTGGATGCCATAATGCTCAGATGCCATTCATCTTTGTGTGATCATCCTGGCTGGAGAATTGGTAGGGAGGGGCTGCTTCCTCCTAGCGTGCACTGTTCAACCACACCACATGGGCTGACAAATTTTCGGTTTGACAGGTGCGGAAAGAATTTTTAAAACTAGCCACTGTGTTCTCCAAACCCAGAGCCATTGGTTTTGTTTTGTTTGTGTTTGACAAAAAACGACAAAGAGAACCACAGGTCCAGTGCGGCTAAGGCTTGTGTAGCACAGAACGCGTTATGTATCGAAACGTATAAACCTTGTCTGACTGGGGAGATGAGTGAGCGCAGAGCTGCAGGGACCCAGGTGGTCTAGTCACTTGCAGGCCCTGCCGATGTCTCATCCTTAAGCTCCTCAACACCTGGGACTGGCTTCTGCAGGAAGTATGTAGTGGCCTGGATCACCTTGTCTGGTCCAATGTTGTACACTGGGCGAGAGGGCTGCAGAGCGTTTTCGGGCACACCCAGGACCACATCATGTAATATGGCTCCGCTGCCGAAGTGCTGGGCTATGGGCAGGCCGCTCAGGCAGTAGCAGGTGTAGAAATCACACGACTTGCCAGGTTTATCCAGAAGCCCCCCAGCACATCAGGATGTACTCCTGCAGGGCCTGCTGATGGAACATCCAGTGGCTCATGCTAAGAGCAAGGTCACCTTGGGCGTGCAGTGCATGGTGGAGCAGGGGCAGGAGCCCCGCCCACCAGAAGGAGTAGCAGCCATCCACCAGCTCGTTGCAGCGGCCCTGAAATCCTCCTTCAAATCGCATCTGCCGGCTTGTCACCCATTGTAATAAGCTCTTCAAGTTCAAGGAACGTTCCTTCTTGAGGATTACCAGCGCGGCCAGGCCACAGAAGGTATAGCCACCGTGCGCTTCCATCCCTGGTACCCCACCAATGCTGCCTTCCCAGTTCTGACACCTTGCTATCCATTCCGCAGTGCCCTCAAAGAGGTCTGGAATGATGATGTTGGTCAGAGAGGCTCCGGAGGCGGCACAGTATGCGCTTCTCACGTCCACCTCACCTCCAACATGCATGAGAAAAGAGGCATCAGGTTACTTCAGGGATTAAAAATATTGAAGAAGCTTCTCTCTGTTAATGACGTCATAGGCCTCCTCGGTGCCAACCATGCACAGCACATCGACTGCTGCATATGCGGGTGCAAGGTGTGGATACCGACCAGGGCCGCCTCCAAAGCCGCCTTCTGGGCTCTGACATAGCTCCAGGAACTGACACACATCTGTAGCCACTATCTGGGGGATGGGTTCATCAAGCAGTTCCAAGCTGTGCAGAATCCAATAGCAGAGCCATGGGCGGCTGGCATCCAGACACTCATAGGCATCTGTCAGTTGTCGAAAGCCTCTTTTCAGATAATGGAAGTGCTTCTCCCTCTGCAAAATAAGCCTTGGTACAAGGTGGTTGAACTTGTAAGAACTGAAGACCTCCTGGATCTTTTCTTCTACTTTTGCCTGTTCTGTGGACGTGACTGTTTCTACCGAGTCGTCCTGCAAGCGCTCTCGCGCGTGCTCCGGCCTCAGACTGTACAGCGGTTCTGACTAGAGAGGGGAGGAAAATGGAGGGTAATAGTAGGTGAAAGAAATCGGAGAAGCCATGATCAGGAGAGCAGCGGACGGTGTGTAGCACTCAGCTTCGTTAAGCAACAACGGTCACTGAAACTCGAGCGGGCTAAGGCCCTACGGCAAGCCGGATCAGGTACAATTTTACGTGCTAGTGACCAAAGCAAGTATAAACATTTACTGACCTTGGGAATTTAAACTTAGTTTGAAAGACCCCCACACCAAAAAGTAATTAAAATAGAATGCACTAAGTATTTGTTTATTTTATTATTATTATTATTATTTAAATGTATTTATTATACTTTAAGTTCTGGGGTTCAGCTGCAGATCATGCAGGTTTGTTACATAGGTATATATGTGCCATGATGGCGGCTTGAGGCATCCATTGCCCTGTCATCTACATTAAGTATTTCTCCTAATGCCATTCCTCCTAAATCCCCCCACCCCCTGCTATTCCTTCCCTAGCCCTCTGCCCCCCAGGCCCCAGTGTGTGTTGTTTCCCTCCCTGTATCCATGTGTTATCATTGTTCAACACCCGCCTATGAGTGAGAACATGTGGTGTTTGGTTTTCTGTTCTTGTGTCAGTTTGCTGAGAATGTTGGTTTCCAGTTTCATTCACGTCCCTGCAAAGGACATGAACTTTTCCTTTATTACGGCTGCATAGTATTCCATGGTGCATATGTGCCACATATTCTTTATTCAGTCTATCATTTATGGGCATTTGGGTTGGTTCCAAGTCTTTGCTACTGTGAACAGTTCCACAGTGAACATACATGTGCATGTATCTTTATAATAGAATAATTTGTAATCCTTTGGGTATATACCCAGTAATAGGATTACTGGGTCAAATGGTATTTCTATTTCTAGACCCTTGAGGAATCGCCACACTGTCTTCCACAATTGTTGAATTAATGTACACTCCCACCAACAGTGTAAAAGCATTCCTACTTCTCCACATCATCTCCAGCATCTGTTTTCTCCTGGTTTTTTAATGATCACCATTCTAACTGACTTGAGATAGTATCTCAATGTAGTTTTGATTTGCATTTCTCTAATGACCAGTGATGATAAGCTTTTTTCATATGTTGGATGGCTGCATAAATGTCTTCTTTTGAAAAGTGTCTGTTCATGTCCTTTGCCCACTTTTTGATAGGGTTGTTTGTTTTTTCCCTTGTAAATTTGTTTTAGTTCTCTGCAGATTCTGGATCTTAGCCCTTTGTCAAATAGGTAGATTGCAAAAATGTTTTCCCATTCTGTTGGTTGCTGGTTCGCTCTATTGATAGTTTCTTTTTCTGAGAATGCACTAAGTATTAATGACGTTAGGTGTAAGTACCATAGACACATCAAGGAGATTGCATTAACTAGGCCAGAGATGCTTCAGAAATAAATGACAATTTTATACACATAACACCCTATCCACTATGACTGTTTTAATCTATATACAGTTGGTAGCTCCTTACTGGGATATATTTCTTCAGAATCACTTTGCTTCAAATTTTTTCACTTAATTCAGAGTCGATTTTATGATGTATCAACTTAACCAAGCTGTATTTCTCAGAATTTCCTTCACTGTATGTTTCTGAGTTAGGGTTGGCCTCAAGAGAAATTTGCTAGAAACTTGGAAGGCAGAATTACAGCAACAGTTGTTATCCTATGAAATTCAGCATAGGTGAGTGTGCAGCAGCAGCCACACCTATGGCTTCTGCCAATTCTGAATTTTACCCAAACCCTGTGCTACCAGAAAAAAAAGGTCAGGTTAAAATCTACCCTATAGTCTTACATATATGCAATCCTTTGTGTTCCAGAACACAGCTTAGGCAAAGAAACTCTCTTTCCCATATGAGCTAGATAAGACTTAACAATTGTCAATCTATGCCAATATCAGACACAGACCTTTCAAATTTCCATTTTGTTTTATTTCAGAAATGATTAGCTGAAGTTCTCATCCCCATTAGTGAACAGCACAATATACTTATTATTTATACTTTGGTTAAGCTTCCCTTCCCTGGGTACCTAAACTTTGGCCAGCATACAACTGCATCTTAACAGCCCTATCTGAGAATCAGCTGGCCTCACTGTAAAACATTCTTTGATGTGCCATCTGCTACATCTTCATCCCATTGCCTCACACCCCTTTTTGTCTAAATTTGGTGTTTTCTTCCATAATAGAGGAATCGTTTTTGCCTAACCTTGAGATGTTTGGAGATCTTACAGTCACAGATTTCTCCTATTACAATAGTCCCTTCTCGTCTCCCTTGCAATCATTCTTTTGTCAAAGAAAACTTGCACTAAACAAGATAAATAAGTGGGAAGGACTTTATTCAAGACTATTAACAGGGGAGTGAGACTGAACTCACTTCCCAACTCCACTGAAGGAAAAGGCAGGAGAGTTTTTTAGTCCTGGGGCAAGCTTGTGGAAAAGTACTGGAGGATGTGAGGGGGAGGTTGGTCGGTGGAATCTGTCCAGCACTTTTGAGTTATTCCTGAGTTTGCAAATGTTTTTCTGTGATCAGTCCATCTGTGTTTGCTAATTGGTATCCATGGAAGTTAGGCTTCTACCCTCCCACAGGGAAAGGTTCTCAGGATTCTGAGAAATACGTTTTCTAGGTGATAAAACTAGCAAGAGGCTAGGAGAAGCTTTACATATATTTCAAAAGAGTAGATTAAGAATTTATAATTCCACACCTTCTCCAGCATCTGTTGTCTCCAGATTTTTAATGATTGCCATTCTAACTGGTGTGAGATGGTATCTCAATGTAGTTTTGATTTGCATTTCTCTAATGACCAGTGATCATGAGGAGTGTAAATTAGTTCAACCACTGTGGAAGACAGTGTGGCGATTCCTCAATGACCTAAAAATAGAAATCCCATTTGACCCAGCAATCCCATTACTGGATATATATCCAAAGGATTATAAATCATTCTGCTATAAGGACACATGCACACAAATGTTCATTGCAGCACTATTTACAATAGCAAAGACCTGGAACCAACCCAAATGCCCATTGATGATAGACTGCACAGGGAAAATGTGGTACATATACACCATGGAATATTACACAGCCATCAAAAACGATGAGTTTGTGTCCTTTGTAGGGACATGGATGAACCTGGGAACCATCATTCTCAGCAAACTGACACAGAGAAGAAAATCAAACACCACATGTTCTCACTCATAGGCGGGTGTTGAACAATGAGAACACATGGACATGTGGAGGGGAGCACTACACACTGGGGTCCTTTGGGGGGAAATCAGGGAGGGAAGGGAGTGGGGAGGTGGAAAGAGATAGCATGGGGAGAAATGACAGATGTAGGTGAGGGGAAGGAAGGCAGCAAATCACACTGCCAAGTTTGTACCTATGCAACAATCTTGCATATTCTTCACATGTACCCCAAAATCTAAAATGCAATTAAAAAAAAAGAATTTATAATTCGATGTTTTTTCAAATAAAGAGAGGTCAAGTGCTTATGGTCAGGAAGATCAGGCCGAGGGGAGAGTTAAGGCCCTTTTGGTCATCATTAAATGATTTCTCTTTTTACCAGATTTGCTTTTTTATTTGAGCTCTCTCCATTCCTGCCAGACCTCTTTCAGCCTCTCTGAGTTCCGGGCCAGTCATGTAATCATCTCTGTGGTGAAGGGCTCTGGTTTCTCTTGAGGGTCACCCAGGGTGGGAAACTGTGAGAGGCAGAGAAGCTGTAGTGTGTCCTAACTGATCTCAGTTTGCCCTCTTTCTCCCCGTTTCACACTCAGTCCTCTTGACCTTCAAGTCACCCCAGGCCACCTCCAGGAACAAAGACAACAGCCTTCCAGAGATTTTATCAGCTCCTACCATGGTGGATACATTAATGGAAGAATACATTCTTTATTCCATACCGTTCATAGTGCGTCTCAGTCTGTGACTAAACCCTGATTTACTGTCTCAACAAATAAGAATTAGACCAGATATAACTTATAATATTTGCCTTAAATTGTGTTTGAAAATGAATGTATCATTAATATCTATGACATGATGACAGCAACAACTTTTTTACACCATAAATATTGAAAGCAAAAAAAAAAAACCTTTCTAAATTAGATAATCTAATATTTTTCTACTTTCTGCTATTTCTGCAGTTCATTTCTATAAATATTTTTGCTGAATTATTAAATGTTCAATTTAGAAGAGTTTCATAAATGTTTTTCTTTTTCAGTAAATGTTTTTCCCCTCTTCACAAAAATAATTCTCTACTTAAGTCATCCATCATATGAAGTTCTGACAAGCTGGTAACCTTAAGTTACCAAAAAAGTGTGTTAATTGACTACACTTCACACTATACCTCCAAGGCCTTCTTGCTGATGTACTTCAAGTGTCAGTAAAAGCTTGCCTTTTGGTTTGAATGTTGATTTACGTCCACTCCACACCTACTTAAAATCCATTATAGCTTTAGTCTCTTCTTACTTTCTTACTCCTTAGGCTTTATAGCCAATTAAAATCACAGGTACTGTTGATTTTTTCCTCTCTCTCTTTCTGGTTTGTATCTTATCACCATATTATAGACTACCAATCTATGGCCATGACTGACCTTATCTCCTTGCTTTGAGTTTTTGCTCTGAAGCCAATTGGTATACCAAGGATGAAAAAGTAACATAAAATAATAAAGCAGCTAATATACCATATCATTCCCCTATTTAGAAAGTGTCAAGGACTCTGTTACAAGTAAAAAGTTCAAATCCCTAAGCATGGAATGCAAAGCCTTTCATTTGTTGTGCTAATCTCTCAGAAGATTCTTATGTGAACTCCTCATTATATTTCTAGGTCCAGTTTTTAAAAAGTCATGGAAAAAAGTTATGGCCATTAATAACTCAGATGATTCACAATTAAAGAGTTGCATTACTCAAACAAGTAGTGAACCCCAAATAACAGAAGGCAAAAAGAACATAAAATGGGTAGCAAAATAATAAAAAAAGGATGTCAACAGACTTTCTGCCCAACCATGAAAATGAGTATCTTAGTAGCTATACTTATTTTTCTGTGCTTTGCTATGCATGTATTTGCATATATTAACTTTATGTTTATCCTTTAGCCTTTAACTATGATTATACATAAGATTACTTGTGTAACTTAAACTTATAATTTATTTTTTATTATATAGGATATCTATGGCAAATTGTGACAGAATATGAGTGAATTAGAAGAGAAATAAATGTCATTCAGCAATGAGTAAAATATAATAGGTGGAATTTTTGTTTACTCTTTGTGCATCATTGTATCAAGGATAATTTCCACACATTAGGTTGAAGCATAATGTCATTATCACTGTTGTTTGGAAATTAAGTCAAGGTGAAATGTTAGGTACAAATATTTAGTATTCAAAGATTTGATAGTCTCATTGTCTATTGGCAACTCAATTTTCCTGTTCTGTGTTTCTCCCTTAAAAGAATGACTAGACAGTCCAGCAAGTTCTAGGTTAGATTCTGTCAGCAAAAGACATGAGCGAAATATTTGAACTGAGGATGGGTGGTAGAAGCTGCAATATTGTTTTTCCAACAGTGGCAGGCAGATATTACATGATTCAGCAGATATGGGATATTATAATGTGCTTCTCAGCAAGTAACTTAGCACTGGAGGTATATGATAATAAGCATTGATTTTCAGAAGTTCCTGAATTCCCAAATGAGCAGTTGTATTCTCTGATCTTTATTCCTTTTCCATACCAATGCTTGTTTAATTCTCTGAATGGAATTTCTTCTATCTTAAAATACATTAAATTATTTCTATGTTTCAGACATAATCATGACTGACACATGATTTGAAGGAAGCAGGGTTCTGAGATCCAGAATGTTTGGAGGCTGGTGGTTTCTTTAAGGATAAGATAACTTCTTACAGGGTAGGGTGGATGGGATAGAGAGGGACATTTTAGTTGAAATATAAAGGGTGAGAAGAAGCCCTCTGTGTTAATTTTCTAGATCTATCATTAAAAGTATCAAATACTGGGTGGCTTAAAACAACATACATTTGCTCTCACAGTTCTGGAGTCTAGAAATCTGAAATCAGGATGTCAGCAGGGCCAAGATCTCTCTGATTGCTTTAGAGGAGAATCCTTCCTTGCTTCTCCTGGCTTCCAGGGTTTGTTGGCAAGTCTTGGCCTCCATTGGCTTATAGATTCATCACCCCAGCTACATGGTGGTCTTCTCCCTATGTATCTTCACGTAGGCATATAATGTGTCTGTCTCTGTGTCCAGCTTTATTCTTCTTATAAGGAAGTCAGTCATATTGGCTTAAGGCCCATTCTAATTACCTCATTTTTCTTTGATTACCTCTCCACAGATGCCATTTCTAAATATGGTCCCATTCTTATGTACTGCGGATTAGGACTTCAGCATATCTTTCTGAGGAAACTATTCAACCAATAATATTAGCCAAGTAAGAGTAAGGGGAAGAGCATTCCATGTAGTGAGAAAAGTGAGTGTAAAGCACCTGATTTTACAAATAAAGCGTTATTCAAAGATAAGCAAGTGCGTTCTTCCTTTAACTGGAAAATTGAGGTAGAGAAGAGCAGGACAGTGTGAGATTTTCTGCTTTAGAATGTTGATATGGAAATATATACTGACATACTTTTGAATGTTGAAGCAGCTTTGCATTCCCAAATTAACCATGCTTGTATAAGATGTATTACCTTTTGGTATATTTCTAGATTGAATATCCTGATATTTTCTGTTGAAGATTTCTTCATCTATGTTATGAAGAGTATTGGTTTGTAGTTTTCTTGTAATGCTTTATCTGGCTTGGTATCATGGTAATTCTGGCCTCATAAAACATGTTGAAAAGTACTTTTACCACTTCTATTTCACAGAAACTTGTATGTGGAATTGATTTTATTTCATTCTTAACTGATATTAAGTATAAATTAGTTCAATTATTGTGGAAGACAGTGCAGTGGTTCCTCAAAGATCTAGAAGCAGAAATGCCATTTGACCCAGCAATCTTATTACTGTGTATATACCCAAAGGAATGTAAATCATTCTTTTATAAAGATACATGCACATGTATGTTCATTGCAGTGCTATTCACAATAGCAAAGACATGGAATCAACCCAAATGCCCATCAATGATGGACTGGATAAAGAAAACGTGGTACATATATACCATGGAATACTATGCAGCCATATAAAATAATGAGATCATGTCCTTTGAAGGGATGTGTATGGAGCTGGAAGCTGTTATCCTCAGCAAACTAACATAGTAATAGAAAACAAAATATCAAATATTCTCACAACTGGGAGCTGAACAGTGAAAACACATGGACACATCATGGGGAACAACACACACTGGAATGTATTTGGGGTGGGGGTGGAGAGAGAGCATCAGGAAGAATAGCTAATGCATTCAGGGCTTAATACTCAGGTGATGGGTTGATCTGTGCAGGAAACCACCATGGCACACATTTATCCATGTCACAACCCTGCACATCCTGCACATGTACCCTAGAACTTAAAATAAGAGTTGAAAAGAAAAGAATGTGTATCCTACTACTTCTACATGGACTAGTCTACAAATGTCAATTAGGAAATTACATCGATAGTGTTGGCTTCACCTGATATATTTTAACTGATTTTCTATCTTATACATCTTGGATAGTTATTTCTGTCTAGTTATTTTATGAGTTAATGAGAAAAGAATTTTAAAATATCTAAGTTTAATTATAGATTTGTCTATTTTTTAATTCCATCAGTTTTTGTATTATATATTTTAAAATTCTGTTGATACATGTACTTCAATGTATGTATTATATATAGATATATAATTTTTATCACTGTTTATAAATTGATCATCTTATCATTATGTAGTGTCTCTCTTTTTATATAATAGTCTTCTTTTCCTGTGGTTCACTTTGTCTCATGCTAATATAGTCACTCAGGCTTTCTTCTGGTTATTATTTTCATATGGTATCTTATTTTTTTTTAATTTGAAGTATTTAGCCATTTATATTTAAAATGAAATTTTTCTGTTGCGTAATGTATAACTTACAACATGATGTTTTGATAGACATATGCTTAGTGAAATGATTATTAGAGGTAGGCAAAAAAAATGTATTTTTCATCTTCCATAGTTACCTTTGTGTGGTGGGGGGTAGGAGCACCTAAAATCTGCTCTCTCAGCACATTTTCAATGTACGATACTATACAATCAACTATAGTATTCATGCTGTACATTCGAACTCTAGACTTATTCTTCCCACTTTACTACAACTTTGTACCCATTAGCCAACATCTCCTCATCTGCTCCGCATCCCAGTTCCTGGCAACTATGCTTTTACTCTGCTTCTATGAGTTCTGCTTTCCCCCACCCCACCCTTTTTTTTTTTTCAAAGATTCCACATCTAATTGAAATCATGCAGTATTTTTTATTTATGAGCCTGGCTTATTTCACTTAGCATAATGTTCTCCAGGTTTATCCATCGGTCAATAAGGGCAGTATCTACATTTTTTAAGGCTGAAAAATAATATTTCTTTATATATATCAAAATGTTTTAAATCTATTTATCCATTAATGGACCTTTAGGTTGTTTCTTTATCTTCTCTGTTGTGAATAATGCCACAATAAACATAAGCACACAGGTATCTCTATGACATGCTATTTCTGTTGGGCATGTAGCCAGCAGAGGGACTGCTGGGCCATATAGTATTTCTATTTTTAATTTTCTAAGAAACCTTAGCACCGTTTTCTATAATGGCTGTAAGAATCTGCATTACCACTTGCAGAATAAAAGGCTTCTCTTTTTGTCACATCCTCACAAACCCTTGTTATCTCTTGGCTTTGTGATAGTAATATTAGCCCATCTATGCATGTGTAAGGTAATATCTTATTGTGGTTTTTATTTGCATTTCTTTGATCATTAGTGGTGGTTAGCATCTTTTTATATATGACCATTTCTATATCTTCTTGGAAAAATTCATATTCAGGTCATTTGCTTATTTTTTAATTGAGTTATTGTTATTATTGCCATTGAGTTGTATGATGTATTATAAATCTTGGATATTAACTCCTTATCAGATTTGTATTTGGCAAATACTTTCTCACAATCTGTTGGCGACATTTTGTTAATTGTTTCCTTTGCTGTGCAGAAGCTTTTTAGTTTGATGTAGTCCCAATTGTTATTTTTGCTTATATTGCCTAAACTTTTGGTGTGATATCCAAAGAATCATTGCCAAAATCAACATCAAAAAAGCTTTTTCCCTTATGTTACCATCTAGGAATTTTAAGTTTTCAGTCCTTACATTTAGGTCTTTAATCTATTTTGAGTTGATTTTTGTGTCATGTATAAGATAGAGGTCTGGTTTCATTCTTACGCATGTGGATATCCAGTTTTCTTAATGCCATTTATTAATAAGACAACTTTTCCCACTGCATCTTCTTAGTGACATATCATCACTGTGGAGTTTGGCATAGTCACTAGACCTTTTTAATTTTCTCTCAGTAACTCAGTTTATCACTTGAGTTAGTTGAACCATTTCACTGCATTACAAGGTATCATATAACAACTGGATGCACTCACATAAAGGAATGACAGATCCTGCCAGCCATGTAAAGGTTCAAGATGATCAGCTTTGTTTAGGTCAGTCTACCTCCCAAGTGTGACCAAAACTGATACTTCCAAATTGAAAGAAAGATACATATTAAATATATCCACTTCTGTGCAAAAACAGGGAAACAGCTCTTACCAATTACATTTCTTACACATACTAAAGGAAATAGAGGAGCATTACACACTGGGGACAGTTGGAGAGGGTAGGAGAGAGACAGTGGAGGGTGGGGAGGGAAGGGAGGGATAACATGGGGAGAAATGCCAGATATAGTATGTACCTATAGTAAAATAACTAAATTTTAAAGAAAGAAATATTTGTAATATGTGAAATTATTAGGACACTATTTTATCAGAAGTTTTCCTAAGAAGAAATTTTGATTCTCATCTTTCTGTGTTTCACAACTATGCCAGCTTTTTGCTATCTATAGTCTTTTTGTTATTCTTTATTATTAGCTTTTGTTATTGTTTGGGAATAACATTATAGAATATTTCTGTGCCTCATCTTTAATTGACCTATTTTAAAAAAAATTTTTCAAGCAATTGTAACTTTTAATACTAATATTTAAAATTAAGTTGCTTGCCGATTTTCAGATTTCCAGCAATGTTCATATAAATTGTTCCTTTTGCACAGAAGTATGGTAGTAGGTGATTTTAAAGCACATGTAATATCATAATTATAAACTACTGAATCAGCCTCTTTATTTGGAAATGTAAAAGTTCTAGTACTGGATAATAGATGTGAGCCTGAAAGCAAGTCAGTAGTCTGTGAATTATTACTTCTTAACTACCAAAAACATAAGCTATTATAAAGTGCTTAAATATATATTTAGTATTATTTTCATGTATATGAGCTAGATAGCTACATAATGCTAAGTATGTATTTGCAGTCTTACAGAATAGTGTATCACAATAATAAAATAGCAAGTTAAACAGATTTAGAAATTCAAATCAAAGCAATATATTTCAGAATTGAAGGCATGTTTGCTTGCTTTTCAGAGATGTCACTGAGTTTCAAATGATCCTATAACATCTGATTAAGATGCAAGAGATGTTATTTAATCTTATAAGCATATAATTTCATGTATTGTTACAAAATTTTTATGAAGTATTTTATAAGATGCTAAGTAGGCCAATTAAAGATAGATATTTTATGGTAATTATTTTCTAATTAGCTTTGAACTTGTTATTTTTAAGAAAATTGGAAAATACATCTCATTTTTATTTTAGTCAATTTGGTTTACTTTAACATGCAAATAAAATGAAACTTAAATCTTAAGGAAATGATAATCTTTTGCAAAGTAGAGGTTTTTGTTGGTTTTATTAGTTATCATTAATGTAATAAATTACCCCAAACTTAGAGGTTTAACACAGCAAACTTGAATTAGTTGCTGTACGCTAAGAATCTGAGTAGAACTCAGGTGGGTACATTGGGCTCAAGTTCTTTTAGAAGGCTGGAGTACAAGTGTTGGTTAGGGTTGTAGTCTTATCTGAAGGGTTGATTGAGGGAGGACCTATTTTTAAGCTTATTCATGTGGTTGTTGTCAGGACTCGATTTCTTATGAGACCTTTGGAGTGATGATGGCCAACATTTTTTATTGGTTGTTGACCAGAGAGCTTCCAAAGTTTCTTGCTACAGGGACCTCACCATGAAAGAGCTTATAATATGGCAGGTGCATTCCATCAGAGCAAACAAGCAAGAAGGCAAGAAGGGGCATGCAAACTGGAAACCACCATCACTTTGTAACCCTTTGAAGTGACATTTAATTATTTCATTATGTTCATTAGAGGAAAGTCACTAAATCTAGCCTACAGTTAATATGAGGGCATTATAAAAATGTATGACTACCAGGAGGTGGGAGCTATTTGAAACCATATTAAATGCTGTTTATCACTCTTGTTTAAGACTTTTCTTTGAATTTCTAAGATGCATAGAATAAATTAAAATGAACCCTCATTTTCTGAAATCAGTAAAATATGATGAAGGAACAATATTTTTTTGCTTGCAGAAAGTATATTGTTTCATTCATGCAAAATAGATACTAAAAATAGAGCTACCATATGATACAGTGATCCTACTGCTGGGCATATATCCAAAAGAAAAGAAATCAGTATATTAAAGAGATGTCTGTACTCCTTTGTTTGTTGCTGTGCTGTTTACAATAGCTAAGATTTGGAAGCAACTGAGTGTCCAAATGTGATACATATACACATGAAGTACTATTCAGCTATAAAAAAGAATGAGATCCTGTCATTGGCAACAACATAGATGGATTTGGAATCACTATGTTAAGTGAAATAAGCCAGACACACAAAGAAAAACATTGTGTGTTCTTACTCATTTGTGGGAACTAAAAATCAAAACAGTTGAACTCATGGACATAGAGAGTAGAAGGATGATTACAGAGTCTAATAAGGGTAGCGGGGGCTCCTGGAGGAGGCAGGGATAGTTGAAGGGTATAAAAATAGAAAGAAAGAACAAGACCTACTATTTGTTAGGGTGACTATAATCAATAATAATTTTATATTTAAAAATAATGGAAAGAGCTTAATAATATTATTCATAACACAAGGGATAAATACTTGAGGGGATGAATGTCCCATTATCCATGATGTTATTATTTCACATTGCATGATTGTATCAAAATATCTCATCTACCCTATAAATAAGATACACCTATTATATACTCACAAAAATTAAAAAATCAAAAACAAAATAGATACTTAAATTTTCTCTGCTTAACCCTCTTATCTATTTTTGCTTCCTTCTCTTTTAAAAGCATAGATTTGTAGAGGACAAAATTTGTGTTTCTTATATTTGTACAATTTCCTACAAACACAATGCTTAATTTGCTTAAATTCAATTGAGAAGTATTTATTTATAGGTCAGAGAGACCTAAAGAAGTGTTCAACTTTCATATAAACACACCTTCAAGATCATAATGACCTGCTTTGGAACTTCTCAATATTGACAATTTTTTAGCTTTCTAAAGTGCAGAAAGTTGTATTAAGTAGACTATGTTTCAGGGTCAAGAAATAAATGTCTTTAGCAGTGCTTAATAGAATTTTTTTTCTTAGAGACCAGAAAAATCATTAGCTTTGTGTACATTTGCTTATTTAATAACTCTCAAACTTCCAGATGAATATTTATAATTTTTCCCAAAAGACAAGGATACAAAGCTAGAGAATAATTTTGTTAAAAAGTGCTCTGTAAATTTTCTTGTTTGATGTTAATTCTTCCATACCCCAATTTCTCTTCAGCAATGAATTAAAACTTTCTTTCACAAAATGATAATAATATCCTTTGTTCTGTCATTAATGTTAGCTGTAGTCTTATAATTATGGCAAAGATTCCCATAGCTAAGGCAGTCAAGTATAAAATATAAGACTAACTAAATAAGAGCTTCATTAGATTTAGTGTCTGTCTCATAGCACAGCTTTATAATTTGAATACAGAGGTTTCCAGACATTGCATTCTGTGACTTGATATCACTAAATGCTCGTCAATGTGCCTTAATCTGTCTGAAATATTTGTAATGAACCTAGATTTACTTCCCTAGGAATTAGCACTTAGGAAGGCCAATGACTTCTTACATTATTCATCACTTCTTGCTTCCCATTAGCACAATTAACAGCTGTTCCATCTCAAATGATGAGGATAGTTTCAAACTATTCAATAGATTTAATGAAAAAATCATATATTTTATTTGACATGGATTCAAAGGATCAAGATTCTTGTATGTCTATTACATTTTGAGTGATCATTTAAAAAGTAGTTGTAAGTGGTCATGATTTCAAAAATTATAATTTTCTCTCAATCTGAACAGATTGTAGGTAGAATAATGTTGGTAACTAAACTTTTCCTATTTATATCTTAGAATAAAATTGAAATTGAGGCAATTGTCAAATAGGTTAATAATTCATTTTAGACTCATGTAATTAAATCTGCTTTATATCTTTTTTTTTCCTTTACATTCTCCAGGATTGTGTTTTTGTATATTTTTCTTCATCTATATGAGAGGCATATGATCAGTTTTTTTTGACGTTGTTCAAATGCTTTCAGAAGTCCCAGTCAGAAATTATTATTCTCTAGATAGCAATTAAGAAGAACAAATTTGTTCTTCATTTTCTTTTGTCATTTAACTTTGTTATTTCCTGGAATTATAACTTGGAATGGGTCTAAACTTCATTACCCTTTTAACTCCTAATATTTAAAATTCTTCTTGCTTGGTGAAGAAATTGGTGAATTCAGTGGATTGAAGAGTCTGTTAAGAGTAAAGGGTTTTTTGTTTGTTTTTGTCAGTGTGTTAGTTCATTTTCACACTGCTATAAAGATACTACCTGAGACTGGGTAGTTTATAAAAAAAAGAGGTTTAATTGACTCACAGTTCCACATGTCTAGGGATGCCTCAGGAAACTTACAGTCATGGTGGTAGGCGAAGCAACATCTTCTTCACAAGGCAGCAGGAGAGAAAGAGCACGGGGGAAACTGTCAATTTTAAAACCGTCAGATCTTGATGAGAAGTCTCTCACTATTGCAGAGAACAGCATGGGGGAAACTACCCCCATGATCTAATCACCTTCTACTAGATCCCTCCCTTGACACATAGGGATTTCAATTTGAGATGAGATTTGGGTGGGGACACAGAGCCAAACCATATCTGTCAGCAGTGAAGTGACTAGAGAGTGAGATATTGACTATGTGGAACTTAGATTTCAGAAATGTAGTTATCGGTGATGACAATGGTCTTTACCAAAGGAAGTGAATACTAGAGATGGAAGCAAGGATATCCAGAAATGGAGACATCAGGCATGTATCTCTCTTGACACAGAAGTCTTGAGAAGGCTAATATGAGAGAAAAAAAAGGAGAAAATAATAGAGCAGTTACTGAAGTCATCAATTAATAAGGAATTACTGGGTAATTAGGAGACATGAACAATGAGAAGAGGGAGGAATTGGTATAATTTGGTGTTATACAATGATTATATAGATAGTGTATATTTTTCTACAGTCCTTTACATCAGGGGAGAAATGGTTAACTCTGTTACTTCCCATGTTGTTCAAACAGGCTTTTCTCATTGTGTTACAGCCCCAGGTTTTGCTTTGTGACTATTTCAAGCATATTAAGTATGGAGTAATGCCAGAAATTTACAGAATGAAGAGAGAGAGAGAGAGAAAAGAAATAACTTATAACAAGAATTCCACTAGGATTTGATACTTTAGAAAGAAATTAAATCCTTTTTATAATTACGATTTTGATTACTAATTAGCCTTTGGATCCCGAAATCTTGGTGTCTCTCATTATCTGTCTACTTAAATGCCCCAAACTCACCAATTCAATTCAGCTCTTCTGTGGGTACTAAACGTGTCAGATTAATTACCTCAAAACTCCCAAATGAAATAAACTCAATGACATTTACTGTACCATTCAGTCATTTACTCCTTTTCATCAATCTTGTAATGCTTCTTGAATTGCAATTAAGAATTATAATACATAAAGATGTTGAAAATTTAGAGTTTAGCATCAGTGAAAATGAAACGTAAAGGAAGAAAACCTAAGTAGACGAATTTAACAAAATAATGCTTCATAATTTGTGTGTGCCATTTACCTCTTATCCTGATTCTCTATTTTTTTTTTTTGAAAATACACTTTTTTATTTCAGTAGCAGTATTAAGTTAATATGCTTATTATATTTTGGATACTTGAAATAAAAGAAATATGGTACTGATTTACGAATGGTGGCTTGTGAAGTACCTTCAAAAAGATTACCGGGGGAATATGTATTTTTTTAAGTTCCCTGGGTGACTTTTTAGAATCATCAGCCTGGGGAATAACCACTGATGAGAGCTCAGCAGCAGCTACTGCTGCTGCCAACTTCTTCTTCTTCTTCCTCTTCTTTTTCCTCCTCCTTCCCTTCTTCCTCCTACTCCTCCTCCTCATTTCCTTCTCCTTCTTTAAATTTTATTTTTAAAATAAAAATTGGAATTGCCAAGAACCAATATCTTTGCTTAGGTGGAAAAAGTTTAAATCCCACACTCCTAAACGAAAGTGTGTTAACAGCCCTAATGACAGCACACATAACTGAGAAACATATTTCCCAGGGAACCGTGCTTCTTAAAATTGTATTTAATTTCAAATTATATTCTTCCCTTGAAAGTAAAAGATGATATTGATAACAATATACTCATTTTTAGGTTAATGCACAAAAAGAGAACTATGAAGGAACTTACCTTCAAGAATCTTCCTTTATCTGTAATTTTTATTTACAATAAATGATATCATGTATAAAAATTTTTAACTTGATATATTCTTCAAAAATGAGAGATAAAAGCAAAAAATAGTCACCAAAGGAAAAATAATAAATTCTCTGGTTGTCTATTTCTTATGACCACTGTTTAATCAACACATGGAAACAATCATTAAGTATTGTAAAAACTAAATTATTTTTTTCATGAACTAATTTTGATAACAGTAAAATCGAAGCTTATTATATTTTAGATAAACAAAGTTGTATGAGAGCCTAACGATTCAAATAAGTCACATAATGGTCTTCTAACATATTGCTGATTTTCCCAATTCTTTGGAGTATTTTCCTTCTGTAAAATTCCAGAAAGTGTATGTTTTATATTTTGGCATGATCGAAATGATGAGCACGAAAGAAAGCTAAACTAACATGTACACTTTTCTAGATTTCCAGAGGGAAATTGACTGTATATAACTAGAGCCATGGCTTCTTATTTTGGTGACATTAGAAACCTTACTTTTTTGCTCTTGTGGCTCTTGAACCAAGTGTGACAGGATGAAGTGTTCTGTCCGCTAGTTCCCCACATTCGATTTCCTTCATCCACGTGGAGGAGATGCCTTTTTAATACAATCTAGTAAAAGAGGCAGAGATTTTTTTAGCATGATAATCCATCAAGTTCTCCTATGAGAGGGTGCAATGCTAGCCCAAGAATTCATTGCTTATATTAAATACCCTTCACTAGAGAGAGTGAAAAATCTAGAAACTGTAAGAATCCATGTTACGTTTTCAGGGATGATATCATATAAAGATTTTTATAATCTTGACCTGAGGCGAGGGTGGTGAAACCAGGATGGGTGGTGGCAGGAGAGTTGGATAGAAAAACACATACAAGAGCAAAACCATCAAAAAAAATTTATATGGAGGAATGAGAGATAAGAGAAAAATGGTGGAGAAGAGGAAATAAAAGGAAAGTGACATTTCAAAGACAATTTGATGAAACAAATTAAGCAATATTTTGCACCATTTTTTTCTACTCTGTGAGTTAATAGTATGGACTGAGTTGCGCTCCTTCATAACACACATGCTGAGGCTCTAACCCACAATGTGATGGTATTTGGACATGGTGCCTTTGGAAAACCACTGGATTTTAATGAGATTATGATGATATATCCTTATGATGAAATTAGTGCCTTTATAAGAAGAGTCGCTAGCGAATCTTTTGTTTCTTTTCTTTTCTTTTCTTTTCTTTTTTAGACGGAGTTTCGTCTTGTTACCCAGGCTGGAGTGCAATGGCGCGATCTCGGCTCACCGCAACCTCCGCCTCCTGGGTTCAGGCAATTCTCCTGCCTCAGCCTCCTGAGTAGCTGGGATTACAGGCGTGTGCCACCATGCCTAGCTAATTTTTAGTATTTTTAGTAGAGACGGGGTTTCACCATGTTGACCAGGATGGTCTCGATCTCTTGACCTCGTGATCCACCTGCCTCGGATTCCCAAAGTGCTGTGATTACAGGCTTGAGCCACCAGAATCTTTTGTTTCTAACCCCACTAGCACTAAAACACAGGCAGAAGGGGGTCATCTGCAAGCCAAGAAAAGAGCCTTCTCTAGAAACCGACTATACTGTCACTATTATTGCAGACTTAGAGCCTCCAGAACTTCAAGAAAATAAATTTCTCTTGCTTAAACCACTTAGTCTATGGGACTTTGCTGAAGTACCAGTTAAGACAATTCATAGTATGTTAAATGTAAGATATTTTTCCCCCTGATAAGGCATTAGAGTTATTGTGGAAGAATAAATATAAAGAATTTACTAATGCTGGTTACAGAGGCTGACTGATAACTTTGATACTTCAATATGTGAAAGTCATCAGACGCTGTCTTTTATTTCAGTGGTGATTGATTCATTTAGGCTTGAAGGCAAGTTCAATGTTGGTCTTCTAGGGTAGAGGTGGGTTCAGAAAAATAATCCATACAACTATTTCTGTTTGTTTGATAGCACATTTTATTGAATATCCACAATGTTTCAAACCCTGTCCTTGGTGTTGAAGATCTAGCAGTGATACACATAACCAAAATTTCTGCCCTTATAGGGTTTACATTCTAGAAAGAGGATATCAAGTCTAAACTCAGCAAAGATATCTACATAGTGTACATTTAAGATGTTAACGTGCTGCAGAGAAAGATAAAGCAAGAATTGTAACAGTTGAGGACAGAATTGGATTTAAAATACAGTTATCCCCCCCAAAAAAAATGAGTCATTTGAGCCAAATGCTGAAGGAGATTGGGGACAAGCCACGCAAATCTGGGAGAAGGGAGTCCAAGACATGGGTGACACCCAGGGCAAAGGCTCAGCGGTGGCAGTACACCTGTGTATGTGCAAACAGTGGGAGCCTAGTGTAGTTGGAGCCCAGTGAGGAGGAGAGAACAAGAGAAAGGTTTGTAGGTATATGTGTGGTGGGAGAGAGGATGGGGTTAGAAATGGGCTGTGTTAGTGCTTTGTGTTGAATTTTCAGAGTAACGCTTATGAACCCAACTCACATGATAATTTACTATATCACCATCAGTAGAAGTCTACTAATTTCTAGGCAACTTTGGAAGTAAAACTGGGATTTTAACATTTTCATGTTAACAGTTTTTAAACAGATGGTTATTTGGTTAACCTGTGGCTAGAAATCTAGGCACTGTTTTTTAAATAGACAAGAAGGTGCTATTTGAATATAACTTTTAAACTTTTAAATTCCAATCTTTTTGACAAAGCAAGGTAAGCCAGAGTTTATATTCAGGGGCAAGTCTATTCTCTTTGAGGCTGAGGATGGCATCCTCAATAATCTGTGCAGTTTTCCACATGTGGTTGATATAAAATGAAGCAAGAATGCACCTGAACAGCATAGTCAATACTTTGACTAAAATAAATGCTTTACCATTATCATTAGGTAAAAATATATTTTCGGCCCTTGGGTACTGACTCAGGACTTTTAATCTGTAATTAGAATGCTTCATTGTTAAATTGGCTATTCCTAATTAACATGATTGTTTCAGCACAAAGGTTAGCATTGTAAATATGTATTCAAGTTACTTATAATATCTTGAGAATTGAAATATCATTGAGGCAAACAGAAGCTAGGAGGATTTTTCCTCAGGTATAAAACCCGAGAAAGATGGGTGTGCAGTGGAAGCGCTTTTGAGAGGCCTGTGTACCTGGATGTTTTAGTGTTTTCCCCATAAAAAGAGCTTTTCAGGGATCCTAGACCTTATGAAGATTTTGTTAAGTATTATGGGAGATATCTCACTCCAAATCTCACTCTGGATGATTTTGATGATTATGAATATGTTCAGTATAAAGTTAGAAAAGAAGATGAAAAGGATACACAGTAACTGGCACATAGTAACATTTTCTTTTTTGGAGGAAGGCAATGGAGGCATGCACAGTAGCAGTATGAAGAAGAGGGCAGCCAGCCCAACTTGTGAAATAACTCAGACCCTACATCCGGTATTAATACATATCATTAAGCTCTCGTTATTTCTCACCAAGGTTATTTTACTAACATTCTACCTGTACACCCTCCACATCTCTTTCTTGCATTCCTTTAATCCATCATTTACATCATCATGGAATTCTAATAATAGAATACTTCATCAAAATCCTGCAACAACTCATGAGTGGCTCCAGCACAAATTCTTGACTCAAGCTTCAAAATCCCAACCTTCATAACCTGGCACAATCCTCTCTTTCCAAGCGGGTTTCCTGCTAACTGGACCCCTGTCTTAATCCCTATCTTGTAGTAGTTCTGATTAGTTTTGTAGCTAGTAATTTTGTCATATGCCTAAGATTAGTTGCTCTTCTACAGTCGAGACCACATAAATAAACTGTAGGGCCTAGTGAAAAATCAAAATGCAAAGCCTGTTATTCAAAAATCATTAAGTGTTTCAAGATGGCAACAGCCAAGAGCCAACCATTAAACACACGTGGGAACTTTGTGAATCATGGCCCTGTGCTGTTGCCTAAGACACATGCCTGTGAAACCATCTGAGCCCAGACTCCTAACTGACCAAAATTTAATGTCTCAAGGCACAAATTACATGTCTCTTTATGTGAAAAATCTTTTGAACTCATTTAAGTCAAAATGAACGATGCCTCCTAACTACTAAATGCTATAGATATAACCTATGAACTTAATTTAGTCTACTTATTATTTATGTATATATCAAAAATCTAAAGAAAAGGACTGAATCTTATTTATTCTCAATCACTCCTTTTCTTCCCAACCTAATACTTTGTGCACAATTGATGAGACAGAAATTATGACCCTATATATCATGTGAGATAGAAGAGAAAGTTCATGTGTCATCAGATGCCCCTAGAAAACGATGGAACTGTTTGCACCAACGCTTATTTCTTTTCCATGGTTTTCTGTGGCTTCTGGATTCTGCCTTCACAACAAACATATGCACTTGTGTCAGTCAATTGAAACTGATCACTTTCTGTCTTCCCTTCTTACTGTGGTGTAGTTTGGGTACTGGCTTCTTTCTGATTAGATAGCATCAGTAGAATGGTAGAAAGAGGAAATAAACTTTCAACTCTGTGGTTAAAGAAAACAAATATGAAAATGAACAGAGAAAACAAATACAGAATGATTCTCAAGAGATGGATAAATCAACAAATTTGCAAAAAGAATATTACTGCACTGATAATATTTGTTTATTTTTATTTGTATAAATTTAGCAGATATAAATGTACTTATGTTACCTGGATATTTTGGGTAATGGTGAATTCTGGGCTTTTAGCATAACTATCACCAGAACAATGTGCATTGTACCCATTAAGTAATTTCTCATCCCTCATCCCCATCTCCCACTCACTCATGCCTTCAAGTCTCCAGTGTCCATTATACTGCACTCTTACGATCATGTGTAAAAATTGTTTAGGTCACACTTATAAGTGAGAAGTTTGGTATTTCATTTTCTTTTTCTGAGTTATTTCACTTAAGACAATAGCTTCCAGTTCCATCCATGTTGCTGCAAATGACATGATTTCATCCCTTTTTTATGGCCAAATAGTATTCTGTTGTGTATACGTATACTGCATTTTATTTATCCAGTCCTTCATTGATGAACAATTAGGTTGATTATATATCTTTGCCACTGTGAATAGTGCTGTGATAAACATTTGAATATGAGTGTCTTTCTTATATAATTATTTCTTTTCCTTTGGGTAATTATTAAGGAATTGGCTGGAGGGAATTAGGGATGAAGTAGGGCAAGAGAGATGAGAAACTGTTTATATTCGTGAAGCCCTAAAATTATGAAACCTAGTCAGATTTATTTTGTACAAATAACAAGTCCTCTAGGAAAATCTCTTAGCTGTTATATTGACATGGTAGATTCAAAATATTCACACTTTAATGTTTCACTGAAGGCAAAGATACAATAGCAATTGCAGCATGGGTGTTGTCACGGGTCTGGAGCTTTGCAAGACAATAGAGTTTCTTAAGTAAAATGAGCTTTATTCACTCATCTTTGAAACAACAGATACACTGAAGATCAGGTACTCTAGATTCTTACCACTTTGAACAACAATTTAAATTTTCTAAAAGTTTTTCTTGTAAAGGTCCATCTTGTTATACAATACAGAATGTCTGGCTATTTAACTTCTACAAAAATGATCCCAATCTATCTTTCACTATGGTTTTACTTTTTTGTAGGAATCAGATTTATAAATAGCCAGCAGGAAGAATAGAAAGCAATGGGGAAGAAAGAATGAAGTAAGTCTAGTAAGAGACAAAGGGTGTCTGCTAAAAAGAGGTGTCTGGGAATAAATCACCTGGAAAGATTGAATATCAAAAGGCAACATTTTTCTTCCCAGTGCCATTGTTCTAATGGGCTTACACATGTATACACAGTGTAGTCATGTTTAAAAAATTTTTTTTTTTCTGGCCAGGTGCAGTAGCTCAGGTGTATAAATCCAGCACTTTGGGATACCAGGATGGGTGGATCACTTGGATCCAGGAGTTCGAGACCAGTCTGACCAACATGGCGAAATGCTGTCTCTAATAAAAATACAAAAAAAAAAAATGCTAGGCATGGTGGTGGATGCCTGCCGTCCCAGCTACTTAGCTACTCAGGAGGCTGACATATGAGAATCACTTGAACCTGGAAGTTAGAGATTGCATTGAGCTGAGATCGTGTCACTGCACTCTAGCCTGGAGGCCAGAGTGAGACTCTCTCTCTCTCTATATATATATTCTTGTAGTTCCTCTTAAGTAAAAAAAGCCCAGAGGAAAATATTTTGTAGATTTTCATGAAAAATTTTAGGTCTACATAGAGAAATGGCAAACTCTTGGTCAGGAACATGGGTCCTAGGTTCATTTCACAAATTTAACCACAACTTCGCATCTTTGAAAATGATATGAAGGTTGATACAATTTTCTGTATTTTCTTCAAAAAGTTATTTCATGGATTAGTTACCCAAAGTTATTGGAGTGTTTTGAGCATCCAATATGAATTATATAAATGCAGGTTGTAATGAAGGTAGGCAGAAGACCTAATTGGTTTACAGCATGATGAGAAAATTAATGAATTCAGCAATGGCAACCCATTATGCAGAGACATCCAGGAAGAGTGAAAAGAAACTGTTTGCTCCTATTTGCAAAACAACCTTGAAAATTCATTACTTGACCTAACTATTTGCATCAATAAATTTTGCTGTATTTGGAGAGTCTGAAGGAAATGAAGCATTACCAGACTACCAGCAATGTTTACAAGGTCTGTAACAGTAGGATGAATGTTTTTATTGTGTAAAGGGTCTGTGTTGTGCAGTAGTATAATTAGGTTTGGTGTGATTTCATTTTCAATTAAAGTGATCAACTTAATTCACTTTTCCTCCAGTTACTAACAAGGTAAATTTGATAATATTTTAGGCTTATTAAGGATGTATCTTCATAACTCTTTAGGGCATAGTTTTATTTCTCCTGATTGCTAAATGTGAATATAGTTCTTGCCTTACTATAGGTAAGCAAACACATGCAAGTCAACCAATGTCTAGTAAAAATCTACTGGGTGACAGGAAAAGAGAGGACAATCAGGTGGCAATACTTAGAGACAGATTGTAGACAGCCATGAGGTTATATCCTAGAGTTTTGATTTTACTGTTAAATGATGACTAAACAAGCAAGTACATAGACTAATCAGAAATACAATTTCTAAAAAGTCATTTTATTAGTAAGCCATGAGAAAATTGTCCTATCCACAAATAGCCCTTATAACAGTGGTCCCCAACATTTCTGGCACCAGGAACCGGTTTTTTGAATACAATTTTTCCAGGAAGGAAGGGTGGTGGTGGTGGAAGATGGTTTGGGGATGAAATCGCTACACCTCAGATTATCAGGCATTAGTTAGATTCTCATAAGGAACAGACAGCTTAGATCCCTGGCATGCACAGTTCACAATAAGGTTTGTGCTCCCATGAGAATCTAGTGCTGCCACTAATCTGACTGGAGTGACAGAAGGTGGAGCTCTGGTGGTAATGCTTGCTTGCTGACTGCTTACCTCCCTCTGTGATGACCAGTTCCTAATGGGCCACAGACAAGTACTGGTTATTGCCCAGGAGTTGGAAATCCCTAACTTATAGCATGGAAGTGAGTCAATAGACAACAGATAGATCTTTGATCTATTCACTCACTTTGGCAAGTGGGGATGGAGAGAAGGACACTTCTGAGGTGGGAGGTTTGGAGAAGACAGGTGACTAGATGTGATCGTCTTATTAACAAGCTGGTGACAGATCTGGCAAACAAACCAAATAGTTTTTGCTAGGAGGAGTATCAATAATCTATGGAATGCTTTTAAAAGTGTATACCTAATTATCTAGAATTGCTTAGAGTAAACATGTCTGGAATCTATGTGATATGGTTTGGCTCTATTTCCCCAAACAAATCTCACCTAGAATTGTAATCCCCACGAGGGAGGGAGGTGATTGGAATATGACGATGATTTTCCCCCTGCTGTTCTCATGATAATGAGTGAGTTCTCATGAGATCTGATGGTTTTATGAGTGGCTGGTCCCCCTTTCTTTCCTTCTCACACTCTCTAGGCTACTGTCATGTAAGATGTACCTACTTCCTCTTCCAACATGAATGTAAGCTTCCTGAGGCTTCTCCAGCCATTCAGAGCTGTAAGTCAGTTAAATCTCTTTTCTTTATAAATTACCCAGTCTCAGGCAGTTCTTTATAGCAGTGTGAGAATAGATTAATACAATATGGGTTAATGGAGCATAACTCTGGAAATGCTACATAAGGCATGCCATAATTTGTGTATAAAATGGAGATGTTTTAAACCCCAAATGTATTCTTCTGTAAATGAGATGACAACACACCTTTTTTGGAAACTTCATCTGTTAACGTGAGCCATTGCATTCTTGGTGCTAAAAGAAAGGACCTAAATAGATATAATGAAAGTCCCAAAACTCTTGCTGCTTTACCTGTACCTTATGAATATTTGTATCCTTGAAACTATTAGTAGAAGTTGATACTAGGAAAGATCTCTAAATCCTCTGAGTCTGATTTTATATGTTCCTTTATATTATCTCATGTAATATGAAATATTTATGAATACTCAGATTCCCACAAAAAAATGTAAAACAATACAACTTTCAATAGAATTGGAGTTTAAAAAATAGAGAAAGACTTTAACTGTGTAAACCCATTTGCCCTTAGTGCTCTCCAACTTTATTCCTCCATTGCTTTCTTTTTATGTCTTCTTGTAGATAGAGGGATAAAGATAATAATTGCATTTTGAGACCTATAGTCATCTTAGGAAATTCATTGTACTAGGTATTCAGAGGGGAGGCAGGATGAGATAGAGATGTGAGGAGATCTCTATCAACATTTTAGATGTGATACCTGGTCAAAGAAAATCACATCTGTGACTGGACACCATGGCTTACACCTGTTATCCCAGCACTTTGAGAGGCTGAGGCGGGAAGAGCACTTAAGGTCAGAAGTTTAAGACCAGCCTGGCCAACATGGTGAAACCCCATCTCTACTAAAAATACAAAAATTAGCTGGGCACAGTAGCCAACCCTTGTAATCCCAGCTACTCAGGAGGCTAAGGCACAAGAATCACTTGAAGCAGGAGAGAGAGGTGAGTAGAGATTGTACCACTGCACTCCATCCTGGGTAACAGAGCAAGAATCTGTTAAAAAAAAAAAAGCCACATCTGATTATCTGATGTATGTAGATAATTTGATTGCTGGGGCTGGAAGTTTCCCATGTCAGAACAGCAGCGCTCCATTATGCGAACATCTACAGGAAACAAAGTGAGCTCTTCAAGGGTCATAGATGGAAGATAAAAATCTGCTATCCTACTTGTCAAATACTAGGCAATACTGTGTACCACATGCATTGTCAGAGAGAAAAGACCAAGTCCAGATAGGTTTCTCCTTGCTCAAGAATAGGAAAAAAGAAAATGAAAATGAAAAGAAAGAGAATCTGGAGACAGTAGGAAAGACAGTTTTTTTTAACATAAAGGATATCAAGCATTTAAAAAAAATCTTAAAATGTTTATCTCTAAAAATTATTTGCTAGAGGAATAAATTGATACTTGTTCTAAGTAAAGTTCAGTAAGCCGTGACCTGTGAAAAGTAGAAAAGGAAGTAATAGGCACATAATAGATAAGGGCAATAGTAATATATGGGATATGTACAAATGAAATATATAATGTAGATGTAACAGAATCTCTTAGAAATAAGAAAATGTTTCAAGAAAATACAAAGTTCAATAACTGAATCAATATATTAAAGACATTAAAATACTATGGCTGATATTGTGGGAAATCGAATTATTGCTGTAGCAGACAAAGTTAAAAAGGTTTCTTAGATGTATAAAGATAAAAGCGATAAAGACAGTGATGAGAAACACTAAGACATATAACAGTATATGGAAGTAATAGATTTTCCTAGGGTAAAAATCAGAACAAATTACATAACCACCCCCAGGTCAGACTCAACAGAAAAAAAAAATCACAGTAATTGTATTTGTCTTTGTATAATATTTAATTAATATGTAAGGATATCATGGAACACATAAGAAAGCAGGTCAGTATAAAAATCACATGAAGGAATATAACCTTAATAAGAGGTTACCATCTAAGTCTGATAAAGTACCACTGATGAGCTTATTTATTCATTTATATATGAAACAAAGCATATAAAAAGGTCTTCCAAGTTTCTGGAGATGACGGAAGAGCTCCACTAAAGAACTATTTTTTCATAGAAAAAATAAAATTATATAGACAGGCAATATTTTAAAGAGAAATTTTATCATATATAAAAATAAAATCTTTTTAGCAAAAGCTGTATCTAGAGATAAACACATAGATTTAAATAGTTTCCACATTAAAAGATAAAGGAGAAAACAAATGGAGTAAACTTTTAATATTAAAAATTAGGAAACGGCTTGATGTGTGTGTGCGTGTGTGTCTGCATGTACGCACACAAGTGTGTATAAAACAAAAAGAAAGAATATAGAAGCAGAAGTTAATGTTACCTAGTCAAACAATCAAACAATCAACACATTTTTTTAAAATCATAAAATTGAGGCTGGCTGTGGTGGCTCACGCCTATAATCCCCTTATTTTGGGAGGCCAAGGTGGGCGAATCATGAGGTCAGGAGTTCGAGACCAGCCTGGTCAACATGATGAAACTCCATCTCTACTAAAAATAGAAAAAATTAGCTGGGTGTCATGGCAGGTGCCTGTAATCCCAGCTACTCGGGAGGCTGAGGCAGGATAATTGCTTGAACCTCGGAGATGGAGGTTGCAGTGAGCTGAGATCATGCCACTGTACTCCAGCCTGGAAGACAGAGTGAGACTGTCTCAAAAAAAAAAAAAATCATAAAACTGATAATGAAATTTGAGATAATTATTATTGAGAAAATTCCTTTATAAATGCATCAATACCTGCATGATCTGTGTTTAAATAGGGGTAGATGAGTTTTAAGTGGTATACTTTGAGTTCAGCTATTCACAACAACATTGCAGATAAATTCAATATGAGATGTTTTCACAGACCAGCTTCATCTTTTGAACAAGCTAATATATTAATAGCTGATTGTTACATGTTTTGGGATTTGCTCAGTTTAAAACAATAATTTACTGTAGTACACATTTGCTTATTATTTATATAAATACACATACCATATT
Organism: Saimiri boliviensis; assembly: GCF_048565385.1. Lineage (NCBI taxonomy): Eukaryota > Metazoa > Chordata > Mammalia > Primates > Cebidae > Saimiri > Saimiri boliviensis. The sequence goes on from NC_133451.1 coordinate 53,430,113, forward strand.
ACTACAGCTATATCAGAAAAATCTAGTCTTTTTGATGTCTCTCTTCTTGCTGCAAAATATGAAATATTTTTCTTTCTAAAATGATCCATCAATTCACCTCTGCTGTTACTAGTAGCCTCTTACCTCTCTTATGCTTTTATTCTATCAACAATAAGCTTCTTTTCCTTGTATCACCATTTTTTTCTTTCCTGCCATTTTATCTACAGTGTATCAGATTTCCTGTGTTCTTTAAAAAAAATTTAATTCTGTCACCTACTTTTTTTTCTTTCAAGAGAAGTGTACACTTACTGCCTTCTGTTACTTACTTCCCACCCTACCTTGGCTTTGAGCACTTTGTAATTTTGAACAATAGGTAAGTAAGAGGATAGATAGGCATAGATAGATAGATAGATAGATAGATAGATAGATAGATAGATAGACAGATAGATAGATAATCTCTCTATATATGCATATGTCTCAAAGACTGATTTGCTCAACTGTGTTAATATTTTAGTTTCACCATTCTCTTTTGTGGTAGTCTTTTAAATATTTTGATTTATCTGCCTATCTATCTATCTGTCTATCTATGTATCTATCTATCTATCTAATCTATCTCTGATCTCTATTCATCATCTATCATAAAGATAAGTAGGAGAATATAAGTAATGATAGTCAAGAAATAATGTGTTGACACTGCTTGAATGAGTTCCTAGTAACTGTTATAAATTTAATCTTAGTTGAAAGTTTACATTTATTTGTATAATTCTTTCATTACTGTTTTTTTCAACCACTAGACTCATCTATTTCTTGTTTATCTAGCAAAACATGTAAATTGCACACAGTAAAAACTCAATATTTGTTTGATGAATGAAAAATGCACTTATTGAATGAATCATTGCTCAACTTAGTCAAATGCATTTTTGATATAACATAAGATGACAAAATAATTTAAACAGATTTTGCAGCATGGTGGTATCTTGGGACTTTAACTAGATCTGTTTCAGTTATAAATACAAAATTCTGCGTTTGTCATATTTAATGAAGTGAGAATGTGGGTACTTCATATGTAATTAATTCATTGGAAGAGTTTGGCTATGAACAGGCAGCAAATAAATGGAAGCAGTATGCAGGGTGCAATTAGAACAGTTTATGCACTGAAATTGATGAGACGAAAGAAATAAATTCTTAATATTTCCCTCAAACTTCGTTCAGACTACAGTCTCTTGTCTGATTTTGCAAAAAACTGCAAAAGCTATTTTTGAGTGCTCTATCCATGTCTACTTCTCATTTTATTCTCCTGGAACACGGTGTTGCATTGCTAATGGAGTAATTCTGCCCTTCCTTTTATAAAACCCTCCAATAACTAACCTTAGGATATAAACAACTTTTCCAAATATGTCCCACAATGTTCTACCACTTCTGACCTCTTCCTGCTTCTCAGCCTAATTTATTCTACTTTCCCCCTGATTTTCTTAACATTGGTCATTTTCAGGACCTTAGAATACTTTTTCCTTGTAGATCTGTTTTAGTTCTTTGTAAATTCTGGATATCAGCCCCTTGTCAGATGGGTATACTGCAAAATTTTTTTCCCATTCTGTTGGTTGCCGATTCACTCTACTGACTGTTTCTTTTGCCGTGCAGAAGCTGTGGAGTTTGATTAGGTCCCATTTGTCTATATTGGCTTTTGTTGCCATTGCTTTTGGCGTTTTGGTCATGAAGTCCTTGCCTACGCCTATGTCCTGAATGGTTTTGCCTATTTCTTCTAGGGTTTTTATGGTGTTAGGTCTGATGTTTAAGTCTTTAATCCATCTGGAGTTAATTTTGGTGTAAGGTGTCAGGAAAGGGTCCTGTTTCTGCTTTCTGCACATGGCTAGCCAGTTTTCCCAACACCCTTATTGTTTATTTTCATTCACATCCTCTGGGTGTCTCTTTTGCTATATAGCTCTTATATTTGTAATCCCAAACACTAACTTTGTTTTTATAACTGCTTTGTGGAAGAAAAAACCTTCATGCTTTTGTTGGAAAAGAATCTATTAGAATTACAATTACTTTTTATTACTCATTTATTAGGAGAATACAAAATCTTAAGGCTTTTTGACTAACAAGCGGTAAAATTACAGACTAAATTTAAATAAGGAACATATACTGGTTTAATTAGCATAGTATTGGTGTGTACATAGCAACTTAGGTAAGTAAATTTATTTTCTATTACAAAGGCATTTAATAAAGTTTTCTATTAAAATGTAGTAAGTGTAATTTTCCACTGACAACTTTTTTTAAAAAGCACCTATGTAGAAAAAGAAAAAGACTAATAGACAATTTAAAACACGACATAGGTTAAAAAGGTAGACTATCACAAGTAAGCATTTTTTTTAAGAAAATAAAATAACCACAAATTCAATTTTATTATGGCAAGACAGAGTATGTGCTATCATAAAAGGAACTCTAACTTCATAAGTCTAATGCTCTTTATTCATTGTGTCTTTATGGTAACTGGTATATACATGGTCTTCAAATAATTATTTTATCTTTTTAACAAAGGGTGATGATTAGTTCAGTACTTTATATTCTCAACAGTGCTTCTGAAAAGCAGTGCTTCTTTTCTCAGCCTTCTTGATTGTACAAACTGTCAAGTTTTCTTATTAAGTATTATTTTGATTTAGCTTACTGTTTTCAAAAGAAACTGCAACCAAAATTGAAACATCATATTTTGGGAGATTATAGGTAGATAGATTAGATAGATAGATGATAGATAGATAAGATAGATGGATAGATAGATAGATAGATAGGATGGTAGATAGATATAAACACAATACATATGTATATTTTATTTTCACACTTCAATATCATCTTGAAAACCTAATACCATTATTTCTCATTCTGCTCACTCTTTCTCAACTCTATTTCCAATTTCATGTTGCATATTTCTTTTCCGATATCATACACAATGAACTCTTTGCATTTCTTGAAAATTGTATACTTCCTCAACATTACTGAAAATATAAGCAAATTTTTACTTGTTAGCATTATTATGAAACCTTGCACAGTATCAATTTTTAAGTTTCCTATTTCATTACCATTTCCAAAAGATAGTTCCCAATTTTTGTCCTGGTCTGATCTGTTAGTCTACTTTTAAGTGAACTCTGACTGATCAGAAATGTGTGAATGTTATGCTTTACCAATGGCATGTATCCTCATTTTTGCTTACAGAGATAAAATTATGAGCCATATTGATATGGTTTGGCTATGTTCCCACCCAAATCTCATCTTGAATTGTAGCTCCCATAATCTCTATGTGTCATGGGAGTGCCAGGTGGGGAGGTGATTGAACCATGAGGGTGGGGTTTTCCCATGTTGTTCTTATGATAGTGAATAAATCTCAGGAAATCTGATGGTTTTAAAAAGGGCAGTTCCCCTACACATTGTTTCTTGTCTGCTGCCATGTAAGATGGGCCTTCGCTCTTCCTTTGCCTTCTGCCATGATTGTGAGGCCTCCCAAGCCATGTAGAACCACACAGTTTCAATAAAAAGGCCACAACATGTCAGTAAAATTTCTCATTACATTACAATCAAAAATGTTAATTTTTTTTTTTTATTTTTGGTGACCTATCTGATGAAGTACTTGCCTGGATATACCAGGAATGTCCTCAGAATTAGTCCCACTGGGGTTGTAAATTGGTAAAAGTAAGAATATCAGCATAAAATCCTATGCCAATTATAATTCATTGCAAAGAAGTTCAAAGGATACAGGTTTTAACAAAAGCACAACTAGCTAGAGTTTTTCAGTTAGTGCTATTTCTGGAATTGTCTCTAAGTTGCTTAAGGAAAAGATACTCAGGTGATAGGAAATGGTTTCTCTCTTCACTAGGTACACTCTACCAGGCTGGGAAGTCCTCAGTGAAGGCTTTCTAAGCATCTGGTACCCACAGTCACACCAGCCAAAGCTCCAGCATAATCCCCTGGGTAGCTGCAAAAGGAGATATGGGAACCACACTGTCCAAACAGAATGTTCTAGTTTCCAAGCTGGATCTCCTGCTTTGCTACCAGCACCGTGTTGCTGTTTTGCCTGTATTATATAATGATCCCCTTCTAGGAAAACTCTCATGTTACTGAAGAGAGGGTTGTCTACTACTTTATATAATACTACCATACCATCATTTCATCTACTTTAGTAACTTGTGTGACTGATTCTAATACATTAATTGATTTATTATAGAAATTATTCATTAGGAAGTTACAGAAATACTAACGGACGTTAATTATAACCAGTTTTTCTTTATGTAGAATCCCCAGGACATATGGATTCTCTTCCTTTCCTACCAGAAGGAAAGAGCCAGCTCCAGTGTATGTGTACTCAGCACTCCTGTCACTCATGAAGTTGCCTCTTGGTAACTGGCCAACGATGTGTCAGCGAGGCTCTACTTTCAAATTTTGAAAATTATTTGTTCCATTCTGAGAACATGCGTATGTTAGATTTAAGAAAAATAGAAGCATATTGCTCAGAAAATAGGTCCTGTGCAAAACAGCAAAAAACAAACAAACAAACAAAAACCATTTCTTAAGAGAGGAGGCTTATGAATCAGTTTTCCACATAGACAGATGTTTTAATATTGCACTTGGTACCAAAAAAAAAAAAAAGCAATATGCACTTAACAAGGAGGTTGAGGAAAGATGAGGCAGAAAGCATCTGTTTGTCTATCAAATCAAATAAAAGATACAAAACCTAAAAAAAGTTTTGTGAGATGAGTGTGAAAACTTTGAAAATAAAAAGAGCCTAGAAATGGAAGCACGTTCCGTGTCTGCAGGTCACAGCACACAGGGCTCCTGAGGCTCATACCCATTTCACTGAGAAGCATTGGCACACCATTGTTAAGCATGAATTGTCAGTCGTGTGCAAGTAACCGATATTTCCTTTTCAACACTGTTTTTCAAATAACTACTATTCTAAAAAATCTTATCCCTCTTATACCATCATTAACTTCTAGGAAAAAGCCAAGTAAAAACTTATTGAGCAGAATTCACAGGAAATATCAACACAATTTGAATTTTCTTCTTACGTAGTGTTCATGTTAGGTGCTATTGTTTTGGGTTGAACAAAGAAATAGTCTAGAAAGAACTTGAGTTAGATAACTTAGGTAATTTGGTTGTAGTAGTGTTTGAAAGGTTTTATTATATCTAATTCCTAAAAATATAAAATTATTGATTTGAGTCTGTTTTCAGACGAGTACTGTTTTTCAAATTGCTTTTTTAATTTAAAAAGATAAGCCTCCATTTTAAGAAGCTGTGTATCTAGACATGTATCCCTTCATAAAATATAAACTGAAATGAAAAAGGATCACTTACTTTAACCAAAGAGTCTCCATGTCATTTCTCTAACAATTACATTTTCCTTATTCATTTATAATGTCTTAAACCAGAAAAACTCAAAATACATTTCCTTCTGAAATATAATTTACTATTACTATTACTATTATTTTTAAAGATCTATAGGAAAGATTGTGTTAGAGACTACATTGTATTATCTCCACATCTCTACTGCACCAGGCTCGACCAGCTTAGGAAAAAAAATTTGATTCTACAAACACAGTAATAAATATTTTTCTGATGACCCTCTCTACCCACTGATGCAAATCCTTGGAAGCCTCCTTCATGGTTTTACTCACCTGGGGGAGTGATCTCAGGAGTACTGATTAAGAATTCTCAACTTCAGCGCACTCCTCAGGCACCACTGTCAGGAAGCTACCTCACGATGACTCATCCTGAGGACCAACTTCCATGATGGACATGTTTCCACTGCCTAGCTTTGTAAGAATATGAGTTATCCAATGAGGAGAGAAAATAATCAAATAATATTCCACATCATATAATTAATTTAACGTCCCGTGCCTTGTATTTTAAAATATAAGCATTTCTTTTAAAGCCCAAGGGTTCAGAAGGCAAATTAGATATGATATAATTTAGAATATAGATTAATTAAGAAATGTAATTTGCATTTTGCCATTGAGTCTCAAGGTGCTTTCTACAGACCTCTTAAATCAGAGCCACCAGGCACTGTGGGTGGTACTTATTACAATGTGGGTTCCATGGCCCCACCACAGATTTCATGTATCAGCAAGTTTGCAATAGGATGTGAAACTTGGGTTCTTAAGAATCCTGCCATGTGAGCCTTCTCAGTGTGCAGAAGTGGAAATGTCTGCACGATGCAGGGCACTTTTAACTGGATGGTGACACAGGATATGGTAAAGTTTTAGCAGCAGGGGTGTTTATTTTAATGGCTTTGTGTTTTGTTGAAAACATGACTGCGTGATAGAAATGTATAAGAAACACTGTGGTAGTGAGAAAAGACAAACCATTGCTCTTGAGCAAATGAAACAAACTGTTAAAGATGGTGTCTTAGCAATGTTTATCTTCTGAACTGATGTTTAGTTTTTATAGCTATGCATTTATACTTTTAAAAGCATTTTATTACTAAATTCTTGCAAAAAAATAACTTTTTTCCTAGTCTGAAGGTCTCTTGTCCTTAAAATCACTAGTTTTACTGGAAAATAAATATAATAAAACAATTATATTAATATTTTTATTTTTATTTTAAGTTATTTTAGGAACTCTCATGTTACAGGCTGTCTGCTACTTTATATAGTACTCACACACCTAAGAAGTATCCATTCTTATTCTCATTTCATAGATAAATGAACAGAGCCTCAAAAAGGTTAATTAGCTTGACCAAAGTCACACAGCAAGTATAAGTGGTAAAGTTAACACGTATTCCAGGCTGCCTGGCTCCAAGTCCAGGTGACTTTCTATAAAATCAGGCTACTCACTTGAAAAAGTGTATTTTGTTTATTCACTTTCAAATAGCCACTCTTGTCTTCCATGCCCCTTAAGCATCATGATAATCCACAAACGGTATTATTTAAAAAGACAGGTTGATCAAATGATTTTAATGGAAGTACTCTTTTTTTTTTAATAGGAATTCTAAGAATATACTAATAAAGTATCACTGGTGTGTGTGTGTGTGTGTGTGTGTGTGTGCGTGAGTGCGCCTTATGTTGCAAAGTTAATGAGGGCTGGTTATTCTATGAACAATATTTATCTGAACGGACAAATAGTTTTCCATTATGTCACTCATGCACTCTTTCCTTCATGACGTTTATATTTTGTACTGCAACTTTCTAAAGGGAAAGTGTATGATGTCAGGCTAGTTGTGCAAACATATCTTTCCCATTTTAAAAGCATATGTGTAAATTTGCAAGTAATCAACCACAGATTACTAAAATGTTCTCAGATTTCAGCCCTTTGTGCTATTCCAATTAAGGTGGATCCTTCTCTTCACCGTGGGAATTGCACTGCATAACCGATTACCAAGCACATCATGTAAACAGTTCTTAGAAACTGCAAACAGTCCATTATGGAGAATGCACCTTATTAACAAAGGTCATATTAGAATCTTACCCTGGTAACTAATTGCATCAAATGTACAGTACATCAATAGCCACATAGTCTAGGAAGCAGCGTTTTCCAATTAAGTGAATCAGTTTGACCTTCTGAACTATAAATAAACTGCAGCAACAGCTCCTGATTAGGCTTAAAGGGTCCAACTTCCATCTTAAACAAATGCCTCAGAATTTAAGCATACTTAGAAAGTTAATCCTGTAAAGAGTCAATGAACGGATTTATAGTTTCAGCATTTATACCTTGGACCTGAGTTTTCTCAAATTTCTGCAATGCAGGCAGAATGAGAATGGTATCCCTCTAAATAGATAAACAAGTGCTGAATTAGTTTTACCCTCCCTCAGGATAACTAACTTAACAGGAGCAAAACCACTTTCAAAACAGAATAAAATATTTTCTTCCCTAAGTAATTACAGGGCTTGGTTGGACTACTGCCCCTACATAAAAATATGCAATTAACTATACTCAGTGGGAACGTAAAGTACTTGTCAAAAAACAGATTTTGACCCTTATTTATTTTTATCTGATGTCTATCCTAGAAGTAATTCAAAGCTCATTCATCTGATTCATATCTGAAGTTAAAATCCAATCCAGTCATTTAATTTAACATCATTATACTTAGTAACAAGGTTGACACTGCTAACCTACCTTCAAAAGAAAGTACACTGGAGCTATTACTCTAGTGCTGGTAATGGGTTTCCATAAGCTTTCTAAGTATTAGTTTTCTCATTTGTAAAATGAAGGACTTGGAATAAATAAATGTCAAGCTTCTTATAGCTCTATGACTTCTATGTATCTCTGTATGTACATAGCCTACCAAAGTGCAGGCATTGTTTAATCAGATAGCAACGATTAATTTTCAGCAATATTCATTGCAATTTTCAGAATTTATGAGAGAGAAATTGTAGATAAAACAGAGTATAAATACTCTCAAGTCAAATAAGTAAGGCCTAGCATATTTTCCTCTGAGTAAGAAAAAAGATGTAATAATTAGGGATACAAGCTCATTTTATATACAGATAATTTTAGAATTTTTTATATGAATCATTCAATTTCTCAGAATAACCTTGAATGTCTGTGTAGGCTTTTTCAATTTGTATTAAAGTCCGGCCTCTGATAGGAGTTGGCAGAGACTCAGTTTCTTCATATAATTTTCTCTTTTTGTTATGCAGGAACGCTGCAAACAACAAACCATGCTTAGAAATTTCTCATATTAAGTCCTATCATTTAAATTGGTGGGATCTTCACTTATTGGATTTAATGGTGCCAGTTATTCCAAGGTAGGGAAAAGGGAAGGGAGAAATGTCTTCTTTTACCAAAATCTTTGGTTAAATACACAGAGTATTTTTTTCAAATTTTGAGAAAATATAATGTGAGATTGATATTCAAAACTGATCTTCATCCCATGAAGGTTGAGATTTGAAATTTTGCTTAACTGGTGTAATGGTTGGAAAATGAGCTCATCATCTAATATTCTTGGGTGAGATCTTGGCTTTTGATAATATATTTCCCTCCAGTTTTGTACATATTACAAAAGTACTTACCATGACATGCATAAATGTCTGAAGTGAAGCTATGAAGTTTCACTAACTCTGTACTTTGTTCTCCATTTATGTACTTTTGTGTGCCCCTGGGGGCACTTTCATCCTCCAGATAGTACCATTTTTCCATCTCAAAAAAAGACATCTGACAGGTAGCTTCACACAGAAGCTCTTGTGACTTAATATATTATTCTTTCCAGAAGAATTAATATATTTTAAAGAGGGCTAGAGGGTAAACTCCAGTGGCTGAATCACTATTAATAATATGCTATCTGAATAAAGATATGTCTGATCAAAAGAATCTTCTGGATATCCTTCTTATTCTGTAACACAGGCAGGTGGCTATTATTTTTACTTTTCACAAGGCTGTGAGAAAGTGCTGAGATAATGTAAGCTTATAAGTGTTGGTGTTTTATTTACTGCTTTTACTCAACACCCAAAACAGTTCCTGACACAGAATAAGAACTCAATAAATATAAATTAAACGTATAAATATTTGCTGCACAAATGCATGCATGTCAACTCATGGCTGGAGGGACTGCAGAGACTTGGTTGTGAAACGCATGTTCTTGGGAAGTCCAGATATAAGTGGAAACTGACTGCAGAAGTGTAATGAGCAAAGGTGGTGGAGACTGCCGTGAGTGTACCAAAATCCCTTTCTCTTTCTTCTGAGCAGAGAGCTACACTAGATTTCCAAGCATCTCATGCAGTTAGATGTGGCCATGTGACTGGGTTTTAGCTTCTTGACAGGGGGTGAAGTGATTTGAACAGCTGCCAGATTTAACTCTTCAAAACCTCCTGTAGGATCCTTTAAACTTTCTCTTTTTCTGTGGCCAGATAGAAGAGGATCCATCAAAACACTCCAAGCCCTAGGAGAAGACAGAAGGAGGCTGGACGCTGAATGAAGATAAGAAAGGCCCTGCTGAACAAGAATGCCTGTGTTGGATTTTGTGTGAGTGAGGAATATCCATGATCATTATCACCTTTAACTGCAGAAGGGAGCAGGGAAGACCATTCAGAGAAGTAGTAGTGAAGCAAGATAGGGCAGCAGGAGCCAGAGCAGAGGGTCTAGAAATGTGGTTGGAAACACTGGTAGACTGGGGTACATAAGAAGAGACAAATGGATTATGCAGAGTCAGTGTTTAATGCTAGAAGATGAGGATAATTTATCATCAGATCAGCAAATGAAGGACAAGAACTGTCATACTGTTGTAATTATAAAAGATTGTGAATGAATGAAAGTTAAAAACTGTAACAGTGTGCTTGTGGAAAAAATATTTTAAAATATTAATAAAATAGATGCTTGATGAGAATGGCACAGTAGTGACTTGACATATGTCTTTGAAACCAAAATTTGATCCTTATATCCTAAGTTCTCCATTTTGCAACAAAAAGATGAAGAAAAACAGAAAGGAAAAGAAAAAGAAATGTGATGAAGTGCAAAGTCTACTTGGAAATCAAACTTGTAAAGACTGATTCTATTTTTTTATGCCGGAAATGTTAACAATTTGAGATTGAAATGTTCACTGCTGCTACTGATGTCGAATAGGCTCGTTTCTAGGGGTACCAGACAAATGCTTTTATAGAAGAGGAGGTCACAGGTAAGTTTATCTGAGTGACTAGTTATTTAGGAATATAGTTTGGAAGTATCTGTGTGTGCTCTGAGGTGCAAGAAGAACATGAAAAGTCAGAGGCCTCCCTGCTAGGACAAAAGCAAACATATAGAGCACTCTGTGCGTTAAATGCTTGCTTCATTGAAGTTGGGTACCTTCAGCTTCGTTTTAGCTATTTCTTCCGAAAAATAGGCATTTTAGGATTTTATTAAGTTGAGTTTTCAGGTACAGAGTAAAATAGGGGAGAAAATTTTTCCAATGAACTCTGGCACTAAGGCAAATGTTTACTTAAGAATAGCCATTAATTAATCTGGGGGACAATATAACCCTTTTCCTGTCCTATCTCAAGTTAATAATGCATGACTAAAAGTTATGTTCTAACTGCAAATCAGGACAAACAACACATACCACAAACTTATTTATCTCTCAAGTCCAGTAGTTTGATATGTGTGTTGTTTTAAAATTCCCACTTGGGGCTGCACATCTATTCTTATCTTTGAAAATGTGCTAACAAGCTTGAAAGTATTGGGGCTTTTTAATACACTTTTATTACAATGAGAATTTTGAAAAATGAAATCTGATGCTTTTTCCTCAGAGTGTAATATGAATGCAGAATAGGAAATAAGAATATGGTAACTGAATTTATGCCACACTGTAGGACTGTCTTAATTCATTATATAGCATAGAATACTTTTTCTTTCACTTATGACATAATTATTTTTATGTTGCTTGCACATTTTTACATGAGAATGTGCTTTTTTCTCAAGAAGATTTTATATAGTCAAACTGACTCTGGGGAAGAGGGGCTGGGATAGCCCATTAATAATATATGAGGAACTCTGACACTGTCTTCCAACATGTAACAGACCATTAGGAGTAATATTGAGGAGTAGCTCTAAAATTTTAAGGAAGATATTTTGGAACTCTGGGGAGAACTGGTGAGTAAAAAATTAACTCTTCATTTGGATATATAATAATCTGATTCAAACAAATTGGGCTCATTTAAAAAATCATCAGTGCTGAGAATTATGAGTTATAAATTAATAAACTTAGCATAACCAGAAACTTAAGGACACATTAAATACTATACCTCAAGACAGTCCAGCTAACCTACTATATGCCTTTGTAAACTGCGTAAGTTACTGAATCCTATTGAGACCTGTTTCTACACAGTAAAAAAGAAAGGTTAAATTAGGCTTCTATCTTCCACAATTTGACCCAAGAGTTTTATAAACTGGAGACTTTATGAGGAGAATACTGGTGTGGTAGTAGGATCTAAATTGAATGGCCAACTGTCGTAATGGGAATTAATATAACTTGTGGGTCTCTCATGCCTCCAGTGATTCTAAGAATAAAAAAATAGGATTTATGATGCATCCAGTGGTTTTCTTCTTACCTTAGGAAATAGTCATCATAAAGATATAGAAGGTGCAAACTTAGTTAAAATGAGGGTAAAGGATAAATCAGATTGTTTATCTTAAGCCTAGTTGTCATTGGAGATGAGGTCAGAAAGGAAAGCACGATGAGAAACACTTGTAATGGTTTCCCTGGGTGAGGAGTCTTCTTTATATACTCAATAGAGGAAACTAGCAGTAACAGAAACCTTCACTGTGGCACCCGTGGTTTATAATGTTTCAGGAACATCTGGAAAACATTCTGGGCAGGATTTTGTGGAGGAAAGTAGCAATGGAAGTAGGGATTCAATCAGCCAGAAGTAAACAGAGACACAAATTCCAGTTGTGCTTATTTAAACAGGCGTTTCCAATCACAATGGTAATTGTATCATCACCTACAGCAGTCAGT